>NC_134277.1:150909338-151533109 GCF_949628215.1 Phalacrocorax aristotelis
TGGCTGAGCACCTGCCTGCCCATGGGAAGTAGTGAATGAATTCCTTGTTTTGCTCTGCTTGTGTGTGAGGCTTTTGCTTTACCTGTTAAACTGTCTTTGTCTCAGTCCATTAGTTTTCTCACTTTTAGCCTTTCTGATTCTCTCCCCCATCCCACTGGCAGGGACTGAGAGAGCAGATGTGTGGTGCTTAGCTCTCAGCTGGGGTTAAACCACAACACCCATAAAGGTTTTTAGTAAGGCATATTTTAAATGCTTAAATTACTCCCAAATTTTCAGAAAAGAACATTAGCTGTTTCTGCTTTTCTCCATGAATGCTGGGTTTTTACTACAATCTATTTTTCCATTGTTTTTAATAATTTATCTGCTATAACACAACCTGATTGAATTTACTGAAATGCTAAATTCAGTAGTTCAGGATTCAGATGATATCTTATGTAGGAATGGTAGCTGTGGGAAATGTTGCTAATTTAGCACAAGCAAATGTGTTTTAGAAGGATTTACATTTGTGTTAGATAGGAAAGTGAGTTCAACAGAGTTTTCTTTAAATGTAGATTTCATGACAGACCTTTGACCTGTTTCTTGAATAGAAATTTTTTGATATGTCCCTTTTACAGAAGTAGTGACTGAGAATTCAGACAAATCTACTAGTTTCTAGACTGCATAGTGGTTTGTGCTTCCATTAATTTGTCATTAAAAATTAACATAATATTATATCAGGTAATGAATGTCAGCTGAGTGTGAGCTTTTGCAGCACTTGAGAAACAATATCTAAATACAGAAGCTACTCATACCCACTGTTCAGAGGAATTGTGAAATTATCTTTATGAGATTAAACTAGGTAACAATGTAACACTAACAGAATAAAGACATATTAGTTGCTGAGACCTAACTGTGAAGCAATTAAGAAATATTACAGGGGCTAAAGGTAAAACATTACTGAGCTAAAGGTAAAATATCTGTCCTTCACAATACTTGAGATTTTCAATAGGATTGCAGTTATAGCAATGGTCTAATGAAATGCATGAATTTCTATGCAGAAATGGAGCATATAGTTGAAAAGCTCTCTCAGAGCATCCTGGAGAACCACATAAGTAAATTAATACTTTTTGTTCTTTTCATCTATGTAGGATGGATTCTACCTGCTGATGCTAAAGTAACAATAACAACTAGGCATCATAGAGCTCATTTCATCAATAATACCCTGAGGAAAGAACCATCCTCACTCCTTTCCTAAAAATATCACTCACTAAAGAGACCAGTGTTATTGCTAGAATGGAACCAGAATTCCATTCTGATGTCTTCAGAATACCACTGTGGGCTTTTTAATGAGATTTAACAGCTAATTACCTAAATTCATTGAAATATGCCTACAGAACTTTAGAGTCTGGAATAGCAAAAAGGCTGCTACCACAAACAGATGTGTAGGTATATGTAAATCTATGAAGGTCTCTATGTATGTACATATATACCTAGCTGTAGATATATATATCCCTGAGAGAAGACATTTATTCAAGGTCCATTCAATAATTAATAATAAATTACTATTTAAGTCCAAGGGTTTTATTTATTTATTTGTACCTACTTCATTTTAGCCCACTGCAACAAGAATGCAAGATATCTATTTAAAAAAGCCCGAACAACATGGTACACCATGCCATAACATGCCATCTAAAATGCAGAGCAAAAGGTGCTTTCTCATTAGCTACTATGACTGAAGTAGTTTACTTTGCCTTCATCTTACTCATGTAAGTAAATTAATTATCTTTGTCCTGTAGGATATATTGTAAATTTTGCTTGGCACAGTATATGAAGCTCATAAACTGAAAGCAGAGGAAATTGCACAAAGGGGATTTAGGTTCATATTCTTAATATTATTGTGAATTCTGTTATTTATCTTAGGTTCGTAACTGAAGACCTCATCAAGATCATGCAAACGTTCTTTATCATAGAACAGTGGGGAAAAAGTCCTGTTTCTCTTTAAAAATTTACTGTGCAATTGGAGAAACCAAAGAAATAGATGCAGGAAACTAAAACAAGTAATCAAGGTGTAGGCTGATAAATGGTTTAAATTTTTGAAGTTCAATAGGGAGGTAGAGATGTCATAGAACTCTTTAGGGTTAGTTAATAGGATCAAAAGAAAATAAAGCCAAAGGAAAGTGAAATTGAAGAATGAAAACTTCGAAAAGGCCATGAAAAAAGGCAGAAAATGGAAAGATAAGAAGCATTGCTTAGTAGGGAAAAATCTTCACATTCCCTTACCTTTTTAAGATAGATTTACCCCATGTTATGCACATGAAGTGGATTAATTTCAGGTCCTTATGCTGGTAAGTACATTGGCAGTTCTGAGCTAATAAGCAATATTATTATAATATTATAATACGATTACAGTTTTTCAAGTTTTATTTGAAGACTGAAGAATTGTATTTCTTCTGTAAAATGTCTGTATCTTCAGTAACACCTTGTGGCTTGCCAAATGCAGGAGATTTAGAAGATTTTTGTTGGGCAGCTGATATATTTTCTTTTATTTGATAAATTTCTCATGAAAACTTTTTCACATAAGTAGGTGCTACTAAGCCCATATTTTCACCTCTGGAAAGTGTTTAAAAAGGAGTAACATCTAAGTTCCCAAGTTCTTTAACTGCAAAATATTTCTTCAATGAGAAATTTCAGCTAGGAGCTCAAAGACTTCCTGTTGCAAAGATGATGGATGTTTGTTTTTCAGCTTAAAAATATGAATCACTCATCAAAAATCTGGAATATAAAATGGTCCTTTTAAATAGTTTGAAGATGCCTTTTGAATATTTCTGACATCCACTTGATTTCTTTTTCTGACTCAGATCAAATGCTAACTGACCTTTTTTCTTTATCTGGGGAGTACAAACACAGATTCAAGAGGTTACAGGAAAGAAAATATTAATTAGCACACTTAATATGGCCAACTCAGTCAACTGTGTGTTTTCCAGGAGTACATCTTTGATCGATCAATATGTTTTATATGGAACTAATTCTACATGGGTACCTAGTAAAGTTATACTTCGGGCTCATAATATTGTTAGCTGAAGCATAACAGCATAATTGTAAGGAAAGCATAGATTAAATTCTCTAATGCTACCAGACATAAATCATAGAACTACTAATATGATAACTTTTTATCAAAGGGATATTTCTTTTTATAAAGGTTTGTATAACTGAAGACGTTTACCTTATAATACCTTGTTGTGTTTTTTTTTCAAAACTTAGTGAATATGATACAAATTTCACTGAAAAAAGTATTTTCACTCTTTAGATGAAACTGAGGTACATCTGATTTCTTTGCACACACACATGTGAAACTAATCAACTGATTGCTTATTTTTCTTCCTGCATCTGTAATTCATATAGGTCAAGTGTTGTTTGATATCAGATGCACTACGTTGTACACAAGTATATACATATATGTGTTCTAGTAAAAAGAGACATCCACTTCATAAAAAGTCAAGAGGGAGATTAAGTTTTCTTCCTTGAAAACCAAGAAACTCCTTGAATGGTGATCTCTGTCCAACCACTACATTATCTACTTCTTTTACTGCTGGAACATGTTTAATTCAACAGCTTTCTTAAAGGCTCTGTGGAAATATACCTCCTTAGTCCTTTCTTGATGGCCTGCTTAGCCAGGTCTTTGGGAGTAGTTTATGAAATCAATAGACTAACCTGCATGAAAAGGAATATAATAAATTATTATTTGTTTAAAGGACTTTCAAACTAGCCAATAAGTTTTAAATTAAAAGGAGCCCTTCTACTGCATGAGGAAATGATCCATACAGCTAATAAGTCTGATGCAAGACAGTATAATTGTAGGGACAGCCTTTAAATAAATAACTGTTTTTTTTCAGAAATCCAGGCAGAAGTACTGTAATTAAAGGTCACAGCTGGTAACCTCCAGTAGCTCTAAGGACATTAAAAATATAAGCATGAAACTGGTTACCTTTGGAGTGTCTGTTTGCTAGCAGCATGTTCTGTGAATTGAATCAATATACAGTCTCTGTATAAAGACCTTTCAGTTTGTCTATGATTTTCTCTTTTTTAAGGTTAATAGTTCCTATAAGAAAAAGTTTGTTAAGTAAAATAGGAGGAATTGTTATCTGCAGAGAAAAAAATCTGTAATCTGTGTTTGTGGATTGTTTGCTTAAATAGCCTGATGTCACTGAATATCTTTTCTTTCTTTGCTGAACATTTCAGATGAACAAATTGATACTTCATACACCATTGATGAATTTTTCCCTGTTATTGCTTCATCTGTGGGTAGTTTGGCTAATGAATTTGCTGTGTGTATAAGGACTGTGTGAATGGCTGACTGAAACTTTTAAGAAAGGTTATCAATTCATACAAATAATATAGTCTACAGTTTTCATGCAAAAGAACCAATTATCATGTTCTTATGGTCATTAGTATTAGGAAATTTTCTTTGCTAGGAACCACTCAACTGATAAAATTTCAAAATACTAAAAAATTACCTCTAAATACACAGAAATTTATAAAATATTTGAGTTTGAGGTGCTTTTTTAATTAGAAATATTATCTTTGATGTTTATATTTTTATTTTCTGAGTAATTTCTTTCAAACAAAAAACCTGATATTGTTGCAAGGCTTATCGTACTATTGATTCTACTTATCTTACACCTAATCATCTTTTTTCTAAGGCATGTGTGTTTTGCAGAATCCTAAAGGAAGATCTCTTATTTAACTTCCATAACCTATTCCTCAGAGTATCTTGAAATTGTTTTCAGTTAATGACTGCCAATGCTCCAATATTATAGTTCTCCTCTGTATTACAAAAAGATGAATTATGTGATGTGGTAAGTGTCATTTGTGTTATACTGAGTAGTCTTGTTCAACTCAATAGGACACTTAAGTATGTGCTTAGCTTTCAGCTGAAACCAGTGCATATCATGAATGTCATTTGATTTGAATGGTATTAGGGATAGACTGTTCACTACTTTCCAAGCTCAATTTCAGAAATAATTTCAACCCACAACTCTCAACTTCTGTAAAAAAAATAAATCCTTGTAATATCATATAGTTCATGCCTACTTGCAGGTCATCAGTCTCCCTATAGAATCTTTAGAGGTCTGTTATATTAGTATTTAATACAAAGATATGTGATGGCATTAATATTTAGGTATCCAGGTGTTTTATATAATCACACAATTTTGTATATTCTCACAGTTCCTGAAAATATCACAGGAACTTCTAAGGGGAAGAACTAACATTGATTTTTCTTTTGATTGATTTATTCAGTGTGATGCCTAAAAACATTAAAATTTTTTTAAAAATAATGGTGGTACCAGACTCTTTCTCTAGTAACACTTATCTTTACATAAGTCTCTTGACACTGTAAGGCAAGGCTGTTACAAAAAACGTTTTCAAAACTCTAGATACTCTGCTAAATAATTTACTTTGTTTATAATAAAGCAATTCACAGATACATAGAGTATCTAAAGTATAAAATAGTCTAAATTTTAAATATTCAATAATGCTCTGAAAGCTCACAAGTCAGTAAAATGACACCCTGCTGCTACAGTTTTCTTTATTGGTTACTGTCCAGTGTATAGGGCAATGAAAAAACATAAGTAATAATTAGTGAAGCAGTGAACTTATCTTGAAGCAACTGATATTAGACTTCACTGTATCTCAGCAAAGCATGGAAAAGTTATCTACCTGTTGTACACTTGTTCTTTTGCTGTAGGAAGAGTTCTCATGTCTTATAACATGCTTTTTCTTAAGCATGTACCAACATACAATTTTATTAAGTATATAAACATTTATTGAGCTGAATGTAAATATATGTTGTACAGTGGAAGAAAAGTAACATGGTGTTTATACATAGTCAGTCCATTGCTATCATCCTGGGAGGAGGCACAGTCGCAATAAACAGAGATTAAGCAAGCATTAACAAGACACTTAACTGCCTGGAAGAGCTGGCTGTAGGAGAGAACAGCAGTTGTTCTTTGGTTACAGTCCTCAGACAGGCAGTTCTCTGAACTCACACATAATTTGTTTACAATAAAAACCATACTTGTATGTGCTATGTGCATTTTTACCATCTTCAATTTACTGTGGAAACTTGTGTTTTAGGCAATGGAATATCACAAAGAAATGAAGCTGTTTTTATTCAACTTGGAAAGAATTTCATGGAATTCAGGAACAATGCAATATTGCTTACAAGTCCATATTGATACTTCTGTTTGTATTAGTAATTTGGGAATAAAATTCTGCTTATTCTGATTAATTGTAAAATCCTGGCCTGAAAATAGGGGTATGCTAGTAAATTATAATATTTTAAGAGAAATCTGACAAGGTGAAAAATCTCAAGTTAATTAGTGTGCCTAGAATAATTAATATCTGCTGTTATTTGTATTATTATGGAATCTGAAAGCTCATATTAGGTGTGCCAGGTGTAACAGGTAAAAGCAACAGAAGATATAGTTCCATATCATTTCACTAGTAGCTGTATTCATAATCTGCTTTGAAACAGCATATGACAAGATCCTGTTAATTCCAAAAGTAGGAAAACAGAAAAAATGAGGACAGGAAGAAAAGGAAATTGTGTAGTCATGTTCCTTGTTTGTGGAAAAGCTTGCAAGTTATAAATATATTGGAAAAGCAGTGCATAGATGTCTGTCTTCACTGTTGTACTGTGAAGCTGTGTTTAGAATGATGCTGTAGCAGGTTGATGTTTGTAGCCAGTATTTAGTAACATATCAAAAATAGTTAACGATGATGAAGAGAGCTGAAGATTGTATAACACAAACGCAGATCTGAAAGATGAATTCAAGATATTTATGATAGTGATTTCCTTCACTGAGGCTGATATTATTGTAGAAATTACACGTATCACAAGGCAGTATTCAAAGAAACTAAAAATGATGTATAAGTATCTTAATGTACAGAAAATTTCAGTGATTTATTAGGCTTTTTTAGCTGACAGATAAAGGTATAAGAAGAATTAATAAGTTCGAAATTTTAAAATCTAGTGAAATTAGAAATAAAATGCACATTTTTGATAAAAGGAGAATGCAATTAAATCAATGAAATTAGTGAAAAACAGTAAAGCTTCTTTCTGACTCTCTGAATAAGATCTGGGTGTTTTTGAAAGATAGAAAGATTTTGAAAGATTTATCGTATTCAATCACTGAGATCAATAAAAATTACCTTTTACAGAAGGCAAACCTGATAGTTTAAAAGCTTTATCTGGATCAATCCAGACTGAGTTATAGTCTTCCAACAAGATAGCAGACAGCTGCTGTATCACTGCAATGGACTACATGTCATCTTAACTGTGCCAAAAGGTAAGGTAAAATTTATACCCTGATGAAATTAGTTTAAACTAATGCATTTTACCTCACAAGTTAGGGTGAGCTAAGTGTGCACATATGGTCTGTTGTAACTCACCTGATGAACAGTGACTTGCAAAGCTGCCATAAATTGATTGCCTTTACTTGTGTGCCTGTACGGTTCTATGAACAGGAAATATTCCATACTTTAAAGATTTTATGCTTGGCCCTCCTTGGGTAGTCGCACTTTTATGAAATGTGGTGGATCTGTAATTCTGATGGAAATACTACTTTTTAAAATCAGAGTACAAATGAACAAGTACAAATGAGTGTAGGTCCTGATTTAATTAGTTACAGGATCTGTTTTTGTGAAAATCGTGATATGATTCATGGATTATAATAATGCTAGGCATTTGATGCAGTATGATATACTTTGAGACCTTTGCTAACATAATTAATTTACTCTTTGGGAACTTCCGGAAACACCTTTGTCTTACAAGATGCCCTCAAAGGTAAACAAAATTAAACAAAACATTTTCTCAAAAAAGGGTCAAAATTCCAGAATCCAGGTACTACAATGAAAATATATTTTATCAGTGAAAAATGTATAAGTTAGTTCAAAACTACAAGCTACAGCAACATTTTATATTACCACAGACAGATGATTACAAATTCAGGCTGAACAGATGAGCTGTTAAAAAATAAAGATCCCATTTACATTTAAGGTGGCTGATAAATGTGTGAAGGAAGATGAAAAGTTTTTTTAAAAGAAGAGATTAAATAAAATGGTTCTATTGTTTATAAACAAAGCAGTCTCTAAAGAGTGTTAAGATACATCTGTACTGCAGCAAATTAGAATTTCTAGATAAAAGTGTTTTGATATATCTCTCCCAATAAATTATATAAGCTTTTCTTTTCTCAAGCTATAGAGTGATTCATCAAATGTTTTTCAGAAGCAGCTATGTCATTCTCCTACAATAACTGGCCTCTGTGTCAACCCTTCCTGGTGAACAAAGAATATCAGCAACCTTCTCACTCTCTCTCAGATGTGCTTCTTCCAAAACAAGGCCGAAACACCTACTGGTATGTCTGTGTGTGAGAAGCTAAAAGTAATGACACCTGCTCTGGAGATAAACATCGGTCTTCAGAGTTCTCAATGCCGTATCTACTGATGCTGTGCAGTTTTATATAACCCATTTGCTTATTTTCCATATGGCCAAGAACCTTGAATGAAGACAGGATCTTACCAGCTCATCATCTCTACTTGAATTAATAATCTTCTGTTTCTGATATCACAAATTATTGCTGTGAAAATGATTATGATTTCACAGAAGGCTGTCATAAAAATTAAGCTGCAAATGCTTCTAATCAAAGATACTCTTTTGATGCAAATGAAAATCTAATTAGAAGAGGAAACAATCTGTTTTTACAGACCACCATGCTGAGCTCAGCATTAAATATAGTTTGATAAAGACATTATCCTGAAAAAAGCTACTGGAGTAAGTAAAAGTTATTGAATATTTAACCTAGCTTTTAGGACATAATCCTAAAATATTCAATCCATGGAACTTGTGCTGAAATCAGAATAACTTTTGCTGCTGGTGTTTTTGTATAAGTAAATCTTTCAATTTCTTTGAAAGTGTTGAAAGCTGCTTCATTGGAATGAGGAATTAATGTTAGATAGATTATCAGCTTTTAGTCTGTTTGCACACAGAATTCTATCGTATAGTCTAATAAAATTGCCTTGAAGTGCTGAAGACTATTATGCCATGGTTCCAAGAATAACAGTCACATGATTATTCTAAAAGAACATATTCGATTCAGTTTTAATATGTTTCTTTTTTCCATTAAAAGTCTCTTCTGTTGTCTGAACAATCAATATTTTAGTGTAGAGACTCTTTATTGATGTTTTAAACCCTAAAAGGTGGTTATTTCTTTTAGCTCTGTTCCTTCCGGACCCTGATCCCTGATCAAAAAATTCATCCTGATAAAGAAGATGGCATTTCAAGCAGAAGATTGCAGGCATGCACTTAGAATTAGAGTTAGTAGACATAGGTGTCATAAGTAGATATTATTATAATAAAGAAATATATTCTCTTAGAAAATACAAGCTTGTCAAGACAAAAGCTCTTCAGAGAAGCAGACTGATTATGAGTAAAATAAAATTAAGAGAAATTTTTAATTTCAGAAGGAAAAAATCAGGCTCAGGAAAAAATGAAGCTGAAGAAAACCTTGGAATAACTGAAAACATTTAGATCAAGTCTTATTATCTTGCCTTCTCACATTAACAAAATCTTGAAGATTAATTCATTAAATACCTTTTGATTGCTTCGACCCTTTGGATACTGATTTGTCCTGCTTTCTGTCTTTTTTCCTGTTCAGTAGAATGTAATCACTAAATGAAGAAGAGAAACCCATGGCTAGGTTATGGGATTTAGGTATATACTATTGAACTGAATAGGGCAAAGTATTTAAAAAATATGCCTGCTGTTTCCTACATTGATTTGAGATGCTGAGGTTCAAGGTTCCTCATTCTAACCAGGCAATGCAGGGATGTGAATGACTCCGTAGTTACAAACTGATTGTAGCTTCTTAGGATAGTGCTGATTCAGAATTACAACCAGCTCTAATAGGAACAGAACTAGATCACCTTGAGGTCACCAAGAAATCACCTCTAAAATGCAAAACCGGACTCAAAATCCTCCACCCAAACTGTGCTTTGAGTTTGGGATATTCAATGTAATTTCAGTAGCTGGAAGACAAGAAAATTAAATTCATGTCTTTAAACACAAAAGAAATCCAAGAAATAAAAAAATAATTTAATGGATTGTGCACATTCCAGTTATGTGAAAAGGCAAATATAGATTGCGTAGTTTAAATTGTTCATTGAGTGCATGATATAGAATTTGTTCAAAATGTTATATTAAGAGTATTGGAATATAAGCATGTCACCCATTATAAAATAGCGCTATACTACAGCCTCTTTAATTGATAATTATAATGAAAAAAGATAATTCCTTTTCCATATTGTTGCCTAATCTTTAATCTAACATTTCTTTATACAAAGTAAGTGACATTTTATAAATATACTAACATATGCCAAAATAAGTCCTTAAATTTATAGGGAACATTGTAAAAAACCCCACTCAAACCCAACAACAAATTATAATCCAAATAAAACGTACAATATTTTTATTTTATTCTTATCATTTTTATTTGTAATTAGGTACATGATTATCATGGTCAATCAAAAAAAGGGTTAAACAATATGCTCAATATAAAAAAAATAGGGTTAAGCAATGAAATTTGTGAATTTGGGACAAATGCAATGAGCAGTGTCAGCTGGAATAAATCCTGGAATGGGCAACATTAATTTGCTCTTGATTGTGCTGGTCTATTTGTTATATTATTATATCTAGGATTTAATATTTCCATGCAAATTCTTATTTAACTGATTAAGACCAGGAAACTTGATTTTGCCTTCGAAAAATGGATGCCTTATTGAGCTGCAATGTCACTTAACTACATGGGTGAGGAGGTGGGAGGGACTGTGAGTCTGAACATTTAAAGGCAATTGGATAAAATGTATGATTGCTATTTGGAATGGTGACCAGAAAAGAAGGATCTTAAATCTCAGCAGATACCTTGTCATAAAGCAATTGGGCTTCTTTTTGCTTATTCTCTGTATGACTTCTGTAATGCTGCATTTGGTTACTAAAAAGTGTCGCCTTTTCATCAGGAAAGCTAGGAGCTCAGCCCCCAGCTGCTCTAAAGTTTGGAAGTTCACAAACTGAAAACTGAGAGACATTCATGAATGAGTCAGAATAAGACACTTTCTCAGAATGCAGAGCTATGGGTTTAAGACTTTTCAGGATGGGCAAGACTTGATGTCTCAATTCTGTAAAGTACTTAAGGTACTATTTCTACTAGGTTGCTGTGTGAAAGAATTTTAAATTTGCACTACTGGTCCTGTCTGCTCAGAAAAGTACTTGGCATCTATTCCTGATAAAGTATTTTGGTGGAACTCATGTTTTCTGTTGCCTGGTTTTGTTAGTTGATACATCATTTGGAAATGCAGGTGGAGATATGTGTCAGTGGAGAAAAGTAACTTCTCCAAAAGATCTTGTTGATCAGATGTGGAAGGAGCGTGGCTGCCTCACTTAGGAGATCCTACTGGAGCTAGGAGACTACTTTTACATGTTGTTCCATCTCAGATAATATTGGTAGGCTGAATCTGGCCCCATGATGCTTTACAGTTCATAGTTAGACCCTCAGCTGATAAAAAGCTGATGTAAGTCTCAACGATGTCAGCCCTGGGCCTTTAATATTCATTAGTAACATCTGGAATCCTTTTAGTGGTATCTTGTCTTCATTAACTTTCTCTTCTGATGACACATCAATTTCAGTATTTGGACCTACAGCTGGCTCTTTATATTGATTTTTTAAATTAAGTTGGGAAAGGTTGTGAAGTTCTTCCGAGTAGATATGAAATGATTTATCACTTCAAAGAACTATATGTTTCTTCACTGGAATGGAAAAGGAGTGCTCAGCTCCCAGTGTTAGCTAGGAGTTGTTTTGTATATTGAGCTACACTTAAAAAGTGCAGGAAAGCCAGCATTCATTTAGGTAGATTTTACTATGATGCAAATATCCTTCTAACATACAGATTTGAAAAAAACCTAGACATTTCTACAGCCTTTGGAGAATCAGTGTTCTTCATATGGCTAAGAATTAATTGGTCACCTTGACATTTATTATTTCAGTTTGCTTACCTTGAATTGCTTCTCTTTGGAGGGATGCAAGGAATCCACCTGAATCAAAACCTCAGTCCAGGATATGTTACACACTGTGGGGAAAAAAAGAATTAAACTCTCACTCTCGCTTTAGTTGTGACTAGCTCATATTCCAGCAAATAGATCTTTTATATAAAACAGTGATAAGTAGGCTAGTAAATGATAAGTTTTCCTAAAATGGCAAAGGTGACAGTTATGAAGACAGCAACTTGGATACACTCACTTGAAGACTGCAAGTTCAGAATGAAAAATGGTGTCATTTTCTTCACTGACTTCTTTAACTGTACTTTGAAGTAATCATGGCGTTTAGTGCACTAAAACCAGTCTCCTGTCATAGCTACTTCCAGGCCTCTTCACTGTTTCTTCTCACCCTCACAGTACACCTATCCCTAACACCCTTCACCCCTGCTCTCCCATTTCTCTACTAATCCATCTCTCTTTCTGCATTTTTTTTCACTTTACCCAACCATTTTCTGTAGCCCAGTAAATATGGTTATTGCTCTTACAAGTAGAGCATCCCAGGTTTTGTAGACTCAGGACTTGTTTGTGCTTGTCTTGCCCTGAGTTATTTTATCTTGTCTTAGATATGTTAGCAGTTGTCTAGTGTTCAGGTAACTTTTAAAAATTTTGCTTTAGTTTATAGTGGTAACAAGTAGTTATTCTGTGCAGATTAAATGGTCTATGAATAAAAAGTGGCATGGATGACTGGACACAGAATGATACAGGAGGATATTCCCTAGTACTGAAATATTATTATGGGCAGCCAATTTATATATGCAGCCAAAAAATTATTGTTCATACAGCTGAAATCTTAACAGTCTAATCAAAGGATTTGTATTAGCCCAGATTTAGTTATTACAGAAAAAGAAAATGAAGTGTACTACTATTATAGAAAAAAAAAAATCTCTGTTATAACACAGTTTAAATTGTTATACACACATCCAAGTACCTAGCCTTTTTTCTGGAGTTATGCCTATCTTTCTACTGCTCCTCTGTATCCTGAGGTAAATGGCTTTAATCTGGAGTGGTGTATGGCAAATCATCAGCATCCTAAGTCCTTCATCTAGAGGAGTATGGTGTTAATTATGATGGTTTCTTCCTCTTCCTCTCTCCAGGATTTGCCTAGGGCTATTTTTCGGTCTTTGTTAAATCCACTTTGCAGTTTGATCTTTCTTCAGTGGTCTGCAACCATATTGCACATATTTTATGTGTATTGTTTAGTTTTGCTTTGTTCTCTTTATGGACAAACCCTAAAAACAGCTCTCATGTCTGCATTTCTCTGAGTTGTTTATAGCACTGAGGTCTGGAGCGTGTGTTCTTTGTCTCACCATCCCATGCTTGTACTCATATCTATATAAAAACTACAGCTACACTATACAAATGTAAGTAAAATGAATTTGGCATAGTCCCAGTCATCAGAAAAGTTGCTGTTACAGGTAAATAAAATAAAAACAAAGCTCCAGGCAGGTTGAAGCAAATTCGGACAAAGTAAACTTTGCAAGCCTCAGTCCTGAGGCCCCACAAAGTCAGTACACAGCTTGTTAATAACAATGTTAATTATGTATTTACTGGGCTATAAAGCTAAAAAGTCCTAGTCTGCAAACAGAAACCACAAACCACAAACCACAGATCACACCTGGTGGTGTTCAAGGTAAAATAATTTTTAAAGTTAACAAAAGGGATAGAAAATCTGAATAAATGGGAATCATTGAACAACAGGGCACATAGACCAACCTGGAGGACCTCCACTGACAAATTGCCAGCAGACAGCTTAGGACTTTGATGACTTGCTGTGATGCTCTGTTGTGGTTTTATAATTGTCATGATTTGATCAGACTGTTAGCATTGTTTCAATTGACTAAGAATAAATTATTGGCTTCTCAAATGAAATGTGTTCTTTTGATGCCCATAACAAGATTTTGAATGCAACACATTATTTTTTTTTCAAATGAGAAAAAGAAAATATTGATCAATTATTTGACATGAACTTTTAAGTGATTATTCTGGTTTTTTTCAATGCTTAATACATCAAACAGATTTATCAGTGTCTTTCTAAAATCTACAAAAATAAGGAAGATTTAGTCTTAATTTACTACTTTCCAATCATGAAATAAGTATTCAACAGTTGTTGGGACTCAGTTTTTGATACTTTGAATTAAAACATCTAAAGAACTGAATTAAGCTCTAGATTTGTGCTCTGCCTTATTCTAGCCTAAAGCTGAATTGTCTTAATTCTGTTGTACTGTAAGTCAGAAATAACACCTTTTTAAGTCATTTCTGTCAGTTGGTTTTGTCATATTTGCCTTCTTAAGAAGAAATATAATTAGCAGATTACTTGGGAAAAGTCCCAACTAATACTAAAAAGTCCCAATTAATAGTAAAATAGTCCTAAAAGTTCCCTCCCAAAGTTGAGTAGGGGAGCAACTGTTCTCCTCAGTTGACAGCTGGTGGATGGCTAATGTGGAGAAAACAATCAACACAGATGGAAAATTTTCATAGCAGAACAAATGACAATGGATTCAGTGAGGGGTTTTTTTTTCTGTGTGCATTTGGTACCTCTCTTTTAGCCTGTCCCTGATATATGAATTCACTCTGTGAGGTCTTTAAAGCCTGGAGTGTCTACTTGTTGATATTTGTATATCTCCTAGTTTGATTGTCCTAATTGGTAGAGGCAATTATGAGCAATATGATTAATGAAATTTACACTATTTAGTATATCTAAAAGGACTACTGAGTAATTAATTACATGTCCAGTTAAAATATTTGTATAAGGTGCAAGCATCTCAAGAGTCTATGTCTTTTATGAATGAAGAAATAAGTAATTACTCCAGTAAGAAAATCAGAGCACCCTAAAGACTAGGACTAAAATATGGTGGCTGTCAAAACTCCAAAAATTCAGGAATACCAAAATCAGAAAAAAAGTTCATCATGCTAAGACAAAACTATAGAAAATTTATGCAACCCCAGAGCTTTACTAGGAACAGAATAAAAAGTGGTGTTATGACTGCACAGGATTTTATTTTCTGAATTGTTTATTGAGGGTGGGGGGAAGCTGTTGCTTGCTGTGTGTTCTTTTTTAGTGATTTTTTCCTCTGTTCAGCTTTCATGCTGAATGCCAGATAAATGGCTCTCATATACTACGTTTACTTTTCTACAAAATGGTTACAGAATGTACAATGGTCTGAATGCTGATTAGGATAGGTCTGTCTATATATCTGAGTTTAGCAAAGCTCTATCTATAATGGTCTAGCATTCAGAACTTGGATTTTAAGCAATTATAATCTTTATGGGAAAAAGGAGAAAGGGAATTGAGATTCAAAACTTGAATTGGAGTAAGTCTTGTTGATATAAAACCGTAGTATTATTAAGGTTGGAAAATACCTCTAGAATCATCAAGTCCAACTGTCAACCCAGCACTACTATGCTTACTAAACCATGCCCTGAACTGCCACGTCTACATCTTTTAAATACCTCCAGGGATGGAGACTCCACCACCTCTCTGGGCAGCCTGTTCCAATGCCTGACCACTCTTTCAGTAAAGAAATTTTTCCTAATATCCAATCTAAACCTCCCCTGACGCAGTTTGAGGCCATCTCCTCTTATCTTATTGCTTGCTACTAGGGAGAAGAGTCAGACCCCCACCTCACTATAACCTCCTTTCAGGTAGTTGTAGAGAGTAATAACATCCCCCCTCAGCCTCCTCTTCTCCAGATTAAACAGTCCCAGTTCTCTCAGCCACTCCTCATAGGATCTGCTCTCCAGACCCTTCATCAGCTTCGTTGCCCTTCTCTGGACATGCTCCAGCACCTCAATGTCCTTCTTGTAGTGAGGGGCCCAAAACTGAACACAGTACTCGAGGTGTGGCCTCACCAGTGCCGAGTACAGGGGCACGATCACTGCCCTGCTCCTGCTGGCCACACTATTCCTGATACAAGCGAGGATGCTGTTGGCCTTCTTGGCCACCTGAGCACACTGCTGGATCATGTTCAGCCAGCTGTCAACCAGCACCCCCAGGTCCTTTTCTGCTGGGCAGCTCTCCAGCCACTCTTCCCCAAGTCTGTAACATTGCATGGGGTTCTTGTGGCCCAAGTGCAGGACCCGGCACTTGGCCTTGTTAAACCTCATAAAATTGACCTAGGCCCATCAGTTCAAGCCTCTGTAGAGCCTTCCTACCCTCGAGCAGATCAACACTCCCCCCCAACTTGGTGACATCTGCAATATAACTATTTATAGCTATTGCCTATGTGTTTTATAAGGCATGTTGTAGAGTAGCACATACAAACTTTCGCCTTTTCATTTTGGAAATACTCCTTTCTTTCTTTGACCATTGGTCCTGGAATGGTGTGTTGGTTTTGTGTGTTTTGCAGCGTCCTATTGTTATGAAAATATCCAGACTACTTTATCTTTCATTTCTATCTCTTAACACCCTTATGTTTCTTTTCTTTTTATCTGCAGGGCTGTTATAGTTCTTGATGATGGTACTACAACAGGTTATTTGATTTTTAGCAGGTGGCTTGGCTTTCAGATTGTATTTTCACATCCGCTTTTCAATGGTTATTCAATGCTAAATGAAACCAAATAAAACTCAGCTTGTATCTTATATTGATTTTCATGATGGCAAATTCCACCAAGTGAAATCCTTTTAAAACATCCACATTCTCATCTCTATTTTTGTTGAAGTGTTTTCTTCTTTCTCTTAGGTGATATCTGGGTTGTTTTGTAGCTTAAACTGTTTATATTTTCTTCATTTCACCTTATTCCATGCAGCAGCATTTCTTTTTCTTTTTCCTTTTTTTTTTTTCCTTAGTGTAGTTTCAATGATTATTTTCCAGTTTCAAGCAAAGAAGTTTTTATATATTTCTTAATGCATGAAAAATTGAGGAATCTTTACAGTCAAATACCTGAAGCAACCTGTGAATATTCTTCAATTGGTCATGGAAAAAAATATTAAAAGTATTATTATTAAAAAGAATGAAAGAGAGAGGTCTTCCTTTAAATTTAAAAATATTAGTTTTGACGCATTTAGTTCATAGGTTAATAAGCAAATTAAGCTTTTGTATAACTTCTAGGCTTCTGAGCATACTATTGAATTGAAGAGAATATCATTTTTGATAACTGGATAAAAGTTTTGTTTTCAGTTTATGAAGTCTTCCCTAATAGAAGTGTAGCATTTTGGACACCAACTTTCAAAGTCTTATTTGTCATAGACCTTTTTTCTGTCTTGCAGTTAATCATTTATCCTTCTCTGTCTATTTGTCTGCAAACTGAATATAATGATACTGCCAACTACATAGTACTGCTGTGATGATACATGGTATACTGTGAAAGTGAAACTCACCTGGTAGTGAGTTGCATCTAAAGGAAATAAAGTATGGAGAATTGTGTATTTGGAGATGAAAATGAATAGATAGGAAGACGATTGGAATTTTCTATATAATGAATTTTCACTTAATTTATCTTAATATGGTCTCTTCTCAGTGGTGGATCTTGAATAAAGCTATTTTTGTTTTCAAGACTTGAATAACTTTCTAAAACTCAGCACTAGCATGTTACACTATCACTGAATATTTTTAGGATGCAAATGCTGGTGGTGCTGTGCTGTGTAATTAATTACTTCCAACATATACAAGTAGCAAAATAAGAACTTTAAGCCACATGCTTTTGTACATTTCTTTTTGCATATGATCAAGATCAAGATTAATACTGGATCAAAATCCATCTTACTCGTTTGCTCAGTTGGTCCACTTAGAAAACTAATGAAGTATCCTTTCTAAATATGAATCTGTGAAAGTTTTCACACAGAAATGAGCTTCATTCCTTAAAAAAGAAACTAACAAATATACGCAAGCATAAACTCAGAATAGAGGAACTGGTGATAAAATTCTTATCAGAAATAAAGTGTTTAGATTTTCAGGTTTAAACAACAGGTTTGTATATTGGCAGCAATGACTGCAAGCAGTTTCAATCAACAAAAGATACTAAGTAAATAACTAAGTAAATAATCTTAGCACTGTAGGTAAATTGGGTTCACTTTATGAAAGTACAATCAATCATTGCATAGTAGCTCACCAGAAACTTAATATCTCCTATTCCCAACATAGCATGACTTGCTCTCAAGTACTAAGCAAATCTATACTGAAAATGGTACTTTTTTACCAATTCATATGGTCTTTGCTACAATATTTATATACATTAATCAAAATAAATGTATCATTAAATTCTAATAAAACTTCCATCTTAATAAGCAAAATAAAAATTATCTGAATCCATGAGTCATTTGGATAAACCAGATCATTTTATCGGTTCCATAAATTCACTGCAGTGTATTCAAACAGAGAATACTTTAAAGATCAGAAAGGGTATCTGTCTCACCATACTTGTCTTTTTCAGTTATACAGTGATCATATTTTCTTATTTTATCACTTGCTGCCCATAAACAAACTAAAATATCTCTTGAAGTCGCTGGAATTCTCTATTTTAATCTCCTTCTAAGGAAATGTATTTATGGTTGTTAGAAACATATTGTTTCAATTTCTGAAGCCTTGTCTTAATTGCCCTGGTGACTGCAGATAAGAACTGATTTCATTTCAGCTGTCAATTTTTGCCTATGATGCTGTAAAGTGATAAAGGTCTCCTGTATTGATCTTCATTGTTTTTTTTGAATTCATGTCTCTCTTCAATTCTGCTTAGAGTTAATTTCTGAAGAGCTAAAAGTGAGCCAAATCCTAACTTTCTTTCTGAATACAACAAGTTTTACTCTGACAAACATTTTACTAGTTTTAGTAGTGTTCATTCAGAATAAGACTGTCGTGGTTTCGGCTGCGATAAAGTTAATTTCCTTCCTAGTGGCTGGTGTGGTTCTGTGTTTTGGATTTAGTATGAGAATGATGATGATAACACACTAATGTTTTAGTTGTTGCTAAGGAGTGCTTACGCTGGTCAAGGACTTTTTCAGCTTCCTATGCTCAGCTGGGTGCACAAGAAGCTGGGAGGGGAGGGGGCACAGCCCAAACTGTGCCAAAGGGATATTCCATAGCATATGGCATCATGCTCAGCACATACACCTGTGGGAAGAAGGAAGGGGGGCAACATTTGGAGTGATGGCACTTGCCTCTGAAGTAACCATTATGCGTGATGGAGCCCTGCTTTCCTGGAGATGGTTAAACACCTGTCTGTCCATGAGAAGGAGGGAATGAATTCCTTGTTTTGTTTTGCTTGTGTGTGCAGCTTTTGCTTTACCTGTTAAACTGTCTTTATCCTAGCCCAGTTTTCTCACTTTTACCCTTCTGATTCTCTCCAACACCCCACCGGGGGGGCGAAAGTGAGCAGCTGCGTGGGTCTTAGTTGCTGACTGGGGCTAAACCATGACAAAGACTCAGACCCGTAGGTATAAGGGTCCTGCAATAGATTGGAGTGATTGGTCTCCTCAGCACCATAGCGAGCTCCCTGAGAACCGGAGAAACTGCAGTTGATAAAAGGGAAATAAGTGAATTATAGATTACTATCCTTTGCATCCTGTGATGAAGAACTGATAGAGACCTCATCTTAGTGAAGAATGAAGTAGGAGAGGACTGCTGAGAGGACTTAATGAACAACTACTGGCAATACAGCGCAAGCTACAAGACTAGAGAGCAGCAAACACTGGTCCCTTCTGCCTGTCCTGGAGGATTCCTGTGCTGGAGTCTCAGGTTGCTCTGCCTCAAATGCAAGGTTTCACTGAAATCTTAGCACTTCTTTAATTAACTAATGCCTCTGTGATCTAGCCTGGTTTTGTTTTTCTGCCTTCCTCATACCTGTGTTTCATCTCTTGCCTCCCACTGTATTCTGTAACAGTGTGCTTGTCCTCAGGATGAGCGGGATCAGACTCGGGTTAGAGGATCAGACTGGTTGTTATGTCCCAGGACAAATAGAAACTGTGAGAGACTTCTTTAGAAACTCAACTGTTCCTGGCATCTGGTGCTTAGGGAAAAAAAACCAAAATAAATTGTATTATTTTCATAATAGATTAAATACAGCAGTTGAACCTGTTCTACTGGTGATACTTTTCTGAGAAATATGTAACTTATGTGTATATCAGAAGAACTCAGAGACTTCTTTCTCACCACCGTCAAAAAAAAAATCCATTTAATTTTCAAAGAAAAATGTTTTTAAATTGAAATGCAAGAAAAGGGATCTATGGAAATGTGCAACAGGGTTTGCTGACAAATATGTGTAAGAGTTATCCTTGTCCCCGAACTCATGAACTCAGACTTTAAATAGCAAGTACATTTGATCTCTTACATGTATGGGCTTTGCAAGTAATTTAAACATCCATGCTATCTACAGACATTACAGGAGTATTATGGATCCTGTGATGGTAGAAAACTAAAGTGACAAAATCTTATTCCAAATGTTCTGGAAAATCTAACATTTTTCAAAATCTTATTAAAAAGCTCATAAAATTCAGTGTAATTTTTCCTCCTATGCTTTTTGAATGGTGTTGTGATTCCCATAATTATTTACAACCTATTCAAAGGCACATATGGCCCTCAATTGCAACCTGAACTGTAATTCAGCTTTTTTTCCTGTCATTTAAGTAATGTTAAAGTAGGAAAAGAAATAACATTATTCTCTTTCATCTAATCTAATAATTTTCATTCTTGCACAGATACAGAATGTCTGGTGCAATGAGATTTCCAGCCTAATAAGACACATAAACTTGTTTCAAGATTGGTTATGGGACCTTGGTCTTTCTGTTCATATTTTGTTCATGTTCTCTTCTCTACTCAGTTCATCAGAGTATTGAACTGGGAAAGATCTCCTGCTCCTTGAGTCATCTGCTGTGATAGATAACCCAGTCATATAAGTTATTTTGTGAAAACCTGAAGTTTATAATTAATTTTTGCATCCTTTTCATCCGTCCTTCCTTCTCATTTATATTCTTCCACCACATCATTGTCACTGAGACACTGCTAATATATTTTCAGTAGTCTTTAATTTCTAGGCTAAATAATAAGCTTAATAATAGATTTATTAAAATATTATTGTATTTGATACTCAATTTCTAAGACTATTTTTCATATACAAACATTACCTTTTCACTCCTAGAGTTTATTTCCCACATCATTACAGCCCTTCATCTTCTTTGTCTTTGCCCTTTCTTGCTTGCAAGAATTTCTTTCTTGCCATTCTCCCTCTCCTCTTCTAGTGGCTCTGATGCATACCAGATCTGTTTTCCAGGACTACATGAATCTGATTAATAACTGATCAGAACTTCAGGAAAGACGATTCAGGTTAAACCATCAGGAATCTACCTCTAAGAATGGTTCATTCACCATAAATTTTCAACAATATCCAGCAAAAGTCTCAAATGGACAGCTCTAAGGATGTGGTCAGTATTTTTGTGGTTCCCCCCCCCCCAAGAGGAACAGAGGATTCTTGAAAAAATAATGTTCTTCTTGTTATCTTTATGTGATAAGATAGAGTGAAAAAGTGAATCAAGTCTATGAGGCAGCTGAGTAAGGCTAAGCTATTGGCTATGGAAAGTGCCTTGAAATCTTCCATCAATCCCTATTTAATGACCTATTTAATGACTGCAAGAGGTAAGCATTCAGCACTTCTTCCCAGTTTTAAGTCAATAAAAGTTAGTCATCTGCTTAAATTAATCTATCTTTTGGTCATGGAAGTGAAATAATCTAAAGCACTAGGAAAGTTTAAAATGTTTCATTATTGTATGATAAAAAACATTTGAACTCATTAAGATTCTACTGTTCATATCTTAAGAAGTCTCGTTCTTAAAATGTCTCATTCAGAGTAAACCTTACACTGTCTTCTTGTGTGATTCCGGAGGAGCCCTTCTTGAGTATTCCCTTTCCTTTGAGGGGAGCACTGTAAAGATAATGTGTTCTTTAAAATAAGTAGATAGATGTCTTATACTACTTGATGACTCCTAGTGCAATTTCCATTTAATACTAATGTTTATTATTTCTAGTACTGCTGACAGGGTAAGGTGAATGACTCACTGGCTTGTTCACATTTTCTTTTAATTTTGTTTGTCTTAGATCTATCTACATTAATGTGTTTAGTAATTGAAAACAAAGCAAAACCCTGAGATCCAGAGGCATTTATATGCCAGAAATGTCAACTGACTGAGCAGCTTATGAACAAATGGAAGAGTCCAGTGCCATAATCCTTAACACACTCATGTGTCATTTACTGACGTAAATATTCCCACTGACTTCAATGGCACTTCAGTATGAAAGCTTGGGTTAATAGCTACTACTTAGCCCAAGTAAAGGTTATAGTATACAGTCCTCTGTTAGAAGACTGAAATATCAAGAGAAGTAAGCAATCAATTGGCCTCCACAAAGGCCTGAACCTTTTACAATGAGGGTATGGTTTGACACAGATTTCTTTAACCAGCACAATTTCTGCCACCTACAGCTGCCAGGGTACTTCTCGCCCCAGTTATTTCCACTAATACATCTCTCTGTGGGGATCAGATTAGGGAAACAGCTAAATTTAAAAACACTTTTTGTTTCCCTTTTTCCTTCCTCCCCAGATAATTTTCATGAAACCAGTTCCTTCACCTGGCAAATCTAGAGCCCTCAAAAAATCCTACCAGCACATTTGGTGGTACATAGGGAAGGCTGTGTGAATGGTTCGGAGGTTGCTTACTACTTGAACTGTGGCCAAAAGAAATCCATGTCAGGTCACAGCCTTATCTATAACCAAGGTAGGAAAAGCAGCTGTCATAGACAAATAAACAAACAAACAAACAAACAAACAAACAGATGAACAAACAAACAAACAAACTTCTCAGTTACCTAAATTAACCCACTGGCTTTGTAATTTGAAACACCTTGCAGATAAGTTGTACAGGGGACAAAAATCCATGTGTACTCATTTTACACATTGTTGCTTTGCACATCTTAACCAAATTAAAACAAAAGTCTTAAAATCCATATAAAGGCATGTTTTTAACACCTATTTAGGTGATAAGAGTTCCTGAAAATAAAACTTTTAGAAGATCTTATTAATTTGACTTAAACATAAAATTAGGAACCTGACTTTAATAAGCCATCTTTTAAAATTATGACTCATGTCTTAAAAATTAGGGTTATAGTTTGTTGCTTTAGTCCTCTTTTCTAACTTTTTAATGTGTTTGTTCCTTTACAGTCTAAGTCCATGATAGATAAGGTATGGTACCCTGTAGAGAAGTCTGGACATACAAGCTCTAATTGTAATAAGAAAAAGAGAAAAGGAAATCTGAGGATGATTATCTCTATATCTCACATTTTGAAAGATAGCAAGTCACGACATATATCAATAACATTTGATGCAATTGCTTTTTGAAAACTGGAATCCCAGAATTCTGTTTATTGTGTACCTTTGTGAAGCAAGTTTGTTCTACAAAATAAAAGCTGTTAAACTGTGTTTCAACCCAGAAGAAAAAGTAGAGAGCTTAATGACTGATCCGCTCTGTGATCCAGCATTAATGTTGTAGCATTTTAATGTGGATGTCCCTTTGCCACTCCTATTTTCAATATTGCCTAGGACTTCCCAGTAACTAACTCAAACTGAAAAAAAAATACTGCAAAGGAGAGGCTCTTCTTCGGCTTCTTTAGTAATAAAAAGACCAGCTATCCTATTCCGCAGCCAGCTGGCTCTTGTTAGTCATATAGCTGAACTGGTACAAAACATTCTTTTGTATTAAAGATAAGGAAAGATTTGAAAGAAAACTTAGTTTGACCCATGAATAAATGGAGGAGATGATATTTTTTCCCTCTCTCTTTTGTTTTCCTTTTGCTTTTGCTAGATCATTTACTTCTACTTTCAGGCAAGAAGTAGGTGTATAGAAAGTAGGAAGAATAGGGCAAATCTTTAGTGGAAGTAGAGTAGAATAAAGGACACCTTTCCTTTGTTCACTTTAATATGCATAAAACTAGTTTTATGTAGCTCTCAAGACTGTAGCCCATTATTGACAAAGAGTTTGATAATTTTTTATATGTTTCTTTCTTGGACTCTCAGGTATTGTCTGTGGTGGTGCAGCCCCCCCGGCCACTCTGAGATTCCAGGATACGCCCTATCTTGCTGTTATCTTGGTTATAATGACTTGGGTGCCAGGCAATCTCTGTCCACTCCTGGCCCATCTGCTCCCTGACAGAATTGTGGCCAGAATGTAAAATATTGACCAAAGCCAATCATCTAGTAACAAGCAATAGGACAAGAGGAAATGGCCTCAAGCTGTGCCAGGGTAGGTTTAGATTGGATATTATGAAAAATTTCTTCACCAAAAGGGTTGTCAGGCATTGGAACAGGCTGCCCAGGGAGGTGGTGGAGTCTCCATCCCTGGAGGTATTTAAAAGAAGGGTAGACGTGGTGCTTGAGGATATGGTTTAGTGGTGGACTTGGCGGTGTCAGGTTAAAAGTTGGACTTGCTGATCCTAAAGGTCTTTTCCAACCTAAATGATTCTATGATTCTATGATTCTATTATCTCAATCCTATAAATAGCGAACCAAGAGGGAGGCCTTCTGAGCTCTCCAGGACCACAGCAGGCTGTGTGACCCTGTATCTCCCCCTGGGCTGGGACACCTCTCAGTGTAGATTTTGTGAAGACTGAAGCATTGTCTGCTGATGGTTTCATGAGGACTCAAAGGCCTGACTTTGTGAGGTTCACCACCCATGTGCTGATGAATGACAGCACACAAAAGTGAGTAATTCGTGAAACTCATGGAAAGGGAAATTTTAATCACAGGTTAATTTCAGTGTGTGTGTGTGTGTGCAATTTGACTATACATACATATATATTATCCCTATTCACATAAACCATTGACCACGTCTGAAACCAAGATTGGACCTAGCTGCACCTAGACTTCTCTCTGAAAGCAGTTTAGAAAGCAAGGGGGTCTATTCTGAACCTCATGACTCAGTAGGAGGGTCCTCCTTATCTCCTGCATCCACAATCCCTCGGTGAATCATTCTAATTTAAGCATAACTGAATTTTCCTTTGTGTACTTCTTCTATGTAAGCAATAGAGTGAACCTTGCCATTCTCGAATCTTTAACTAAATCACTACCTTGACTGAAAGAGATTCCATCAAATTGCTGTTTTAAACTGGCTGATGCTGTCAAAAAGTATACAACCTATTACTGTGATCTATCTCGAATATTAATTATTAGTAAATCTTAAATTGCTAACCAAAGCCATGTAACAAATCATATTCCTGACAATTCGGTGTAGTTGGCAGGATCCACAAATATGTATTTGAGACAATTTGGTGTAGTCAGCAGGATATACAATGTTGTATATGAGACAATTTGGTGGTATAGTTGGTCATATTCACAAATCTGCATTTGTGACATTATCCTACACACTTTCAAGTCCTCTGCTATCATCTTACACTTGTACTTTTCTATATTGCATTTTTATTCTAGGGTCCTAAAAAAAAAATCTTGCTATTAAGATCTATTACTTACAGAAATTTATCGAAATTATTGCAACAAGAGGCATAATAACTGCAGAAAATACAGCTAGAGCTAGACTGAGTTAGGCAGTTTTCCACTGATGGTTAGACAGTTGTTACAATAAAACAAGCTAAACCAAAGCTCTAGGCAGACCAATATCAGCCCAGAAAATTTTTATTCCTGAGACCCTGAACAGTTAACTTAGTCACTGTGGCTAGCAATACTATATTTACAGGACAACAACAGTTCTATGTCAAATGTTTTACAATCCATTTACCTGTGCAAGTAATTGATATTTTGTGGAGGAGAATCTAAGGCAGTCTGGAAAAAATCAAGATTTCCTGATCATTACTTAGGATTACTCTATGTGTTTGTAGCCCAATAAAAGTACATTACAGAATACTAGTGGCACTAGAAGAGCCACTATATGGAGACACCTCAGTGGGCTGGCAGATTGGGCTAGCAAGAGTTGTATAAGGTTTAAAAGAAGATAAGTGGAAGGTACTGCACAGGGGATGAAATAATCTCCAGTGGCAATACAGACTGAGGCATAGTCCTGCTGAAACCTCTGGGGGTTCTGGTGGACAGGAAGATGAACATCAGTTAGCAGTGCAGTAGGTCGGTAAGGACAGTAAATCAAGTCTTGGGCTGCATCTGTAAGAGCAAATCCAGCAGATAAAGGTGCGTGATTAGTCCACTTTACTTAGTACTTCTTGGGCTACACCTGGAATAATGTGTCCAGCTGTGGTTCCTCTAGTTTAAGTGAGGAAAAGACTGAAAAATTGGAAAGGGCCCAGTCTCTGATCTCTCTGATGCATGGTAACTTGGTGCATGGAAATACTGAAGAAACTAAGTTCAACCAGCATGGAGAGGGGACAAGTGTGTCTAACTGCAGTCTTCCAGCACCTCAAAGGCCATTACTGCAGAAACAGAGATACTTCCTTGTCAAGAATGCATGGTGGAAGGACAACACACAAAGTTTCTTCGTGGGAAATTCCATCTGGATGTAAGAAACATAATCTTTCCTCTGGGAACAATTAATATTGCAAAAAAAAAATATTGCCCACTCAATGTATTCAAAACTGTTTGACACAGCCATGGATAACCTATTTTAATGTATCCTTTCAACAGAAAGGTGAACGTGTGATCCCAGAATTCCTTTCTAACCTGGACTTTTCTACAATTCTGTTGTTCTTCTGTGAAAGTTTGTTGTTTATATATTTCAAGTATATGCTGGGAATTTGAAATATATGGTCTGAAGAAACATCGATATTACAGCTGTTTGACTGGAAGGAGCTTTAAAGATACAAGGAAAAAAGTCTGACAGAAGAGCTAAAAAAGACATTACTTCAAATAAGCCATCTAACATCACTGCATCCAAAGTCTACAGAGGTTAATAAGAGTCTTTCTGTGCTTTCTGTGACTACAATGGAGTTTGGATGTACTTTTAAGTGTCCTATCTTATTATAGTATTTTTTTCCTTCCCCCCCCCCCCCTTCTTTTTTTTCCCCTACTGGACTGGGATTTTTTCATTTCATACATCATTTGCAACTTGCTACTGTGATGCCAGAAAAAAAAGCATTACACTTTATGACTTTGAAAAAAATAAAGGGGGGAAAAAAAGACACATATTGTTACAGAACTGAGGTACATTAGCTATGTGTTTTAATAACAGAAAGACTTTTATTCTAATTTTAATGAATAAATGTAGACATTTTATCATAATTTTAAAATTATATCTGAAAAAGCAGAGGACATGACAATACAGCTATTCATGACAATATATGAGCAAGTGTGAATAGTTCTAATTTAATAGGCACTAATGAAAATGCCGCAAGCCAAAGGATTTGAATTTGTAAGGAGCTCTTTGTTAAAAGAAATTGAAAGAGGGAAGGGAAATAATTTCAAAATATTCTGCTTTAAAAACAGAAGACCAACAGTAGACTCTTCGTGTTCAGCGGATCTGTCTGTGAATGTAAGGATAGCTTGAGTCTCTGTCTAGCATGTTAATCAAAAGGCCATCCTTAGAAATATTAAGGTACTTTTTTAGCATGTACACTAGATTACACATTCAATAGTTCAGTGCTAGCTTAGGAAATCCAAAATTTGGGATGCATGTTTAGGGGATCTTGATATGTAGTCTCTAAATTTTTATGCTGAAGACCTTAAAATGGACAGATTGGGATTAACTTAATACAATTTTATTGTCACAGATCTAGCAATATATACCTATCTAGGCTTCATCAGTACTAAGGGGCAAAAGGCAAGCACCTCCAATCATTCTGCAGTATATATCCTAGACAGATGTCTTAAATGAATCTAGAAGCATCCTAAACACCTAACATTTTTAAAGACTACTGTTAGCTGAAATCAATCACGTTCTGCAGTTACACTGGATATGTAAAATGGGAGAAAAAATGAAATGGCGGAAATAAATGGTTTTGAGCTGGATCCTAAGTCACTAAAGAAATTGAGAGTCCTTTTAGTGACTTCAAATTATTTCAATATATCTATTAAAGATACCCACTTACAGAAAGGTGATGCTTCAGTGCTATTAGAGTGCAGAATATTTTATTTTAAAATGTACCTCTGATAACTGAAGACAGTAGGATATTAGATTCTTATTGCCTTCACATTCTGCAGATTTTTGTAGGAAAAAAATCCACTTTTTGGTATGAAAATTATTGTATTTTTTATTTCCTCAAACTATAAAATAAAAAAATTATAATGTTGATATTGGACAGTTTTCCATAAGACTGATTTCCTTAATAAAACTCTGTAGTTTTTGTAGTTAACAAAGAATGAGACTTTAGTGAAGTTATACATGTATCTGAATAAAGAAAAAAAAAATCAGTGTTTATCATACGCAAGGAAAAGAAAGTAAAAAAAAAGTGCTGGTTTGCATATTTGGTGGTTTTCTTTAAGACATCACAAAAATAATGGAATTATCAAATATTACATTTAAATACAACTATCTTTATTACATTTGAATGATGGCTATTAAAGAACTTAAAAATCCCTATGTTCATTATATTTTGTTTTCATAAGACAGATTTCAAAAGACATCGGAGATCAACTCAATTTTCTGTTTAAGAATAATAATTTGCAATGAGGTAACACTGAGGGATCTCTTTCTATTCTAGAGGATACTACACAGAACAAGAATAATTCTTTATTCTTCTACTGTTTCCCTCTGCAATACACAGAGAAGAGGTCAAGAATGGCAGTAGAATTAGAAGAACTGGATAACAGTCTAGCCTGTTTCCTATTAAATTTATGCCTGATGCCTATTATGTGACCACATGACTCCTATGAAATAGATGGAATAGTTATAAAATAGTATTTTTTTAATTTGCAGGATACACCAGTGTAAAAAGAAACAAAAAATATTTGATGATTAATATTACACTGACAGCTGGGTCCCTCCATAGTTCCGCAGTCTGCTATGGTAAGTCCAGAAGACTGCATTTCATTACTTGATTATACTGTTGATAGTGTATTAATGTGTGGAAACTCACTGGACCAACTCCCAGCACAGGTTATTTCAATTATCAATAGATTGCAATACATGAATGAACAACTGTGTTGAATTTAAAATATTTTTCTGTAGAATATTTACTGTATATTCAATTGCAGCCATGTTATGTTGGAAATGACATTTGCCATTTTTTACTTCAGCTGGATGGGATAATTTTTCTTCTCAACAGTCTTTATTTATACATACTTATTTGTACTTTTCCAAGTTGATTGTGATAGTATTTTGGTTTTACCAAAAAGTCTTTAAACTTTCTTTACCCTCTATTTATATTTTCTCTTACTGAATTTCAAGACTTTACGACTGTACGTTAGAAACTTCCTGCTAAAATGATTTGTTATTGCAAAGATTTGATTACCTTTCAGTCAGTTTTAGTTCTTCTTAAAGTATTTGTATCGAAACCCCAGTGCATAACATGTATCTTCATATCTATAACAATTACTGTTTTCCAGCTTCTATTGTCTTTGGCAAAAAAATGTTTTGTAATCCCAAAAGGAGACTATATCCTCCAGCTGAGCTATAGCTCAGATATTTGCAGCATTATTCCTTTTCTCATTTTTATTTGCAATGGGGGAAACCTTTCTGGGGAACTATTTGACCTCTGAATTTGTCAGAGTTCCAGGCATAAGGTGCTATTAGTGTTCACAGGGACTGAAAACAGATGGGACATCTATGTAGCAATAAATGTTGTAAAAATATGTGAGTGTAATGACAAATCTATAAGCATCTTTATGAATTTGATAGCTGAAGATGTTGCACAGTCTTCTTGAGATGGGCTTGCATCAGTGCGTGCGAGTCTTTGACTTTAAAAAATAATAGTAAATGAAAATATAAAGCATGTAGCAATACCTCCTAACAAAATAAACTCATCATTAAACCTCTAGAGGTTCCAGCTGTGTATGATTTCCATCTCAGATTTTCTGAATTCAGAAAATATTTCTGTAGTCATGCCTTAAAGAGCTGGACCAGTAGCTTTCTTGGATTAGCATAGATTGCATTGCAGATCACATCCTAAAGAAAATAGTGATATTTGATGGCTTGAGGAATGTGTAATTAAACAACATGCAAAAGAGAATCCTTATGCTTTCTACCATTCAGTCTTCCAGATTTTATTCTGAAGGGACTTTTTAATATAAAAGATTTCTCTGTGAGCAACTCTTACAGATACTGTGTTTTTATATTCTGTGTTCTGAGGATGAATTCTTCTGGTTTTTAAAGCAATGATATGCCTAAGCCACAAAGACTGTTCCTGCATTTAGAGTGTGTTCGGATTTATGTTTGCAGTTTAGTTGTGAAAACTGAATCAGGATCCTGCTCCAACTTCAAGCAGAGTAATTTAAGACCAAGTGAACAGATTTAGATCCAGTGAAAATCTACATCCCCAATTTAATCTGAGTGCTACTCTTTTGTACATGCATACACACCCCCTTCATGTAGAATACAGGCTAAAAGTATCCATATGAGACCCTGTCAAATGAAATGTCTTCACCCTGGCCAGAATTTAGTAATTTTTTAATTTTTTTTGAGAAATTAATCCTTTTTCCTGTGTTCAGTACTAGTGAGTGCAGTGTGAAGTTCTCAAGCCTGTCTGAAAAAAGGTTGATTTTATCTTCATAGAATTATTGCAAACTGGGCTTTATGAATATGTAACAGTTCAGACTCAGGTTCTGTGGACTGTGTATGACTAATTATCGAGGTCTCATGGCACTATAGCTTTATCTTGATTTTACTATTTCTGCTATGGATATTTGAGTGTACAGGTTTGTCAATTAACCGTATCTATGTTCTCAAGTTTTAAAGAACAAGGAAGATTATTCCCATCCGTAAGTCCACTGGAACAATGGCCCAGACAGTTTTGTTTGCCTAATTAATTTAGCAAAGAACACAGATGGACAGAGCTTCAGAGAGAAAGAAACCCCTGTCCTCTGTTTATGTGAGAGGAACATAAAATAGAGCTATCAACTGAACTTCATTTGCACATGTTTTTGACCAGGAATTCCTCTAATTTTCCAAAGCACTATTACTTTTTGCAAACTCAGATTTTCCAGTGTAGGTGGCCTGAGGTGAAACAAAAAAAAAAAAAAAAAGGAGTGGAAAGGGCTGTTAGAGATAACCTTGGTAACAATGATACAGCTAATGTATTAGAGAAATTTGGGATCTGGGTGCTTGGATAGGTCAGTGAAATTAAGCAAACTCTCATTATACCTTTTTATTTCAAGCATTACATGAAATTGAAAGTATAACACGTTGAAGACAGAGAATGATGATGGCATTAGGTAACATTTCCCAAGAGACCTGAGACAGTTAGGATGAATACTTCCCCCATTTGAGAACTGAATACCAAACTGTGATATGAGAACAATGTTCTGAATGGGAGAGAGGTAAATGGTCTGGTACTGGACTGTTTATCTACCGGATATTCATGCCAGCTCCTAGGGAACCAGGGTAACAGTTTCCTCATCTTCTCCCTTTCCAAGACACAAAAGTTTTATGTATTATGGATCTACATGCAATAATGATGTGTTTCATTCTTTAATGAAGTTTTCCTTGTTTCATATACAGAATCAGAATTCACCCTACCTGGCTTTATAACAAAGTTAAGAATCTAAGAATATATTCCCAAAGGGTAAGTGTAGCCTCAGATTCCTCTGTAATTGGTGGAGACAATTAGGCATTTATCCCAAGGGAGAGAGGTGGGGAGGGTTAAATACTAAGGATATTAGGAGAATGTAGTTAGTGATTTGAAAGCTTGTGGCTGGAGATTTAAATAAATAATGTTAGTTCTTAGAGGAAAATCTACCTATTTGAACTTAGTTCTTGATTTCACTGACCATCTGGCAAAACCGTGGAGTAATATTGTAGGATAATTAATTTAGAAACAATACAAATCAATAAGTTTATTAATTTAAAATGGATAAAAGTGTTTTGTTTTGTCTTCCACAGTATCAACAGTTTAGAATTTATTTTTTTTTAGAATAAGAAGAATTAATAAATAGCCAGTCCTCGCAGGAAACAGATCATAAATGGAACTGGTGAACTTCATCTAAGGTGTGTTTATTTTATTGGTCTCTCATTTTGTCATGGTTTTTGTAGTCATTTTTGCATTATTTTTATTGGATTATTTTCTTTTGTTTCCTGCTTCTTCGCTTCCTCTGTACTAAGGGAAATGGAATATAGGAAAACATGTCTTTGGAACATGTTTTTGGGGGTGAGTTTGAAATCATGTGCACTTAGTTAATACTTTTACTTTCATTCTTTCCCAGCAACTTATCACATTTCATTTTAAGATTTGCTTCCAGAATTAATCACAGGGCTTTTATTTATAAAAACGAAAATATATTGCCAAATGACTAGTGGAAACACCATGGAGTATGCTTTTTGCAAAAGAACTACAAAATAAAAATGACCTATGTGTTAATCATAATATCAATATTTGTCACAATAAAAGACATAATGGGTGAGATTTTATGAGAATATAAAAGAGGCAATGTTGGATTATTGTCTTTATTAAACCTACTCCGGCATTCTGCTTCCATAAGCAGCTACCTGTACTTGATGCTTCAAATAACACCAAAAACCACCATAAAGCACCTGTCCATTGTTTAATGCCATAATGAGAGAAGAAAAGTCCTTTCCTGACTCCCATGGATTATCAATTTATGTCCTGAAGCATACGATTTTATTGTAATTATGTAAGCTTGCATAGTTGTAACTGTTATTAACGATCATAAAGTTGTAGCATTGCCATGTAAATGTACTGGAGAAAGAAATAGGACAATGTAGAACGTAACTAACCTTGGCTTCAGTAAGAGCTGTGGGAGCCCAGCAACCAGGTCATTTACTGAAGTGTTGAAAATGCAGTTTTATACTAAGAAGTAGATATCTAATGCGAGGAGGTGGAGAAAGGAGTCTACATTCTTAAGAGTCATCATAACTTTATAGATTGTGAGAAGTTCATTTAAAGATTTGCACAGAAAATGTGCAACGGCTGACATACTTTCAAATTACCAGAATGTTTAGGTGTTGGCAAATTAAATAAAGAGGGCTGAATTGGCTGGATATTTTAGCTGAATAGAACCCCTCTTCAAGTTGGGGGTTTTTATTTGTTTGTTGGTTTGGTTTGGTTTTTTTTTCTTCTTTTTAGCATTATGCTTATGTTGTTTGTAGTTTTGGACCATGAGGAGACAAAGAGTACTCTGTTGCCTCTAAAGACCATTCTGGAATAAAAATAGGTAGTGGTATGCAGAAAAAATTAGACCTTAAAAGCTGAAAGTTATATTGGAGCCTATGCAGAAATGGACCCTTGAAACAGCTGGAAAAGGGCTAAATGGAAATCCCTGTCCAAAACTGCCAACAAAACACAGAGGGTGAATGGAGGCTTAGCATTGTAACAGAAATTTTTGGACACTAATCTAGACATGTCTACATGTCCACTGAAACCCATGTAGTTAACTAGCTTGTCACCAGCAAAAGATTTTATCCATAAGCTACATCCTGAAAGGACTAACAGAATAAAGGAGTTTAAACTTTTTTTTCCTTATTCTTTATATTCAGATTTCCCAGCAAGGTTCATTATTCTTATTTTCCATCCATTTCAATATGCAAATGTGCCATGTTGCAAAGACTAAGCATATTATACAATTTAGGAACTAAAGATTTTGCATTTAATGTTGTGGAAAAAACCTCAACAATTGTTGATTGTTGATAGGTGGAAATGTGTGATGCTCTATGTCTTTCCATTCTAAGTTATGTTATCAGCAGTTACAATTTTCCTGCAGTATAATTGTGACTAAGTGAATAAAATGTCATTTGGGATAATGAAATAAGTGTAGCAAGATGGTGCCTAAAATTAATTGCAGAACTAGTGGCTGCATTAGCATATTTATGTTTGCTTTAGTCTTTGACTTTAATCAGTTTGAAAAATATGGAAGAAAAGCACTCTGTACTTTTTGTTCCCGGGTAGACACTTCAGGAGGCGTCTACCAGTCCCTAAGTAGAGTAAGCATTTATGATTGATGTAGAAAGTTCCTGAATATATATGTCATTTCAAGAAGGTTAGACATTTTCCTTGGGAAGCTATCCTCTAGTCTTGCAAGAACAAGAAGAATGTTTTTGTACCAAGGAAACAGAACTATCCTGTTTTTTTTCTCTGTGCCTCTAGTAACAATATATGACACTGTAGCCATGTACAATGCATTTTTATTTTGAAACCGGTGTCTGGTACTACCGCTAAGTTTTAGTGGAATAAGGATTTGTTTTGGCAATGTACATGCAACACTTACATCTAGAAAAGAACTAAGTTGCAACTCATGTAAAAACATGGTTATAAATTAAATGCATGTCAATATTACAGTTACAAAATTGCTATACACATATTGTACTATCGTACTATATTATGGTCCTATACCATATATGTTAAACATACATTTATATATGTATACACACACAGATGTTTCTGAGCTCTATCGTGCAGAGACAATTATCGATAGATTTGGAATAAGAATGTATGTGACTAAATTATCACAAGACTGTAGCAGTCACATCTGACGTTGCTTGGACTTCTCCCACCCTAAAAGTATTAGCAGAGATGTTGAAAGTTCAGGAGGCTCTAAGGCTGTTCTTGGAAATGACTTGTTATATATAGAGTTGTGTCACACCCTAATGAAAGAACCTATACATGACAGTATAGGCAGAGCTGTCTGTAAATTCTGTAGAAGACTACAAGAGACTCCAACAGAAAATAGATGAGTGATTAGCAACATACCTGACAAACTGATTTGCAGATTGATCACTCATAGCATCATAGAATCAGTCAGGTTGGAAGAGACCTTTAAGATCATTGAGACCAACGGTAAACCTAGCACTGCCAAGTCCACCACTAAACCATGTCCCTAAGCACCGCATCTACATGTCTTTTAAATACCTCCAGGGATGGAGACTCCACCACTTCCCTGGGAAGCCTGTTCCAATGCTTGATAATCCCTTGGGTGAAGAAATTTTTCATAATATCCAATCTAAACCTACCCTGGCACAACTTGAGGCCATTTCCTCTCGTGTCTCATACTGAACTGTTGTCTGTGTAAGCATTGCCATTAAAGGGAACTGTACTTAGCATTTGATCTACAGGTTTTTTGATTGTGTTTATATAGCCAGCTTACTTGCCTTTAAGGACTGGCTGTTAAATATGAATGCAAAGGTTCACCACAACTTTATAACAGGTTTACTTCTGCCCTTTCCTTTGCAGGAGAAGATGGCAAAGATAAGACAAATGAGGGAGGAGAGGAAGAGTTATTTATATCATCTTCCATGGCTATCACTCTGCCCATATTATTATAATCAGGACCCTTGTTTGGTTGCTCTCCAAGAAGAGAAAAGTTATTTCTTTCATTTGGTTCAGTTTTTAGTGCTCTTCCACTGGAAATGTAATACCATCACACATACCACATTTTCCTAAGGAAGATGAGAAAATGAGAGGGTCTTTTTGGTAATCTCTCCCCATCATTATTTTCTTCATTCTCAGTTACCAGGGTGAATTAGAAATTTTAAGCATTAGAAAATGTGAATGTCTAGGTAATTTTGCAGCGTATAATAAATCTTTTTATACTCTTTGCTTTCTGTATATAGAGACCTGTTCCACACACCAGAGAAGAATAGATTTATCAAACGAATTTCACAAGCAGTGACATATGCAGCACATCAAGATGCTTAGCTACTTCGGCTCACACGACACATTTCTACTGAAGAGATGTCGAAATAATACAAAAATGTTATCAAATGTTGTGAAAAATCTTGGCTCCCATCAGAAAAAATAATCTGCTGCAGAAGTTGAAACATTCTTGTGTAAGGTCTTTGTACAAATGTTCTTGTATAAGTTTCTTGTATAAATACAAAAAACGTGTGCCTAATGATCATTTTAGGTTGAAATGTGAGTAACTTTTCAGCAGTGATCTCTGGAGCCCTATTAGGTTTATATTACTAGCAGATGTCCCAAACAGTTTGCTAAAACATATTTGGAAGTGAGTCATGAACATTTATCTCCCTACAGAAATCCAACACAGTATATCAAACACAATGCACAAAAGAGAGAAATGTATGTATTCATGTATCTGACACTGATTGAACCAGGTATACAATCAAGATTTTCCTTGGGAGTTGTTAGCAATAGAACGTTTCAAAAAGAAAAGCTATGCCTGCAAGTGCTTTTTGAATTTTAAAGAGGATTCAGGATAAAGCGACAACAAAATTAATAGGACTTTTCTGTTATTTCACAGAATTTTGAACTCTTTGTCCAATTACTTTCCAGGCATGTCATCACAGCTATTTTGTTTAACTTTAGACTATTATTTCACTTATTTAACTCCGGTATGATTGTGAGGGGAAGAAACCTTTGTGCAAATAAAGCACACACTTGTGCCAGTGCAAACTTTATTTGTGCTAGTTAGAATTCATAGGAATTAGGTGTAGAACATATAAAATTATCTGTGTAATTTGAATAAAGAGAAATGTTGTACTTAATGTACCATGGATAATAAATTCATTATAACCAAAACTTCAGTCATGCGCCCTTTGCTACTTGAATGCATATGAAAGCAAGTATATGGGCTACTGGGAGAAATTTAGAGCTCTTAATTTCTTGGGACTACAGACTAATTTGCACCAAGACTTTTCTCAGGGACTCCATTTGTATTTGTTTTTCAGTGGAACAAAGGAATTTATTGTTTGCATCCATTATCCAAATTAGGTATTATAGAAGCTTTTCACCAAAGTCACCAGTGACAGAAATAGATATGAATATATTTTTTAAAAATCTGTTTTTCCAAGCAGCTTGAGGAATAAAATGACTAAGATTTTGTGAAGACAGTGAAAAATAATTAGAAATGTTGGTTTTGTAAGAAGTAAAAAAATAAGGTGGTCTTCTTTTTTCCTGGCTCCATTTTCAATAGAGCCTGAGGATGAATCTGCATAAAAATATTCCTCATTTCTATGACAACTAGCCACTGACAACCATTTTATGACACTAACCATTCAGTAACCATTCACTAGTCATGAATGAGAAGTATCAGAGGGCAAATGGTAGGGCACAATAAGATGAGTAAGGGATACTTGTTTAGAAAATATTTATAGTGTCAGTGGAGAGTTTAAGGTAAAAAAATCACCAGTATGCTGTAGAACATTTGCTTACTGCTGACTTACTGCTTACTTATTGATAGGAATATCAATATACAGTTGAGTTAATGTTGTTATTGGGGTTGGGGTTGGTTTTTTTTATTAATTTTGTATTCATTTTTTCCCTCCTTCCATTTTCTCTTTTTCCATAGGTTGTTCTTAGTTTTAAAACACACTCTGGCTTGTGTCTGGAGCTGGTGATCATTATTAGCTAACTTTAAGAGGAACCTGATACTTAAACCATACTTTTAATTCTGCAAGTGACCCTGACAAAATTTTTACAAGGCAATATATTACAGGAAGCTGAGGGTGTTAATTTCTCGTTGCAAGTGCAATCTTTATTTCAAAAATATTATTCAGATAGAAACAGTAGGGGTTATTGTGCAGTGCTTATACACTGGAATAATCAATCTGAAATGAAAGAGGGTCCTCACACCAGAGATCACTCACCAATGAAGCCAAGGGAGCCTTAGGTTCAGTTGTGATTGGTGTTTGTAGAAACAATTAATCTATGAATACCCAGATTACTTCTCCAAAACCACATTCTCTTTGAGAAAATATTTTTAACTTTTGCTTGTATTTGATTTATTCAGATAAAATATTCTATTTAATCTGTCTATTCTAAATTTAACAGTAGCATGCTGTGTGGAATTAATTTCATAAGTTGCTTTTAAATTTTTTGGGGTTTTGTTTGTTTTGTTGTTGTGGGGGGGATTGATTTTTCTTTTCTTAAAAAATATCAATAAGTTTGTCATGCTTCCTAGGCATTATTTATTTTTTATTTCATACATATTTTCTGGGAATACAAATAGAGACAACAGATTGGAGTCAAACCTGAATATTTCAGAACTGGAACAGTCATGGCATTCACTTAGTGATCATGCAATGAAGCTCTTTCTGTTTGACTCTTCTTATGAGTGTTTAGATTTCATCATCTCCATCTTTTCCTGTGCAATCGTGAAGTATACTTTACTATTAATTTAAATGCAGATTGAGATTCTATAATCATTTTCCCCCCAGCTGAATTTTAAAGAAAAAAACCACAAACAAACGAAAGACGTCATAAGGCTCATGCTTAAGAAAGATTTGGCAATCTGTAGATCAGAGGTGTCAAACCAAATTAGGATCAGGAATAACACAACCAATATTCTATGGTGTCAGTACTGGAACCAAACAGAAATAAGTCAAACCTGCAAAGTGGGGAGGTAATTGCATTCAAGTCCATCTCTGTCCCAGTCTTCTTGATTTTTCCTTCCAGTAAGGAAAAAGAATTTCTATGGTCTTCTGCAATTGGAAGGTGGAAGACCATCTTTTTTCTTACATAAATTACGTGGGGAAATAATATAAAGGACAGCCTAGACAAAGACAGCAAAAGCCATTAGAGGATTGTGATGGCTTACATATAATCAGCTGACACCACACCATTTAGAGACATTTGGAATGACAAAGAAGTCAAAATAATGCTTGGAGTAGGACATTTAGAAATCTTCTATTACATTTTTGCATATCAATTTGCATAGAAAAAAGCCAAATAAATTAAACTTTCTGAGTGGTTTGTAGGAAAACTCAAATGAGATGAAACTGATACATTGAACAATAAATTACAACTGCTATAATTAAGAATATTAAAATGTCTTTGGAGAACTATGGTTTCCAGATTCTTACCATCATAACATCATACAAACACTATGGCTTTGAAGCAATGTCATTCATTGATGTGTTGTTCAATGATTTTCCATCTGAGACACTTTTTGTCAGCCACTGAGCTATTGCTGAAAAACCACCAGTATGGGATTGTCCTTGTTTAGCCCCATATGCCATCTAAGCACCACACAGCTGCTCACTCACTCCTCCCCTGGTGGGTGGGTGAAAGAATCAAAAGGGTAAAAGTGAGAAAACTCATGGACTGAGACAAAGACAGTTTAATAGTGTCATGGTTTAGCCGGCAGCTCAGCCCCACGCAGTTGCTCGCTCACTCCCCCACCGGTAGATGGGGGAGAGAATCAGAAGGGTAACGCTCGTGGGTTGGGATAAGAACAGTTTAATAATTAAAATTAAAAGAAACAACAACAGAAATGCAATGTAAAGGAGAACAACGAGAGGCACAAAGCCCCGGGGGAGGGGGGAAGGGAGGGGAGAGGGGGGACGAACCGCCAAAACAAACCGCCTGCGACGCAGCCGCCTGCCGACCCGACGCCGTGCCCCAGCCGCAACTGCCCCGCCTTCATATACTGGTCATGGGGTCACATGGTGTGGAATGAACCTGCCATGGGCCAGTCGGGGTCAGCCGTCCCCGCCATGGCCCTGCCCCTCCCAGCCCCCCCCCCGCCACGCGGCAGAGCGCGGGAAGCTGGAAAGGTAGCCGACCCCCACAGTGAGGAGAATTAACCCCTTCTCAGCCAAAACCAGCACAAATAGGTAAAGCAAAAACCTTGGACAGAAGCAAAGCAAAACAAGGAATTCATTCACTCCTTCCCATGGGCAGGCAGGTGCTCGGCCATCTCCAGGACAGCAGGGCTCCATCACGTGTAACAGTTACTTGGGAAGACAAACACCATCACTCCCAACATCCCTCCCTTCTTTCTTCTTCCCCCAGCTTTATATACTGAGCATGACGTCATATGGTGTGGGATATCCTTTTGGTCAGTTGGGGTCAGCTGTCCCGGCTGTGTCCCCTCCCAGCTTCTTGTGCACCCAGCTAAGCATGGGGAGCTGAAAAAGTCCTTGACCCTGTGTAAGCAACTATTTAGCAACAGTTAAAATTATTTTATGAACTGCAGTCTCTCCAGCTCTCAGGGAGCTTGCTGAGGAGACTAATCACTTCACATTTAGTGCAGGTCCCTTATACCTACAGGTCTCATTCTTTGTCATGGTTTAACCCCAGCCAGCAACCAAGCCCAACATAGCTGCTCGCTCACCCCCCCACTGGTGGGGTGGGGGAGAGAATCAGAAGGGTAAAGTGAGTAAACTCACAGGCTGTGTCCCCTCCTAGCATCTTGTGTATCTCCAGCCTTCTCTGTTGGTAAAGGATGAGAAGCTGAAAAGACCTTAACTCTGTGTAAGTGCTACTTAGCAACACCTAAAACAGTGTGTTATCAACATTATTCTTATACAACATTCAACACATAGCCTCATACTGGTTTCTATGAAGAAAATTAACTCCATTCCAGCCAAAACAAGCATGGGGGGGTTTATCCCTTCAAAATTTCCTACAAAAGTGTGTTCAGGCAGCTGGATGTCTTGTCCCTGGACATGGCAGGGTGGCCATATTTTTTAGTCCTGTGCAGGATTGGTACTATCTGATGCAACTTAGAGTGAGTATAGTTGATTAATATGCATTTCATTATTAAACGGGAATGTCTCAGACTGTTTAAAATAATTCACCTGACCAGAATACAAATATAATGGGGGATAGTTTGCTAGAAAAGCAAGGCAACTGAAGAGGGACTAGCTCGGCCTTCTAATATAAAGAACGAATTCTGACACTGAGACTGTAAATGGAGCTTTCTGAAAGGTTCTGGGTAATGATTCAAGGGCAAAAGGATAAGGGTCATTAACATTATAGGAGTCCACATAGACCAGTAAACCTGGAAGATCATATGAATCAGGCTTTTTGTGAGCAACCTCATTAGCTATAGAGACCATTGCCTGTGATCTGGTAATTCTAAGTGCTCTCCTTAGAAGTAGAAGGAAACTGGTACTGTCTGCTGAGGTTTAGGATGTGCTGAACTGCATTCTAGGATTATTTGTTTTATTACATTTACTATACAGCATAGTCATAATAGACACTTACATGTGTTCAAACGCATTAATGCCTCCCAAAATACAGTAACAGATCACTGGGCTGACTTTTAACTGACTGCAAAAAAAAGAAGGCATACAGAGAGTGAAAAAGTTGGTTTACTAATAATGGTTCCACTCTTATCAGAGTAGAAAAACACTGGTAGATGATACTAAAAAGGTCAGCATCCATAGTAATCTATTTCTATAATTCTTGACTAAAATACCAGCTGCAATGTAGAAGTAAATGTAGTTAAAACCAACAGCAAAAGAATATTTCAGCCTTGAACAAATCAAGAACAGGCTAGAGGCTACTTATTTAAGTTAGGTGTTTTCATATTGTAAGATGGATGTTTTTCATTCTGTGTAGTTAAAGAATTGACTGGAGAAATCAGAGCACAAATAGTAGTTATTTTGAGAATTTATCAATCTCTGACGGACTTGCCCAAGCAGTTCCACATCCTTCTTAAACTGGGGGGCCCAAAACTGGACACAATACTCCACATGTGGTCTCACAAGGGCAGAGTAGAGGGGGTGGATAACCCCCTTCGACCTGCTGGCCACACTCCTTTTAATGCATCCCAGGATACTGTTGGCCTTCTTGGCCACAAGGGCGCATTGCTGACTCAGGGCCAGCTTGCTGTCCACCAGCACTCCCAGGTCCTTCTCAGCAAAGCTGCTTTCCAGTAGTTCAGCCCCCAGCCTGTACTGGTGCATGGGGTTGTTCCTCCCCAGATGCAGGACCTTGCACTTGCTCTTGTTGAATTTCATGAGGTTCCCCTCGGCCCAGCTCTCCAGCCTGTCCAAGTCTTGTTGGATGGCAGCACAGCCTTCTGGTGTATCAGCCACTCCTCCCAGCTTGGTATCGTCAGCGAACTTGCTGAGGAAGGGACAGGCAAGGAAGGAGAGGTGGAGGGGTAGCCTTGTATGTTAGAGAGTGATTTGACTGTGTAGAACTCAACGATGGTAATGATAAGGCTGAGTGCTTATGGGTAAGGATCAGGGGGCAGGCCAGTAAGGCAGGCATTCTGGTGGGAGTCTGTTATAGACCACCCAACCAGGATGAGGAGACAGATGAAGTACTCTACAAGCAGTTGGCTGAAGTCTCACAATCTCTAGCCCTTGTTCTCATGGGAGACTTCAACTTACCAGATATCTGCTGGAAATACAACACAACAGAGAGAAAGCAGTCTTGGAGGTTCCTGGAGTGTGTGGGAGACAACTTCCTGATGCAGCTGGTAAGTGAGCCAACCGGGGAGGTTCCCCCCAGGCCTGCTGTTTACGAACAGAGAAGGCTTGGTGGGTGATGTGGTGGCTGGAGGCTGTCTTGGGCTCAGTGGCCATGACATGATAGAGTTTTTGATTCTTGGAGAAATAAGGAAGAGGGTCAGCAAAACCACTACCCTGAACTTCAGAAGGGCAGACTCTGGATTGTTAAGAAGTCTGGTTAACAGATTCCCTCAGGAAGCAGTCCTGAAGGGGAAAGGAGTCCAGGAAGTCTGGATGTTATTAAAGAAGGAAGTCTCAATATGCAGGAGCAGGCTGTCCCCATGTGCAGGTGGGGGAGAAGACCGGCTTGCCTGAATAGGGAGATTTGTCTGGAACTCAAGAAAAAAAAAAGAGCTTACTGCCTTTGGAAGAAGGAGCAGGTGACTCAGGAGCACTACAAGGATGTTGTGAGGTTATGCAGGGGAAAGATTAGGAAGGTGAAGGCCCAGCTGGAACTTAAACTGGCCGCCACCATTGAAGAAAACAAAAAATGTATTTATAAATACATCAGTGACAAAAGGAGGGCCAGGGAGAATCTCCCTCCTTTGTTGGATGCGGAAGGTAACCTTGCCATGAAAGATGAGCAGAAGGCTGAAGTACTTAATGCTTTCTTTGCCTCAGTCTTTAATAGTCTTTAATAGTCAGACTGGTCATCCTCAGCATTGTCATTGGAGATGACATTATTGGAGATAGTATGCAGAATGAAGTCCCAGTTGTTGAAGAGGTGGAAGTCACTGACCTGCTCCTTCACCTGGATGTTCACAAGTCCATGGGGATGGATGGGATCCAACCGAGGATACTGAGGGAGCTGGCAGAGGAGCTCGCTGAGTCACTCTCTGTCATTTATCAGCAGTCCTGGTCAACCAGGGAGGTCCCAGATGACTGGAAACTAGTGAATGTGACGCCCCTCTACAAGAAGGGTCGGAAGGAGGATCCAGGGAACTACAGGCCTGTCAGCCTGACCTCGGTGCTGGGAAAGGTCATGGAGCAGATCATCTTGAATGCCATTACACAGCACTTGTGGGACACCCAGAGGATCGGGCTCAGCCAGCATGGATTTATGAAAGGGAGGTCCTGCCTCACTAACCTGGTTGTCTTCTATCATAAGGTGACCCGCTTAGTGGAGAGAGGGAAGGGGATGTTGTCCACCTGGACTTTATTAAGGCCTTTGACACTGTCTCCCACGGCATTCTCCTGGAGAAGCTGGCTGCTCACGGCTTGGACAAGTGCATTCTGTGCTGGGTTAAAAACTGGCTGGACGGCCGAGCCCAGAGGTTGGTGGTGAATGGAGTCAAATCCAGTTGGTGGCCAGTCACGAGAGGTGTTCCTCAGGGCTCAGTGTTGGGGTCAGTCCTGTTCAATATCTTCCTTGATGATCTGGATGAGGGGATTGAGTGCGTCCTCAGTAAGTTTGCAGATGACACCAAGCTGGGTGGAAGTGTTGATCTGCTCGAGGGTAGGAAGGCTCTACAGAGGGACCTGGACAGGCTGGATCGTTGGGCCAGAGCCAACAGTATGAGATTCAACAAGGCCAAGTACTCGGTCCTGCACTTGCGTCACAAGAACCCCATGCAACACTACAGGCTTGGGGACGAGTGGCTGGAGAGATGCCTGGAGGAAAAGGACCTGGAGGTGTTGGTTGACAGACGCCTGAACCTGAGCCAGCAAGTGTGCCCATGTGGCCAAGAAGGCCAACAGCATCCTGGCTTGTATCAGGAATAGTGTGGCCAGCAGGAGCAGGGAGGTGATTGTGGCCCTGTACTCGGCACTGGTGAGGCCCCACCTCGAGTACTGTGTTCAGTTTTGGTCCCTCACTACAAGAAAGAGATCAAGGTGCTGGAGCGTGCCCAAAGAAGGGCAACGAAGTTGGTGAAGGGTCTAGAGAACAAGTCTTATGAGGATCTGCTGAGGAAGCTGGGGTTGTTTAGTCCGGAGAAGAGGAGGCTGAGGGGAGACCCTATTGCTCTCTACAACTACCTGAAAGGAGGTTATAGTGAGGCGGGGGTCTGACTCTTCTCCCTGGTAACAAGCAATAGGATGAGAGGAAATGGCCTCAAGCTGTGCCAGGGGAAGTTTAGTTTGGATATTAGGAAAAGCTTCTTCACCGAAAGGGTTGTCAGGCATTGGAACAGGTTGCCGAGGGAGGTGGTGGAGTCTTCATCCCTGGAGGTATTTAAAAGAAGGGTAGATGTGGTACTTGAGGATATGGTTTAGTGGTGGACTTGGCAGTGATAGGTTAGTGGCTGGACTCAATGATCGTAAGGGTCTTTTCCAACCTTAACGATTCTATGATTCTATGATTATATCCCATCATCCAGGTCATTGATTAATATGTTGAACAGGACTGGACCCAGCAGAGACCCCTGGAGAACAGCACTAGTGACAGGCCTCCATCCAGACTCTGCTCCATTGATCACCTCAGAACAACCTCATTTTCTTCTGCAGTAGGATAATAAGTCTTGTAGAGAGAAGTAGTAGACCCATTTAACTTGACTTTTAAAACCTTTTGACATTGTGCATCATGATAGTACTAAGAAAGCTGAGAAAAATATTTTAATGGAAAAGCCTAAGGATGCAATCCTAGCAAGTCTGGCATGGAAATTGTGCCTATGTTGAAGTGCTTAATTCACTGCCAAAATGATGGGGTTTTGCAGGGATCTGTAAGCGCAAAGAACTAAAATCCTACTTTGACATGAGTTGGATACTTCTCACTGGATCTCTGAGAGCGGATTAAAAAGTGTGTCAAAAGTTCTAAATCTATATAGTCTATGTACGACATAATAGATTGTCCTGCCGGAGGCAGGAGAAAAGATTGGATAACCTCCTCAGATTCCCACCAGGCCTGTGATTCTTTGTTCCTTTGTGCATGCAAATTTATGTGAGGATATGTGGTCATTTTTTGACTTTCAGGGTTATACGGACAGTTAATTACTCAGACATAAATAAAGAAGCAACAGTCTACTGCTTCCATGAACAACATTATTTATAGAGATCAGAAATAGATGGACTTTTTTACAGATAATTTAAAGCTTTAATGCTGGATTGCATTGTGAGGAGCTTTTAGGATTACACGTATGTTATATAGTATTTACTAAATTCAAAAGTTAGGTTTTAATTTTAACACTACAAAGAGTTTGAAGTCTAATTCTAGGGAAGGTTCAAATGATGCTTTGTGCCTCTAACTGCACCATATGGTCTAAATGCTGAGTATTTTATAAACATGCCTGAGACAGCTCTAAATTAGGTCATGGCTAAAACAGCCAAATCATAGTCAAATTTAGGTCAAAAGGACCTACTTGTCCTTTCTGTGTTACACAGAAATAATTCAATGCATAAATCATGTACATCTGCATAGATGTCTAATTTGTGAATCGTGTTTTTGTCATTAAAATTTCATATGTTGAATAAAGCCACAGTGTTCCATCAGGATCAAGTTATGCTTTATACAGAGAAAAAAATGTCCTACTTAGAAAAATGTATTATGTAGCCATAAGTATTAAATCCATAGTTAATAGGTCCTTAAGGTTTTTGAGATGTTTCAGCTGAAGCTGGATTAAAATTCCCATGTTCTGCAGTTCAGTGACTAAATTCATTCTCCGCATCTGTTGTTACTACTTCTCACTGGGTAGCTGAGTTTTCTGCAATATTGTATATTAATCCAGAATAGTCATATACTACATTATACATATGCAATAGCTGTTAGCATTGTAAAACATGTTAATTTATTTCCTCAGAGCCTCTTAATCTTTTGATGAATATCACCAGTATGGTACAATATTGATGGATCTCTGCAGACCGAGAAACATGGGACAAACGACTGCAGAGGACTCCTAACATCTCAAGAATGTATCTGCATAAAGCCCATTTTCTTAAGAAAGCTTATCTTAAAATGTTTTGGAGTCAGTTAGCTTAAAAGTAATATTCAGCTCACCTAAAACTTAGATTATCTAAAAGTTATATATCTAATGAAACCATATGCCTATTACTGATGGAGAGAGACACCACTGGGGAGATAACCGTTTTTTCCTTAAATGGATATCTAAAGCTGAGTTGACACAGACCATGGCACTATCTAATGTGCCTGGCTGTGTTGGTTCCCTAACACCCCCCTTAGGGGATGTACTGATTCCTTTACTGTCCACATAACACAGATATACATTTTTACATTTTCATGGGAAGGGCAACCCAGACTGACCCTGGCATGACCAGGGAGCACTGAGGTGCTAATGGAACACTATTTAATAAAAGAGAGGCATAGCTAGATAGCTATAATAAGCTGCCCTCTCTATGTTCCCAGCTCTTTGCCGTGCCTGTAGATCTAGGCTTAAACTAGTCAGCTAATCATATAAAAGATACTTCTGTTTATTGAATACATTGTATATTTTTCCATATATTAAATACATTTCCTGATCTGTTCATGTCCTAAAAATCCACTGGGCTAAAACATTGAGGAAAATAAATGCATCAGGATATCAAGCACTCAGTTCTGTTTGAGTTTTAATATCACTGAAAGTACTTTATAAAGATGGGAAAACATTGTATTTGCTATTCACCTCAATTTTTATTTGCAACAAATTAAGCCTTTGACAGCTTGGAAAACTGGTCTGGAAGATTTCCATGTTTTTGCAGTACATTATTATTAAGTTGCTTTTGTTAGTTCTCAGAAAGTTGTTTCGTAAAGCTATGACTCATGAATCTTGAGTGAACTCAGAGATTTCAGTAAGAAGTCAATACGGTATTTATTTCACATCAAAATACAGTACCATTCAAACTAGTTAGAGGAGACATGTTTATATGCTAATTTGTAAGCAACTCTTTTCTTCAGAAATGTAGTTTTAATATATAACATTTTTTCCGCTATGAGTAAATTAAAATCAGAATGATAATTGAAAAAAGATTAAAATATAATCTAACATGATGTGATATATGTTGATGAATAAAAATAATTAAAATTCAGATATGATGAAAAATAATGTAAACCAAATACATAATACAAATAATTTTTTCAAGATATCTTTTTACACAAATATGTTAATACTGCAAATATTTTCTGTTTCTTACACTTTTTTACTATTGCTTTTCAAGACATTCTTAGTCAAAGTTTTAGGAATATTATCTGAAATTTTCTTATTAAATTTTTAAATTAAATTATCTTTAACAAATGACAATTCAACAAAAATCTTGAGAAATTGATTAAGGGTTGTGGAGAACAATGCAAAAAACTATCTATCTTTCAAAAATAAAATGTGGTCTTCAAATAATCTCAATATTCTTGCTACTTTTAATAAGTTTTTGCCAAAATATGTAATCAAACTTGTAGACATTGCATCAAAATCCAATATTTTTTCCTGCCCCAATATTATACCTTATGGCTCATGTAGTGGGGTATGGTCTATAACTGATGTTTCTGAAGTTTTAAACATAAATTTCTGTGAATAAAGAAAGCAAAATGCATAAGTGTTGACTAGAGCTGATTCATGTCATCATCAGATCTGTCCCAGAGTAGAGGCTAACCATTGGATTATGTGGGTAGATTTTATTATTTTTAAAGAGGAAGACAATAAGGTTTTGGTAGCTTATGTGAAAAATTAATATACCTGGTGTGTGCAGGATAATTGTACTAAGACTGAATCTTTGTTTTGACAAAGCACAGCAGAATATTTTTTTTTCCTAAAGACTATATTTAACATGCCTTCATTAAGAATCACAGTACAATTTTGATTTGTGATGATCCCAAATTTACCTTCATATAAATAAAAAAATCAGTCCTTATAAATATAAATATACAATTTTAATATAGTAAATTATTTTAGCAGAAATCAAAGTTTTATCAATTAATTCAACATCATAGAATCATAGAACAGCCCAGGCTGGAAGGGATGTCAAAAGATCACCTGGTCCAACCTTTTGTGGGAAAGGGAGCCTAGATGAGATTGTCTGGCATCCTGACAAAAGTGTCTTGAAAACCTCCAGCGATGGGGACTCTACCATGTCCATGGAAAGCTGGTTTCAGTCATTGATTGTTCTCACTGTAAAAAGTTTCTTCCGTATATCAAGATTAAACCTCTCCTGGTGCAACTTGTACCCATTGCCCCCAGTCTTCTCTGTGTGGCTTCTTGTGAAGAGAGACTCCTCTTTGTAACCATTCTTTACATACAAGATCAGTGTTATGAAGACCCCCCTAAGCCTTCTCCTCTCCAGGGAGAAAAGACCTAACACCTTCTGTTGTTCCTCATAGGGTGGATTCCCCAGTCTGTCTGCATCTTTTTTGAATTGTGGGGACCAGAAATGGACACAGTACTTCAGGTGCAGCCTGACAATTTCTGACTGAAGTGGCATGTACAAATCTTCATCTCTGCTAGTAGGTCTGTTTCAGCAAGACTGCTACCCAGCTATGCGGAGCTTAGCCAGTACTGGGGTCTTTAGTTATTCCTTCTCAAGTGCAGGACCTTGCACTTGTCTTAAACTTTATACAGTTATAGCTAGCCCATTCTTCCAGCCTGTCCAGGTCTCTGTAAGACAGCTCTCCTTTCTGATATGCCCCCCTCAACACCCACTTTAGTGTCATCAACAAACTTGGTGAGGGTGCTTTCAATCCCATCATCCAGATCATTTATGAAGAAGTTGAACAGTGTGGGGCCCTGTATTGATCCCTGGGGAACCCCACTTGTGACAGGCTGCCAGCCCGACTAAAAACCATTGATCACGACCCTCTGAGCGTGGCCTGCTAGCCAATTCCCTACACATCTCACAGACCACCCATCCAAGCTGTATCTTGCAGTTTGCCCAGAAGGCGGCTGTGGAAAATGGTGTTGAATGCTCTACTGAAGTCCAGGTAAACAGCATCCACTGCACTCCTCGTGTTGAGAGAAATTTTTTTTTGTTGTAGATGACAATCAGGCTGGCATGGTTTGCCATTGGTAAATCTGTGCTGCCTTTTCCAAATCACCTGCTTCACTAAGCCTGTACAAGTTTCTAGGAGGACTTGTTCCATTACTTCTGCAGGGATTGAAGTAAGACTAATGGGCCTGTAGATTCCTGGGTCCTTTTTTGGGCCTTTCTTGTAGATGAGTATGACATTTGCCCTCTTCCAGTCATCAGGGATATCCCCTGATCACCACGACTTTTCAAATATTGTAAACAGTGGCCTTGCAACAACGTCAGCTACTTCTCTTAACACCCTGGGATGGATTCTTTCCAGGCCTACAGATTTATATGTGGGTTGAGTCCTTGCAAGAGGCAGTAGACCAGCCCTTCTTCCACTACTGGTGGATTTAAAAAAGCATTGTTGGAGCTACTGGAGTCTGTGATCTGGGGTCCAGCTACACCGGTAAAGACAGACAAAGAAGGTAATGAGAATTTCTGCCTTGTCAGCAGTATTACTATTTTCCCTGCCCTGTTTAGCAATGGTCCTATGCCTTCTCTGTGCTTCAGCTTACTGCTCATATATCTGAAGATCCATTCCTTGTTTTCTTGACAGCTTTACTCACTTTCAGTTCTAGCTGAGCATTTACCTTCCTGACTGCAACTTTGCATGCCCTAGCCAGTAAGGTTCTTGTAGGCCTCATTGGGTATTTGGCTGCCTTCCCACAGCCAGAATGCTTACTTTTTCCTTTTAAGTATGCCAAAAAGTTCATTACTAAGCTGGGGTGATCTCCTGTTCTGCCTTCTTCCTTTTTCTTTGTAGGGGATGGACTGTTTTTGTGCTTCCAGGAGGCTGTTCTTGAATAACTCCCACTACTCACATGCTCCTTTGCCTTCCTTGGATATTTGCCATGGAATCCCTCACTGTTGAGTTCTGAGTGTTTTGAAGTTGGTTCTTCTAAAATGCAGGGTCTTTCTCCTGCTACTGTTCTTTAGTGCTCAGCAGGGTCTTAAACTCCACAATGTTTTGAGCACTGTATCCAAGGGTACCATTGGTAGTTATGTTGTCAAGTAAGCCTTCTCAGTTTGTGAAAAGCAAATCTAACAATGCACTTTTCCTAGTCAGCATGTCTAGCATCTGTAGCAGGACACAGTCCTCAATGCATTCCAGGAACCTGATGGACAACATGCATCGCTGTGTTGTTTTCTCAACAGATGTCTGGGTTATTGAAGTTACCCATGAGGACCAGGTTCTGTTGTCCCAAGACTTCCTTGAGCAGCCAATGTACGGTTTTGTCAGCTTTGTTATCCTGATTGGGAGGTCAGTAACAGGTAGGTGACAAGCCCTCTAATCTTGATCTAAAGGCATTTGATAGAACTTTTGTGGTCTCCATAGCTTACCTCCATACACTCATATTTCTCTTTTACATAAAGTGCAACTCCACCTCCTCTTCTTCCCATTCCTATCTTTCCGAAAGAGTTTGTAGCCATCCATTGTGGTCTTCCGGTCATGTAAGTTTTCCCACCAAGTTTCTGTGATTCTTATGACATAACTTTTAGACTGGGCACGGAGCTCCAGTTCCTCCTGTTTGTTGCCCAGACTACATGCATTGGTATACATGCACTTGAGGTTGTATGTTAGGGAGCATTTCTTACTACTCTGGAAGGTTCTCAAGCAGAGATAGAAACTCTCAAATGTTAGTTCAAAGGAGACATTGCTTGGAAACAAAACATGAATGTTTATAAAAGGCCCCAGTTTGACCTGACTAAGACAAAGATTCAAGTGATGCATGTGAAATGGAGCAGAGACCAATTGTCTGACCAAGACCAAAAGGCTGTGATAGGGATCCATAGTGCAGGTACTCATATATCCTACTGGCAGACTTTCCTGAACCCTGTTCCTGTGGAGACCAGGAGTCTGTGCTTCTCATGTTAATGAGAATGCTGGTAAAACACTGTTTACTCTGTGTTATCTGTGCAGCCAGTTGTGTGCATGCAAGGTGTGTGTATGTGTGGCAGGCTGTGTGTGCGTACCAGGGTGTGTGTGTGTTGTGTGTGTGTTCCTGTTGGGGAGCACATGCTCACCCTTGTTACTGGCTGGATTCTAGGAATAAGAAGCCACAGCAGCCTCTCTATCAGACCACCCAGTCCAGCAACTTCTAACATGGGATATGTGAATCCTCAGGCTGATTCTGTGCATAATACTGGTAAGAAAAAAGGTATCCTTCTACTGCAGGTGAACCTCATATGAAGCAGAGGTGAATGTGCATCTTGTTCTTGAGGAATGAATTAATGGTTGAGCTTTCTCTTTTTCTTCCTGTTTACTTTTTTGCCTACTTGTTAATTTTGTTCACTTGGAGACAAAATAATTTATTTATAGCTGATGGGACTGGCTTATCTTACTACGGAGATAAAACTATTTAAAATAATGTGGGGATCAAAACTTGCTTACTTTATACAGACAGTACTTCAGCAGAATAAATATTTGAATGTAAGAAGTTTTAGTTTTCACTGTGGTCTCGTAACAGGAGTATAGATTTTCAGCAATCAGTCTTTTTCCTTGTTAAACCCTACAACACTTAGAATCATTAAACAGGAAATATTACTGCTTGAATAAGTACAACACATCTTTACATTTGTCACAGATGGCAAATCTGAGTGGCCAGATAACAATAATTTTGCTTCAATATGGCTACATATTATACGTAGCAATTACCAAAACCAACCAACCAAACAAAAAAACCTGTTTCCTTTTGAGAGAGGCAAATGGATTGAGAATGCTGTTGTTGCTATGTCAGTAGGAAAAGAGGTTATTTTGGGGTTGGCCTAAAGTGAGTGATAAGGAGGTAGAGAACCTCCTTCTAAGAGTCAGGGTTTTACTGAAAAACCCAAAGCAAACAGAGAAAAACAATTTAGAAAGGAGCTTCTGAGAGGAATTCATACCTGTCATCTCCCACTCTATGGAATAAAAGAGTACTTGGCTGGAACATGGAGAATAAAAACTCATATCCTTTATTTGTCTGAAGAAACATGGGCTCATGTTACACATAAACCTTCTCTAATGCCCATACTATATGGTATTTTGGGATTTCTCAGGCTTTATAGCATGGAACTGGCTATAAATTGCACAAACCAAAAAGCAGGAAAAATTCTATGGAGACTAATTGTATTTTGCTGTGCTATTTGTCAAGTCAACTCACTGTCCCAGTTCATTTTTGTGAAGCTGTTCACATACTCATGTGGGTGTAACACAAAGGTACCACAGAGGAGATATGTAGATAAGAAATGGCTAATGACTAGATGAAGTGGGGGTGCTTAAGTCATATTGAAGTGCTGAGGAATGAGATGCATAACTACTTTCCTATATATATAAACATTGAAGCTGTAGCTACTGGTGCCTGTGGCTTCTTATTTAGCATACTGTTTCTTGTAAATTTTATTCTTAGGTTTTTCACTAGTCCTCAACATAAAATAACAAGGATGGTGGGAATTAAAATAAGTTTTATGGTGACTAAACGTTAGTAGCTGCAATGGTCATTACAAGGCCACGTGAATTCAAGATCATATTGTTAGTTTAGTCTAATAATCAAACAATCCAGGTTGCTTTCAGAATTAAATCAGATTTTTTGTGTACAAGACTAGACAGTCAGTGAACTATATTGTTCAAATAAACATTTCAGAAGTCTTCAGAACAGACTCTATTTAGAAATGAATGAACACTTGCAAGAGAGTCGATGGGCAATTCTTCTTACACTGAATTTAAGATTTATCTGAACATAGAAAGATCATAGTGTGTACCTGTTGTAATAGAACTGGGACTTGCCTGTTCTGTACATTGTCAGATTTTCAAAGTGTGTTTGAGAATATTTAAATAAAACTAAATTTGCAATATGTCAGTTATGCAAATAATGACATGCACATTATATTATCCATGTAAACAGAGTGGTTAAATCTGTATATAATAATCCACACAATATTATTGTTTGGAAAACAAGGTTTTACTGTATTTTAATCCCCTTTCTAATTTTGACTTATATGTCTTTGGTTAGCGTGTCTGATTTCATTATATTGTGACTCAGTTTTCAATTTCTCTAACTCTGTTTCCCATCTTTAAAATTGTAAAGATAAAATATGGACTTATATACTATTTCTTATGTGAGCTTTATGTACAAATTATGACAAGAGTAGTATTATTTTAGTCAAAACAGAATTTCAGTTATCATGAGCATTTCCCTGACGGATCAAGGAAGGAAAATACTGTTATTATTTTTCCAATAGCTTTCAGGAAAGTAAAAGAATAATGGTTTGTGGAGGATACTTAGTCACTGAGTGCGATTTTACTTGAGGACTTAGTGAAAATTAGTCAGGAGTTCTGTTTGCCTCCAACATACTAATAGTTGAGAAGATCTTATCTGGAGTTATCAAGAGACAGAGAAAAATTACATAAATTAATTTAAAGAATAATTAATACTGAGCTGCTCAATTTCAAAAGAGAAGCTAGTTTTTATTAGTTTTGCAAGGTAGTCTTTTTCCCTTTTATGCAACATATTGTTGTCTAGCTCTTATAATAAGCTTTTTTTTACAAGTTTTGTTCCCTTTTCTCATACCAGTTGTTTTTTTTTATGTATGATTCAATAAGACAATTATTATGTAAGTAGGAAAGAATATCTTTTTCCATAAATGTTAATTTTTCTGGAGTCAGCAAATTTATGATTTATATTTCTCCTACTGTACTACAAAATAGATAAAGCTATGCCTTAAAATATGGCTTAGTTCTGTTGATATTATAGCGAACTATATTAATAAAGAGTATTTTTGCAGGAAATATCTTCCGAATCCAAATTTATTTAAAAGGTAAACTGAATAGAATATGATATAAATGTCAACAGTATGGAAAGGAAAAGAAAAAATAGCTGCAAATGTAGCCTCAAATTCTGTCTTATAATAGACAGCATCAGATTCCCTTCCAGGGAATCTTCATCCAGCTTTATCCAGGAGACCAGTCTTTCAGGATCTGCCAGAGTCCCATGGTTTCTTCTCAGGCCTCATGCCCAAGTTCTCTTCCCTTGTCTATATACTGTAAAGAATTGCAGGAACATAAGCAAAATAGTAAAATCTACTGTTAGATTGTAATAATTCCTTGGATAATTAACTTTACTTTTATAGTAACTTCCATATTGTTTCCTGTTGGATTCTAATTTTTTCCATTCCTTTTTCTTATATCTCAGTATTTTACCATCTTTTGTATTCTTTACTTCTTCTCAGAAAACCAAATACTGCTGTATTACAAAAGGAATACTACAATCCTGTCCTTTTTCCTGTGACTGTTTCCAAGTTGTATGGGTCTGACTCATGACTTCTATTGTTTTTTTTTTCTTAGAATATTATAATTTCACTTAACTTTTCCTTTTTGTCTGCCCATATTTCTTTCTCTTTATTGTCTTGCCTATTCCACATATAATTTCTTGCTGAATACTTCTGTTTGTACTCCTATTCCATTCTGAGGACATAACTCCAAAACTATGATAAAGTTCTGTCAGAATCCTTACAGAGTAAATCAGGAAATATTTCAGACACCTCATGTTGTCCAATCACACAATCTGGTCTTATTATCATAGTCTATATTCTTGGTTATAAAACAGATGAGTGGAACTATTTCTAGTAATAGGGAAATAAATTATTTATACTATTGTGATTACTTTTTTTTTTTTAAGAAGTAATCAACTTCATTATAATAATTTGCATTTGAGGGAATTAGAACATTTTTAAGAATCTGTTGTTGTTTTTATGATTTACTGGGAGTACAGTGCCATAGGAAAGAGGCATCATGATAATCAGTGTACAAACGGAGAGTAAAAAAATATCCCTGTCCAAAGTAGCCTGGAGTCTGACTAAATACCCAGGAAAAATTGTTACACAGTACACAAGTAAACAGTCTTTCACAGTCAGAGGTGATAGTATTTGTTCCCTTATTTCTTTCTATATTGAACCCCAGCCTATTTCCAAGCCTGTCCATATATGCAACCACTTGCTAACAGAATTTCACCATACAACATTAAATATTTATATTTATACATAAGCATTCATATATTTCCATATAGAAGTTTATGAAAGTCATTTATACCTGTGGTCCTAGAGGAGGGTTCATGATAGCATATTTAATAATTGAAGATAAAATGTCATAGCTCAGTTAGAAAGTATCACTAATCAAGCGATTCCTAGCCATTGGCAAGGTAGGAAGTATTGTAGCTTGATGCTGGAAGGGCAGCCCCTGAAAATTAAACCGTTTCTCAATGCTTGGTATGAGAAGTGTTATATAAATGAGTAAAATGAAAAGTAATATTATTAGGGCAAAGCTGAGGTCAAGCATCCTTTAAACTGAGATTAAGTATATTATTCATGACAGTGTAGACATCATTAGACATGTATAATGTCTATGAAGAGCAATCTGTGTGAGAGGATATCAGTAATTGAGCTTGACATCACCAGCCAGCCAATTCAGACTTCTCTCGTGATGCATAAACTATATAAATCTTCAGAAACATTATTTTGTGCTAGAACTTGAAACATAAACCTGTGCAATAGCAAGCCAGAGACACAAATGTTTATACTAACACAAGAATAGATTTGTTATTAGTTTGCAATTGATAAATGGCACACACATCATGAACAGAAAGGTGGGAGGTAAAAGTTGGAAGGTAAAGAAATAAAGGTGAGAAAGAAAAGGGTGGGAGGAAAGAAAAGGATTAAAGCCTTTCCCAGATACCATAAAACCCAAGCCAACTATTTCAGGATGAAAGATGAGAGAAGGAAGCATAATGAGGATAAAGGTGAGAAAATATGGTGAAAATCAGTACAGTTAACGGATATAAATTATGCAGTCAGGTTCTGTTGTAGTGTTATCACCAGATGTTATGAAAGCTTAATATTTCATATAAAATGGTAAATATACCTTTGAGAATAAATGATGTCTGGGATTTTTGTCCAAAAGAAACTACACTCAACCTTTTTTGACTATGATAGTGTCAACTTGCTCATAGGTAAGTTTTGTTGTAGAAGTCTTCTTAATTTGTTGGCAGGGTGCTTCCAAAGGAGCATATAGATGTTGATAAATATATTAAAAATGTAATAATGGAGGGCATTGGAACCACACAGGAGTTAGATTTAAAATTACAGAAATAATACCAAAGTCTTTCTTTAATTTTCAGCATACATTTAATCTTTTTTTTCCCCTCTGTTCCATTTCTCTGTCTGTTCATTTTCAAGTAGTTTTGGAAATATAAAGGTAAGTTTGCTTGAAACATCATCAACACAATCTGGTAGAATTGAGTAAATACAATCTAGTGTGATCTAACTCATGGATATTGAATATTTTTGTAACCCTTTACTTATGTATCCATGCCCTAAGTGTATTGCATCAGCTGAATACAATATGATAGAGTACAGAACAAAATATATCAGAGGATGGAGGCACTACAAAAACCTATGTGACTCAGTTTACAATAGCAGGCAGGTCAAGCATGAGATACAGGGTTACGCTTGCAGAACCGTGGGTAAGCTGTGTAGCAAACCACTATTCTCAGTGAAAAACTGGAAATACACATATAGCTCTATCACACAATACACAGGAAAAATGGCAGAACAGTGGCAATAACACCTAACAAAAAATGAATTCTCTACATGTTATCTAATTATCCAACTGAACAGCACTCTTTCCAGCCAAGACGTCTCTATGACATACTTTGCAGACCCATTTTGGTGATTGATCCTGACATATGAAGTGGACTTTTACTCCACTGAGTAGAAAAGAGTAGGTGAAGGATGTTTACATGACTGTCTTCTAGCCAAGATGACCAATAGCTGCAGAAGGACTCACCATTTGTTATCATAAAATGATAGGCCTGACTAATCTGGTGGCCTTCTACCATGGAGTGACTGCATTGGTGGGTAAGGGAAAAGTAACTGATGTCATCTGTCTTGACTTCTGTAAGGCCTTAGACACAGTCCCACACAATATCCTTGTTGCTAAATTGGAGGCATAGGGATTTGATGGGTGTACTATTCAGTGGATAAGGAATTGGCTGGGTAGCTGCATCCAAAGAGTTAAAGTCAACAACAAAATGTTCAAATAAAGACGAGTAACAGCTGGTGTCCCTCAGGGGTTCATACTGGGATGAATACTGTTCAATATCTATATTAATGACATAGTAGGATTGAGTACACCTTCAGGAATTTTGCAGATGACACCGAGTAGTGTGGTTGATTCAACTGAGGGACAGGATGCCATCCAGAGGGACCTGGACAAGCTTGAGAAGCGGTTTCATGTGAACCTCATGAAGCTTAACAAGGTCAAGTGCAAGGTCCTACACCTGGGACAGGACAATCTCCAGTATCAATACGGACTCGGGGATGAATGGATTGAGAACAGCCCTGTGGAGGTATTGCTGGATGAAGAATTAGACATGAGCCAGCAATGTGCACTCACAACCCAGAAAGCCAATCATATCATAGGCTGTGTCAAAAGAAGCATGGCCAGCAGGTTGGGGGAATTGATTCTGCTCCTGCTTTCTGCTCAGGTGAGACATGACCTGCGCTGCTGCATCCAACTGTGGGGTCTCCAGTGCAAGGAAGACATGAGCCTAGTAGAGCAGGTCCAGAGGAGGCCATGAGAATGATCAGAGGCACGGAACCCCTCTCCTATGAGAAAAGGCTGAGGGAGCTGGGGTTGTCCAGCCTGGAGAAGAGAAAGCTGCAGGGAGAACTTATTGTGCACTTTCAATATTTAAAGGTGGGGGCAGACTTTTTATAGGGCCTGTAGTGACAGGACAAGGGGTAATGGTTTTAAAATAAAAGAGGGTAGATTGAGACTAGATATAAGGAAAAAATTCTTTACAACAAGGGTGGTGAAACACTGGAACAGGTTTCTCAGAGAGGTGGTAGATGCCCCATCCCTGGAAACAGTCAAGGTCAGGTTGGACAGGGCTCTGAGCAACCTGATCTAGTTGAAGATGTTCCTGCTTAGCTCAGAGGGTTTGGAGTAGATAAACTTTAAAGGTCCCTTCCCACCCAAACCGTTATTTGATTCTATGATCATCAGTTGCAATGAGCTTGTTTTTATTCCATATTTTCTAGCATTTTTGAAGTAACCCTGCTTTCAGAAGCTAAGAATTCAATGTACCCAGCATGTGGGAAGCATTCCTGACGCTTTTGTCTGTTTTGGGTGACTTTTTTTTCTCTTCAGATTACTATTCCTTTGTTGGACTGTTAAAAACTGCAAAATATATAAATGTATTTTAAAAAATATATACAGTATAGTGCTCCATTTATTAGGCAGAATACATACAAATATTTGATAACATTTACAGATGTATGAGGACATGTATATGTATTTACAAAATGTTTTCAGTGAAATATTTTTCATTTTCACTGAGATAAGTTCTAATAAGCAAACTAATTTTTATCATTTGAATATCCCTACTTCTTATTTACATCTGTCACCCTAGATGCTGAATTTGATATTAATCAATGGATTTTTAAATTATGAGATAGCACAATGTCTATTCCAAAACCAAAAGGAAAACCACCATAAATAAACTATCCCTAGAACTATGAGAGTAAATCCTCTAAAAATGACATTTAAATTAATTAATGTAACTTAGCTTGTGAGTATAAAAGTAATGAACCATAGATGAAAACATTTTATGGGTAAACAAAAGGAAGAAAAGTACCAGCTGCCTCGTTGCATGACTGGAGCAAGTCAGTTTAAATTGTGACTCTTTACTACCAAATATCAATTCACTGTCCTTCTAGATGCAAATTACTTTTTTCTTATCACTGTACAGTCATACTTGCATTACACAGTAGCATAGAACACTTTAAGAAAATCCATGTTAATTTAGAAGAATATGGTGATACGGACACATCTTCTGAGCTGAGTCAATAAGTACACAAACACACATATTAACACACACATTCGTTTTATATATATGTATCTCAGATATATACATTATTATTTGTAAACTCACACTAGCAAATTCTGTTTAGGAGTAAACTGTCCTCTGTTATGTATTTTCTAACAGACAGATCAATATGAAGTAAAGGACATCTTTAAGGCTTACTCTAGCTTTCCTCATAGTATCTTGTTTATAGGTTTGTATCATTATTTAGATGCTTGTGTTAAGAAGCAGATGCATTAATCATTGCACTAAAAAGAATGAAGTAACAGTGGGGTTTAGCTAGTCTAAAAAGATTAATTAGGTCAATTCTGTAGACTGCAGTTTTGGTATCTGGCTATTGAACACAATGCTTCCCCTGCATCTCTGAAATGCTTATTGCTACTACTTAACACTTGTCAGTCTACTCAATCTTTACAAAAATTTTAAGTACAATAATATCTAGCTCAGACATTTAAATTGTAATGAGTCAAAAAATGGAGGGATGTGGGCAGTGAAGATATTAATAGCTTTATAACATAACTGGAGAAATAACGGAGATATTATTTCTAATTAATTTATTCCAGCCATAGCATTAGTGCTTTCATAGTTACAATTCTTCCTGAATTTCCTTTATAGACTATGTCTTTGGGGTTTGATATCTTGGCTACTGATAATTTCTTCTGCCTAAAATTTAATATGCAAATAACTTTATATTCAAGATGCAGATGTAACTTTGTAGAGCTTCTTATAAATCTGTATTTATAATTTTGTTTTATAAGGACTTATCAGTTAGTTAATTTAGAATACTTTTCATATGGTTTTCAGTGCTCCTCTGTCATTTCTTTGTTAAGAAAAATGTAGGCGGACCATACATTCAAAAATGCAAGAAATTGTTTCACTTCTTCTTGTATTAAAAAAAGTAAATTTTTTTGAAAAATATGATATAAATATAGTAAAGAGGAATTGTAACTAACAATTCTAGGGCATGATTCTTCTGCAGACTCTAGCTGTTTTCTGACAATTTTGACATAAGCAAAGTCCCTTTCAAGTTATTCTGCAAGAATAAATATGACTTGTATATATTATAGCTAACTTGTGTTGGTAACATGTTCTCTTTAAATATTTCAAAAAAACTGTGGGAATCTACTTCTCAAAGAGCCTGAACATCAGGAGTTAATTAAACTCAGTAGAGTGTTCAACTGCTTATGAGAAACTAATGTCACAAAGGTAACATAGAAGACAAAAATGCTATTCAAGTATTTTGAGGCACAGATGTTCTTGCCTCTGCCAGTTCGAAATGTTTAGTCATAAGTCAAATGAAAAGCAGTAGCTACATACCAAAGAATATGAACTACTTAGTTTCAATATTGTACTAATAAAGTACACAAATTTGAAAAACAGAATGAATGTTAAATCAGCAGTGTTCAAAATAATAATTCATATAATGTTTAGAATGAGAAATATTGAAGATAATTCTTTTTTTTGATTGATTTTTTTCCTCTGATGTTCAATATTTTTTCAGTAGTTAGCACTACAAATCGACTTCATTTGTGTCTCCTAAAACAGGGTGTAAATTGTTAGTACTTTTTTTATTTTAAAAAAGTTATCTTGGATAAATTAAACAGTCTGGATTCTTTATTTTGTATTTTAAATCCAATTATTCAGTGTGAAAGCTTATTCTAAGACTTGTTTCTTCAAAATTTATACACATAAATCTGGTTCAGCATGAACAGAAACAGATAAATGCACTAAAGTGAGAACAACTAAGCACAGATAAAAAAAAAAATACCACCAAAAAAACCCCCAAACCTAAAATATTACTTAATGTTTCAAGGCCCAAATACAGGCACTTTCAAGAACTCTGTCATTAGTTCTAGTGTATGTAACACTGCTTATTTTTAAAAAACTTTAAAAAACATAAAATTTTTAAAAAACTCCAAGTGAGAAGTCTATCAAAAGTAATGTACATCTACATTTTTGTAATTTTCTGGCAAGACATGAAGATTAATCAGCTATATCCATATCAACTGAAGAGCACTACCACTACTTCTGTTGTTCAGTTAAACAATCAAAACCAGCACAAGGTTATTTTTGCTGCCTTGGCTGAGCAAAGAATTAGTGAGTGTAAGAAGGGGTCCTGACAATACTTCACAGGGAGCCCATCCTGAACTTCTCTTGCAGCTACCACCAACAAGGTTACGACGAGGGTCCACATTTCAGCTGTACTATATATAGTAGCAGCAACTACTGTGTGCTGCACGTTGTCCCTAATCCAGCAGATTATGGTGCAGCAGAGACAGTCTGAGGCATGGGCTGCCCCTTGCAGATTGGAGACCTGTTCACCTCTGTGCTGTCTGTGTCCCTGGTGCCACTCGTGTCCTCAGTAGCATGACAGTTATGCCTATTGGCCTAAGTACATTCAGAATCACAGCAGCCACACTGTACATAGTATGCAAAGTATATACAGTAAATGCCAAATTCAGGTGCAACTTAATCAGAATTAATGAAACCTCCAAAAGACTGAAAGAGAGTTGAAACCCAGTATGATTTAGGGAAAGAACAGGAAAATGTGCTAATTTATCTTCTGGTAAACTGGTATAATGCCAGAGTAAATCTTTTAATAAATTCAAATAGTTTCTGTTTTTATATTTTTTGCATAATCTGGCAAGTAATCTTCAATATGTTCAGGATTACTAAAAAATAATACTAGGCTTACTGATTAGGTACCCATCCGGATTAAAGATAGCTGAACTAGACGTTAATCTCTTCTTTTTCCAATGTTAAAAGTCTTTCATTAAATAATTAAGTTTTTAATATACACTTTTTTCAGAATGTTGTATTTCTATTACAAACATTGTTATTGACAGATACGAAACACTTCTTTTGGAGGTCAGCACCTTAGAAATCCTAAACTGAATACCTGCAATTTAGAGAGTTTATAAGGGATGTAACTTTATTTTTCTGATTTGCTAGACTTCATCAATGTTTTTCAGACTATTTCAATTTTAGCAAAGAATAAATTTGAAGAATAGTTTCCTAGAAACAATTCTAAACTACAAAATCTGATATTAACATATTTTATATATATGTATAATCTGATATTAATATACAAATAAGTAAATAAGTAAATAAATAAATAGATGCAGAGTTCTTTTATTAATGCATCCAACTTGGTATGTTTGTTAATAAGTTGCCTTCTAGTGTTATTCTTCTACTAATTACTGTTCTATACCATTTAGCATTACTTTTCTAATAATACACAAAGTTTATCTTAGTCTTTGCTAGTTAATATGAGGTAAAAATTATATTCTAAATTGATAGATTCTTGGATATTATGACTAAGATTGCCCTATTAGAGTAGAACAAATAGGGCCAATAGACTTCTTGAGATTCACATTATAGAGTACTTCTACAAACCTTTTCCTTGGGAATCCAGTTAATCAGCCATAAATTCCATCAGCTTAAAACAAAATGTGAGTATGAAGACATTCTGTGCTCTTTGTGTAAAACAGATAGTTGATGTGCCTTGCAGTCTAAGGATATTTTTCTGTTACATTATGGGGTTTTTTTGTTCTTTCTCTTCTTTTCTTCTGGGGGAAAAAAAAGAAAAAAGTAAATTTCAATTCTTTTTTTTTTTTTCTTTTTAATTGAATTCTTCAGACACCCACATTCTGTCCATTGTGGAGAACTCTGAACCAAACATTCTTGAAATAAAACTTAAAGACTGACTTTCTTGTTTTTATCTGATTCACATTTTCTCTTTAACAGCAGTGATTTACCTATTAATTTCTGAGGTGTAAATCTTCTGTGCTTTGTGTGGAAGTGGTGGACATTGGAGGATAGTAGAAGCATAAACATAAGCCTGGAATCATATCTCTGCAAAACTATGCTGTGGATTTATTATCGACTGTGAACGGCACTGGTTGTTAGACTAATCAGCAAAACCTGTTTTGCATTTATGTTTATGTTGCAGCTCTCTAAATAAAGGGGAGTTCAATATAAAAAGGGGGGTATGAGAAAGACGGAGAGGGACCTTTTACCAGGGCCTCCAGTGACAGGATAAGGAGCAATGAGTTTAAACTGAAAGAGTGTAGGTTTGAATTGGACGAAAGGAAGAAATTTTTTATGGTGAGGGTGGTGAGACACTGGAAAAAATTGCCCAGAGAAGTTGTGGATGCCACATTATTGGAAATGTGCAAAGTCAGGTTGGATGGGGCTTTGAGCAACCTGATTGAATGAAAGATGTCCCTACCCACAGGAGAGAGGGTTGGACTAGATAATCTTTAAAGGTCCCTTCCAACAGGAACCATTTTATGATTCTATTAAAACATGCAAATTACAGGCATGTTTTACCACCATTTTCCTGGCTTACAATGGCACTGTTCTTGCCTTTAATATGATAGCTGCATCATTCTATTGAGCTTTGTAGATTCCATTTTGAAAAATTCATGGGACTTCCCTAAGTAAGATGTCTTTCTCATTGAATCTATAAAATGCTGGTAAAATCTGCCATCATAAAAAAAAAAAAAACTACAACAGAGTGACTTCATATGGCACATCGATACATAGCACTCACATAAATTCAAGTTTTCCTCACACAAAAGAATATAAGATTTTTATCTCTATACTAGTACTAAAACTGATCAAAAGCCATGAAGATAAAGGGTGTTTATTTCACTTTAATCAAAGCATAATCAAAGGCTATACCACATATAGATATGGCATAAACCAAATTGCCTTTACTGAGGATATTCAAATGTCACTGTCATGTTTTACTGCCCACAAATAGCCTTTTTTAATAAGCGGTACATGTATCTATGGCCATATGCAACAAATGCTGCTGCTTTTATTGTTGAAGTCCATGTAAAGATGGACTGGAAAAAAAGACAATAAATGATTGTCATGTGCTTTTAGTTTTGGTTATGGATCAGTTTCTGTCATAATTCAGTGCAGATGTGTTGAATGTCAGAAATGTCAAGACCCTTAAAACCAAAGCCAAAACCAAGGTGTAAATTGTGATATCAGGGTTCAAAGCATTGGTCTCTGAGGGGTCTGTTTGATCTCCCAGAACATAAACCTTGGCTTCAGTTTTCATTGAAGTAGGTAGTGTTTTTATGGTTTTTACACTCAAAAAAAAAAAAAAAAAAAGAGAGAGAAGGTTTTTATTTAAGAAGGGAAGGAAAGGGAGTTCCACAGTAAAAACTGTAATTGAGAGTAGAATGACAGCATGAGGATCCAGCTCAGGAATTTATTTTCCATCTTAAAATACGGAGACAGACAGGAGACATCTGTATCCTAATCTCACTTTCCCCATGGATAAACATCTTTATATATGAAGCCTCATCCTCAAAAAACTGTATGTTATGATACAACTTATCAGAACTACGCTGGCTGACCACTCATTACTTCTCTTAAATGAAGTAACTAATTTCTTGTCAGGTCCACTTAGTGTTGAGGGTAATAAAGGATGATATTCCTCTTTTATAAGTGACATTGCATTTTACATTTGAAATAAAAATCTTTGTACTCCATTTAATGGAAAAATCCACAATGTTAGTGTGATATTCCTTTACAAAGGTTTGGTAAAATGTAGGGTATGTAATTATTTATTTTCTCCTTTGCAATACATGAAATTTTACTGCATTTAGTCAGTATTTTGTATTTCACCTGTCTGAATCTTTAAATAAATTTGCCTATTTGTTTACACTAACTTTGGTTCTTCTTGTTTTCTTTTTATAATTACAGTCAAATTATGACCCTAATAAAATAAAAGAAAAAAAGATTAAGCCATATTAGTAGATCAAATTAGTTCTCACTTGTCATTACAGTGTTTACAAAGAATGTGTAACATCCACAATATCAGCAGTAAATCAAGAATTCTTACATTATTTCTCCAGAAATAATAAAAGGAATGTATTGGAGAATGGATTTCTGACATATATTTTGGTGATTAGATTTCCCCAACTTTAAATATTTTCTTTCTCCATGGAAATAACTAGCAAAGTGAAACCATATCAAAAATTCAAAATTTGTAAAATTTTATTTCTGTAATTATTATTATTATCTCAAAGACATACACTGTAGATGCATGAGGAGTAAAACCAGGCAAAAATGTGTGATGATTTGATCAGCAGGGTAGTACTAATGGTCACTGACAAATATACCCTTTGTTTTTTCACCTGATCTGCAGCAGGTAGTCATATAACCAATGTTCTAATTTTAGATACTGCTTTTGTAAAAGCCATGAAGGTCTATGGGTAAAAGTGAGACAGAGTGTGTAGAAGAAGGTAATAGCTTTTACATAAATAATGTAAATCGGTGGAAGGGGGGAGAAAAAAAAGATTGAGCAAACAAACCTTTCATATTCTCTAAAGTCCAGAAGAAGAAACTTCAAGACAAAAATCACATAGTAATTATATTAATGAATTAGATAATATAAAGGAAAAGGGGACTGGCACTTAGAATGTAAAGGGGGATGTTAGGAAGGGAAGAAAGGGATAAATTTTCTGTATCTTTATCAGGTTATGGAGAATTTTTCAGAGTAACAAATAATACCAAGGAGGGCATGCTTGGCAACTTCTAGGCAACTAAGCCAGATGATTTCAGGGGAAGTATGCCAAATAACATCACATGTAAGTTTTTGTCTTTTAACAACCAAATGCTGACAGCTCATAGTTTTTGTCCAATTCTTATTAAAATTAATGAGACTTTCTATTGACTTTACAGAGTTGTGGATCTGACCAATGTTTCTGGTTAAAATGAATAGAGTAATTTCTATTCCTGCCATTAGTAGTTACAAACAGAGAAGAGCTCTGACCTTACTGGACATATTTAGACAAGTTTTTAGAAATTATTTAATAAAATTATTTCCACAAATTCTTTCAAATTAAACTGATAACACCATGTAAATTATCAGAAAGGTCAAGGCTCACAAAGACCCCCAACACCACAGTGGCGAACATTACATTTGTTAGCATACCTTTACATCATCTTGCTGCTATCAGTTCACTGTTCCCTTTCTCCTGCCTTTTTTCAGTAATGATGATGATGATGGTAACAATTATATATAACAAAATTCTAAGTTACAATTAATCACAGTGAAGCCCACTGATATTGTTTCTTTCCATTTTTTATTTTTATGTGAAACTATTACTTCTCATCAGCTTTTTTCTTTATTCTATTACCACTTCTGTGCTCTTTGAGCTGCAGACAGAACTCCATCATAGCTGTTCCTAATGTGTCCCTCCTCTCCTCTTAAATTTGTCACCTAAGCTGATGATTTGCAGTATGACAAATTGGTCCATCTCACTCTCCACCCCCGCTGAAAAGTGCTACTTCTGCCAGGTGTAGTATCGTGCCTGCTAGGCACTGCCAAGTCCTTCAGTGCCTTGGTCTGTAGTGACTCCCCACAGTTCCTCGTGTGTTCAGTGGGAGAGAATCTTTTCTATAGAAAAGATTTATAATTTACATAATTTGATTAAATAAAAGAACCACATAAGGGCTAAGGTTCTCACATTAGTGAGGAGCATGCTTGTATTGATGCACTTCAGAGAAAACATTCAGTATTAATGCACAGGACAACCTTTGCACCTGCATTGGTCAACTATGAGAGATTCCTTTTCTCTGAACTGAGCATATATGCTTTATTCTGGATTATAACAGAGTACTACCAGTGCTACTTGTAAGGCAATCTTAATGATCTTAAATAAGATTAGAATTTCAGTTAATAAAGATGTCATCTAAATACTCTAGGATTTCAGAAACGTAGTAAAAAGATGGAAAGGAAAATTTTCAATAGAATAAGTTAAAGCATTTTGCAAAATTTTTTTTTAAATGCTCTTAACGTCAGCACAAATCTGAGACATTTACAATCATAGGTTTAATGTTTTATGCCTCATGTGAAATATGATGTTTTTAGCAAGTGTGCCCTCTAGCATCATACTTTGGTTGTTAGCTTAATATTCTAAAATATTAGTAACAGTCAATGCATCACCAGCACCCTGTGTCTGTAGTTGCAGGAGAAACAACAGTGTTTTTCATTCTTACAATGTAATTGGAAAAGGTTTTCAGAGTTCTTTTCTAGCAAAGTCCTCCAACAATCGTGCTCACACATCTATAGCCATAAGCAAAATTCAAACCTTAGCAAGAACCTTAACATTTTGTGTCAGGTGGTACCAAAAAAACTGTAGCAATGAGTGGTTTTTCAATTAAAATAAACCCATAAGAGACAAAATAAAATCTACTTTTATTTATCGACTTCTGCTTTATTACTTAAAGGAAACAATAAAAACAAACACTGCAGCAGGTTGCCTAGAGTGGTTGTGGAGTCTCCATCCTTGGAGTTATTCAAAACCCAGCAACACAGCCCTAGGCAACCCACCTTAGCTGATCCCTCCTGCTCTGAGCATGGGAACGGACTAGACAATCTCCAAAGCTCTCTTCCCACCTTGACAATTTTGTTAAGAGTGTATGACTGGTAATCCATTTGTTAAGCAAGCTGGTGAAGTGGTCTGAAATGTGCTTTTGCCAGATTATCAATGCAATGTTTGAGATAATATAACCTTTGTGCACCCTTCCCCTGTCTTCTTGTTTGCTATTGGTATTTCTATATGAAATAACCATATGCTTGCATCCTAACACATTTTCCTTGATCACCTTTATATTCCTTTTCTTCTTTCTCTATTTTAGGTTACGGACCTTTAAGACTGTGTCTATTATTTTTATGAGCATCTTACTACATAAATATGTGTTATATTTTATAGGTAGAGAAGAGAAACAGAGAATTAATGTCTCTCTTTTTTGGTTCAGACTGTTAACACCAGGTAAAGGACAGAAGTCCCTGATCAGAGGAGGCCTCACCTATGAGAGCAATGCTGTGTTTGTGAAATTTGCTGGGTATCCATGAGATGGTCCTATGAAAAGCAGAGAGGGGAACCGTACTGTATGTACTGCTCATGGTGCTTAGGGATACTGTTCGTCAAGAGTGCAATGGCCATAACCTATGTTTCTGAAAAATGCCTATGTCTATTTAACCTACATTTAGGGCTTGCTTACACTCTAAGCAATCTGGAATTGTAAACATAAACAAAAAAAAAGAGGTTAATTTATAAGTAGAAAAATACAAATACAAAAACTCTATTACTTTACAGTATGTTTATATAAAATGATGTCAAGGTAATAAATAGGCTTCAGGAAACTGCTAGAAAAGTAATTAAAGTTCCAGGAACCCTGCTAATATTTTATCCAAAAGAAGTTTAAACAGTGACTGGATCATGATCTGTAGCTGCTTATAATAGAAAAGAAGATAGTTTAGCTGACTACAGCATAGCGAAAGCTGGTATCAAAAAATCTGAAGCTAGAGGAATTCAGACTACATATAAGGTAAACATTTTTAGTAGTGGAATGCCAGGGAGCAGTGAGGATCCAAAGGAATGGCGATCCAGGAGCCAAGGCTGTCCCTGTGCAGGCTGTGCCCTTGCTAATAGGGAACAGTCTTGCAAGGACTAAACACCGGGGCAAGAGCTGAAGACAGGTAAGAGGGTCCATCAACAATAGAAGCGAAGAACTAGGTCCAGAGTCCCTCTAAGACCTCACCTGGGAGCATAAGGAGAAAGGATTAGGGACAGATGGAGGAGGCCAAATCATAGGGCTGAGTGGTATATCCAGGGGACAGGGATGGGCCTGCAAACTGGCATTTCTACAGTATTTTTGGGGCAGGGACTGATGGTCCTGGAGCTGAGATGAAATGAGGACCTAGGTCTATGTGCAGAGGTAGGTGAGGGACCCAGGTGAGGCTGTTAAGGCCCTTAGGGCTGCGATGAGATGTTGCGAATTCTCCACCAATTCAAGATCTTACAAGTGGTATTGGTATTGTTGTAACTGAGCCAGGATGTGTCATGTACTATTTTTTCAAACACATTGCGCACGAGTCCCTTGCTCACACAGCGTTCTAGGTGCTTACAGTTCTGCTTCAGTGGCAGTAATATATAGAACGTTAACATACAAAACATACATATAGAGGATATATATAACATTTATAGCATTAAATATACTGTAAATGGATAACTGCACCACTTTCAGATGAGAATTAGACTAATTTTTAATGCAATAGCATGCAGTAGTTTCAGTTTAGAAACAGCAGTCTTTTGTTTCCTCTCATATTGATTACACAGTAGATAAATTCAAAGGTTTTCACTGAGGTGCAAAGATGAAACCTTTGCACTGGAAAAACAATTTTCTCAGCTAAGTGAAGTTCCTTGGTAATTCAGATGAGACAATACAGATGTTTAATATGTTTTCTTTGACTTTGAAAAAAATAAAATTAAAGCCAATGCAGAGCACCATTCTGACAACATCAGAAGTCATAGGGCCATTGCAGTCATGCTTGGTTTTACCCTAAGGTTTCTTTTTCATAAACCTTCATTGTGACATTGTAACTTTATAATAATTATTTGCAATTAGTTGTAGCATAAGAAACTCTATTAGTGTCTACAATTTATAGTGATCCTTCATGTTCATCTTCTTTATTTTATTTTTTTTTTTTAAGGAACTGAAGATAATTAGAACGAATGAGGATGGGTGAGATATTCTTAGTCAATGCTTTTACTGACACCTTCTAATGTAAGCTCCAAATAGCTGTATTTTATTTTAAGTAAAATTTATTCAAAATCCAGATCATACTCCATTGACATTGCATGTGGAATCAAATGCCTATAATTCTCTATGACTGAATTTAAAATATTACTTCAACCTTTTTTTATTTTAGGTATCCAAATACATATTTTAGTTAGTCAATGCTAATTTATAACCAACACTTATGGTAGATTTATGCCTAAGTACAGTTAAGAAGTTATATTTAGGAATCTGTGTTTGAAAACTGAGCCTGGTAATTCTTTCATACTGCATGTATGACATTAATTCCATTTGACGTTACATTAACACTTCACAGGGATTAACAAGCACATAATATTGTGTGTGTGCGTGTGTGTGTGTACATCTTTCCCCCTACTTCTTAGTGTATTTCCTTCACACTATCGTATCTCTATATTATTTCTCTGTAATCTCCTCCCACTCTATATGTTTTTTCTTGTTCTATTCATTCTATCAGGAACAGTTCAGGAACTTCTTCCAAATGCTAAGTAGTCAGAATTCATATCTAAGCAAGGTCTTTTAGAGGTCCCTGTCACAGCTTTATCTGACATGTTTCTGTTTAGCCTTCAAATACCAATTCTGATTTTCATACTGTCTTGATCTTTGATACTATCTGGCTTATAGCTGTTATGTTCAGCTATATTCATATAATCTTATTTATATATTTGGTTGTGACTATGCTTCTGAAATGAATCTATTACTGTCAATCCTATTGCTACATAAGGATCACCAATTTAGGAAGTCCTAAAATGCAAATATTTACCCATGACTGAGTGATTTAGAGTGTCTATGCTAGCTGTTTAGATTATAAAAGCAGTCAAAGGATAAAGAGAGGTATCCTGGAAAGGTGATTCAGTGTTCTAGCAGTCTGATCAGTGAACTTGCACCAGTTACTCATCAGAAATGTTAGTTGCAAGCTTGATTTCTCACTCTACCTGAAACTCTTGCCAAAACAAATGCCTTTTCTGCCAGGCTGTGGCAAAGGAAAGAATAATAAGAACAAAAAGCTCTGCTGGGATTTGCCTAGGATAGTTGATACCTAAAGATGTGATAGTCAGAGGCAATGAGCCTAACAGAATAGCAAAGAAGTAGCAACCCAGGGATATATAATAATATTTATGGCTCTCTTCTAGCAGTTATATTTACATTCTGGTCCTGAACCCAGAACTGAGCATACATTTGAGTCAGTAAAGGATCAGAACCAAAACCAATTACATACTAAGCCACACCAAAAGGAACTGCAGGATAGTCATTGAGCTAAAGAGCTAGTCTTTTGCTTATTTCTTCATTGTTCCTTGCCCAGAAGGAATAGGAAGTAGTATATACTTAGGAGACTCATGTAAGAAGTGAAAACTATGGGCTTGTGTTATGGTTTTAGCTGGGATAGTGTTATTTTTCTTCACTGCAGCTGGCATAGTGCTGTGCTTTGGACTTGGTATGAAAACAATGTTGATAACACACCGATGTTTTGGTAGCTGCTGGGTAGTGCTTGTACTAGTCAAGGACTTTTCCAGCTTCCCAGGCTCTGCCGGGTGCACAAGAAGCCCGGAGGGGAGGGGGCACAGCTAAGAGAGCGGATTCAAACTGGCCAAAGGGATATTCCATGTCATGTAACGACACGCCCAGTATGTTACCTGGGAGGGGCTGGCCGGGGGAGGGAGGCAGCAATCGTGGCTTGGGGACCAGCAGCATTGGTTTGTGGGTAGTGAGCGGTTGTATCATTTGTGTTTTTGGTTTTTTACCTTTTTCCCTTTTCCTTTTTATTATATTATCATTATTTTTACTATTATCATAATCATTATTATTAGCATTATTATTTTGTTTTAATCATTAAACTGTTCTTATCTCAACCCAAAATTTTGGTTTTTGCTTTTGCTCTTCCGATTCTCTTCCCCATACCACAGGGGTGGAGGGAGGAAGCGAGCGGCTGTGTGGTGTTTAGTTGCTGACTGGGGCTGAACCACGATAGCTTGAGACACCTAAAGAAAGGGGTGAAAGCTAAAGTCCAGTCTCCCACTTTATGTGGTGCTTTATGTTCACATAGACAGTAGTGTTTTTCTAGCCTGTAATGTTAATGAAAGAAACCATACTTAATGTGCTTTTTTTTTTCAATTCAATATATTTTAAGTGTGTTCAGTTCATATCATAACTCTCTTGGGACTTTGAAATCTTCTTTAATCTTTGTCTGAAGGTAACAGCAGAACTGAAACACCTAAATGTTTAATACCCCTCTTCATTAAAAAAAAAAATATCCTGTTAAAAAAACCAACCTTAGGTGCCTACAACCCTTGCTGCCCTGAAATGCTAATGCTGACTGAATTATAGACCTCTCCCTGGCTAACACATTAATGTAAAGTTGGAATTCTCTTTTCCAGGGATCTAACTGAATATATTCCATGGACCTGTTTCAGAGGCCTTAACCAGATGCTCAGAACCTCAACTGTCAAACAAGAAACACAAACTGATGTCTTATTTGATATCAAATAAGTGTTATGACTTGAAATCTGTGCTTATTGCCTGACTTGTGTGCCAGGCTGCAAGAATTTTCAGCTTGTCAGAACTTGTACTGCATAAGATGCTGAACTGCATGACATTTTCTATTAATTTCCAGCACAGTACATCCTGCTTGTACGCAGTCCCTTATTATACAAATTTAAGGGTTCTTTTTCAATTATTTATAGGACATCTGGGCAAACTAGGAATATGCTTAAAAGAAACAGTACTGCCTTCCAGTTTAAGAGAGATGCTGCTTTACTGCCTAAAGAGTTCATCTTGCTAAGGGCATAGGTTGCCTTCAGTTGCCTCCCTGAACTCCTGCATTCCTATAGAGTCAGAAGCATGTCATTTAACCTGTCTGTGCTTTGTCGAAAAGAAAAAACAAAGAGAGAAAGAGACATTCACTGTTATACATGCCAGTCATTTTAAAGCTTGCATGGAACTTCATAACAGTTCTGTGCTTTCTTTGTGATTAGACGCTACCTAGTAATCTAATGAAGAACGTGACTAAAAAATTAGTATCTCTATTATCTATTTGCCTTCTAGCCATTTGCTAAGTGTTTTTGTCAACTAGACCAACTTTATAGATCTAACTTACTATTTATTTAACTCATCAAGAAAGACTACAAGGATATAATATTGAGAGACGTATATAAAAGGGAACTCGAAATGAGGATAACTGGACAAGAAGCTGATATGACTACGCCTCTCCTACTTCTGGTGGGGATATTTGTGAATGCACTTTACACTTGTTCTCCATGCGATCGGTAGATCTGATGTTTCTGGGAAGAGTCATATTTAGCTCTTTACACAAACTTCTGGACAATGCATCTATAGAAATTCCATTGAGCATTTCTGGGAAAAAATGGACTTACTGTGATGCCAGACAATGACTGCTTGTTTGTAAGAACTTTGGTTTTCACAGCACAATATATGCAAAAAATATCAACAGGATTTCCAAGTTTTACTGAAGTCATCACCAGAATTTCTGATATATAAAGCTTTACTGGGGACAGCTGATCTCTTCTGGTCATGCGACTAAGAAAATCTAATTGCAAGGCAGCTCTATATAGCAGAGTGATGAATGTAACAAGGGACATTTCAAGAACTTAAATTTAGGAAAAGCATTTATCTAGTTAGGCAAGAGCTTACTGCATTTTTCAGCTTGCTCTTCTGTGATATCATTCTTTTCCCTACATTCTTCAGGAAACGACCTATGCATTTTTTTGACTCGAAAATTGCCAGTCAAAAATGTTTTGGGTGCAAAATATTTAATATTTGTGACATGAGAAATATTAGTAATGATGGATTACAATAAAATGTGAGAGTGGTCATTAGACTGTCATGTCAGGGGAAAACTAAAAAGGTGATTGACTTAATACTCTAAGGTAGGACTAAGAACTTCTTGCATGACAAGTCCACAATCATAACAATGACACTCATTTATCTGGCATCTCTTTGGAACAAAATGTGCTGTATTCTGCATATAGTTTTAAGTCAAATGTATTGTTTGCTATAAAGTAACATTGATTTGATTTCTTTTGGGAATAAAACAGCGTAAAACAGTCTTAAACTCAAGGTAAGAAAGAATATGTTGAGAACAACTGAACTCACAGGAAAAAACATTTGTTTGGGATTTTTTTCTCTCCTTTTTTAATCTGTGGAACTACATTTATTACAGTATCCAATCATTCCTTTAAAACTTGTGTAAATCTTGAAATTAAATGCTGTTCTAATAGAACTAGCAGAATAGTACATGAATTACACAGTTGTCAGAGGTGTGCATTTAAAAGTTGACTTAATCAGCTAATTAGTATTTGAAACCTTGAAGGTTGTTTCCATCCAGTAAATATGCAGTATCAACAGTTTGGGAGAAGACTGTTTCACTGTTTAAGCTATAAATGGTTGGTGCTGTGCAACATCAGCCTTTTATGTAACAGAATCACAGAATCATAAGATGGTAGAAGTTGGAAGGGACCTCTGGAGGTCATCCTGTCCAACGCCCCTGCTTGAGCAGGGACACCCAGAGCAGGGGGCACAGGAACGCATCCAGGTGGGTTTTGAATGTCCCCAGGGAAGGAGACTCCACAACCTCCCTGGGCAGCCTGTGCCACTGCTCTGGCACCCTCACAGGAAAGGAGTTTTTTCTCATATTGAGGTAGAGCTTCCTGTGTTCCAACTTGTGCCCATTGCCCCTTGTCCTTGTCGTTGGGAACCACTGAAAAGAGCCTAGTCCCATCCTCTTGACACCCACCCTTTAGATATTTATAAGTAACATAATGCCCAGTTTCAGCTGACTGCTATGAAGGCTCATAGATTACATCTCCTCCAGTAAATAAAGGGGCTAGGACCTGTTTGTTAGTAAGAAAGCAAGCGATCCAGCCTAATTCACCTCCAAATGGTAATATTCTCTTCCATGGTAAAACAAAGTATCTTCATTCATGCTGCCTATCCTTTGGCCCATTATTATCCTGAGCCATGCTCAGGCATTGTCCAGGAGATTGGCATTTGGCATGGGCTAAATCATGTGAGTGAGAGCCCTAACAATTAAACCATAAGAGTGGCAGTTCACCAGTTTTTGAGCTACTACAACACTTAGTTTTGTTTATTTCATTAGTATAAATGTCTGCTTGAAACACTCTTTGAATCAAGGAAGAAATTAATGATGAAATATGCTTGACACAGTCCTTGTTATACACATAAAAACTACAAAATTCAGTTCTTCAGACCATGTAGCATAATGGAAACCAAAATAATCTTCCTGGATTGAGAACCAGATCTATCTTTTAATTTCCCCCAGAACACTGTGGACTTTCTCATCTTATTTTTCTTCTCTACTTGCCTCTGTACTTCTCTTGATGTTTTTTCATTGCCCCCACATCCAGACATATCCAACTCCATTATTTTTAATACAACATTCTACTTGAACTTTTTTCTTCCATATACCTTTTGACTGGATTTGCACTGTGTTCACTTTTTGTGTGGTTGCAGCCATTGTTTCATCTATCCTTTTTTACAAAGAAGCCTAATCACTTCTTAAATATATCTCCAGCAAAAGACAGATTGCATATTCTCCAGTTTCAAAGAACCTTGTGATTGCTTATAGCTCAGAGATACTCCTGCTGCTTGAAACCAAATTCTTTGTCATAATACATAGTTGAATGTAGGCATCTCCTATGCTTGATGTCTTTGAAAATTGCATTTCCTGCTGAGAGAAGTCACTCTTTTTACTACAGATTTCTTTTATGTGATGAAGTTTGCTTAAAAGCATCCAAGCACTTCCCAGAAGCAAGCATTTAAAGACAAAATACAATCAAAAATGAGAATTTCAGCTGGCAACTTACACTACTGAAAAAAAAGTATCTAAGCTGTAGGGCCACACATCCTAGCATATTAAAAAGACTTAATCAAGGCAAACAAGCTGTAGATCAAGAGGGTAATTCTGCAGGAGCAGATAGGGTGACAGTAAAAAACAAAAGCAATAAACAAATCATCAACAAAATAATGCCTTTTGTTTAAAAACTTGGCTCAGAGTAGCTATGTATAAAACTAGATTATACAAGAATATTCACTAAAGTACTTTCTCTAAATCTTTAAGAGTTTTGTCTTTAATAAAAAGAAGAAAACTAAATTGTTGTAATTGTTTGTAGGATAGTAGAAAATTTTATTAACAGACTAATCTACTTTAGGTAATTCCTACTGCAACAGTTGTATAGAGAACAAAGGATCATCACTAAGAAGAATTTCCTAACACCTTAGAAAATGCAAACAATGCTGTTTGGAGGAACTATTAAGGAACACAGTCACTGTGATGCAGCCCAGTGATCAAGCGCCCAGGAGGGAAGGCCATTGTGATCTGAGAAACCTTGATCCATAGAATTCCAGAGAGCAACACTGGACAAGTGTTTGCAGGGTATTTGGCTGAATATCTGGATGAATTAAGGCATATCAAACACTTGGGTCAAAATTAGCCCAAAATTAGGAATTTTCAACTAAAATTCAGGAAAAGAACATGAGTCTAGTGTTCTGAAAGACAGTTTAAAACTATTTCCAAGGCCAAAATTTAGAACGTCATGAGTCAAGCCTCTAAATTTATGAAAAAAACTTAAAAATAATGAATGAAAGAATAAATGAATGAATGAATGAATGATAACAGTTCTTTTTTATGATTTCTAGTTTTGGACCTTTGAGCTTATGTGTGATTAATCATTTAAGTCCTTTTCTGAAGCTAAGAGAATGGCATATCTATCTCAAAAAATAGAATAGAATAGAATAGAATAGAATAGAATAGAATAGAATAGAATAGAATAGAATAGAATAGAATAGAATAGAATAGAATAGAATTGTTCCAGTTAGAAGGGACATACAAAGATCATCTGGTCCAACTGCCTGACCAATTCAGGGCTGACCAAAGGTTAAGTATGTTGTTAAGGACATTGGCCAAATACCTCTTAAACACTGGCAGGCATGAGGCATCAACCACCTCTCTAGAAAGCCTGTTCCAGTGTTTGACCACACTCTTGGTAATGTTTCCTCATGTCAAGCCTGAACCTTCCCTGGCACAGCTTTGAACCATTCCCGTGCATCTTATCACTGGATACCAGGGAGAAGAGAACAGCACCCTTCCTGCTCAGGAAACTGTAAAGAGCAATTAAGTCACCCCTCAGCTTCCTCTCCAAACAACATAAGCCGAAAGTCCTTGGCTGCTCCTCATAGGACATTCCTTCCAGCACTGTCACTAGCTTGGTTGCCCTCCTAAGGATGCGTTAAAGTAGCTTAACATCCTTTTTGAATACTGTTCAAACCACAGAAATGTAAATTATTAAAAGAAAGACAACATTTTTGACTAAAGACTTGTTGGCCCAAATGAAACTGCAAAACAGCACGCCTGTACAGTACATCCAATATGAAAACTTATGCATATCCAGTCCTATTAATAAATTCACTGTATAATCTGCAGGAGCTGGTAGAATCCTTTGGAGTCTAAAAGTAGTTTTTAGAAAAAAATACTAAATGAAGCTATTTTTTCATAGGACCTCTCTCTTCATTAATTCTCTGATTTGTCTAGAGTACCAGTATGCTTATAATTCTACCAACAGTTGTGGAATATTGAGTCTTAGACTCAACAAGCAAAAGAGATGAAGTAAGAAATTAGTAGATTTCTGCTACATTGTTTCCCCATAGAAAGTAATTTCATTCCTCTGAAACCTTTCTGTTAAAAATGGGTTGCTAGTGTTGACTCACTTGTTCCTGTGTGCAGTGTGAGATCAATAAACTTGAGAAGTTGGATATTTATCCATAGAATCAGAATTGCATTTTGCTTTATGGGGTTGACTGCAATTTATCACCCACAATAGTTCTCAGCCATATTTTGACTGGAACTTACTTTTAAGAGACTATGTAGCTGTTCTTGTATGACAACGCTTTCTCAACTATATCGTAAAGCAAATGGATGTTTTCATTGATGTATGGTCTTGGCATACGTAGATGACAGATTTATTTATTTTATTATTTGCATTAAAAATATAAAAGTTATAGAAATAGGACATATTGGTTGGGAACAGAGATTTACTGCAAAATATTGTTAGGCAGGGTATTCTTTACTCTCTCAGCCTTTTCCAGATGTGGTTGGCAACACCTCTTCCCTAGGACAGCAGCACTCCAACAATGCTGCAGCAGCAGCTGGTGGAACTTGGACACATTTGATGTCATTTGACATTCCTCTCTGAGTGTCACCGAGGTGCCTTTTTTCCAAGCGTTTGCTCTCTTGTTCTTAACTTGCATAGTCATTCTGGCACAAGTATTAAAAAGACATGAGGTTAAAAAAAAAAAAAAGGTTTTTAAGCTTCACAGATTAAAAATAAGTGACACTTCACACATGGAAAGCCTTACCCTTTTTGTTTTAATGAAGATGTTTATTCCAACTTACTCTATGTAGATATTGTTATTTAACATTATCATACTTTGAAATAAATAGATAGATTGTAATTGATATTTCACACAGCAGTTACTGGTTACCTTTCTTCATTTGAACAAAATAATTTTAAATTATGATATTTTAACTCAGATTTAGAAAATGTATGATAGTTTTCAGAAAGTAGGACTGGAAAGGTAGAGAGCCGTGTTAACAATTCATTTTAAATGGAAAATCATTATTTGTTGTACCAATAATGAAATATAATTTAAATTGATGTTTAAAGTTAACCAACATCTAAGGCATTAATGAAGGCGTATAAAACTTACATTTTTGTAGGGCTATCTAGTCATACCCCATGTTTATAAGACAGTGATAAAAGTAAATTGTCACTTTGAAAATATATTAAAAACTTGGTTTTCTAACCTAATAAAGTTTAACTGAAGTATTACAACTCAGATTCTGTCAATGTATTTGAACATCAACATATATCATCTTTAGTTAATGACAGTCTTATTCAGCATGTTTTCAAGTGTATAACTAGAGACAGTATTTGGATCAGAAATGCAATTAGCTGTGAATTAGAATTCATGAATCAGCTCTTAATGTTGCTACTTAGATAAGAGATGACATCTCATTATATTCTTGGCCCAACAAGGGAATTTCATAAGATAATCAGTTTTGCTGAAATTTATCTTGTTCTCACTGAAAATATGTCCCACACTTGAAAGGATCAGACTTCCATTCAGGGAAAGTGATTTATTTCTCACTGAGGGTGAACAGTGTTGTTTTCAGAGATATAACCACCCCTTAGACGCAAGCAGAAATGGCATTCAGTAAAACAGTGATTGAAATGTGTGCCTCATTTTCCTGTAAGACACAACTTCAGTTCCATATGTTTTGGTACTGTTGTTATTTTCCTTCATAAATGTTCCATCAGTCTGGGAGGTAACGGTATTTATTACTTTCCAGTTAATGAATATTTGGGGTTTTGTTATATATATAATTATTGAATAAAAGAATTAAACCGCCTCTAATCTGTCCTTGTCACTTTTTTCTTCAGATATGAAACTAATGTGAGAGCAGTGAGAGAGGTAACTGGGATAGGGCCAGGACATGGCATGGGATGATGGGCAGGTGATAACCTGCCCAAGGGTAGACTGGCACAAGGAATATATCCAGATTGAGAACGAACATCTTAAAATTAAGTCAGAAATACCAGAACTAGCTAACACATTTATAGTAGGCTTGCTAGAGCACTGTGGAGCCCAGGGTAGAGTATTTTGCTTCCATGATCCAAACTGGCTTGATTAAAGCTAACTCAATGATCTGCATAATATGACAATTGGTAAATTTATTTCTAGGTATTTTTGCCTTTGTTTTACCATAGTCAATTTATTTTTAGGAATTTTTTGCTTTTACTTTACTGTTTCTTTTTGAAACATTTATAGAGTTAATAAACAAATTTATGGACCTTTCTCTTACCATTTTGAAAACTATTTTGCCTGCCACCTAGTCTCCATGACTAGAAGAGCAAGGATTATGTAAAGCTGATCCAGACAGCAAACAGTCAAAATAAAACTAGAAAACACTCAAGGTTTAACTCCCTAGCATGGATTTTTAAAATAGGAGTCTAACAAGCATTCTTGCACAAATTTATTAAGCTTATTTGGTGTCTCATCTAAAATTTGTGCATAATCATAACTGTTATAGGGGTTTTGTATATATTAGAAAACCTTTAAAAATGTTAATGAAACTTTTCTTACAATTATATTGTATGTTAACCCACATAAACTTTAGAACTGTCATTCATATTTTTTAACCACTTCCAATCATCCTCTGCTGAATGTCCATGCCTAAACTGCATATTTAAAATTAAGCTGTATTCTTTTAAACACACACACTTACTGCTTTTTTTATGGTATTTTCAGTAATATTAGTTACATTTCAGAAATAAATGTATCCTCTTTTTTTTTAAATCTATACCCTGTTTTTTGTATAACTATATAATAGTTCCAATATATCACTATATTGTTAGTTCTAATTGTATTTTTCTTGTTTGGTTTCATTACTGTCACTGTTTTTAACATAGCACATGTGAACAGTAGATTTTTACAATTTAAAAGGATATTCCACCTGATCTTTTTCTCATGATTATTTATTGTTTATCTTTCTCTTTAAAAAACAGTCTTAACTCCTTGACACAAACTTTTTAAAGGACTACTTTTCTTGTCTTTTTCATTTTTCTGTTACAACATTTCCATGGTCTGTACATTCTTGCATTTTTGTATTTGAATCCTGTCAGTAACTTAGTATCTTTTAAACAAGGATGAAGCTCCTCACTGTTAGTCTTTTCAGCTTCAGGAATATGGAAGAAATTATGCAAATGATGGTTTCCCATTTTGAGTGGCTTAATTTTTATAATAGAAATCTCATTTTTGAGACTTTCTGAGGAAAGAAATAAATTCTTTTAAATCTTGCTTCTGAATATATTCCTTTATAAAGAAAATGTGGAACTCAGGTGATGTATATTTGTAAATCACATTAACCTTTTCAAAGAAACTACAGCATATAGGTTCTAATGTATGAGCTTTGAGCTTTGTAGCTCATTGAGAAGTACAATATGGTTTTATACAGTTTTGCAAATAAGGTTCTTAGAATAGTATGTGCAAGTAAAACCTTTTCATCTGAGGTTGTACAGAACTTTAAGTATGATCCATCTTACATATTTTTTTCCAAAGACATGAAGTGCCTCAGAGTAGGAAAGAGATTGAGTGTGTTTTTAGCATCAGTGAGACTCAGCTCTTCTAGCTTGAAAAATAATGTTTATAACCCTCTGCTCCTCTGACTTTCTCAGCTGAGTAAAAGGTCCCTTAACGTTCATGAAATAACCTAAGTATGCTCACAGAAAAAGAGAGCCTGACATGTCAAAATATTTTCAGAAAAAAAAGGTATGCCATGAAAAAGCATGTTGAAATAATATCACCTATCAAACTAATCTTGAAAAACATCGTAGAAAGGACTGCACTTTAATTATTTTGTCCATCCAGTGAGACAGCTGGCAAATCTGTAGTAAAGAGGATTTAAGGTCAGAAGTCTAATTTAGGTGACAGACAGACAGACTTAAAAAATCCTTAACTAATAAATAAATAAAACCTAATAAATGGTGAGGACAACATGCTTTGAAGGGACTATACTGTACATTTAATTAAAAATAACACTAAGTTAATCAAGGTGAAATATTAAGCAAAGATGTCTTTCTGGAATTCCCCACTCATGGATCTTAACCACCTATTTCTCTGCTTGGGATCTAGATCCTGGAATACTCATCTAAAGGTAGGGACTTAATTTAGTCTCATTCATCAAGAACAGTGGCACTGCCACCTACCTCTAGACAATTATCTGTTGATTACAGTGGGATACTGGAGTAATAATCTGCATGTCTTTAAAGCCAATTCCATGACATTCCTGCCCTTCTCCTGTTCAAAAGTAATGAAAATGAAATAGGGAAAGGGATGCAAAATGTGTAAGCTGGAACAAAGGAAATCTCAGCTTTCTCAGGCTTCCTAGAATATGGAGACGACAGAACAGGACAGTGTCCATCTCTACATTATTGTCTTTTCACAGCTGAATGTATTGAAAATATTTTAAAGATAAAATCTTAGTAAGTTTTTAACTGACTTGTTGTTGTTGTTGCTTTCTGCCATCCTCCCATCATGGACTGATGTGTTTGCCTGCTGCAGTTTTGGACATACGGACAAACAAGGATTTTTAGGAAAGTAGTTCTGTGGTATCTGTAAAGGCAAATACTGATTGAAGAGAGTGACAGGAAATGTTTTACTCTTGTCTGGTTAATCTGTAGGCAAATTATCAAGTTTCTTAATTTTGCAGAACAAGTTGTGACAGTCTACTAAAGGTTATTGTCTTCTAGTTATAGGCCTCAGATACATGTGCTATATTCCTGAAAACTTTTTTTTTAAGTCTTATCATTATCTCATAGAACTACCAGGCTCAGATTTCTCACTAGTTTCAAAAATAGCTTTTGAAATTTCTTCAAAAAGGATTCATGTTACTTTGTTATATCAACCAGTGTACTCAAAAAGCACTAGGAAAAATATAATAGTCACTAAATCAGACAGATTTAGATTCACCTTCCTTCCACCTTAGGGGACAGAAAGGAAGACACAAAAAATGAGTACATTTGAGTTATGAAGACTGCCTGAATATTGGAAATAGTAATTTCTCCTAAACTCTCATTATGATTCTCTCTCATGAGAATTCTCTCAGCTCTAAGGGACACAGCACAGAGGAAATCTGGAGGCTTTAGATTGCTAGAAAAGGTCCCGCATCTAACTCTGAGCAGAAGCAAAATCTCAAGGCTCTTAGAAATATGCACTCGCTGTTGACAGAGTTGAAGAGATTTATCATACTGTCTGAGGAATAATTTTGGCTTTGATATGGGCAGGAAGATGTGGTGCTCAGAACAGGAATGACTTTTTAACAGTGCTGACAGTTGAGTCCTCTGTAATGGTCACTTTTGGCCTTAGACACCTACCAATAATGTGTCTCCTTTATGGTCCTTTCATAATTTTTCCTTCTGTTCTTGACAAAGTGAAGTTCATCACAGAAGCCATGCTGCCTTTCTTTTCCCTCGCTTTTGTGTATGGGAGTGGGGTGGGAGGGAAGGATTTCACTGTACCAAATCTCACAATGCATGACAGACTCTCCAGGGTGTGAATGTCAACATTTTTCTAGAAGTCACAAAAATGGAAATTTTAGAGGGAAAAGGGTGTTTGAAATAATGTAGAATTGCAGAATAGAGTGAAAATGAACTAAAAAAAACCAAAAACATGATCAAAGCATGTGACACAAAACAGTAGCCAAAGCAGTAATGAAAAGATAGCTACATCTCAAAACAGCAGAACAATGAAGAACGATCAAATGTGTGCTGGTAATTTCAATCTATGAGCTGTGGAGAGGTAAAAAACCCAACCAATATTGATATTGAATACCACTGAATGTCAACACACCTAATTTTATGGAGGAGGAAATTTATACACAGTAGGTATAACTAATTTTCTGTAAAGGTAAGGACCTGTTATGTCAAGGATGAAAATGTCTCAATGGCAGGGAACAATAGAAACAACTATTAAAGGAAAACACTTTTATTGAAATAGTTCGTTACAATTCAGATGAAAACCTGAAAGGGCTTTCTGAACTGATTCTGCTACTGTCCTTTATTTTCTCTTACTGAGGTTCAGCAAGATCTTTATGACAGGATGATAAAAAGTGGGTTTAGTTTGTTTTTTCCTTTTGCTTAATATAAAGAGGTAAAAGTGTCTTCACTGTTTTCAAACATATACCTAAAATCAACGTACAGTCTTCTCTTTGTTATACCTATAACTCACACAATGCACTGAGTAACAAAGGCACTTTTATTATCAGTTTTTGAGTAAATGAAAAAACAGTGATTTTCACAACGTAAAAGGATATCAGATGTAATAAAACTTGTTCTTTTCTAGATCAAAAGAAGAAATAGAATGAGAAACATGATGGACTTTGAATAACACCTCAATGGTAATGCTATGTAATTGCTTTCCATCCCTTCCATCAGCAGTAAAGCTTCAAAACATTGATCAAGGATGATGACTAACACATAATGCTCAGGCTGCAGCACATGGTTACGATTCCTCACTCTAATATTAACTGTAGCATGAGCCAGCATAACGATGAATATTTTTTCTTAAATGTTTTTTCATTCCAGACAGGTAGGATTAAGAGTCTGACAGGAATGAGCTGTATTAGAACACCAGTGTCAATTGATATATCATGGGTAGTTGCCTAAAATGGATACAAATACTCTGAACATTTTACATTACTACACAATGTAAAGGCATTACTCACTGTCAAACCCCTGTTCCACAGAGAAACCACGTAAAGCCTCAATTGACGCATCATAAACTGAAGCTATTTGAAATTAAATGTATTAGCTGATGACATAATGTGCTTATTACCTTACCTACTGTGATTTAATATGAGTTGTCATTAAATTTGAATGGTGCTACTGAGTAAAGGTTGGTTAAGAATTTCCAGAAGTTTTGTAAAGATGCTGATTCATCATAGCCAAAGCTACCATGGGAATGTGTGATATAATTAATGAATTATGGAAACAAAATAAAAGAAATATCATTAAAGATTAAATATTATGAGTTTTCACATAGGTTGATATTTTACATTTGTAAATATGAGTTTACATTTTAACTAAAAACATTGCAGTCAAAAAAATCAAGATAAAAAACAGCTAAAATTTTTGGACAATGGGAAGTAATTGTTTGAAGGGTGATAGCTATGAAATTTTTTAAACAAACTATTCACATAATTTATGGAAAACAATTTCTGGTTATGGCTATTTAAACTTCTCAATGATTTCTAATTAATTTACAGATCAGATTAGTTTCATTTAAACCTGTGAAATGAATTTTTCCTTTTTTTTTTTTTTCTTCAGGTTCAGTTATAAACAGCTAATTATAATGCAGTATGCTATTAAGAGCTTCTCATTATAGTTCTGGGGAGTGTTAATAATTCAATTTATAAATATAATGTAGATATATGACTTGCAAGAAATTCAAACTCTGAGTCAATATATCACAGAAAACACCACAGAAATTAATTTTTAAAGCATCTAGAGTACAAAGGAGTATAAGGACTCTTGAAGTTTTTTGGTAAAGCAGTGCATTGTGGGGGGAAAATGTTTAATGAACCTTAAGGACTATCTTTTAGCATAAACATGTTAGTTGTTTTCCAGAATTCAGAAAAATATTGGGAGGTTTTTAAGAAAGTAAATTTCAAGCAGCTTAACTAGAACCTAACAATTTTAATGAAGAAAATAAGGTGCACACCAAATCCTAGGAAAAGAACTGGTCAGAAAACACCACCTTCCCACCTTCTGCCTACTACTTCCAGATATTGTGACACATATCTTCTTAGTTGCATTTGCATGTACAAATATTCATGATGAGGGAAAATTTGCTGGATATTCTTTTTCTAAAGAGTTCGCAGGAAGTTTTTTACATAAGTTTTTTACTTGGGTTTAAATATAAACTTTGGATTTATTTGCAGTGTGATTTTCCTGCAATATTTTTTTTTTTGCAAAAAGAACTGAGAGAATTCCAGTACTACCTTTCCTAAATTAAAGAATGAGCAATATCCTCGCATTTTCTTCAATTAATATTTCTTCTGAAAGGAGGAATTTATTTTGACCACTTTGTATATCGTTTGAATGATTAATGTAGTTCTTTTTTCTCAGTGCTAAAGCAATAAAATGGTGATGTGTTTGATTCTCAAGGCTGGATCAAAGAAGAAAATTAATTTTGGAACAGAGCCCTACAAATATGTTCTGGAGTCTTTTACCTTCAGTTCACATCTGCATCAGGTCAGATAACAAACAACCTGTTATGAAATGAGTTAGCAAAATTCATAGTGCATAGTTATTTCTGCCATAAAAAACAAGTTCACAGCATTGTTCATATTGTCAGGTAAAAGGGCAAGGAATCATTGACTGTGGCTTCTGGACTCATACTTAGAGATGGTCCTGTGCATAAGGCCGATTTATATTGCCAAAGTGTTACAGAGATCCTTCGTTGCTATAATTCCTCTGCATCAGGTCCAGTGAATCAAAAAGCTAGGGACTCGAAAGTGTGATATTTTTTGTAAATAATTACCCTATGTTAGACTCATGGTTATACAGTGTGACAGTGCTTTAATGTATATTTTTGTTAATTTACATTACCTGAACTCAGTCTTGCTCAGGAAACAATGATTAATATAAAATGGACCTCTTAGTCCCACTCTATTTAAGGTGTTTCTAAATTGTTTGACCAGTATCTATAATTCCCGATCTTTGACTAGGGCTTCAGGATGCAAAATGTATAGTAAACTTCCTAAATTTTAAATAAATTATGATTTTTATGTTATGTTGTTGGAAAACTACTTTTTCTTGCTTCAGCTTTCAGTAACAAAAAAATTGTTAAAACGATTCAGGATGTGAAGGTCATTTATCTTTTTTCAGTTCTGTTTCTGTGGTTTTTTTGCAGGATGATGGAATGACTAAGCATCCATTTATTGCCCTTTCTACCCCAAAAGTTGTGTTTGGTCTGTTCCTGAGGAATTTACACTTCTGTACAAGATTTTGGGCAAAGTAATATGTCAATCTTCTGTGACCCAGCTGCTCCATACCTGAAAATGGAGACACTGAAGATATTCTGATCAAATCTAGCTCTTCCGGCTATAAAGCATCCTGTTTATGTTGAATATACATGGCTGCTTTGTTCTCTAACCACATTCAGTATGTCTAACTCTGGAAGACCTAAGAAATCTCTTAAGAGCCTGGTCTCAGACAAGGGTCCTGACATTTATGTTCTCTTTTTCCTCCTCTTTCAGTCACACAATAGCAAAAAATACAGTGAAGAATACAAGATAAATAAATTGGAAGTTTATTCTTAGGTGAATTTTTCGGGAGTAAACACTTTTTTACACCATAGCAGTGAAAAAGTTCAAAGTTTTATCTGAAAATCATGTGCAATCCAAGGCAACTCCACCCATACGCAGGATATAATTAGTCTATGATACAGTAGAAAAAGTGATTCAATGTGCCAAAAACTGTAGTTATACTCATGACACACATTTTAGCTTCCCTTCATTTGCCTGTGTTCCTAAACAAATAAAGCTAACATTTCACTTCAGCCTCCAGGCTGGATCACTGTGACAAAGAGCAGAAGGCTGCTGCCCTTACTCTGGCCATCCATAAATATCTGTCTCAAAATATTAACACCATTCACAGTATTTAGTTAGGGGCATTTGTCAAGTACAATTGTTCCTCAAGGTACAGCAAATATGGATGGCATGTTGTGCTGCTTGTTAAGGAAGCTTAATCGAATTGCTGTCTGGAATGGTGTATCATGGCAAATTTTTTGCTCTAATCAGTAGCCCATAGGGTCTTAAGAAAATTGCTTGAGTTTACAACAAATGTAGCTTACCTGACCAAAGGAGAATGAAAAAGTATGCAAAACTCTTTTTAAGATTTTATATAGATATTGTATTTGCTACCTGCAGATGGACTTCTTGTTTTGAAATGATTAATGGAGTTAGAAGTTCATATCAGCTATGCCACTATACTAACTGAGCTGGGCATAAACTACCTGCAAGATTTCTTTAGTCCTAGTCACACTTCCTAGCAGAAGTGAAATTCACCTACTGGAATAACTATAAACCCCCGTAAAATTTGAAAATTTACAATCAATAGCACAACTGTATTGAGTAATATTAGACATATATATCTATCTGAATTGACATCTTTCTGCAGAATGGATGGATTGGATTTGATATGTTGATTACAAAGTAATTTAGTGGTAAGGTGGTTTCTCAAAAAAATGGATAATGAAAAATAATAAATAAACACTGAAAATGCTAGTTATAGCTGGATGGAGCTGTTTGTAATTTGACAATAATGGTCAATTAAACCTAAAATTTTAGTGGGAATGTATCAGTTTTGGTGAAACGTGCTATTGGGAGATGTGTCATGGACTGGGGGGACAGTGCTTGGTCAGAGCAGAAAACATCTGCATAAATTGTATGAAAAGTGCACTCACTTTGTTTCCCCCAAAGTAACACGCATTCATTTTTTTCTAACAAGAAAATTATTTATATGAGGTAGAGCAGATGCAGCAGAAAGAAATCCAACCTGGAAACTTGCAATAGCATAGTCATGAAGATATTTTATTTGGAGAATGGCAAAACAGTGAACGATGCCTACATTTTTCATATCTGAGTACCAGAAAAAATAAACTGTGACTGTCAGTGACTGCATGATAGTCTTTTGTGCCCCCGTCTTTCATTAAAAGAATGAAAAATATTTTAGAAGGTCTTGTTTTTTTCCTGATGTGGCATAGGAAACATCTTTACTTTATGCCAAAAAATAGTCTTGCACCTATTCCAGTTATTACAGGTCACAGACCATTCAGTCAGTTGTTTTGACAGAAATATGAGGAAGTGGAAGAAAAATGTGTGTGTGGAGAAAATGGCAAGAACAACATCAAGATTTAAACTTGGTTAAGGAGAACAGCTGTAGGAGAAAATCTTCAGCTTCTAAATTTTATAGCTAAAATAAATTAAGCAGAACTACACCAAACTGGGGATAGTCAGCTGCTACTCTTGTTGCCCTGAAATAAATTAGAACTGTGCGGAGCTGTTATAAAGTCAAATAAACCCTATTTAGCATGTCAGTTCCCACATATCTAAGCGACAAGCCAAGTCAGATTTTGTGAGCACGCTGTACTTTCCGTAACTAAAATTTTTGCTTCAGAATACCAAAGAAGAACTGCAGAATTATAGACACCTTTTTTGACTAAATTCCATCTACAGACCAATACACAAAGAGAAATATCAGTGAGTTACTACTAAGTGCCAAAGCAGCATGGTTCCCACAGTAATATCCCTAATATTTTCAGCATGAATGGTAGTCTGAAACTTGGGGAATCACCCCTGCTACTTGATAAAGATTTCGCTAGTTACTGAAGTATTTTCATGTCCCTTTAGTTACAGTCTCATGCTTAATTACCCTCTCTGCAGAATAAATTGTTGTGGCACTCAGGATCTAGCTAAGAGAACAATAGAATAGAAGCTTACTTTAAAACTCATTTATACTTGGAAAAGCACCTCTATAAATGGTACCTACTCAGCTCCATTATTATTATCACCTATTGCCTTTCAGATTAAAGGTAATCAATCATCCTGTGAAAATCAAAGATGATTTTTTTGCAAGTACCAGCCTTGAAAAATCCAAGCATATAAATAACATAATAGGAAGAGTAATCTAGCTGACATTTTTGATTACATGGAATGAAAAGCGATTCAGTGAAAGAAACAGCAACAGCCCAAACACACTAATGTCTATTTTTTCTTGTATTGGACATCATAACATTCGTTAGACTGAAGTGAGTAATGGGTTGATCACCAAAAAATGAACATAAAAGAAAATAAAAGGAGACTAAGTAAAGCTGATACTGAGGTAGATACTCCCCTTTCTTTGGAAAATGGAATTAAAATGTCCCTTAAAATTAGCTCAATTCAATTTGAAATGCTTACTTTTCTTTTTAAATTTTATTTTTAAAACTTTTAAGTATGGTTTCATTTCTTTCAATTTAGGGAATTGCAATTCATTAGCTAAATTTAGTTCAGGTAAATTTGGCAATGAAGGCTTTAATTTCAAAAGAAGACATGTCATGTTGTGCTTCAAAACACTAAAAAGGAATCTTTCCAGAAGGCCGTATACCTTCCATTACAGCACTGCTTTAATAATTTGTTGTGTGGATGTACAAATAGTTTATTACCTACCGAACAGGTGTCTTTGTGCAAATTAACTAATATATTACTATATTACTACTATGGCTGTATATACTTGAACACAACTGGTACAAAACACTATCCTTCTGAAACAATCAAGTTTTACACTAACTTTACACAATTAAGGTGGCTAAACAGCTACCTGCCAACAAGGAGTCGGGCTAAATGTTCCAAAGACAAAATATCATTTTAATTTCTTGATAGGTAAGTAGTGTTCAAACCATGCTGGCCTTCTTAGCTGCAATGGTATTTTTAGAGTCATATCCAATCTGCCATTCCCTTTCAGTACCTCTGTAACTGGGTTCCAAGCCAGTCAAGGATTTTAGTCAGAGCTTCCTTCACCTTTTCTTTAACATTGGTCCCCAAAACAACAAAAGAATTCTAAATGTTTAAAAGCTATCTGTTATCTGAACGTAAAGTACAACTTTTTTTTTTTCTCTTATCAATATAGAGATACCCAGTGGGTTGGTGAGAATAAACTATTTTGTAAATAGGTCTCCCCTTCCTTCTTCACAAGATATGTGCCTCACATCTTGATGTCAGAGCAGCATCTTTTAGTGAATTCCTAGACTGAAACATCAGTCCCTCCAGTTCCCAAGGACAGGGATATCTGTCTATGACTGTCTATGGGGTGAAAAGGAGTTACCAGAACCAATGTCCTGTCAGACGTGTGTGTTAGTCAGTAGAACTGAGAGCACAGCTAGTGGCAATGCTCCTCCCAGTCACCAGAGTAAATTAAGGCACCTTTGAAGTAAAAAAAATTCTCAGAGTTGTCTGTTCAGAGGGTAGAGTTATTGCTTTTGTTTCAGTTGTATTTTTTTCCAGTCAGGTATATCTGTTTGCTTTCTCCAAACTGAATTTCATTTATTCGCCCACGTTTTCAATGTGACTATTGCAGATTTCATCAGTAAGTCAATATGTGCCAGCATGCATTATACAGAGAGGTTTCATCATATGTAAAGTGTAAAATGGATAATACTGTGTTGATACCATCTCAGTGATAACTATTGACAGTATGATTGAACATCGATATTGGATGCTACTACATGCCCATCTTTATTCTATCTTTTTCATAATCTGGGAATAAAATTTAGTATATTTCATGAAATTAATATATACTTCGTTTGCTCTCCCTCCCTCACAGAAAATTAATAAAAATACAATCAGAATCGCTGTTGCCAGCTTTATTACCAGTAGTTTGATACCACTCTCAAACAGCTCTCAGTCTCCATGTCTCTTTGTACAGTGTTGAATCTTCTGAGAAGCAGCATTACACACTCAAAATAAAATTGACATGCACTTTTTTTTTTTTATTTTAGCCATGACAATTTTAGTATTTTAAATGAAATTTCCATAGTTTTTCTGCAGTACTTTTTACATAACCTCTTTATTTACTGTAAGTGTGGTTTGGTATAGTACTCTTCACTAAGAACATCTCTCAGATTGTAATTAATTGTATTCCATCTGGAGGAAAGTTACCTACATCAAACAGGCAGCAGTCTTTTTTGTCTTGTGATCAGCCCCACTATGGCATCAGGTGGGTTTACTGGTTATAGAGTGTGCTAATAGGTACACCTCATTTTTTTATTTTTTTATATTTCCTATTCTTTTTACCCAAATGTCAGTTAAAGTTTCAACCATCTGTGTTCAGCCAAGTTTCTCATCTTTATTTTTTAACTGAAAATACATTTTCATGGTTCACATACAATCATTCAGTATATGGTTTGCAAAGCCACACATAAAAAGGGTCACGTAGACAGTGCCACAGTTGACAATAATAAATCCTCTTAGAATAATACTTCTGTCATGTAACTGGGATGAGAAGTTCGGTTTTGTTGGGTATTTTTTACTTTCCAGAGATGTGTTGGTGATAGCAAAGATAATTCTGCTTTTCAAGGAGCTTTAGTAGTAACCAAAAAGAATTGTGTTTTCTTAACACTTCTGAGAATCGTTCTATTAATTTATCTGTAGAAGTGTCTGGGCAAAGGTTTATTAGAATGCAGTGCAGACACTTTCTGTGTTGTGAACCTAGGAGCATTGTCTTCTTTGAATTATAGCTAGCGAAAAGTTGCAAATTATTTCCTTGGTGATGAAACGATATTTTTCTAAATGAACACTCTAAATGCTATGCACATCTATGATGCTATATTAGTGCTATGAACAGTGATGACTCATCTGAGAACTGGTGACTCAATTTTTTAAGATAGACAATGATTTCACTGATCTAGATTTTTATGTTTGGTTTGTCTCATCCGATATGACTAAACCAAGCAATGCTTCCTTTCCCTTTCTATTGCACTGACCATTCTCCTCACTTGGACTGTCTGTCATATTTAAGTTAAAAATTTAAAATAAAGCAATGATATATAATTCATCTGAAAAGCATGTGCAAACATAACTATTGAAACAGCACAGTCATATTTATTTGCTCCTTTCCATAAAGATTTATTGGTAAATTGTATATTCTGGATCGAGTAAAGGAAGAACTCGTGTGAATGATGTCATTCAGTATTAAAACACTATACACTTTTTCTTTCCCAAATTTGCCCAATTTCCCTCTCCTTAATTATAACAAGTGTTTATTAAATGCCTAAAAATGCTATTCCCAGCTGTTAGTATCAAGACTTGATAATGTTAAACACCAACACTTCTATTTTGGTAAGTGCAACAGAAATTACCATGTCACAGTTTAATACTTTTGATAAGAGCATTTGTTATCTAATACCTGTCTTAGGACAGTTCTTTTCTCACTACTATATTGTACTCTGACAGATTCTCTCCCACACCTTCAAAGTACAGAACAAATAGGCAGAATTTTTGTAACATAATGCCTCAATATAGTGTCAAAACACTTCATATTGGCTTCTTCATTTTGACTATCATATATTATATTCTAAATGATACTACTGAACTGAAACTTTTTCATCTTATCATACAAAATATTTTGACCTTATCAAACAAAAATGTTTTGACAAGACAAAATGTAATTCTTTACTAGTATTTTGTTTCAAAAAAATATTGATATTTCATAATTTGATTCCAATTTATAATGCAAAAAAAAGTGCAATTTCACCCAGCTCCACTAAGATCTAGGCTTAATTTTTATTTTTATTAATATGCCTTCTCGAGTAATATTTTAATAATCTCTTTGACATCTTTGATCCATGCTGGTGATTTGTTTAACAGAAAACTCATAAATCACTTTCTCAACTTACTAACATTCTTCCTTACCTACTTTTCTAATTTCAGTGGTTATGGAGAAAAGTTGCTATTTATGCTTTACAGAAACTCTCAACTATAGATGTTTCATTGGGAAAAAATTACACACTAGCATTACTGTCACTGCACTGTCTAAGTGACAGTTCCAGCTTTTCTTATAGTTGCAATTCCTCACCTATTTTTTCTTCAGAAAGTGTTTATGATATTTCACGTAAGCAGCCTCCTCAGAAGATGAAACCCATATTCTTCTCCCTGGAGTTTCAGCTACTTCTCAGCTTTTTTTTCTGTCCTACTATTCCAATATTACTTCTATGCTAATTTCCAGTGACTTTTCTAAACTCGTGAAAGCTGATTTTTCAGTTCACTTCTTTTTTACACATATCTGGCTCTGCTTTTCACTACAAAGTTCTGCTGTCTCTCAGGAGTAAATCAGAGCACTTAGTCTTTGTCCTATCTGGCTAATTGTTACATCATCTTTGCAAATTTATGTGAAGAAAACAAAAAGGAGACTTAAAAATGGTGGAATATAAAACAAATAGGGAAAAAAGGAAACTCAACAAGTATTTTTTCACCTTCCAACCTCATTCAAACACTCAACATATCTAATATTTCTTGCTGTGAATGACAGATGACCTTTTTCTCATTGCTAAAGGTGAGCACTGTTTTCAGGAGAAGTCTAAGGGAACACTGTTACATATGGTTATTAGTGAACAGTGGAATTCTGATTTGAAGTTTTAATTAGTAACTGCTGCCAATAGAAATAAAGAGAATAGATTTTTAACCTGCACAATATAAAACTTTCAGGTCTTTTTCTTTAATGTCTTATACTCTGAATTGCTGTTTTACACCTATATGACAGTATTTCAAAGTGATAGCAGGGATTTCGTGTTTAGTAGGAAATCTAGTTAAAATAAAAATCACTGTGTAAGGAGCTAGACATGGAAGACTCTGGGAACATACTAGAACTGTGGGAGACGCTGTCTGAGGATTCCTGACAGCCTCGTGCAAATCATATCTAGGTGATTGTCCTATTTTGTATTAAAAGCAGTCACAAAAGCAGTCTCACAAACTGTAGGAGACCTAGGTTAAATTCCTTTGCAGTGGGATTTGATTGTTATCTGCCCATTCCTGGAGAGTTCTTCAACCATCAGGTTACAGTGTTTCAGGAGGCCTAAGGAGGATTCATTAAATGTTTCTTAACTGAAATAAAAACAAAAAACCCCAAAGAACAGAACAAAAGAACCCAACCCAAAACAAAACAAAAAAACCCCACACCTGGGTTAGAAAGACAAAGACAGAAACTGTGTGACCTTCAGCCTGTTATTTCAGCTAGGGAAAGAGAGAGGTAGGTTCCCACTGCTAATAATTGTGTCCCTGTTTTGCATAAAGTAGAAATCTTCAGCCAGTGAAACAGAAAAAGCTGCGATCAGTAATACTCCCTGGTCTATAGGCTGCAATACTTTGATGGGAGGTAAATGATACAGTTCACATTCTGTGATATATGAAACAGTTGGTTTGAGTGAAATTAAAGTCAGGTTTTCTGTATTGTCTGTTATTTCACTCCCCTGATAGCAGGGAGGAGCTGCTATCAGCACTATGACACAAAAACTGTGAATTTAGTAGTAGTGAGCAGTAGAAATAAGTCTGTCTCCATATTTACTAGATCAACATGTTGTGTAAGTGAATCTCATTTGCAGACACCATAACCAATTATGCAGTGTCTAACAGCTAGTTTCCAGACCTGGAGATGAGAACCGTATTGGAGTCTTTAGAAATTGTGCTGGTTTTGGCTGAGAAGAGGTTAATTGTCTTCACTGTAGTGCCTGTGGCGGTCAGGGACCTTTCCAGCTTCCCACGCTCTGCCACATGGGCAGGAGGCCAGGAGGGGTGGAGCCACAGCCAGGTCAGCTGACCCCGACTGGCCAATGGGGTGTTCATTCCGTACCATGTGACACCATGACCAGCACATTAACGGGGGCAGTTGGCGTGTGGATGGCAGTTGTGACTTGGGGACTGGTGGCGTTGGGGTTGGTGAGTGGCTGTGTCATGTTTGGGTTGTTCTGGTGGTTCACTCCCCTTACCCACCCCCCCCCCGGATTTTGCCTCTTTCATTGTTTTCCTTTCCATTGCATTTTTGTTGTTGTTATTTTAATTATTAAACTGTCCTTATCTCAGCCCTTGGACTTTACCCTTCTGATTCTCTCCCCTGTCCCCCTGGTGGGGGAGTGAGCAAGTGGTTGTGTGGGGCTGAGCTGCTGGCTAAACCACAACAAAAATAAAGCACAATAATATCCTGGAAAAATCAGTAGTAGACTTTCATGAGATATTAGATATTTATTCATAAAATTTAGATATTGGACATAATAATAATGGGTTCCATATTTTTCTTTTTTCTTAATATTTATTTTATTTTTTCACTAATGAAGCCTAGAACTTGACTAGGATCATATGTCAAGATGGTTTGCAGATGTCCTACCAAAAATTTCTGAAATTACTTCATTTCTATATTAGTGAATGAAGAACTTAGTTTAATGCCTTTCACCAGAAATATAATAATTGCCTATGAAACATGGAAAATAAAGTATTTGTAGTATTCATACTTCTTTGCTTAATTTTAATAGCATTTTTAATAGTGCCCTGTAAAGACTCCATGCAAATATTGTAGATTTATGTTGAAAGCCTTTTATTATTTCCTGTCTAAAGTTAGGAACAACTCACTTTTAAAGGTGGAATATTTTTCTATTCCCCCTTTTTATGCTGATAAACGTATCCCTAATGTATATGGGACTTTACAGGCAAATATTAAAAGACAGGAAATCACTATTTAAGGTGGTCATCACTAAGGAGTGAATGAAATATATGATGTAGTAAACAAAAGATGTTGAGCACATTCATATACTTCCTTTGATAGTGGCCATGGCTAAAGTAGAAAAATGGTATGTGAAATAGACTGTGATAATCAAGGGAGCTTGATCTGTCGTTCTCAGTTGTGCTAAACTGATGTGAAAACTGAATCACATGTACTCTGTGGAGGAAGTGAGACGTTACTTCTGAAGCACAAGACACGCTTACAAAAGAGTTTGCAAACAGTGAAGCAGAGGCGGACAACCCTACTGACCAATCTGGAAACCTGAAAGGGCAAAAGGGGCAGTGGAAGAGTTAATTACTTCTATTTTGTCCTACCAAGCTGCAGTGTATTTTCTTTATTTAGAAAAAAAAATTTGCAAAATTTGAGCTTGAAAAGCTCTTTGGTCTTTCTTAAGGTATGGGTGCAGATAGCTAGCCCTATCCCATGGCCAGACTAACAGAGTATCAAGATCAGAAATTTCTGGATCCTGCAGAAAATGTAAGGAGAAAAGTAGCTGGCCCCACCTGACCTGGCCCTAAGCTACTAAGACAAGAAAGGCAGAAACTACAGAATTTGTGGGAGGGAAGCATCAGGAACCGAATCTAAACAAAAGATGCCAAAAAAGAGTGAAATGGGTGCCGCTGGTTCATCAAGCGGTTAATGTCTAAGGCCAAAATTAAAAAGCAAGGATGTAAAAATCAGTAAAACTGGAATAAATAGAGAAAAAGTTCAATGGATGAGAATTATTTATTCAGGAGGAGGAAACAGGAAAAAACTGACTATAAGGTAAAGCATAGCATACGATTGGGGCTGTTTGGAGGTCCCTAGTGAGCAGCCCTGGCCTGACAAGCACGGTCTGGAGCAGAACAGCAAACCTGTTCAGATCATAACACAGGTGTCTGACTTGATTTTGCAGTCAGGGCACCTGGAGTTTTCACCATAATATTGATGAGGGGACACCACACTTCACGCTCTTCTAATGAACTGGAGAAATATTTACACCACCAGCTGAAACACTCAAGTGTTGATAGCTATTTATTGAAAAAGGCCATCCTCCAGTCCCCTTTGTCTTGAGATAAAGTGAGCTGCTTTGCATTATTCTCCGAACTTCATGGGCACATCACCCTTGCCCATCTTCACTGAGTCTTCTTCCACTGAAGGGACTTATTCAGTGAGTCATGTTCCGCCCCTAGGAGTTTAGTCAGCCAAACACAGGGCTGTTGTTCCCTCAGATAAAAAATCTGTCCCTATTTATTTTTTCACCTTCAGTCCCCCCATTGTTATATCCATACCCAGTTTGGTATTTTTGCTATCACTGTGTAGGTGACAGTGATGCACAGCATTACCGGCACAGTTACCCTGGAAGTGCTGGCCTTTGGCAAACACACTCCCAAGGGGACCCAGTGCTCCCCCCTGCAGCATCTGTGAAGCCTAGCCCTTTCCTGTCACTCCCCCTACACTCCCAGGAGATCCAGCTGCCCTTTGTGGCACTGTCTGTAACCCTGCCAGCTTCTCAGACTGTTATTTGTCATGCCAAGCCTTTTCTCATGTCATGTCCTGTAGTTTCTCCCATCCATTCAGTTAACTGAACCTCAGCCCAAGGCAAGGTCAGCAGTCCACACACCTGCCTGCAACTCTGACAAACTTTTTAAAAGTTGTAGTGGGTTGACCCAGGGCAGCAACTAAGCACCCACGCAGCCACTCGCTTGCTCCCCCGCAACTACTGGACTGGGGAGTGAATAGGAAGACTAAAAGCAAGAAAATTCCTCTGCTGAGATAAAGACAGTTTAATAAATGAAGGAAAGAAGTGGTGCAAAGGCAATAACTGACTACGTTCCACAAGCAGACCTGTGGCCTGGAATTAGGATTTTGCCATTTTGTGACTGAAATACTCTGACTCATACCAGAGAACTTAAAAACCATTATTATTATTTTTAATTCCTTTTTTAAACACAATTCTGTTTTGAAGGTGATGGGTTCACCTAGACGGTTGATAGTGTAGGAAGTCAAGTGGACCAAAATAAAAATTCCAAATATTCTTTAATTATTGATATTACATCATTTTGGAGCACCTGAAAAGTTTTTGAGCTGACGACTCTTTGACATTAAAGCTGCAATGAAAAAGGAAACTGGATTCCTCTGAAGTTTGCTGCCACAGCTGCTTGTCTGTGGAAGTTCTGTGCAATATACTGTGATGCATAGACCTATGTTTAGTATGGCTCAAAGGAACATCTTTCACAACCAGCATTTAGTCCTCCTGTTTGTATAAAAGACTTCTAAGAGCTCCTTTCCTCTGTAACTCACAGTCATTATTCAGTCGCAGCTTGGACCTCTTAATATATTACAGTAACGATAGTTCTCTGAAAGCATACAACTGAATCGGGCATCTTAGAGTGCACCCTTCACTGCATTAATCATAAAGAATAATATGTTTCCATGCAGTGCTGTTTTAGAAGAAGGATACTTTGTCAAGGTTTAATCACTTGCCACTGAAGCCAGGACTATAAATTGACAGTGCTATTCCACTGAAACATTTCTAAGGTCTAAAGCACAGCCCTGTTTTATACACTATCCTTAGATCAGTGTAATGATTTTGTACGCTTCTTGTAAAAGAGGAATATTGGACTTAAAAGGTGTCATGCTTTCTGAAACACTTAGTGTGGTAACTATTTGGATCTGTTCCTACATAGTATGTTTAAGAGGAAAGCAGATTAACTAGGCTGATTGAAAAAACAACAATGGCAATGCCTTCCCTATGGTCTGATCCTCTTGTGTATTTAGCTTCATAACTGCCAGCTTAGTGATCAATATCAAATCACCATCCTTCTTGCTGTGTCAGTACTGTGGCATCAATATAGGTATAGAAAAGAGAATTTTATTCTATTCTGGTCATATAATCATCAGGACTGTTGACTAAATTCTTATTGGAGTGTTTATTGTCAGGAGATGCATTGAACAAAATTCAGCTTGACTTTGAGACTCCAGTTTACACTCATCAGAAGATTTTAAAAGGCATCAGAGAGATCTGCTGCTTTGCACAGGCAAAGTATGAGCCTTTGCATGTGATCTGTGCTTCACCCTGTTTTGGTCACCTGTGTCACTTTCGGAGGCTAGGTGTCTGGAGTTCTTCAGACGTTCTGGGAGGGTTTTATTGGATTTTTGACTAAATAGGTTCAAGACTACAGGATCACTAAAATGTCTTAATGCCATTTTCCTTCCTTCCTTCCTTCCTTCCTTCCTTCCTTCCTTCCTTCCTTCCTTCCTTCCTTCCTTCCTTCCTTCCTTCCTTCCTTCCTTCCTTCCTTCCTTCCTTCCTTCCTTCCTTCCTTCCTTCCTTCCTTCCTTCCTTCCTTCCTTCCTTCCTTCCTTCCTTCCTTCCTTCCTTCCTCCCTTCCTTCCTCCCTTCCTTCCTCCCTTCCTTCCTCCCTTCCTCCCTTCCTTCCCTCCTTCCCTCCTTCCTTCCTTCCCTCCTTCCTCCCTTCCTTCCTTCCCTCCTTCCTTCCCTCCTTCCTTCCCTCCTTCCTTCCTTCCCTCCATCCTGAAGGACTTGGGGGTGGGATCCATTGCGAAAATGCTCACACCAGCATGTCCAACAGGGGAGTAAGTCAGGCCAAGCAGTGTGGTGATAAAGGTTCCCTAGCTGTCTCCCAAGACGTGAAACAGAAGAGTAATCACCTCGAGTCTATGTATACAAAAAACAGGAGGAACTGGAGCTCCATGCCCACTCAGAAGGCTGTGACATCATAGGAGTAACTGAAACACGGTGGGACAAATCAAACAACTGGGGGATCGCAATGGATGGTTACAAGCTCTTTCGTGAAGGCAGGCAAGGTAGAAGAGGTGGAGGAGTTGCACTCTACATTAAGGAAAACCTTGAATGTATCGAAGTCAACTATGGCGATTGCAACTGCTCTATCGAATGCCCCTAGTTTAAAGTCAAAGAGGAAATCTCCAAGCAGGACCTCACAGTGGGCATCTGCTATCGACCTCCTAACCACAATGACGATGCCAACGAAGCAATACTTGGGGCACTAAAGCAAGCTTCTGTCCAACAGAACCTGGTCCTGATGGGTGACTTCAACTACCCAGACATCTGCTGGAAGAACAATATGGCAGCTCGCATGTCATCCACCAAGTTCCTGGAATGCATAGAGGACTGTTTCCTGACACAAATGATAGACATGCCAACCAGGAAGGAGGCGCTGCTGGACTTGCTATTCACAAACCGAGAAAGCCTGCTTTGTAATATCTCAGTTAGCGATAGCCTTGGCTGCAGTGACCACAATATTGTTCGGGATCCTGCTGAGTGTGCTGAAGGTCAGCTCTAAGACAAGGGTTCTTGGTTTTAGAAGAGCAAACTCCAGTTCACTCAGGGCTCACTTGGGAGGGATTTGATGGGAAGCTTCCATGGAAGACAAAGGAGCTAGTGAGTGGTGGGAATTCTTCAAGAACTCTCTGTTGGAAGCACAAAGCCAATTTATCCCCTACAAAGGAAAAGGAAGTAAGCGGAGCAAGGGGCCCCCATGGCTCAACCATGACCTCCTGGGTCTACTCAAATCCAAAAGGGAAGCACACCAGAAATGGAGAAGTGGAGGATTATCAGTTGAGAGCTACAAGGGCATTGCCAGAGCATGCAGAGATGCAGTTAGAAAAGCAAAAGCCCAGCTTGAATTGAAACTGGCTGTAGATGTCAAAAATAACAAGAAAGTTTTCTTCAGACATGTCAACCATAAGCAGAAAAAGAAGGAAAACATAGGCCTGATGTTAAATGGAAAAGGAGTCAATCACCAACGAAGGTGAAAAGGAAGAGGTCCTCAGTACTTTCTTCACCTCTGTCTTTACCAGCACTGCCGGGTCCCAGGCTTTGGGAACGAAATTCCCAGTTGATCGAAACACCGACCCACCATCAGCGAAGGAAGAGTTAGTCCATGAATTACTACAGGAGCCTAACCCTTACAAATTTGTGGGCCCTGACACCATCCACCCGAGGGTGTTGAGAGAGCTGGCTGACATCATTGCAAGGCCACTCTCCATAATCTCTGAGAAGTTGTGGGGAACGGGGGATGTCCCAGAGGACTGGAGGAAGGCAAATGTTACCCCTATCTACAAGAAGGGCTCGAGGGAGGATCCCGGTAACTCTAGGCCCATCAGCCTTACTTCAATCCCTGGGAAAGTTATGGAATGAATCCTCCGGGGGGCCATCGCAAGTCAAATGAAGCACGTGATTGGGAAAAGCCAACACGGCTTCACTAAAGGCAGATCGTGCTTGACAAACCTGGTGGCCTTCTATGACCACGTGACTTGCCTGGTTGTCATGGGGCGGCCAGTGGGCATTGTCTACCTGGACTTCTCCAAGGCTTTTGATATGGTCCCCCACAGCCTCCTCCTGGAGAAATTAATGCGTTACTAGACAAGTGGTCTGTGCAGTGGGTGGGGAACTGGCTGACAGGCCGCACCCAAAGGGTGGTGGTAAATAGCTCCTTTCCAAGTGGCAACCTGTCACTAGTGGAGTCCCCCAGGGATCAATATTGGGCCCAATGTTATTCAGTATCTTTATAGGTGATCTGGATAACGGCATCAAGTGTAGCCTGATGAAGTTTGCCGATGACACCAAATTGAGTGGGGAAGTAGACACTCCAGAAGGGAGAGCTGCTCTGCAGGGAGATCTGGATAGGCTGGAAGAGTGGGCCAGCAAGAGCCTTATGAAGTTCAACAAGGAGAAGTGTAAGGTCATGCACCTGGGAAAACATAATCCAGGAGTGCAGCACAGACTGGGATCCACCTGGCTGGAGAGCAGCACTGTCAAAAGGGACCTGGGGGTCCTGGTGGACAGGAAGCTCAACATGAGTGATCAGTGTGCTGCTGCAGGCAGGAAGTCCAACAGGATGCTGGGTTGCATCAAGAAGGGCATCACCAGCAGAGAGAAAGAAATAATTATCCCACTCTACTCAGCGTTTGTCAGGCCACCCCTGGAGTACTGTGTACAGTTCTGGTCCCCTCTATATAAAAAGGATGTGGACAGGCTGGAAGGGGTCCAGAGAAGGGCCACCAAGGTGATCAAAGGACTGGGAAGCTGCCATATGAGGATAGGCTGGGAGAACTGGGTTTGTTCAGCCTTGAGGAAAGGAGGCTCAGAGGGGATCTCATCACCATGTACTAGTACTTCAGGGGTAGCTACAAAGAAGATGGGGACTCCCTTTTTACACAGAGTCACATAGAGAGGACAAGCTGCTCTTGGGGAGATTCTGATTGGCCACCAGACGAAAATTCTTCACAGTGAGGACAGTCAACCATTGGAATAATCTCCCCAGGGAAGTGGTTGACTCAGCCACGTTGGACACCTTCAAGAGTCGTCTGGTCAGGGTGCTGGGCCATCTTGTCTAGACTGTGCTCTTCCTAGAAAGGTTGGACTAGATGATCCCTGAGGTCCCTTCCAGCCTGTGATTCTGTGATTCTGTGATCCGCTTATTTATTTCAATGTTCACTAAACCCAGCTCAGCCAAAGCTCAGAACCTAGGCCTATATTGTAATCTGAACAGATTGGTTCTGGGAATCATTGTGAGGCAATAAATGTTGGAGTCGACAATGTAATTTTTGTAGTCACTTTCAGACAATGTCTACACTTTAAGTTTAGAAACTCTTAGATATAAGGAGTAAACTAATCCCTGAATCAGTTCCACTTATTTTGAAGGATTGTGACAGGTATGAATTTGTTAAGCATCTTTCAAGAAAAAGAAATATTTGAAACTGTTATGTTATGCAATATAGAATAACATAACAGAATGGGTACTGACTAATGGAGAGCCTTATTAACATCTACTAGAATCTCAGTAATGAAAACACCATCTTATGAATTAAAATAAATATTTATATATAAAAAACAGAAATCAGTGTCCTGTAATGCATTTTGATAACATGTCATTGAGCCAATACTTAACGATTCAGCTCATTTAACAATTTTTTTTTCTAAAGGATTTCAATAGAATATTATCTCATAACAACTTTTCTGTATTTAAGGTTACTTTATATTTTTACTTGAAATTCTTGATCTCTCTTTCTGGTCTCTCACTATAAAAATAAATAACCATAAAATTTAATCATAAATTAGATTAAAATATATACCTCACCTAACAGTTATTTGAAATGTTACCTCAAAATATTAGCAAGTCACACATCTACTATAGGAGAAAATAAAAAGAAAAGGAAAGAAGCAGTCATAGTCCCCAAACAAGAATAACTGAATACAAGTAGAAATTTTTCTGAATTAGAGAGTTTCAAATTAAGATAGAAGTAATATGAATTAAGGTACAAGAGTTCTGTGGGACAGGCTTTATGTTCCATGTATACAAAATTGTTAATTCAGTGTATTCAAATTGATAACAATTCTGGGTCTTGGTCTATTACCCTTATTTATGCTAAGACATAACATTTCAAACTATCTTCCAGGCTCTGCTGCAACAAATACTCTGGACAGAGCAAGGGCAGAGTTAGAATTTACTTAATCACTGTGTTCAGGAGGAAACTGGACAAAATTAAAACTGGAACCGTGATTTTCCCCCTCTCCTTCCCTCCACATATAGTGTTTAGTGTTGCTGAGGCAGCATTTGACATTGTTCAGAGCTAGTAGCAAATTGCTAACCTCTGGGATTAATGAGAGAACAGGGAGGAAATCATGCTTTTGTGATAGAATAATACCTTTTCTTGGTGCTTCCTGAGGCAATACAGCTATATGCTTCTTTTTAAATAGGACTACAGAGAAAGAGACACGTTATCTCAGAAGAAACAAAATGCTGGTTTTGTTCAGGCTTTTCCATTATTCCTTCCTGGTAGCAGATAAATTTGTTAAGGCCTTCCTTAGTATTTGAACAGATTTACATAATGCACTGATGAATGTGTCGTAAACTTCTGAATCAATTAGACTGATATTGATGGTAATTACATTGTCACTAACACTACTATATCACTAAACCTTAACATGATGGCAACCTGGAAGAATAATGTTGATTATAGAGCAGATAAATCACATTTTGCTTATGATTTGCATATGACTTGCATGAAATCTGGATATACCTCTCAGTTCATAGTTATGTCGTGCTGGCATCAGAAGGGACGCACTTGCTTAAGTGTTGTTGGGTAATGAAGTACTCAGAAACAAAGTGGTCAGCAAGCACTGCTTGCTAATGTCTTCAGCTTTAAATTGTTGAAGGACATACCATGTTCCAACCTGTTCCTTCCCATAAGAGAAACAATTTCAGTTATTTACATCCTTGAACTACTCTCCTTACCTAAGGCTATCAAAGATTTCTCCTTTGGCCTTGTTTAAGCAGCACTGATTACTACAGTATGTGACTGATTTGACTTGTCTGCCTCAGGCACATCTTATGACACAATAGCAAGCTCAGTAGACATGCTCACATTCAACAAATCCCTTGTGCTACCTTTCACACTCACAGCGTGGAAGTGCCACCCGTTGCTGCTGCTAGTATCTCTTAGGAGGGTCAGTTAACAGGCAACTGCCTTATTGCATATGGGATGAGGAAAGGAGCCCCACAATGTCTCAAGCCATTTTGGAATCTCTTTCTCAATGTCAGTGTTTCAAGGAAAAAATTAGCAGAATTTTATTCTATTTTATTCTTTTATTCCTCTTCCTTGTCAGCTTGCATATTACCTTGTGTCATGGCTGTTGTTTTGTCTAGTCTGTTCAGTATTCTAAATACTGTTGGTGTATGGGGTAAGCAGCTGTCTGTGGGACCAAGGTATCCTCTACATCTTGAGTGGCTTGTGGTAGGTTCAGCAGACTAAGATGGACACATCTTTTAATAACTTACATCTCTCATCTTCATGTCCAAGGTGGGAACTATCCTAACACCTGACAATCACCAGAAAACCAGCCTCTGACATAAGCAAATTCACTGCCAGCTTTATTGTATTCAAGATATCTGAGGCCATCCTCCAAATCTTCCCTTCTTTGCTATCTCAAAGCTCATCAGCAGAAGGTGGGGAAGAGGAGGGAAATGAGAGGAGCAGATGTTGCCTGGCACAAGTCTTGAAACTGTGAATCATCTATTTATGGTATACATAATCCTATACACTATTTGCTGCAGAAATCTTATGGCTACATTATTTAGAAAGAGTCATAATTCTCTCTCTGTAGAAGCCTGTCATTCAGAGACACAGTAGTAGTTGTAATAATGCTTGTTGAATCACAAAGTTTCCTTCGTTCCCTCTCTTGCAGGAGCTAATATGGAGCAGATAGTGAATGAAATGTCCTGCCCAAAATCCTGGGAATGTTGAGGAAAGGCACTTCCTCAAAATGTTACTCCTGGAATTGTTTCTGATGACAGGGAGAGGAGTGTGCCCCAGGTATCATCCTGCTGGAACACAGGATACCATTTTCAAGCTTGATTCCTTCAAAAGTATGTGAAGAGGGCCAGACCTAACCCTCTGCAAATACGTGATGTAGTAGTCATAACGCCACACTCTACAACCGCAGAACATACAACTGGCTGAGCTAACTTCAGCCAAAGACTATGAAGCACTGCAGATTCCAAGACATTGCCTTGGAGTCTGCAGTGCTGTATGATGCTTTTTGCTGTAATAGGCAGTCAGTGACAGAGGCTGACATATATTAACTCTGAGATACTGCTTTTGTATTGGACAAAAGCCCCCTCCATACTTTCTCCTCTGTGAGAACTGAGCAGGGAAGAGAAGAGTGGTGCAGTGCTTCTGGCAGATACCCCTGCCTTTAAGTGGAGGGAGAATTAGGTCCTAGTCACCTCCTATCAATGTAGATTTCCTGGTGTTGGCCATGATATACCTTTAAACATAGACTGTGTGATTTCTCTTTTCCGTTGACCCCATCCCCAGACTAGCCACCTACATAAGTGTATTGGTTTTGGCTGGGCTAGAGCTAATTTTCCTCACTGTAGTTGGCATAGTGCTGTGTTTTGATTTAGTATGAGAATAATGTTGATAACACACTGACGTTTTAGCTGTTGCTAAGTAGTGCTTACACTGGTCAAGGACTTTTCCAGCTTCCCATACTCAGCTGGGTGCACAAGAAGCTGGGATTGCGTACATCTGGGACAGCTGACCCAGACTGGCCAAAGGGATATTACTTACCATATGATGAGTATATAAACTGGGGGGGGATTGGCCGGGGGGCAGCAATCGAGGCTTGGGGACTGGCTGGGCATCTGTCGGCAGGTAGTCAGCAGTTTCACCACTTGTTTTTCCTGGGTTTTGTTTCTCTCTCTCATTGTTTTCTTTTTATTATTATTATGATTTTTATTTTTTAGTTTATTTTTATTTTTATTTTTATTTTTTATATTAATATAACTGTTCTTACCTCAACCTATGAGTTTTCTTACTTTTGCTCTTCAGATTCTCTCCCCCATCCCACTGGAGGGTGAGTGAGTGGCTAATGTGGTGCTTGGTTGCTGACTGGGGATAAATCATGACAGCCCATTTTGGCTAAGCCACAACAATAAGATATAGAATTAGTTTCATTGTATATGTCTGAAGTCAGCTCAGGTAGTTGTCCTGAACATCATCTGACATCATATGTTCTCAGTGAATTGACCTGGATGCACTCAGCAGAGTAGGAAGACTATAATTTTTCCTGTTTTCCCTAGCTAGAATAAGAAGAAATCTGTAGCCAAACGTATTTGAATGTTACTAAGTATGGTTCAAAAAGCGCAAGTGATGGCAAAAGGTTTGAAGCAGCTTTTAATTTAACCAGAGCAGTTCACTCATCTCTAACAGAAATCTTTTCAAGTATGGATTCATACAAAAGCCTAGGATGATGTAATTTTAAGAAGCAAAGTACCATAGATTAATGTAGGCAAAGAATTTTTTTTTCCTTCTTTTAGTGTGCTTATGACTTCAATTAATTCTAAGAACTCAAACCAAATACCTTACATTTGGACTTTTCCTACATTATAATAGCTCTTGAACTTTTCTTTCTAATGTATGACAGAGCACTGCTTTTAGTATGCAGTTACAGTAAATGGAGACATGCATTAAGCATTTTAAGCCTCTAGCAGGTCTTTCTTTTTACACAGCAGCTCACCAACTGAATATTAATATCATGCTTGGTAATTCAGAAACACATGGTGAATTTCCTTTGTCTGTAAATGTCTGTTTAAGAAGTATTTAATATTCAGGCAAAAAGCTTGGTTTCTATACCTACAGTTACCCTTAGAGTCTGAATTACTTATTAGCAAGGTGCAGTGGCATTCGATACCTTTACATCCACTTTTTAAGAATGTTGCAATCTACGCTATGAGATTTTCCATTATTTATAATCAGTGTTATATTTCAAAAGAGTAAAACAGCCTGTAGCTCATACATTTATATGATTCTCCTACTTAAACCTAAAACACATTAAAGGAAAAGAAAATAATTTCATTTCTTGTTTTGCAGTGGAATTTCCAATTATTTTTCAGTATTTCTGGATGCAGTTTTAGCAACTGCACAAATTCACATTTACCTTTCCTTAAATCAAAACTCCTATGTTGTAATTATATTAAATTCAGTGATAGACTGTATAAAGCATTAAATGGTTCTTAAAAGCTGAGACAGACTCATGATTTTCTGTTTTGTATTCTTCTCTCCACTCCATTCTTATCCTTCCTTTTTCTCTTCCTTAAAATTCCAAATGAAATTAGGGGGTGATATTTTCACTGGTCCAAAGTAGAACAGTCACAGAGCTTATTAAAAATTTATTCTCCTGTATTTAAATAATGATTTCCAATAGTTTTGACTAGATTTGCCTTGTAGTCAAAAGCAATGGCTTTACAGCTTTGAGAACATGATGGATATAGTCCCGGAGCACCATCCTTAATACAGTATCTTCACTTCAGCCTGATCCTTCTGAACTTGCACAACTTCCTTCTTCTTCTTCCTTTTCTTCATCTTGGACTTTCTTACACTATCTTTCTTTCTTACTTCATGCGTCTGTTATGTTACTGAATCATATACTCATCTTCATTAAATAATAATACCTTGCTGGTAATTCTTTCTGTTGTATAAATCATCCTCTGCTTTACATTTCTGGTCCATCAGGGTGAAAAATAGTTAAATATTTTCTATGCTGTGTTTGTATGACTTGTCATATGGTTACTTTTCATTGTCAGATGCTTATAGGTAGTTTGGTGATGAGGTTTAGGAGGGGAGTACCACATCAAATTTGCTGTGCTGCATTTGTTTTCATTAGAGCTACTTACCACAACCTATCATTAAATAGCTAGTCAATCAGTCAATGATACCTTTAGGTATCCATAAGGAAGAGTAAGGGTGAATCTAAGAACTTGTGTTATATTTTAACACTGAACATAGCTTGCCTGTGCAACTTGCAGTTAACATTAAAATGAGTGTGTAGTGTTGGCAGAACTATTGGAACGGTATGGTAAGAGTTAATTCTATCAATGTTTTGTCATATTTACTGCTATTTAAAATAATTGGTATTTTTTTCTTCTGTAAACTGACTTTGCTTTTTGACAATATTTGTTTTTGTTCTTTGGTGCAAAACATTACAATGAAATAAAAAGATTTATTTTAAGAAAAGGGAAAATTTGCACCACATTATCTATGATGATTGAATAAGTTTTTAAAAGGAGAGCATTCACGTGCATACATTTGCTTTTACAAAGACCTTCGATGCATATGCCTGAAAGAGATTGGAAATCCTGCCTTCCATCTTTAAACTTCCTGATAAATGCTTCTCCTTGAGGGATGCATTCCATCTCTTTTCCAAAATGCATATAACATTTTGATAGTTTTCAATAAGTTTTTTTCTGAAACTTCCACTTATATGATTGGCATTTAGAGTATAGAATAAGAAAAAAGGAAAAAGAAATAAGATAGAACTGAATGTAAGCTTACACAACTGTAGCAACAATTTATGACAACAGAAATGCATTGAATATGATTTTAGCATCCTAAAAAACACTCTGAAGACAAAAATTGAACTGAAATTTTCTTTTTTGTTAACCTATTTCAGTTCAAAGCTAAATTCCAAGGGATAATTTGTTCTTTCCATCAGACAACTGTGCAAAGACAACCCTATTTTTCTTTCAGAAATAACCATGTCATAAGCAACCTTATAATAATTCAAAAAGTAGTAGACAGAAGCTACCTGGTTCCCTGTAAGTGAACTGGATAATTTATCGTTTCTGCTATTGATGTCCAATTCAGTAAAACAGACAGTCTAAGAAAACTTTCCACATTTTCTTCTTTAAGTAGCTAAAAAGTGTTATAGGGAAAACAACATTTGTATGAGAATACACTGGAACAGTCTGGTTCTGATGCCCATATTTGGCAAGATTTTTAATGCTGTTGTACATACAGAAAACTGCAACATCAAGTGTTTGGGATGTGGAAACATTGTTTCTAATACAAATATAAGAAATCAAGCAATTTATTTTGTTGACCAGAAGTTTATGCAGTAACCTAAGCAGCCAATATGTACGTAGCAAGGTCATACCTTATTGTAAATTGTCAGTTTAATCTAGCAAAACAGACCAAGATTAAAGTTAGAAAAATCAGAACTAGAAATACGAAAATATTTGTAATTCTGAAAATAGTTAACTGTTAACTATTACGATTGAAGGGTGAATGACTGTCTACATGGAATGGCCAACATGTTCCCATACTGTGTGCGTCTTTGACTCCCTGTAGCATATTATGTAAAATGAGTTTTGACACAGCTAACGATCTAATTCCTTGATTTACAAGGGTCTCATGCTTCTAGATTCTTAGGCCATAGCTGGTTCTCAATGAGCTAACAGTGCTGTTCATATGTTGAAAGGCAAAAATGAGGACTTGAGGGATACTGTGCCCTCTGCATGAAAGCTTCTATAGGGTGTTCTCCTGAAGAGAGGTGTTATTAGATCTTCAGCTGCTCTTGCGCTGTATCAGTTTCCGCTCAGATTACTTTTTGCTTTTTTCCATCTTTCTCTGGCACAAGGAATATAGAATTTTATTTCATATATGAATCTTGATACATCTCACCATGCCTTATTTTCAGCTGAAATTGCACTTCTGCAATCTCTCTAAGACCACTGAGAAGCCAAAACTAAGTTAGAATGCACTTGCCCCTTATTAAAATCTCTGAGACAGAATGTAACAGTGGCACCATGTAACGTCTTTTGACACCCTACAGGCTGGTGGGTAGATGTAGAGTGGTTCCATTTCCTAGCATAGATTTATAAGTTTAGAATGAGGCTATTCAAGAGTCTGCCTCAATATAAATTAAAATATAGAGGCACAGTCAAAATACCAGTTCTTTAAAAAGTAAGGAAGGGCCCCCAAATGTATTAATGAATGTTACATATAATTTTGGGGACCCGTCCTTCCTTCTGCAGGTTACAACTGAGAAATTGTTTAGTTTCTGCTCATTAAGCTTATGCATATTTTCAAGATACACCATAAAACTGTTTAGCCTCCAATTTTCCTTATCAGAATCTATCAGCAGAATATAAGCTCCTTGCATTATACTACATCATAAATCAACAGAAGTGTTCATGAATGAATAGTATTTGCCTCTGTAATGCGAAATATTTATGTATTTAATAGGTCCACTTCAGTTTTTCTTGGAAATGCTAAAAGAAAAACTGAAGCTCCTCACAATTCACTATAAGCTACAAAGTTATTTAAATAAAGATACATCTAGTTATTATGCCAAAGCTGTTAGGGCTAGTATAACTGTCAGCAATTTTACTGTAATTAATTGCCTTTCTTAAGACCTCGAATATGGCTGTAAAATTATGTCTGTTTCAAAACTTGGTGCACCTCTTTTTAAAGAAAAACACTTAAGTGCTAACACTATGGAAAGAAACATCTTCAGTTTTGAATATCTACATACTCTTTAGGAGTTCATACCATTTTAAATACTTCACTTGAAATGCGAAAAACATTCCGTCACTAAACTGTACAGAAGGAATCTCACTTTTGGAAGGAAATACTTAGAAGGTAGAGTTTGCACATTAGTCAATAAAACATTCTTTCACAGCTGCCATTGCACAATATTGGCAAAATGACATATTGCCCTACAATGCATATGTACAAATCTAATTGATATACAGGTATGAAACTTGATATTAAGTGCTGCTTAAAATAAATAAACTGTGTAAAAGGGCTATTATATCTAGCTTAAGTACTGTGCTACTCAGAAAGTATTACACTGTAGAAAATAATTTATTTGGAAAAATCATTGATCACTCCTAGTTTCATAGAGTCATAAAATGGTTTAGGTTGGAAGGCACCTTGAAATATTGCCTAGTTCCAATTCTCCTGCAATAAACAGGGACATCTTCAGCTAGATCAGGTTGCTCTGCCCCATCCAACCTGACCTTGAATATTTCCAGGGATGGGACACCCACAATGACTCTGGGAAAACTAGGCTAGTGTTTCACCACCCTCATCATAAAAAATTTCTTCCTTATATCTAGTCTGAATCTAATTTCTTTTAGTTTAAAACCACTACTCCTTGTCCTATCACAATAGGCCCTACTAAAAAGTCTGTCCCTGTCTTTCTTATAAGCCTCCTTTAAATATTGAAAGGCTGCAATAAAGTGTCCCCAGAGACTTCTCTTCTCCAGGCTTGTTATGGTTTAAGCCAGCAGGCAGCTAAACACCACACAGCCATTCGCTCACTCCCCCAGCCCAGTGAGATGAGGGACACAGCTGGAAAAAAAGTAGAACCCACATACTGAGATAAAAACACTTTAATAGGACAGAAAATGAAGGGAAAATAACAATGATAAAAGAATATACAAAAAAGTAATGCACAATGCATTTTCTCACCACCTGCTGACCAACACACAGCCAGTTTCCCAGGAACAAACTTGCCTCGCCACCCCCAGCCAACTTGCCAGAGTTTTTTGTTCAGCATGGCACCATATGGTATGGGATACCCCTTTGGTCAGTTCGGATCAGCTGTCCTGGCTGTGTCCCCTCCCAGCTTCTTGTGCGCCTCCAGACTCCTCACTGGCAGGGCAGTATGAGAAGCTGAAATGTGTACACAACATCCAGCAACAACTAAAACATCACAGAATCACAGAATCACAGGTTGGAAGGGACCTCAGGGATCATCTAGTCTAACCTTTCTAGGAAAAGCACAGTCTAGACAAGATGGCCCAGCACCCTGTCCAGGTGACTCTTGAAGGTGTCCAAAGTGGCCGAGTCAACCACTTCCCTGTCAACATTCAGTGCATTATCAACATTATTCTCATTCTAAATCCAAAACCACAGCACTATACCAGCTACTAGGAAGAAAATTAACTCTGTTCTAGCCAAAACCAGGACAAAGCTAAACAATCCCAACTCCCTCAGCCTTTCTTCATAGGAGACGTGTTCCATGCCTCTGATCATTTCTGTGGCCCTCCTCTGGGCATACTCCAACAAGCCCTTGCCTTTCTTCTGCTGAGGGCTCCAGAGCTGGATGCAGCACTGCACGTGGGGTCTCACCAGAGCAGAGTAGAGGGGCAGAATCACCTCCCTCGACCTGCTGGCCGCACTGCTTCTGATGCCGACCAGGATATGGCTGGCTTTCTGGGCTTTGAGCGCACATTGCTGGCTCATGTCCAGCTTTTCATCCACCAGTACCCCCAAGTCCTCTGTAGGGTCACTCTCAATCCCTTCATCCCCCAGCCTGTACTGATACGAGGGGGTCGTGTTGACCCAGATGCAGGACCTTGCAGCTGGCCTTCTTGAACCTCATGAAGTTCACATGAGCCCACTTCTTTGAGCTTGTCCAGGTCCCTCTGGATAGCATCCCATCCCTCAGGCATGTCAACTGCACCACTCAGCTTGGTGTCATCTGCAAACCTGCTGAGGGGACACTTCATCCCATGGTATATATTGTAGTTTATGTGGTAGATTCTTCAGAGGAGGCTTACATTAGCAGTCAGACCTTTTCACAATCCTTTGGGAGGTTTACCTGAGGCTTGAGTTTTATCTTGTCTCAGATGTAAGTCCCTCTGTTGTGCGTTAAAGCTATTAAGTGTTCTGCCGAGAGCAATACAGTTTGGAATTGCCCAGAGAAGTTGTGGATTTGACAGGTCTGATTTATAGGACTGACATATTTCTGAAAGCTAGTGTATACATGTAAATGTGGGAACAGTATTCTTTCTTCTATATATGCTAATCATGGTAATATTAAGTATTTGGCCAATATTAAGTTATTATATTTTGACAAGGATGCTAAGGGTCCTTAACAGATTAGCTTTTGTCAGGCACCTTCAGTTATATGAGGCACGTTCTGGCCGCTGAGATTAGAAATGATGTTATTCAGCTAAAAGTCTGAAAGTTTGATTTCTTGTGACCTGGCAGGAACAAACATGCAATTCAGAGACTCTTCCAAAGCAAAGAATTTCCAATTAGATGAGAGAACAAGCAGTTTTAGCTTTGCTGAATCTAAGATAACAGACAGCAGATCAATACTTTTCCCCTTTAGGTATATTAAAATTTGACTTTTTTTCCCTAAGGGATCTTGTTTTCAAAAGAGGTATATCATCTATTATCATAGTAGTACTTCATAGATGCAGGAAATATTTATAAGATTGGTTCCCTATGAAAATTCTTGAGTATTAAATGTATATGAAAGGCAGTACACACTATAAAACAGGTGCCACATTACTTCCACTTATGTGCAGTAATCAATACTTCTGTGTTGTGTATCTCCATATATTTACTCTCTGTTTGCTGTAACTTTCAAGCCAGACTGTAAACTTACTGAAGTTATTGTTTATAAAATAAGAACTATCTTCCAAATGAAGATAGCATGCATGAAATTTTTTACCAAATACTGTGAACTGAACCTTGAACTAAAGGAACTTACTTGGTGTGATTTGACAGTGAAAAAGACAGTAGCATAAAAGGGATCTCACAGGGATAATGCTTGTCCTGAAGCACTATCAAAAGTGTGATATAGGCAACTTAAAATCACTAACAGAACACTTTCAAATCCCTTACCTACAGGCAGACAAGTTACAGATCGATCATGAAAGTTATCAGTGATCTGTGCATCAAAACCACACTGATTATCCTGCGTAGCAAATCTGAGCAAAGCAGGAAAAGTTAAACATTTCTTATGGTTGTCTGGATTTATTGATGGTGCAATGATATATTCAATAATTCATCAATAAATATTATGCAGATATTGACTTTTGATGAAAGGAGCAGACATATTTAATTTTAATAAAATATCATTAAATCTTCATTAACTTAGTATACAAAACATTACCGCACAAGCAATAATTCTAACAATCGCATCATAGCGGTAACCATGTCTTGAATTTATTTTAAAATATTAAGAATAAAATAATAATAGAAATAATTGTAGGAAAGAAAATTAAAAATCTTTGAAAGAAAGTGGTGAAAGAATGATACTATGTGTGGTGGGCTGAACTTGGTGGCAGCCAGATTCCTACCCAGCTGCTCATTCATTCTTTCTCCTCAACAGGACACAGGGAAAAGAAAAGATTAATAACTTGTGGGTCAAGACAAAGACAGGAAGATTACTTACCACCATGGACAAAACAGACTTGACTTGGGAAACATTAATTTAATTTATTGTCAATTAAATATAGACTAGTGTTGTGAGAAAAAAAAGACAAAAAATAAAATACCTTCCCCTACCTATCCTCTTTTTACCAGTCTTAACTTCACTTCTTCATTCCCAACTTCTCTGCCTCCTCCTCCCTGCCAAGTGGTGCAGGAGGATGCAGAATGGTGGGTTAGGGTCAGTACCTAATAGTTCCTCTCCGTCATTCCTTCCTCCTCACAGATTTCCCCTGCTCCAGCATGGGTTTTCCATGGGATGCAGCTTCCTTCAGAACATATTTGAAGGCTGGAAGGGGTCCAGAGAAGGGCCACCGAGATGGTCAAAGGACTCGGAAGCCTGCCATATGTTAGGCTGGGAGAGCTGTGTTTGTTCAGCCTTGACGAAAGGAGGCTCAGAGGGGATCTCATCACCATGTACCAGTACTTAAGGGGTAGTTACAAAGAAGATGGAGACTCCCTTTTTACAAGGAGTCCCATGGAGAGGACAAGGGGGAATGGACACAAGTTGCTCTTGGGGAGATTCTGATTGGCCACCAGACGAAAATTTTTCACTATGAGGACAGTCAACCATCGGAATGATCTCCCCAGGGAAGTGGTTGACTTGGCCATGTTGGACACCTTCAAGAGTTGTCTGGACAGGGTGCTGGGCCATCTTGTCTAGACTGTGCTTTTCCTAGAAAGGTTGGACTAGATGATCCCTGAGGTCCCTTCCAACCTGTGATTCTGTGATTCTGTGATATCTGCCTGCTCTTGCATAAGGTCCTCATTGGGCTGCAGAGGAATATCTGTACTTGTAGCACAGATGGGAATGTGGGACTAGAGCACCTCCTCCTCTGCCTGCTATCTAAACTTGGTGCTTGTAGGGGTTTTACTGACAAATTTTCTCTCTCTCTTCACTGCTCATACAGTGTTTTGCCCTTTCTTAAATACGTTATCACAGAGGTGCCACCAGTGTCACTGGTAGGCTCAACTGTGCTCTGCTGTGGGTCCACTGGTGGTTGCTAGGACCAGCCGTATCTGGCATGGGGCAGCCCCTGGCCTCTTGTCACAAAGGTCACCCCTGCAGCCTCCTGCTGCCAATACCTGGGCAGGGACCCAACACACAATGTTTAAAACAGCAGGAGTCAGGTAAATACTCTACATGAAGTATTATAACATTAGAGAAGGACAAGATGTGACAACCATCTACAAGAAAGGCCAGAAAGAGGATCTGAGGAACTACAGGCCTGTCAACCTGACCTCGGTACCCTGGAAGATTATGGTGTGATACATCTTGAGTGAGCTCACCAAGCACGTGCAGGACAACCAGGGTATCAGGCCCAGCCAGCATGGCTTCATAAAAGGCAGGTCCTGACTCACCAACCTGATCTCTTCTATGAGCAGGTGACCCGCCTAGTGGATGAGGAAAAGGCTGTGCATGTTGTCTACCTGGACTTCAGTAAAGACATTGACACTGTCTCCCACAGCATCCTCCTAGAGAAGCTGTCTGCTCATGGCTTAGACAGGTTCACTCTTCACTTGGTAAAAAACTGGGTGGATGGTCAAGCCCAGAGAGTTGTGGTGAACAGAGCTAAATTCAGTTACCGACTGGTCACAAGTGGTGTTCCCCATGAGTCAGTGTTGGGGCCAGTTCTGTTTAATATTTTTATCAACAATCTGGACGAGGGGATCAAGTGCACTCTCAGTAACTTTGCAGACGACATCAAGCTGAGTGGAAGTGTTGACCTCCTCGAGGGTAGGAAGGCTCTACAGAGGGGCATGGACAGGATGGATTGTTGGGCCAGAGCCAACAGTATGAGATTCAACAAGGCCAAGTGCCGCGTCCTCCACTTGGGTCACAAGAACCCCATGCAACGCTACAGGCTTGGGGAAGAGTGGCTGGAGAGCTGCCTGGCAGAGAAGGACCTGGAGGTGTTGGTTGACAGCCAGCTGAACATGAGCCAGCAGTGTGCTCAGGTGGCCAAGAAGGCCAACAGCATCCTGGCTGGTATCAGGAATAGTGTGGCCAGCAGGAGCAGAGCAGTGATCGTGCCCCTGCACTCGGCACTGGTGAGGCCACCCCTCAAGTACTGTGTTCAGTTTTGGGCCCCTCACTACAAGAAGGACATCGAGGTGCTGGAATGTGTTCAGAGAAGGGCAACGAAGCTGATGAAGGGTCTGGAGAGCAGGTCTTATGAGGAGTGGTTGAGGGAGCTGGGACTGTTTAATCTGGAGAAGAGGAGGCTGAGAGGAGACCTTCCTGCTCTCTACCACTACCTGAAAGGAGGTTGTAGTCAGGTGGGTGTTGGGTCTCTTCTCCCTAGTAACAAGTGATAGAATGAGAGGAAATGTCTTCAGTCTGTGTCAGTAAGGGTTTAGATTGGATACTAGGGAAAACTTCTTTAGTGAAAGAGTGGTCAGACATTGGACGAGGCTGCCCAGAGGGGTGGTGGAATCACCATCCATGGAGGTATTTAAAAGATGTGTAGATGTGGCACTTTAGGGCATGGTTTAGGAGACATGGTGCTGTTGCATTGATGGTTGGACTTGATGATCCTAGAGGTCTTTTCCAATTTAATGATTCTATGATTCTATTAAGACTGCTTTTACAAACATGTAGTGTGGTCTTAATCCATCAAACCAGCATTACATTTTCATGATTTCAGTAAAAATCAGGTAGCCAAAGGGGTAACCACTGAAATATTTCTTTGTAGGATTTAAAAGACTTAATATCTTCTGCTGGAAATCACCAGGGGTCATGATTTAGACTGTGGGTTGTCAGGCCTGCATATGAGAACTGTGCTGGATTGAAGCCCTCTGGTAAGGGCAAATTATGATCAGGAACACAGAAACCATTAAATAAAAAGACGCAATAACATTCCCTCATACACAGGAGAAGAATTTGGTAAAATGTATCATCTTGACCTTGCTAACATAGAGTATAGCCCTCCATGGAGCTCAGTGTCACTGGACTTGGTAAGCACTGCGGCTGCAGTTTGCTGGGCTGCAGGGGAGAAAACAGATGCTGAAGGTTGCTTGGTGCAGCATTGGAGGCAGAGGGAACTGCTCGGTTCCCACTTGCATCTCTGGGCAGTCTCACAGTAATGTTGTAAAAGGAATGTGGTAGTTAACATACGAGGAACAGAACAATGTGGATTGCAGGAAGTTTCATATGAAGCATGCATGGATGATCAACTTCAGGTCCCTCCCCCAAGAAGGCGGCTGCAGAAGATATTCCATTGCAACACATTTCCATTACAAAAAAGGAGGAATGTGCTAATTTCAACATCCTCAGCAGTCCTGAGTTTGGCAAAGACTACCATCCAGTCTGGGGCCTAAGGCAAACCTGCACTACACAGATGTAGTATGGCAAAAGGTTCCATGATTTGGGTCATGCTCTGGACAGTAATTGGGAATACTGTGATGAGTATTTTATTAAGATACAAATGCCAAAGTTAATAATGGGAAAGACTCAAGAAGGATGTGATTTCTTGTACTGGAAAATGATCTTCCAAAAAAAGATCTGAAAGTCAAACCACAATTAGCTGCAAAAACCAAACTGGAAAAAAAATCTATAGGAAATGGCAAGAGTGGGAAATGTGCACTGAAAAAGCAATAGACTGGATGACTGAAAAGGCCCTTCCTATCTTGAAAATCTCTACTTTCATGACTCCTTGGTAGTGTTTTTGCTTTACTTTGCACCATTGCTGTAAACAGAAGTTCTGCTCCTCCTTATGCACTATGTACTCCCTATAGAGCACAGGCATAATACTGTCAGTACATAAATATAAGCAAGTCCATAGGTTTTTCCATAGAATTAGAACTTAGGTCTCTACCCTGAAGAATGAACTGAGCGTGATGTTTACACAATGTACAAAAGAAACCAGAGACAATCTGAAGAGTGGTAAAGCACTCTTTGCATAAAGAAAATAATATGGAAAATTGGAATAGTAACTGGAAATCATGCAACTGGTTTAATGCATGTCATATTCTTATAGGTTGCTTAGTATGGCATGCCTATAAACCTGCAAATTTACAGGAAGTTGTTGTTACTGCTAATTGGTTACTGGATCAGTTTATTTCAATAAATGTTTCTTGTATATTTCTGCCTTTTAAAATGATTCCCTGCTAATGAAACAAATGTAATTCTGCCAGTCTTGAAATAATTCCTGCATCACAGCGTTATGATTAGTTTCACTTTCACACCAAGTCTGCCAATTTTTTAAAACCGTCTTTTCATTAATAATAATGCCTAGTATGAGCTGCCAAAAACTATTTAACATGTGATATGAAAAATCTGGCATTATGTAGGTGCTTAGTGAGAGCCACTAGTGTAGGATTTTCATATGTCCTCCAATGGATTTGTCTAAAGTTAACTCTATGTATTCTCACTATATATTCTCTGGTAAAATAAAATTGTTATTTTTCATCATATGATTTGCACATTTATGAAGTCAGAGTGATACAATTAGTATTCTCTTAATCTTACTTTTATGGATGCTATTCACATGCAGAGGGTTATTTGCTTGATTTCAGTGCCAACATCTGATAATATATTATCTTTTTATTCCTATTGAGCCTTAGCCAGTTTACCTTTTCATCCAAGAAGATTCACATTGTCATTTTTCCTAGCCTACGTATGTGTCCCTGTTTTTTATCCCTCTCCCCTTATATTGCTCTCTTTGGCAGATATTTCTGTCTGACTCTGTGTTCTTGCCTCTGATGACAACTCTGTGCTCCACACCAGCTTACCTCTTTTTGCCACTGGACACCTTTCCTGATGACTCACTCTAACAGTATGACTTATTTGCTTATTCCTGCTCTCTCTTCTCTAAAATTAGATGGTGAGCTCTTCATTTCATGGACCATGTCTTTTTATCTGCCCCATAAAGCTTACATGGCATTTATGGGACAAACATAAATTAATAATAATAAACATTTTATACTCTACTGATATATGTTTCAGTATTTGAACTGTGAAATACTGCCTTCAGTCTAGGGGAGATGTCATTGTATGATTGTGTCAGGGTGCAGAATGGGCCAGGTCCCCTTGGTACTTGGGGGTGGAGAGGGATCCCCTTGGGCAGTGGGGCTGGGTCTGGCAACCAGGGTTGTCCCACTGTCCCAGGCAGAGAGCAGGGCAAAACAGGGTGCAGCCAGGCCAGTCCCAGCCCCAGACATTGGGCACCTCCCTGGGGCAGGGATGGGCCTAGACTGGGCTGGCGCATCAGCCCATGGGTGGGCCCAACACTTGAGGGGCCCATGGTGGGCAGCGCAGGGCTGTGGTGAGCTGGAGGCTGGCCCTGTTATAACATCACTGGGATAGGAGCTGATGGTTCTGGGGGGCTGAAATGGGTTCCTGGGTCCAGGTCCAGCTTGGGGAAAGCCTGAGGTTGGCAGGGCAAGGACAGTCAGGGCTGTCAGTGCCCTCAGTGCTCTGCCAGAGGGACTGTCTGGGATAACCATATATTTATTAAAATATATTTTTTTAATTTTTTGTTTGTACGTCTCATGAAAATGTACAAGTTAAGCCAGCTCTGGAAAGAAGAGAATAGACTTTACAATTCTGGTTCTCAGAATAAATTAGCATGGGCAGACACACAAAACTACCTGCAGTTGGAACTTGCTTGGCTTAGGCATGTACATGCACATCACTGTGCTTAATTTTGTTGCCCGGAATGAAAAATACAAGGCCTTGTAAATCAGCAAATAGAGGGGATCTCATCACCATGTACTAGTACTTCAGGGGTAGCTACAAAGAAGATGGAGACTCCCTTTTTACACAGAGTCACATAGAGAGGACAAGTTGCTCTTGGGGAGATTCTGATTGGACACCAGAGGAAAATTCTTCACAGTGAGAACAATCAATCATTGGAGTAATCTCCCCAGGGAAGTGGTTGACTCAGCCACGTTGGACACCTTCAAGAGTCGTCTGGTCAGGGTGCTGGGCCATCTTGTCTAGACTGTGCTTTTCCTAGAAAGGTTGGACTAGCTGATCCCTGAGGTCCCTTCCAGCCTGTGATTCTGTGATTCTGTGATGTTTGGAATTTATTCCCATTCTTGGTCTCGTGTCTTATTCACTATCAAATGATGCTACGCCACCCTCATACACAAAGTGTGATATCACCTTTAATTTTACCTTTCTGTTCATTCCTAGAAATATATTCAGCAAAGTACAGAATCTATATTTAACCCAGAAAATAGGTAGAGTCCAATTAAGGCAATACTGGGTGTTTGATTGCCAAGTGCATTAATGATAATGAAAGGACTTACGGTCAAGTCAAGCAAGTCAAGTAAGCTGCTCATTTTTTCAGGGTCATGAAAGTAACATGAATTCAGAGCACATAAAGATTTGTTTCCTAGTGTTGAATTGCCGCTGCAAATAAAAATAAATTCTTTAGATCTGGAAGATATTTTTCATTTAGTCATTGTATAGATGCACACATATCCACAGACACACACTGGGAAAGCAGCAATTGTGGTGATGAGTGGTGCTTCTCCTGATGCACCATGCAGGGCAGTACGTATAACCAGTACATGCATCAGTACATGTAGCACACCTTCACACTCACACAAAAATGACAGCAGTGTGACTGCTCTTTGGGGAACCAGCATGTGCTACATGAATGTGTATCAATGGAGCAGTGAAGACAAAAAAAACGGTGTGTTTTTAAACATACGTGCAGAAAAAGGAACATAAGTTTTAAACTTGTTTAATATGCTTATGTTTGGTTACATAAATGCACTTACCCATGTACAAAAGATAGGAATTATCTCTAGATGAACCTTATACTAAAGCTAGTCCATCTCATATTTAAAACCCAGACCAAATTTGGACGCAAACCAAATTCTAAAGAGCAGATAGAACAAGATAGTGAAATAGCTGAAGTTTGGATTTAAATTTGAAGTTTTTGCTTTGCAGCTAGACTTCTACAGTGAGATAACCACCCTGGATTTATTTACCTTAGTATACTTCAGAATTTATTTTGTCAGCATGCACACACTTCTGTAATTCTGCCCTAGAGAATCTTGCCTTTAATTTAAGGCTTAATTTCATCTTCAACATGAAATAGTCAGCATTTTCTTAGGTAATATATGGACAGAAGAAATCATGTGTCAGAGTCTGGGATAGTTTTTGCTCAGCAGAATACCAGAGCTCTTTCTTAGAGAAACTACATAGCCAGGAAAGAGGAAAGGTTTGGGTTTTCTTTTGTGTGTGTACGTATCAGTAATTTCAAGATTTTATCCTTAGTGATGTGTCAGTATTTGGCTGAGTTATAAGACCTGAAGGATAGTTTTGACTGTTTTTATTACTACATTCAAACCACTTTTGGCAAAACACAAGAAGTAACATCATCTACCACGTGAAGAAAGCACTTCAAAACTTGTTGGTATGATGACCATAGAATCATAGAGTCATAGAATTATTAAGATTGGAAAAGACGTCTAGGATCATCAAGTCCAACTGTCAACCCAACACCACCATGCCTCCTAAACTATGACCTGAAGTGCCATGTCTACACGTTTTTTGAACACCTCCAGGCATGGGGACTCCACCACCTCTCTGGGCATCACACTGTCAAGCCTTCAGTCATCTGGGACCTCCCCTGTTAACCAGGACTGTGGATAGATGATGGAGAGTGGCTTGGTGAGCTCCTTCGCCAGCACGCTTAGTACTCTCAGGTGTATCCCATCTGTCCCCATAGACTTCTGAGTGTCCAGGTGGCTTATCACACTGTAAACTGCTTCCTCCTGGATTAAGGGGGATTTATTCCACTCTCGGTCCCTGCCTTTCAGCTCAGGAGGCTGAATACCCCAGGGATAACTGGTCTGATGGTTAAAGACTGAGGTAAAAATGGCATTTAGTACCGCAGCCTTCTCCTCATCCTTGGTGGCAATTTTCCTCTCCATGTCCAATAAAGGATGGAGATTCTCTTTGGTTTTCTTTTTGTTGTTAATGTATTTGTAAAATCATTTTTTGTTTTTCCTTACGACTGTGTCCAGATTAAGTTCTAGCTGGGCTTTAGCCTTTCTAATTTTCTCTCTGCAAGACCTAATGAGATCTCTGTACTCTTCTTGAGTTTCCTGCCCCTTCTTCCAAAACTGGTAAACTCTCCTTTTTTTCCTGAATGCCAGCAAAAGTTCCCTGTTCAGCCAGGGCAGTTGTCTTCCCTGCCAGTAAGATACCCATTAAGTTAAACTATTTTAACTTGAGCCTTACTCATCACATTTTACCATTCAGTGCTAATACTACTCAGGAACTGGTGAAACTACTAACAAAGTCTCCCAAGTAATTTATTTTTTTTAATTACAGCAGTTTATCTGATGTTACTTAAAAACATGTTATAAACATGCCTCCTTGAAAAGGTATGAGAAATGACTCACACTTGTTCCATTTTAAATCATAGAATCTGAAAATTTAACAAGGATGGGGTTCAATTGCTTGAGCAGAGACATTCAGATGTTTTAACTCCAGGTATGTAAGGCACACTGCCTGGCCCCAAGACCCTCAAGGAGGGTAAGTCTTCTGTGATGCCTTCCAGGCTCACGAAGGTGCTTTCAGTGTCTCACATGTCACCTTTTACCTCCATTTAGGGATATCAATCCAACTTTAACTTTTTAATTCATCACGCAATTTTATATATTTGGAATGTAGATACCAACATATGAGCAAGTCACTCAGCTCCATTTATAGTCAAAGGAAGAATCCTTATGTAAGAATTCAAAGAACTTATCTTATACGGGCATTTTAGGATAACATTAATTTTGCAGTGAGTACTTATTCTGCCTCATTGGCTATAAAGCAGTACTGCAATAATCTGCTCAGCTGAGAAAGTAACATGGTCAATGTCCACAGTGGATGAGAGGAGCCCCTTCAAAGTGTTGTTGCGCCTGGTCTCTGTCTTAGCCTCACAGTAATCCAACCTACAAATATTTTTCCCCATTTTTAACAACTGAACACAACCTGTCTTTCATTTTATTGGTATATCAACAGTTTTCTACTCCATAAATCTGTTGTTCAATTGAACCTGTTACGTGGACAAATGATTCTTGCAACAGAATGGATGCTGAAATGATTTAAGGCTTACAATAAAAATCTGGTAATTCATATGGAGACATATTTATGTTAAAGAAACATACTTTTGATGCCAAATTATAATAAACAATTATGAATCTTTAAGGAAAATATGTATGAAAGTATATTATGTAAGATTATTGTTTATTATGACAAGAAAGAGTACTAATATCTTTCTCTATGAATAGCTCCTACAGAACTGAAGTTAAAAGCCTTTTGGTTTGAGTCTAAAAATGAAATAAATGTTTATGCCAGATTAAACTTTTACCTCATATAGTAAGGAGATAATAGTTAGAGCTTTGGAAAAAAAGAAAAAAAAATGCAATCTTTGTAATTTTGTAACATATTTGTAGCCTGGATTGTGACAATGGTAAAAATGTCATTCTAATCATGCCTAACTGGTATGAATCCACATCAGTCTAATGACATCAGTTATGGGTGACTGACCTGTATAAGGTGATGGCTTTACATAGGTGTAGTTACTTAATTTGAAACCATATTTTTAATTAAAGGGTAAGGCTGAGATGTATTTTGCCACAAGAAAAACATTAATGAAATGTTTATGCAAGCGTGAAATTTTTAATATTCACCATTTGAATATTTAACAAATAGTTAAAATTCACCATCTTACTAAAAGATTTATTGAAAAAATAAAACAATCTGTGTGCCTTATAATTTTGTCCCTGATTACTGGTAATTCTTTCTAAAAGAACCACTTCTAAGGGTTTAAACATTTAAAAGTGTACTTCTATTTCTAGAAAGAAAAAGTCTATAAAAGTTGCACCATTTTATATCAGTTGCCTGGCCCTGTGGTGTATTTAGAATCACAATTACAGACTTCAGTCATGTAAAGAAGTTTAATATTTTATTACTTACTCTTAACACAGCTTTGCCAATAAAGTTAAAAAGAAAGTTAATTGGAATCTACTGCATTTTGTGCATCAAGTGCATCAATACACCTACTCACTGAGAGAGATAGCATCTCAGAAGTGTTGCCTAAAAACACAGTCTAAATGTAATGGGTACCACAGTTATAGATATTTATGCAGAACATGAGTAGAAATATTAGTGATTATAATAAATAAGTAGAAAAGAAACCAACTGAATTTTTAGAAGGTTAGATGTGTACGTTTTGCTTTAAAAAATAGCACGTTTTTCAATGTTTTAGTGAGGTGTGTTTTTTTCTGTATATCACTGTAATAACAGAGGCATTAAATTTCCAACATCATTCATGGGAAACCATTTGATTAGACCAGAATCACATACAATTTTCTTCCTTCAAGCAAAGCTGCCATTTTATTTTATTTTGAAGCTTCCAAATATCATTAGGTGTAAAAATGACCATTATTGTTACCTCAGAGTGGTGTTTATTTTCCTCCCAGCAAGAACTGAGTCAGTAGATGGCACTCATGTTGGAAGAGGCATTCTCAGGAAGGTATGGAGTTGCTATTGAAGAAACTCCTACATAATATGCACATGGGAGCAGCATTTGTGATGGGAGCAGACTCCCCAGTCTTTAGGGTCCAAAAGGTAGGTTTCCAGGCTAAATTACTTGTCCAGGTTCCCTCAGCAGTAGTGTTTACAGAGAGACAGGGCTCTGTAAACACAATCATCCCATAAATCCTCCACTCTTATTATAGGCTGGTCTGCTTTTCAGAGATGCCTTGTATATTCCTCATAGGTATAAATTGGACCTGGATTACCACCATAGTTGACTAAAATTAAATTAAATGACTCCTGATTTCACTGACTATCCTATAAATAATGTCTAGCTCCTATATAGACAATAAGGTATTTCAGAATAACTCAATATCAAGTGCTCCTCAGTCCCAGTGATTGGGTGTGAAATCTATCAGGATGAATCAATGCCAGAGCACCTTTAGGACAGAGATGTGTTGCTGTCTGGGGGTATGAAACACATTATGGGATGCAGGGGAAGAGAATTTTGCAAGTGCACAGGACTTATTATGGGAATGTTTAAGGGGGGTACCAAATGTCGGGAGAGGGAGGGATCCAGATGATCTGGGGAGGAAAAAGCGTGGGAAAATAGAAGGATAAGGGGGTAAAAAGGGCCAGTCATATACAAAGAATCTGATGGTCAATACGCTTGTCTGCCCATGAGCTGTGCCTGGTCAGTGCAGCCTCTCCTGCCTTCTCATGGAATTCTTTTCTAACTCCTTCCTGAGCGAAGGACTCTCTGTTCTGTGTGTATTGGGGTGTGAATGCAGCAGCTGGAGTCAGACTATAGGTCAGAGGGCCCATGTGTTTGCAGTGCCAGCACCTGGAGAGACTGAAGCGAGTGGATATAAGCGGCAGCAATTGGAGTGGTACCGTGGGTCATAGGGGCCCATGTGTCCATGGTGCCAGGAACTGGAGTGAGGAAGGCCTGGGTGCCAGCAGCTGGTCTGGGGCCATGGGTTGGAGGACCCCTGTGCCTGGGTGCCGGCAAATGGAGACCCAACTGAGTGAAACCAAGTGTCATCTCCCAGTGTGGGACTGGGACTTGGAGGGATGTGGGTCCATAGTGCCAGCAAATGGAGTGAGTGCAGATGTGCGAGTGAGTTTGTGAGCACTACAGTGAAGGTTAAGCAGTGAGTATGTGATGTGACCTGGGGAGACAGATGAGGGGATTTCTCTATAGGTAAGACCACAGGGGAGTTAGCTAACTGGAGGACCAGGGGACTCTTGGCCAGGTGCCAGAGAGACTGTACGGTTTGGGCTCAATTGGAAAACCTGCTTGGTTTTGTGTGTGCGTGTATGTGTGTGAGTAAGACAGTCTGTACCAACAACTGGAGTGGAGCCGTGTCCTTGAGGGCTCATATGTCCAGGTGCCATCAGCTGGGGAGACAAATCCAGAAAAAGCTACTGGGAAGACTGAGCGTCTCAACCCAGCTGCTGGAGGGCTCAAACTGTACATACCTCTGTATGTATTCTCATTAGTGGACCTCCACCTGCTCAGCAAGAAAAGGAAGCAAGATGAGGCCGTTGGTGCTGTGTGTTTTCGTGTGAATGCTCTGTGTGTCTCTCCGTGATATATGTGGCCAGCTCTCTGTATATGTACATATGTGTACATATGTGGTATGTATCTGTGCTCTGTGTGCATCTGTCTTCTGGACATAAGTCTTCAGCTTTACCACTGACTGACCCAGAGCGATGGAGCTGGGGCAGCCGACACCTCTGTTGGGCTGCTCGATCTGGCCCAATATTTTTTCCCCCTAAGAACTTACTTTTGAAATGTTACTGAATGATAGCAATTAATGGGCAGTTAATGTTATGCTACACTATTAATGGAGCTTTGGACAGCATGTAGGAGGTGGGTATGTGCTTAGGAAAGCCGATGCTTATCCACGATCATGGATCTGCACAAGACAGGGTATAGGTTAGGGAACTTTTTTGTTATATAAACTGCTGAATACTTTGATTGAGAAACAACTTTGGGAGCAAAGTAACAAACACAGGTAGCTTTAAGATGCAGTGAGGAAATTATGATTTAACTCCTTATTCAGAAGAGACAAGCAAGAATAAAACATGAATAAGTTTGTACAGCAGAGTAGTCTGTTCCTAGTGACTTGGGATTAAAAATTAAATTAAAAATTTAATTTAATTTAAAAATGAAAAATTGTGTTTATTAAAAAAAAAACAAAAACAGGAGGCTACACTCTTCCATTCACTACTATTTTTTGCAGAATCCTAGAGACTTACACAACATTAGCTTTGTTAGCTCTGATCATGATATGACCTTCAATGCTCAAAGAAACAAGAGAAAAAACCATTTGCTGTGTGAGCAATAGTTAGTCCTCTACTTCTAACTGTGACACTAGGTAGAAATGACGGGCAATATATTACCTTGAAAAGATATTTCATTACTCTGTAGTGTGGTAGGAACTTGAACTATGTTTCAAAATTACCTTGAATGCACAAGCTGGATTCCAGGTACAGTGAAAGATTCAAGTATCTGGTGATTTATAACATATGACTCAGGTGTACTTGCATGAAGAAGTATCTTGTTTCTCAAGACACTCCCTTTTATGCAGTCCACTTCTACAGTAATGTTTCGTTCTCTATATGAAGGTCTGAGTTCATTGTCGCTGGTAATTTTGTCAAGAAAATGAAGATAAACATTGTCTTTCATAGATTTTAAGTGGCCACCAGCAACTATTATTTCTTTTACAAAACTGTATTCTCTGATGAATACTTACCCCCCCCAATACTGATCTGTCACCTATTTCATTGGTCCATAAATTTAAAATTGATATCTTTACTTTCTTTTACTCATTATAATTTCAATCCTTCAGCCACTGTTCCTGGAAATTTATGATGTGGAATTCTTTGTCCTGGCTATTTTTTTTCCCATATGCTTTTGCTCAAAACTGGTCAAACTGAAGAGAGTTCCTTACTTAGTTTAAGAAATACACATGTAATTTTCTATATAGCAGTTCCCAGTTTAATTTTTAAAAATGCTAAAAAAATGTTGTAATACAATGTCATTTTGTTCTACTCTATTTTTTTCTACTCAATTTTGCTTTTCTCCTGTTCAGAAACTTCTTATGTATAATAGAATCATAGAATGGTTTGGGTTGGAAGGGACCTTTAAAGGTCATCTAGTTCCAATCCCTCTATCATGGGCAGGGATATCTTTCACTAGGCCAGGTTACTCAGGGCCCCATCCCACCTGACCTTGAACACTTCCAATGACGGAACATCCACAGCTTCTCTGGGTAAACTGTGCCACTGTTTCACCACCCCCATCATAAAATTTTTTTCCTTATATCTAGTCTAAATCTACCCTCTGTCCATTTAAAATCATTACTCCTTGTCCTATCACAATAGGCCCTACTAAAAAGTTTGTCCCCATCTTTCTTGTAAGCCCCCTTTAAATATTGAAAGTCCTCAATATGATCTCTCTGGAACCTTCACTTCTCCAGGCTGAACAACCCCAACCCCCTCAGCCTTTCTTCATAGGAGAGGTGTTCCATGCCTCTGATCATTTCTGTGGCCCTCCTCTGGGCATACTCCAACAAGCCCTTGCCTTTCTTCTGCTGAGGGCTCCAGAGCTGGATGCAGCACTGCACGTGGGGTCTCACCAGAGCAGAGTAGAGGGGCAGAATCACCTCCCTCGACCTGCTGGCCGCGCTGCTTCTGATGCCGACCAGGATATGGCTGGCTTTCTGGGCTTTGAGCGCACATTGCTGGCTCATGTCCAGCTTTTCATCCACCAGTACCCCCAAGTCCTCTGTAGGGTCACTCTCAATCCCTTCATCCCCCAGCCTGTACTGATACGAGGGGGTCGTGTTGACCCAGATGCAGGACCTTGCAGCTGGCCTTCTTGAACCTCATGAGGTTCACATGAGCCCACTTCTTTGAGCTTGTCCAGGTCCCTCTGGATAGCATCCCATCCCTCAGGCGTGTCAACTGCACCACTCAGCAAACCTGCTGAGGGGGCACTCAATACTGCTGTCTATGTCACTGATGAAGTTATTAAACAGTACTGGTCCCACTATAGACCCCTGAGGGACACCACTTGAAAACTGATCTCCATCTGGACATTGAGCACTTGACCACTGAATGTTTACACAAAATAAAACATTCACCTTGCTGATGTATAAGAGTTGAGTTTGGCGTGCTTTGGTGATTTATGTATATTTTTTCTTATTTCTCCTGGGAATAATTTGAAAATTCTAAAAAATAAGAGGAAAACAAGGATCAAAAAAATTAATGCACTGTAGTGATACAACTATTATTAACCCATTACCGTGCCCCAAAATTCCTTCTTAGAATGTGACATTTTTCATGTATTTCCAAATTCTATTGAATTTTGCCATCTCAAAATATTACATCCACTAAAAGACTGATAATCAGTCAGTCAGTCTACTTTAGGCTGAGTAATAGATTCACAGATGTGCATCAGGCATTTTCTGTCAACATTTTGGCACCCAAGTAATAACAGGAACCTTTGCAATTTTACAGTAGGAGGTGACTCAGATCAAATATCTTATTTTGTTCCAGTTAGTATGGCAAAGCATTTTTTGCATCATCTAGAGGAAAACAGACAACACTCCAACAGTGAATAAGAATGAAAAACTTTTGATATATTGTATGAATATTTGAAAATAATAGAAAGAAACATTGTTAATATCTCCATTGGCTTGTGATTTTGAACACTTCCAAAATCATCCAACTTGGACTATTCAAAGGAGAACTCATCTGCCAGGTGAGCTTGACAAGCCCTCACAACTGCAAACCAGCCTACCATGCTTCTGACGGATTAAAACCCACTTGATGTTAGTGTTCTCATTGGTTTTCCTTTACATTTGGGACTGAATATTCACAAAGTTCACTTTTTAGAAAACTTTCAATGAATGAATGAATGTACAAGTAACTAAGTAGGAGACGGTTTCTTGTTTTGGGGTTGTTGCATTTTTTTTTAATATTCTTCTATTTATTTAGAAATTGTAAAACATAATCATCAGCCAGTGCAGGTCTAAATAAAGAGGAACTGATCATAGAGTGCAATAGCTCAGTCAGCTTACAGTGGTAACATGTAGTCACAGAATAATCACAATAAAGGAATTAAAAAAAATGTAGGAATATAAAATCCTATATTTCTTACTGCTTTTTGAATTTCACACACACAAAAACCCCAATTTTTTTTTTAAATTGTAATGAATTTTTGACATGGTAAAATCACAATATCAAATCAGTTCTATAACATCAGATTGAACTGTTAATATCACACTGTTTTTAGGATTATAGGTTTTGGGGGGATTGAAGAAAGAGATTTGTTAAAAGCAATTTAGAGATCTTGATTATACCAGTTTTCTACCTTTCCGAACTTTTACCTGTAGGATAAAAAAAATTCATGCCAGCAATATAAAAGAGAACTGTGGTCATTAATGTCTTTATTGTGACAAGTTGATGAACATAAGTCATTTATAGTCTTTTACACTGCAAAAAGCTAGTTATTATAACTGTGACATCTATTTTCTACACATTTGTTGTACTACAGCCTGAATTTATTCCACTGCTTATTCTAGTCTATATTAAACAATAAAAAAAAGAGTTTTGAATCAATTTTCTTCTATGCATTAACTGATGTGTGGTCTTTTAATTCTGGACTTCTGCTTACGACCTTTTATTTTAAATTATTAGCTTTTTCAGAAGTATTGGTAACATTAGTCAGTCATTTTCTTTCTAAGACTGTATACAGGTACGTGAAAACATTCTTACTCTCTTCCTATGATATTGATAGCAAGTTTCATTAACAACTTATATTCATAAAACTATGGCTAACTATACTTATATGGTAAGTCAGAGTACCAAACTTCTTAAGCATCATCAGATTTTCAAGAGTTACTCTGGGTTTCACTTACAATAGCAAGAACAAATTCTCTGGAATTCTTCTACCCTTGCAATACAGCTGATAGAATAGAATAAAGAACATGGTGCATACATAGCACTGGACACTTTCTACCTAACCTACTAGAAAGATGTCCTTTTCACTAACCTAAAGGTTTGAAGAAAGAAGTCTTCATCTGCCATAAATAAGCTAGGTAGGGCAGGATAAAATATAAAGATATTACCTGTTTTTCTCCCTCACCCAAATAACCAGTTACTTGACAGAGAATATTTTTCTTTCTCTGCATTAGTTAGACTTAGCAAATCAAACAAACCTCCAAGTCAATTAGCTACAGCGTGCATCAAATTACTTTCTAACAAAATATGAATTATCTAACAAACCCATATTCATAATACCTCTTCAGGCTTACTTAATATATCTATAGAGTTATATATGTGCTACAATTTACAAAAATTTACCTGTCATCCACTACCCAGGGCCTAGCAACTTTACTTGGACTACTTATCTAACAAACTAGCTTTCCAGTCTAATGTCAGCTAATTATGGAAAGAAAATCAGAAGGCATGGTCTAGCCTTTGATCTGTTGCACTGGGAAATATTGTCGTGGGTTCTTTTAATATTCAGTGACACACTACAGAGAAGTCAACACATGCATTTCACTGAATGTTCCCTCATCACTGCCTGCTCGCTTAGGCCTTGATGTAAGAATAATACTCCCTTGTCTCTTGTGCTGCTATTAAAAACAAAAAAACAGTTAAGGTATTCTAAAACTTTTAATAACCTGATTTTAAAAGCTAGCAGTTGAAAGATATCAGAATATTCCTACAATAAAGGATTTTGATATGTTTAGTTCTTAGTACAATACACTGCAAGCAAGCAATGAAAAAAATGCATTTAGTTCACTAGCGCATTCACTTTTAGAGTTCCAGAAGGTTGCTTACCAATGAAGAGTGAGATCAGCAACTGTAAGCCTCTTCTTGATAACAAGATCTGTTGTTTGAAAGGGATGTTTGACCTTTGTTTATTTAGGCCTTCATGACTAAAATTTGGCATAGAGATCCTTAGAGATACTGTGGCCCATTTGTGGATCAAGCTGTTGAGTAATGATTATCTCAAAGGTCAGTCTTTCTCTGTCCCTTAGCTATTTAATTATATAACAAAGATGGATCATCTTGCCAAGCAGTAGTCTAGGGTAACCTGCACCACTATAGTTAGGTCAGGCTTCTTTGAGATGGTGGATGTGACTTTCATTTCATCAGGGAGTTGTTGGCACCCGAATCCAGGTCTTGGGTGAGTGTTCAGATACTGGATATAAGGGCACAATACAGGAAATAGTGCCAATTTTGCCATCTGTCTATCATAAAACAAGGGCTTCTGCACCTGCTTCCAGGAAGGCATAAACCAAAATGAGAGAAAGGATATTTCTGTAGCATACACTCAGAAAAGCAGCAAAATTTAAGGTATGGCTCTGTCCTCAGAAATTTTTCTGTTTATTTCAGGCATCTTCCACTCAGTATGTGCCTCTCTGGGAATTCCATTTTTTTAATGCATTGATGTGTTTCTAGGCTCTATGTGTGGAGCTAGTGTGTATAATCCAAGTAGCAAATTCCATTTGCGAGGCAAATATCTAAATGTTTGGTGCAGCAAAATGTAAAGTAAAAGTATTTAAATATCTTTCCAGAATTCAGAAGACCTTGTCATGGTTAGCTCTATCTTTTATCCCTACACTGGAAATGAGAGTGAAGCTAGAGCATAAGAGTTTCCTCACTAGTTTACTATGCTTGCAATTGGAAATTATTGTAATGCTTTCTAAATTAAACAGGACTCATAATTATTTGGTCAGCTTTTGACATCATCTTTCAATTAAATACTTAAATAGTTTGGAGGTTTTTTGGTTTGATTTGTTTTGTTTGTTTTTGTTTTTGTTTTCCAGTAGGATAAATTGATAATTTAATCAAAAAACGGACACTAGATTTGAACTGGGCTTAACTTAGTTTTACTGAGACCATATTTAATGAGGTTGCAAAGGTCACATGATACTACAGATTTTGGCCTTGGATGAGAAGATTTCCACTAGAAATATCATTTTTGTCAGGAAAGAAATAAAAATTTGTCAGAAGAACAGAAAATGGGAAGCCATAGGGTAAAGTGATAACAGGACATTTTAATCTACTGTAAAAAAAAAATTTCTGATTTTCTATAAAATAGACTATGTTAATCTTAAGGATCTGTAAAATATAACCCCTTTGCATATGGCCATTTAGCATTCAACTTCACCATTTTATAGAATGATTTTGAATGAATGGTGCTATATAAATCTTATAACTGTATCAGTCTACCAAATGATGAGCAATCACCTAGATTCAGGAGTTTTTTACAGTTTTACAGCACACAGGTATAAAATAAGAAAGGACCGCAACTATCTAGAATCATAGAATCATAGAATCATTAAGTTTGGAAAAGACCTCTAGGATCACCAAGTCCAACCGTCAACCCAACACTACCATGTCTCCTAAATAGAATAGAAAATAGAACACACAAAGCTAACTCAGCTGAAAAGGACCAGAAAATAATTCAGAACTGGCTTATATTTTCTCTCAGTGGAATAAACACTGTGGCAGTATCAAGAATTAAGTCACTTATACCCAGTTGTACAGGGTTTGCAACCAACACATACAGTGTGGAATGTGAGGAAGGAAAAGATGAATGTTTAGTAGATGGTCACTTGCTGTGAATGGGAATCTACACTGAAAAATGTATTTTCATGTAGATTCAGTGTAGATTTCAGCTTCTTTCTCCTGCATGTATCACTTCTGATTATCTTTTGAGCCCAGGAACTAAATATTACAAAAGTTAGTTTAGGTGAAATAGGCTTATATTATTTAACAATTTCTTAATAAGATGTAGAAAGGGAGTTAGGTGTGCATTAGTTTAGGAACCTATTCTAAGAATATAAAGTACCATGGAAAAATGAAAAAAAACCCAACACCCAACCAAACATTTACACACTGAACCAGTGCATTTCTCACCAATCCAACTCTTCTGTGCTGATATTTACCTCCCCAGAATTGCAAGTAATTTTATGTATACATGCATACATATATATATATTTTTCAGTTAAGAAATTAGAGATCACTGTGATGGGAATATTTAGGGGACTGACAAATCAGGCCACTTTATAACTAAACTTTACTAAATTAATTCTTTAGCAGAACACTTTGTGCTAATGCTTAGTTCGTGCATGCTATTGATCATCATCACCACCTGTACAAAAGTGTTACTCTTTAGCACTCATATGCTATTTTAGCTGTGATTATGCAGCTCCCCACAGCTGATGCCATTCACTGAGTGCTGATGACTGATCATTGGTGGCTCTTAGTCACCAAAATCAAGGTGGTCACATGTGGCAGCTCTTTGTTGAGAGAAATCAGAACTGAAGCAGTGTTATACTTTTTCTTCTTAATGGTTGGTGTTTTTATGCCATTTGCCCCTTTCTTAAAGATCTCCTTGCTACTGCTTTTTCTTGGGTTTAGTTGTTTTGTTTGGGGTTTTTGTTTTTTTTTTTTTTTTGGTCTGGACAGTGATTCCTTTTGCACATTAGATAGGACACCTATTTGCAACACCTTGAACATATGTCTCCTTTTTCTCTGCAACGTTATTTGGCTGCCTCCTTTATGCAATGACACATATCTTTGTCAACCCCTTTAATGGTTGCATTACTTGCATACTTAAGTAATATGCTTGCATATTGTGTATTGTGCTATCACAGTGTTCAAAATACTTATGTGTATGTTGTTATGTATGTTATATGTGTTATATGTCATTGATTACAATATTTAAGTAAACATATTTGGATTTGAGATAAATTCTTATTATGTCCTTTCAAATGCTTGCCCTTTCTAGGTGTCACAGGTCTCTGCCATGGATACACTAACCTGATGATTTTTATACAAAAATAATTTCAGGTCACAATGAGATAAATTCTCTTTCCAATACCAGGACTTGAATTCAAATTATTTCATTGCACAGTGCAGTATCTTACTGCTTACTTCTCTTACAGAGAACAAACCCAAATGTTCTGTACAAATATCTGACCAAAAACAGGCTGATGAAGTCTCTAAGGCCACAGCTAAATAGGACAAACCTCATTCAGAGGATCCTGATTATGATTACTGTCAGGTGAACTCATGGCTTGCACTTATATTCAAAGGCCAACTCCCTTGGTATATCTCTGGCTATTCTGCCTACAGTCTGGCATTTTCAGTAGGGAAGCCCAGAGATGAGGGGCTAACTCACACTCTGTCTCTGCACCATCAGTAGGAAGCACAAGTGGCTCAAGCCACTGCAGACTCAAACCCAAAAATCTTCCTGAAGACCACCCATTCTAGTCCCAAATTGGCAACTGATTTCCACTGTGGTTTTTGTTAGGATGTTTGAATCAAGACCCTCTGTTAAATCCAGTTATTTTCATGTCATTCTTGGCAATCAAGTTTGAGACAATTATCACTGCCCCAAGATTTCTGAAATTATTATTTTGGATTTAAGTGTGTTTTGTTTTCTTATCCAAATCTTATGAAAGAGACTCAGGTAAACTATAGTGTCATTTGGAAAGGCCCAGAACTCTAAATCTAAACAAAGAAAAAATACCATTATTTTGTTAAATTCTCCAATTGTTTAATCACAGACATTCTAATCATATTAAATAATATTTTTGGCTAATTTTGGTGAATATCTTTACAAATACTCAGCTCAAAATGTTCTAAAAATCACCCATTCTTGATTTTTACACTGAAAAAGCTGTACAACATTGGAGAAAAAAAAATAAAATCAAAGTGGTGAAAAACAGTCAAGAAAATCCCAGGAAGAGAATTTCAGCTTGTGTAAGAATCTAAAGCTTTGATTCTTGGACACATTGCAAATGCATTTTTCTAATTTTCAGTACACTCTGAGAGAATCCAGACCAGCTAGTAATTATTAAAGATAAGGCTTTTGTATTTAATTTCCAATTTCTTCAAGGTTATTATGCCATCAGTGTTCCAATACACAACTTCACCAGATTTTGAAGCCTTTCCAAAAGCTTGTGAACTATGGGCTTGTGAGCATTATCATTCAAGATCGCATGACTATGGAACTAATAATTAATTTCCTCCTGTTGGTTTTATCCCAATGTCTACTAAACAGAAAAAATGTCTGCCATAAGATAATAACATAAATAATAACCCCTCTCAAGTATACTCTGCCTTATTTCTTTGCTTTCCTTCTACATTATTTTGGCCAATTGCAAGTTCTGACGTGAAGTTAGCGAAGCTAGTCTTAGTAAATTAGACTGATATGATATATACACATGTATATGATAAAACCAAAAGAGTCTGTCATTAACAATCGAATGTGATATTGCATAAGCAGGCAAGTTGCATTACTTACCTGATGTGAAATATTTAGTGGAAAAAAACCCAAACCAACACAAGTTTACATGTGGAAATATAAACAAATGTGTAAGTGTAATAAGTAGAAATAAATATAAGTAGTCTTAGGTAGTTTTTGGACCAAATGAAAAAATGTTCAACTTAATAAGTCACCACAACAGTTGCTTTAGACTTATAAGTGTAGATTATATTTTTGGCAAATAACTAGAATGATTCTTCCAAAAGAAATGTGTAAATACAAATGGCTCATAGAAACTATATACTTTCTATGGGATTGTTTTTGGGCTCAGAAGTACTGATGGATTAAAACATATGAAACAGGTAGAACTAGAATTTTAAGAATTTAAAAGCATCCTTACTACTTAGAAAATTTTACAGTGGATGGCTATGAGAGATAAAGAAAAACTGAATGTACTCGTAGTTCTCAGCATATTCTCTCAGTGAGACATGGCTGATGGTTTTCCTGAGTAGATTTTGTATCTTTCAAGTTGACTATTTTAAAAACATTTATATTTAAAATCAGCTGAGACCCCTGGAAGTGGAAAAGTCTTTGCTGAAGGTCAAAACTGAAATTTACATTCACCCAGAGCTGTCAGTTAAAGAAATTCTAAGACAATAGATTTCAGACCCCATAGCAAGCATAGTAAACTGTAAGGAGCCGTATGTATTTGCAAGATTCTCCTATACAAAGACACATGCAAATATTCACAGCATAAGAAAACTTTGGTAAAATATCCACTGTTAATTCTGCTTGAATTAACGTATCACGCATGCGTATATATAGACAATATGAGGTGAATGGGCAGTCATTTTTACCTGGGTTTACAAAAATTACAATTGGGAATGCCCATTTAATAGGAAATGATTCAACTTCATAAATCTGATTTCCTTCTAAATGAAATGAAAATACGTGTTTTGAAAATTTCTATTCAACTGTTTAAAAAAATATTTGCACTTAAATAAAGCACATCAGCTGAGTTTTAGTATTATAAGTTAGACTTGTATTTTTAAATTTTATTTTGCAAAATATAACATAAAAAACCATATGCAACATGAAAAATTTATCCTGTAATGAAAATTTCTTAAATTTCATTGTAGTAAGGTTGAAATAGGAAATAAAAATATTTTTATTGTAAATATGATGGTATATATGTACACATGCACATATGTATCTATGTATATTTCATTATGTAAGGTATTGTGGTCTACATAGCATTCCAACTGCCATGACTTGACCTTTTTCCAGTAGAGTAAGGTTCAACTGGAGAGTCTTTTGTTAATTCCAGAATAAGCCATTGTTTGAAAAGATATAGTCTTAGATGTCATTTCAGAGGTACTTCTTTTATGTGAATTGGCTAGAAAAGGAAACGGTTTTCCAGATACTGTCTTCGACTCTGGTTTCTCTTTCTACTTTGAAGCCTAATAAGAGAGGAAGACTCTATTTCTTTACACTTATAATGGTGATTTTGACCAAAAACTAGAAATGGAGATCAAAGAACATCTTTAGATTTTTCTGATCGATACAGTTACTACAGAAAATACTTCTTCCAAACATTTCAAATGAACAGTGAAAAAATAAGTTTACTATATCATTTTGATTTTAGAGAAACAGCTGATTCTATAAACCCCCTACAAGTAAGCTGACAACAATTAAAAATACTTGTCCACATATTTATTCTGTGATTTTGTGCATTTTTTTAATTGGAAAAAGAAATGATGGTGATACACAAATGTGGGAATAAATTTTTTACAAGTAAATGAGAAGCATTAACAATATACTGCCAGTATGCTGAACTCCACTATTGTCAGACTAAGGGTGAATGGAGAGTTTCCACACCAATTTTATAGAATTGGTGGATATGTTTATGAGCGTTGCATCTCAAGCTCAGATCACCAAAACTTCTCATATATTGCTAGGAAGATTTTTTAAAATAAGCTTTTTGTATAAGAATTCATGTCAGGAAGCCTGACTTGTCAAATATTTTTTTCTATCTTACTTCCACTTTCCGCTTCCAGAACTGTATTAGATATTTTGATTTGGAAATGCAAGTGCTTCACAGAGAAGTTGTTGACCTGTGTTCACTGTGCTCTTATGCTACAGTTTATTACCCATGACACACCACAGTCTGCTTTTTACCAAAGTCATATACCATAATGAGCTGAATGGCAGCGATACCTATGGAGAAGTACAGGAACAAAAGACGTATTGACTTCAGCAACCTTTTTTAATGAGAAAGACAACTTTTGTATTTGGAGTTAATTACTTTCAGCTATCTATTTGCACATATTTCTAAGACTTTACTGTGATCGCAGGTAAATTATTAGAAAATAACAAAGTTGCACACAGAGTAACATTTGGATAGCCCATGGATCAGGAGATATATGAATTTAGAATACTAGGTTCACCATGTAAAAATATTCCAGCCTTTAAACTAGAGAGGCGGCAGACAGAGCTTTTTTTCATCTGATCTGTGTTAGCATATGACTTATTATAATATGAATAAATCTAAATAATGCTATTTGGAGGTCTAGTACAATAACTTACCTAGCCAAAGCAAAACTATGAAAAGTATTTTCATAATGAATATTTAGAGTGATTTGATTTTTGCATGTTTTTGAGATATCTCAGGAAAGATTTTTGTTTTTCTTTTTGTAATTGATTCATTACAAATTTAAAGACCATACCCTATTCAAACATTCAATTTTGTCCTTTATGAAAATTTCAGTTGATATTATTGAAAGAGTTATTACAATTATTCATTACAAGGTTCATTTTTTCTTGAATGAACTTCTGAAAGAGTTGATTATCTACAGACTTGCTGACCTTGTTGACTTCTCTGTTGAACTTTTCTACATCTTTTTTTTTTTCCCCAAAAGACCACCCTTTTCCTCTCCCTCGTTTTTTCCTGTTGACAGTCAAACCTAAGTCATATACCTACTTCCTGACAGTGATTTCTTTGTGAAATCCTGTAAAGTTTCAGTTAAACAAATGGAATTTGTACTCCTAAATTAATCAGGCACCAGTTTGGTAGATATCAAATACTTTGGCCATAAGACTAAAATCTGCTAGTTTTCTACATTTCTGTAACTTTATTTGGTGGAAAGTAGATCTTGTCTGAAAGACCTGTATGTGTTACCTGTGCTTAGACCTACGAAATACACGTACACATACACATGTATATGTATGCATGTGCATCTATGTGTGTATAAACACATATATTAGGAAATGGATAACATAGAAGTTATTTGGCTTCCAGATATCATGAACATTACAGACTATGCATAGCTTTACTATATCCATGCTTCAAGACATTTCTGTTCTCTGTAACATACAGTGAGAAGTCTAGCCAAGCTTTTTGACATAAAACATGATTCTTACTTCATTTTACTTAATGTCCACCTTAATGAATCAAGATCTAATTGTTCCCAACAGGATTCCCTGTGAGCACCCAGCCTTTCTGCAGCATGTGTCAATATCCTGCAGCTGGTTGATAACTTTAAATACCAAAGATTCAAGGTTTTCGCTGGGTATGGTCATGTTAGGGACAGCTGCTTCTATGTGGCATGTAAGATATTTATTTCTTTCTATAATGACTTAAAAAAGGAAGAAAACCATATTTTCTGTCAGTTCACTGGTATTTAGCAAATATGTCTGTTTATATAGTCTAATTTTATCAGTAAATGTGGTAAACTGTAAATGTCACAGGCTGTTTTCTCACATGTAGCCTCTTTTCTATTACCATTTCAGTTTTCTTTTGGTCAGTTAGAAGAACACCTGGTTCAAAGATTTCTATAGAAAAGAACTTAGTGTGATTTCTTTTAGGCACAGGAAATGTTGAATGCAACTGTGTTACAGCCTAAGTATGCATTTGGACCTACTAGGTTGAAGAAGGATGGAGGTGTGAGTAAAGATGACAGTAGCTGCTCCTGTGCAGTTTTCGGAGATGGATTTGTGAATGTTTCTCCTTGTGCTGGCAATGTGACACCTTTTTTTTTCTTCTTCTTCAGATAACAAACTATTGATTTCTGAAAGTGATGTGTAAGTGGCTGTTCCATGCATACAGATCAACACATGAGCAGTGGGTCCAAGAAGCAATTGATTTTCATATCAACAGTGAATCTAATGTATCCTACATGTGTTAGACTTGCTGTGCATGAGTTGAAACCTGCTTGTAGTGATGGTCTCTGTGAAAAAAGAACATGAACAGCCACTTCCAGGGAAGAACCTGACATATGACTCTCACACTCAGGCAACTGCCTTCAAGAGCTGCTGATGTAGACACCAAACTGAAGACAGAATCAGAATTTAAGATCTAACCCTGTCTGCAGAACTTCCTTGTATAGATACTAGGATATGAATATATTGATACAGTCATAAAAGTCCAGGCAGGTTTGGAAAGAGAGTTTATATATTTAGTAAATTACTGGAAATGTAGTATAGAGACTGCTATAAATTATGTGTGCACTGTTTTGATGTGGGAGTAAACAATACTTTCATCTCATGGGAAGGACTACTTGGAGGTAGACAGAGGTGAATAAGATTTTGAGATAACAAAGTCTGGTTGACCTCTTTGAGGAAAGGAAACACAAAAGCATCAGGAAATTGTCTTAAGTAGTGTCTTTCTGTGAAGGGTAAAAGGAACAGGAAGCAAGGTGCCTGTAGGTTGAGGGTTTATATACATACCTTTGAGATTTTAACCAAGGGTAGTAGTCAACACTTGTTATGAAAATTATATTTTCTATGTGAATATATATATATTTAAAAATATTTACAACGATTTCAAATTTAAAAGCTAAAGTAAAATATTTGCTAATGGGTGAAGTGGACACTAAACCAATATGCATATAGTATATTCTTCTAGAATGATGACTGAATGAGCATTGTGCATAAAATATGTTCATAAATTTCTTCTTTAATCTTGTACTGTGCAAGAGTTGCTTCTGATTTTTTTCAAAATAATTTTTATTATACAGCATCTATTGACCCTTTGAAGATGAAGACTTCTACTGCAGCCATGTAGTTGGGAATGAACACTGATGCAGTGAAAGCTGCAAAATGTTTCCATTACGATGAACTATTCCACTTGTTCTTTGTATATTTCAGCTGAAATCTGGAACTCTTTAAGGTGTCAGCTCAGCTTTAGTAATCTTTCTGAGCAGCAGGAGGCTACTCCTAAGTAGCCTGCAGATGACACCTAATGGCACTTAAGGCCCCATAGGTTGGTAAGATGATCTTCCATCATTTCAGAGATCTGTTTCAGCACTATGCTAGGACCCTCCTTTGCCTAACCACATTCTGCAGTCTCCAGAGCTTTCTCAGTTCCTGGTAGCTTTCCAAGGCAAGAACATACCTTCCAACACTTTTCATGTACATCTTAAAGGAGTACTAACATGACTGGAAGCATGTATAAATATAGACATCACAGTGATCAAGCAGAAATCCAAACACAATTCTGCATCAATTCAGATTGAATTTACACTTGACTATACTTTCAGTGTTGCTGCTGCGGGACTAGTAGCTAATCTTGGGTGTGTACGTTTATGAAGAGAAGGTCTGGCTACTTACATGTGTTCGTACCACAGACCTATAGATTTTACATTTATCTGATAAACTTTCCTTTATTTTGCTTAATGTTCTTTGATATGCCTTTTCATTTTGGTTGCTTTAACCTAACAGTGACCTTAAAATAAATGCATCATGGGAAAAAAAAAAAAAAACAGATACAAAATTTGACACTGTGAAAGTTCTGGTTACAAAAATAATAGTGATGTGATATTAATCTGAGAAAGATCAAAACTATGAAATAAGTGGCTATGTCCTGAATCAGAGAAAAAAAATATATTTTAGTATTCTGGTCATTTCTTATTTACTTGTTTTGTGATATATATCTAATGATTTCTTTTTTCTCCTCACACTTAAAAGTAATGTTAAATATTGGCAATGGACTATTTCCAAAGGCAGGAAAGAAAAGAGCTGCACCTTATAAATGGAAATTTCAGGTGAGATCCACAGAGGCTAATTCAACATTTTCATCTGAGTAATGCCCCAAGTGAGTCGGGGTTAGACCTCTGTGCTCCGCACACAATCAGTGAGAAGCATGCGAGCTTCCAAAGTGCAATCCAAAAAAATGAACACACTGTGAAAGGGCTGACCTAACATTAGTTGATAGGAAAGGCCAAGTGCAGGGCTATCTATATCAATACTGTTGAATCCAATTTGGGGACTTAAAGCTTGGTTTCTTTGAAAGCTTATGGTGTTTTCAGGATTAATATGCTCATCCCCTTAGACCAGACTTCTGAAGTAATTCTCTGCAAGTGCATACACTGAGCAGGATTTAAGTATGGTTTCCAGAAGTTATCACTTCTGTAGTACTCAGCTGTCATTTCATGAAGAATTAGTTATAGGCTTGTCTCGGTTTGAAAGGAACCAAACCATTTTTCTAGAGTGTTCCCTAAATAACAGGTTATCTAATAACTACTGAGAGTTCATTTATCACGGAAATAGAAGAGAAATATCTAGACAGAGACTGAAACCTGTTTAAAAACCAAAAAAGGACAGACCTGAGCTCTTCTCCCAGGTTTCTTTCTGGATTTGTACCTTTTTATTTAGTCAGTGTTTTATTGCAAAACATGAAAATGTCCAAGGAAAGAGAAATGCTGGTATAAATCACGTTGTGTTGAAATGGACAAGAGATCAGATCTCCCTATTTCCTGTGTGGTTACCGTAATCCCCAGATTGTAATACAGAAGTCATCTCTTTTCCTGGCAATCTTGTTCTTACCAATGCACAATGTGTTTGAATACAGCTGAAGCTCTGCTTTAGGTTAGCCTTGTACTGTTGGTTTATGTTAAAGTGAGCTCAGTACTTCTGCATACAGACAGGGACATGGAATAAGATGAAAACAATATATTTTTAACCACTGGAACATATATTTTCTTTATTGCCTTGGATTCAGAATCCTAAAGCTTTGCTATCTTCCAGGTTAGGCACATAGTAATGTCTTAGAGATGTCTCCCTTAAATTGTAGAGATCAACCGTGTGTATAGTGACTGATATACCAGGGCATTGTGCCGCCATTCAGAGGGACCTTGGCAGGCTGGAGAATGGACCAACAGGAACCTCATGAAATTCAACAACTAAAATATTGCACCTGGGAAAGAATAACCCCATGCACCAATAGACACTGGGGGATGACTGCCTGGAAAGCAGCTTTGCAGAGAAGAAACCTGGGGTCTTGGCAGACAGCTTGAGCCAGCAATGTCCCCTTGTGGCAAAGATGGCTGACAGCCTCCTGGGATGTTGCCAGCACGTTGAGGAGGGTCAGCCTTCCCCTCTGCTCAGCCCTGGTGTGACACATCTGGAGTACTGTGCCACTTCTGGGCTCCCCAGTAAAAAAAAGATATGGACTTACTGGAGCGCATCCAGGGAAGGGCTGCAAGAATGATTAAGGTACTGTAGTGGACAGGCTGAGAAAGGTGAGACTCTTCGGTCTGGTTATCCCCCACGTGTATAATAACCTCATGGGGGACTAAAGATGTGGTGGGCAGACTTTTCTCAGTAGTGAACTGGTGTAGAGGCACTTCAGCTTCAGTAGTGCACAGTGACAGGAAAGACAATAAGCACAAATTAAAAAAAAATAGGAAGTTAATCTGAATCCAAGAAAACAGTTTTTACTGTGAAGTGCCCCATCACACACCTGATTCACAGTACAGTGGCACTAACTAAACTCAGCTTCAGAATGACCATTTAGTAAGCACAGGTTTATAAAACCTTAATGTATTGCCTTAATAAAAATCAGAATAAAAAACTTTGAATCTGCTTTGTGCACAGTGCAGTTATCTCTATTTGTTTAAATAAACTTTTTTTCGACATTTCTCCTCAAATCCCAAAGTAACAATTCTTTTTAATTTAAATGGACATTAATTGAATAGGAACTAGTGCACATTATGGAAATGCTTTGTAGAGTTTTAAAGGAAAAATGATAAATGGGATTCTTAGAAAATTAACTTTATTACTGCATTGGGATTCCAACAGTTAGTACAAAAATATCCAATATGTAATTCTTTAACAAATTCAATGAAAAAAAATCTATGATCTATACACAGCTGTTTTTATAATCTCTGATTCATTTCCCATAAGGTTTATTCCTAATTAAAATCATGAGTAATTTTATATTGTGGATAATACTGTGGACAATATTTCCTGTTCATTTAAATCAGTGGGGTTTCTTTTAAATAAGGGACCTGTGGTCCCTGGTGTTTCTTGTCTTGTTTCTTAGTGGTTTGCCATACATGACACAGAAAAACAAGGTCATATATGTTCTTTGACAAGCCTTAATATTCTTTAAGTTGTTTTTCTGTCTCTGTTGAAACATATTAAGGACCCAGACTGAAAACACTGGGTTAAATAATTGCTATGGCAGTATTTGCAGTACTGGAAGAAGCTGGACATATTGGCATGGTTCCAGTACAGCAACTAAACACCTGGATAAGTTTAAATGTGTGGATATTCCCACTAGGAAATGATTTTATTGTCTGTGAAAAAAAAGGTCAGCATGTTTTGTAGTGATTTCTTTTACAACAAAATGTAAGTTATTTGGTAGAATAGCAAGATATAGTAGAGCATCTGTGATAAGAACAAATGTCTGCAGTATGCTGCCTGATTCCACTTTATGTGACAGATTAACATATGAGGTACCCTGCAGCTTGATATTTTCAGGTATTTGCACGTTTGCTGCTTTACCTGTATACATTGCTGTTTGCAGAACTGAGAAAAGTTTGTGCTTTCTGTTGGACGCCTTGTATTTTGACTAGAAAGCATGTTTATTCTTTTATTTCCTCATACAATAGAAAGCAAAATAGTCTTCTTCAATGATACCGTTCCATATGTAAACAATATATATAAAATTGTATTCTTTATTTTGTTTTTACACAAGTAAACCTGCAAAATCTAGAAGAATGGGAACTCAAGGGGAAAAGCTCTTCATAACTGACACTTTTCCACATACTGTTGAGATAGTAGACTATAGAAGTTGCTAGCTATACTTCATGTTTGGGGAGGTGTCTTTTCCTTCCTTTTTCAAAATTTATTGAAAACTTATTGAAAAATTATTTAGAAATTGGAACATCCTGCAATCAGAGAGCACAGTGAGCCAAAAAGATTTATCTAGGCTGACTGATGCCATGAAAGGGGCCTTTGAATCTTTGAGCATCACCTGAGTACTAGAATAGAAGTTGCTAGATAATGCTGTTCCAAACGAATAAACACAGCAGTGACTGCCAGTGCTTTTATTTAAACAACAGCTCTAAACTGGCTTAATCTTATAATGGCTTAGGGGATGTTTTGCACAGTGGTGGATATGCGCTATAGCAGAAAACTTCACTGTTAACACTGTGTTTGGAAATCCAGCAATCTGTATCAGTTTCATTAATACATCCATTGTCAAATAAGATAATGGCTCAATTAATTTACTGGATGCTTTCACGAGTTGAAATTTAGAAACAGATTGACATGAATTATTACTCTTCTGATGATTGTTCTTTTGTATTTTGGTAACAAGCAAAAAACTCATGCCAGATATACAGAACACTGGAAAAATTTGGACAATTCCCCCAAAAGACTTGCAACCTGTGTTTATATTCTCAAACACAAGAGGACTTAGCAAATAAAATCCGTTGAAAACTGGATTTCCAATAACCAGGATATTCACTCAGACAAATCAGTATTTAAAGCTGAATTTGCAGAAAAATTGTGGAAATGTAATTATTCAAATTGAGAATTCACCAGACTGCCTAAGTGCCTGATGAGCATGCCTAAATGGCTTTGTATATTTATTTCGGTAGATGCAGTTGTAGTGTTTTTCATCAGAAGAAGATACACCTTGCTTTTTTTAGTTATGCATTTGTATAATTTTCAGATCTTCCTGGAGACATGAGACAAGGAGTACTATTGACAGAGGTGTCTGTTACATTACGTATCTAATATAAAGGTCTTCAAAGCATCAACTTACTATTTCAACTATCCAGGGATTCACAGACTCATAGAATCACAGAATGGCAGGGGTTGGAAGGGACCTCTGGAGATCGTCTTGTCCAACCCCACTGCTTGAGCGGGGACACCAGGACCATGGGGCACAGGACTGCACCCAGGTGGGTTTTGAAAGTCTCCAGGCGAGGAGACTCCACAGCCTCCCTGGGCAGCCTGTTCCACTGCTCTGGCACCCTCACAGGAAAGAAGTGTTTCCTCATGTTTAGCTGGAACATCCTGTGTTCCTGTTTGTGCCCGTTGCCCCTTGTCCTGTCACTGGGTACCACTGAAAACAGCCCAGTCCCATTCTCTTGACACCCAGCCTTCAGATATTTATAGGTATTGATGAAATCCCTCCTCAGTCTTCTCTTTTCCAGGCTAAACAACCAAAGCCTCTTAGCCTTTCCTCATAAGGGAGATGTTCCAGTCCCCTGATCACCTTTGTAGCTCTCTGCTGAAGAGCTCCCAGTCACTCCCTGTCTTTCTTGAACTGGGGGGCCCAAAACTGGACACAGTACTCCAATGTGGTCTCACTAAGGCAGAGTAGAGGGGGAGGATAACCATGCATAACCTACTGGCCATACTCCTTTTAATGCACTCCAGGACACTGTTGGCCTTCTTGGCAACAAGGGCACATTGCTGGCTCAGGGTCAGATTGTTGCCCACCAGCATTCCAAGGTCCTTCTCAGCAAAGCTGCTTTTGAGTAGTTCAGCCCCCAACATGTACTGGTGCATGGGGTTGTTCCTCCCCAGGGGCAGGACCTTGCACTTGCTCTTGTTGAATTTCATCAGGTTCCCCTCGGCCCAGCTCTCCAGCCTGTCCAGGTCTCGTTGGATGGCAGCACAGCCTGCTGGTGTGTCAGCCACTCCTCCCAGCTTGGTGTCATCAGCGAACTTGCTGAGGTTACACTCTGTCCCATCATCCAGGTCATTGATGGATATGTTGAACAGGGCTGGACCCAGCACAGACCCCTGGGGAAAACCACTAGTTATGGGCCTCCAACCAGACTCTGCCCCATTGATCACGACCCTCAGCCAGTTCTGTATCCACCTCACTGTCCACTCATCCAACCCACACTTCCTTAGCTTGCCTGTGAGGAGGATATACAAGACAGTGTCAAATGCCTTACTGAAGACAAGAGAGACAACATCCACTGCTCTCCCTCCATCAACCCAGCCAGTCATGCCTTCATAGAAGGCTATCAGGCTGGTCAAGCATGATCTCCCCTTGGTGAATCCATGTTGACTACTTCTGATAACCTTCTTTTCCTCTACCTGCCTGGAGATGACCTCTAGGATGAACTGCTCCATCACCTTTCCAGGGATGGAGGTGAGGCTGACTGGCCTATAGTTCCCCAGGTCCTCCTTCTAGCCCTTTTTGAAGGTTGGAGTGACATTTGCTGTCCTCCAGTCCTCGGGCACCTCTCCTGTCCTCCATGACCTTTCAAAGATGGTGGAGAGTGTCTCAGCAAGAACATCCACCAGCTCCCTCAGCACTCGCGGGTGCATCCCATCAGGGCCCATGGGTTTGTGAGGATCTATTTTGCCTAAGTGATCTCTAACCAAACCTCCTCAACCAATGGTAAGTCCTCCTTTCTCCAGATTTTCTTGCTCACCTCTGGGGTGATAATCCAGTGGGATGGGGGAGAGTAGTGGAAGAGCAAAAGTAAGAAAATTCATGGATTGAGATAAGAACAGATTAAAAATTTAAATAAAATATTATTAGTAATAAAATAATAAAAATAAATACTACTACTACTAAAAATAATTGAAAAGGACAACACAAGAAAGAGTTGAAACCCAGGAAAAAAAAAAAAGTGATCTAACTGGTGACCAACAATGCCAGTCCCTGAGCTGTGATCTCTGCCCGTATCCCCCGGCCAATTCCCCCCAGTTAATATACTGAACATGACATCATATTGTATATAATATCCCTTTGGCCAGTTTGGATCAGCTTTCTTGACTGTGTCCCCTTCCCTGCCAGTATCTTGTGCACCCAGCAGAGCATGGGAAGTTGAAAAGTCCTTGACTAATGTAGCCCTACTTAGCAACAACTAATTCAACATTATTCTCATACCAAATCCAAATCAGATCACTATTCCAGCTACTCAGAAGAATATTAACTCTATCCCAGCCAAAACCATGACACACTCTCTCAACAATGGCTTGGATCTTAGCTCCCAGAAGGTAGAAAACCTCTCATGATTCCCTATCAGGGTGGCAGATGGCCATCTCATTGCCTGTTGTGGTTTTGCCCCAGCCAGCAACTCAGCCCCACACAGCTGTTCATTCACTCCCCCATTGGCAGAATGGGGGAGACAATCAGAAGGGTAAAAGTGGGTTGAGATAAGAACAGCTTAATAATTAAAATAAAACAATAACAACAACAACAACAATGAAATGAAAAGGAAAATAACAAGAGAGAGGTAAAACCCTGGGTGGGGGGAAGGGGGAATAAACAACCAAAACAAACAACACCTGCTGCAGCTACTCAACACTAACACTCCTGAACTACAACCATCCACCCCACACCAACTGCCCCCATTAATATACTGGTCATGATGTCATATGATATGGAATATCCCATTGGACAGTTGGGTTCAGCTGTCTTGGCTGTGGCCCTTCCCCTCCTGGCCTCTTGCCTACGTGGCAGACCATGGGAGGCTGGAAAGGTCCCTGACTACTACAGGTGCTACCTAGCAACACTGAGTTGCTGCTTAACAGCAACTAATGCATCAGTGAAGAAAATTAACTTTATCCCAGCCAAAACCAGCACAGTGCCTTTTAACAGTCACCCACTACAAGCACACAGCTCTTTTTTAAACAATATCACTCTGTGCTGCTGGTATAGTTGCATCTTGCAGACCTTGCTTCCAAGTGTCTACAGCTGTTAAAGTTTCATATCTGTTGTTGGTAGTGATGCTGGAGGGTGCTCTTCAGGATTTCTGCAAGGGAAGTGCAACTGGGTGGGAATAGGCACGTGTGAGACACTATATATGCTGGCCAAGCAACGTATCTTGAGTGTAAAGGAAGCCCTGGAGATAGGAGAAACACTGAAATGGATGAAAATCACAGTTTTCCTACTAATCCACTTTTATCTGGGCTATGTTAAAACAGGATGCAGCTGAGTGTTTACAACTACTTTTGAATACTTCACACAATGAAAACAATAGCTTCCAGAGGGACATAGATTTCTGCTGAATTATTTGTGTATCAATGTGACAGAAACAAAGGAAACTGTGATACACAGAACAAATTTTAGTTCTGCCGTAATGCTGAATAAAAGATAGTTTGTTCTTTTAGAACAGGTTCCCCCTCTGGCCTCACTCTCAAAAAGAAAAAAAAAAAAAAAAAGGAACAAAGCTTTTATTCAAAGCATTTGATTAAAAATATCACTTGAAAAAACAGGTCTAGAAATGAGAACGTTGCTATGAATACCACCCAATGAAAGGGCATGGCTAATCTTCTTTACATTATTTTCATTTCACTGCTGAATTATTAAACAGCAATTTTTCTACTGCTTTGAACTCTGAAATAGCATTTTCTGCAATACTTATGCTCTCTGGTACACTGCATCAATCAAATTCAGCTGCCACAGATTTCAAATAGCTCGTTGGAAAAACGTGGTGATTTAACATGCTGCCTGTACTGAACCACTTGACAAAGCTGTAAAGTAGTGAGAACATTTCCATTAAAAATAATTGTCCATAATTGGTTTCCTAATGGAGTTTTTGTTAATTGACAATTATTTACATGTGAAATATTAAGGCAGTTTAAACCAGTCCCTAACCCTCTCCTGTTCTTCATTTACTTTACTGTAAAGGCAAATTAAAACCTGTAAATGCAGCTACTGCTGAATCAAAGATTTTAGCAATGCTTCTGCTCAGTAATAAGAGGGACCTGGAGCCAGCTATAGAAATGATCAGTGCAATTACACTGGCATCAGATCACATACAGAAGAATGCCTCAAGGTACCATCAATCAGCCTCAGATCTGTCAGGTTGCAGAGGGCATCCCCACCCTTCAGCAAGGGTAATATGTGCCCTTTTGCATCATATGACGTAGTTGCAGGCATGTGGTTGATGCCCATGTCTCCATAATTAACCCCCTCCTTCACAGGGATAGAAAAAGATTCCCTTATCAGTAGGCTACTTGGTATTTGTTCACTGGGAAGAAGTTTTGTTTCTTAATTCTGTATCATTATGGAGAAGTGATTGCTAACAGTTAAATGTAGTTCCCATTGTCCTACAATATTATGAAAGAATTGTGTCTCCTGCTATAAAATACGAAGCAGTTTGGATTGGACATTAACTGAGAATCCCAGTTAAAATAAAAACAAGCAAAGAAATCAGGGTTAGACATCTAGAAATCAGAAATCAAGTAAATACAAAACTCTGTGTTCAGAAGCATTACAACCCAAATGAAAAATGGCTGACAATAAATTGCTGTTGACAGCCCACTAGGAACTGAGGTTGTTGTATGGCTCTTTTCAGAGAATAAAGCTTGTGACTGCAGTGAACCTGACAACAGGGCTGAGCATCGTGTGCTATTTCAGCATGTGCACACTTTGGAACAGGTGAACTGGAAGCTGTGGGGGAAACAGGGCTGGTAACGAAAAGAAGAGGTTGACGGCTGCTGCGAGGCTGGCTAACTGGTAGCTAACCTGCTGCCTAAGAATAAGGTTGTGACAGTGGGACCAGGAGCTTGGACAACCTTAAACCCACTCTAAGCCTGTGTGGGGATTGCAGGAGGGGACTGGGGGATAGTGGGAAAGGAGGTCAGATGGCTGCAGGCTGATCAGGTGCCACCGAGGCCCCTGGCAAGCAATGGCCGCAATCATTGTTTTGCCAGCAGGACATGTGATACCTTGGCTGGGCAGAAGGATGCATGACAGCGCTGGCAGATGAATGAGGCTTGGCAGGCCTGAAGGTGGGGATGGAAATCTGGAGCCTCCAGCCAAAAGCAGGGAATTAGTCAGGTCCAGTCTGGATGCAGAATATTGCAGAGAGAACTCTAGTTCATATAGTTTTCCTACCTAATCTTTTCTTTATACTGTGCATTTTTGTTTTATGTGGTTTATTATTTTTAATTAGATAAAACATAACAACTTTAACTAGCTGTGAAGACAGTTTAAGTTAATGTTAGAAATGTATGGAAGAAAACACAACTGTAAATCTCCAAAATATTCTTGTTTTGCACAGGAAACAAACTTGCAATGTTTTTATAAGGAAAGCATACAGTTTTCCTTTATAAGCATCCACACAAAGTAGTGAAAATGAGAGAGACAACTTTTTAAAAGCAGCATACATAAAATTAAGTTTCTGATTGTTTACTAATGTTGATGTGAATTAAACAGCACCTGAAAACAGATATCTAAGTTGGCTTCGGCAGTTAGCTTTGGAAATCTTGGCTTAAGAAGAGCGTAACATATGCATTCACCTGCCATTAGTGATTTTGGCTTACTGAATTGGCTGGACACAGTGACAGACCCCTGCCTTGTCAGCACTTGAACTTGAAGGAGGCATTGCCAGAGATGTGGTTATACATAGCCAGGAAACAAAAAGACATTTGAACAGGAATTCATACCCTGTGTGTTCTCTTTCATTCAGAACAAATTTTCAGACTTTTACTTGATTAATGATAATCAGTCTGCTGGACAATTTTATCTGACTGTGCTTTGACAGCTCTCTGAATATTAAGTTTTGCAGAATATTAGAGGGTTTTGGATTTGATTCTCAAAGTTTGAGTTTCATGCCCAGTGATTCATCAGTATTTTCAAGAAGGTAAGATCTATTATATTCACACAATATAGGAAGTTAGCTATAGAGATATGTTTTATGAGCTCTCTTCAGACTTAAATTTTCAAAAATACAAAAAAATATAGTAATTATTGTACTGTAGATTCAACAACAGGGTAGAGCTCTTCATTGAACAGGGTAGGCTGCTTTGAAATGCAGTGAGAGCTGTTGGATGTAACATTTTCCTTTCTTTTTTCTTTTCATGAAAATGTATTAAATTCTTTATGGAGTGATGCCAAGTCACTATCTTCAGATTCCATTTGGTTTGCATTCATAAACACTTTGCAAAAAAAAAAAAAGTCTGAACTTTTCTTTGAAACTTTATATCCACACAATGTCTGTGGTTAATTGTTACTTTATTAAGCAGTGGCTTCTGTAAGACCTAGTGTATGTGGGATATTTGGAAGATCACATCTCATGTCAGCTATACACTTTTCTGTGCATCAGGCAAATCAGTCAATCTACCCCATGCTGCATTTTCCCTTTCTGTGAAATGGATAGAATACTTTTCCATCCCAGAGTTATTTTTACAAGAATAGTTGTTAACAACAGCAAGGAACTCAATTACTATAATGTTGGGAGCAGTGTAAGTAAATTATTAATGTGTATGAAGGCACCATGATATTATGTCTTTTTGTAACAGGCTTGTCTGCTGGATAGTGGTTGCCTTGTGAAGTATTTTGAATGCTGACAGTGTGTGCTCCGTAGATGTACATGTGAATAACCTAAATGTGAATAGCGTGAACCACATAACTAAGCAAGTAGGAAGAATATTTTCAGTATAGATTCCTCTTATGAAACACTAGGGTAGGGAGGTCAGTTAAGAATGAAATAAATAAAATATTAAAAAAAGGAGAATTATCTATGAAATAGAAAACCCTATAGATTATGAGGACGTGGTAGAAAATTCATTGACTGTGATAAGTAAAAATGTTTTTAATAAACAAATACATTAAACAGCCTGAAGTAGAATGCAAGACTAACAGAAATAAGCAAAGCAAGTTTTAACCTTATTGAAATACGCAAAGGCTCAAATAAATGATAAAAGAAACCTAATGCATGAAAGATTTAAAAAAAAAACAAAACAAAAACCACAACGATCTGGAACAGTCTGAGGAATGCTTGTCAAAGAAACAACATCTGGAGCATGGATACATCACATCGTATAGTATTTGCTAAATTTTACTTCACATTGCTATTGGTATTTTCACTCTTCTTATTTTGTGGATAAAGACATATTTTTCTGAGCTTTAACATCTTCCAGAGTTTGTCTGATACTTTTTGCTTGAACTTGAAAAAGAAGACTAAACCTCTTTTTTTTTTTTTTTAGCCAAAAAAAGCAATATTGTGAAAGATGCAAAGGAGGTCAGTCAAAATATTTTGAGCTACTTTCTTTTAATTGAAACCTTCCACAAGTTTCAAAATTTCAAAAGTAAAAATAAGTACAATTTAAAAATAAAATGTCAATTCAAAATCAAGGATCAAAAAGGAAAAAAAATCCATTAAAAAAAAAAAAAATTGGGATTCAGGAAACCCAATCATTTTCATGTTAGTAGTTCAATTTCTTTCCAGCTGACAATTTTCTGATGAGATAATATATTGTCAGAGAATCCCTTGCCAGCAGTAATAACTGGGGGTTTTGTGATATTTTAGAAACAGATTGCATATTTTCATAAATGGTCTTTATCTAACTGTGTGTTTTGTACAGGATCCAGCCCAGGAACCTGATTAGTGCCTCTGGATGCTGTTGTAGTGATAAGTTCTGAAAAGAAGTTCTGAAGCAGTACCGGTTCCAGGAGCTTTATTTCTTATTACACATTGGTTTCTGTAGCCAAACACATAGTCCATCTGTCTGTAAGCAATTTAAACAATAGCATATGTTCATAGAAGAGTGGCAAAGAAATTTGAATTTATATGTAAACATAGAGGTCACAAGCCCAGAAATCCTATGATATATCTATTTATGAGGCCTAATTGGTTTGCTTTTAAAATTTCATTGCCTCATCTTCCTTAATCTTTCATTGAAAAATTATACAGGAAGTTTGCAGGCTTATGTAATCAGGTAATCATGTACAGGTTTTTGAAGCTTCATTTTGCAAAAATGAAGTTTGTCTACTTGGCATATGAAGAGGAGAAAAAGACAGAGACAGGAGTAATTTATGAAAGGAGTTGAAGAGAGAATGGCAAGTACCACATTATATCTTTCTTGTTTCCAACAAGATCAACTTTTGGAGATGACTGTTATATCCTTTCCTCTCAAATGAGACACTTACTCAACATGTCATTTTGGCGGTGAAAAAAATAACTTTCTGTATTTGGATATTATAATATATTCTCTTGAATACTCTCCTGAAAACTCTCTCCTTTTTTCTCTTCATTGGAAAGTTTAATCTACCAACTAATCTATTTTCTATATGAGAAAGGAGGAAAGAATCACAGATTTTCTTTGTTTATATTTTCCTCTCACAGGTGGGTGATAAATGCAGTCAATGAGTTATTAACTGCAGTGAACCTGATAAGTTATTAGTTATTAGTTATTAGTGTGGCCAGCAGGAGTAGAGAAGTGATTGTCCCCCTGTACTTGGCACTGGAGAGGCCAAACCTTGAATACTGTGTTCAGTTTTGGGCCCCTCACTACAAGAAGGACATCGAGGTGCTGGAATGTGTCCAGAGAAGAGCAAAAATCTCATGAGGAGCAGCTGAGGGAACTGGGGTTGTTTAGCCTAGAGAAAAGGAGGCTGAGGGGAGACCTTATGACTGTCTACAACTACCTGAAAGGAGGATGTAGCGAGGTGGGTGTTGGTCTCTTCTCCCAAGGAACAGGTAAAAGGACAAGAGGAAACAGCCTCAGGTTATGCCAGGGGAGGTTTTGACTGGATATTAGGAAAAAAATTCTTCACCAAAAGGGTTATTAAGGATTGTAAAAGGCTGCCCAAGGAGGTGGTTGAGTCTCCATCCCTAGAGGTGTTTCAAAGGTGTGTAGATGTGGCACTTAAGGACCTGGTTTAGTGGTGGACTTGGCAGTGCTAGGTTAACGGTTGGACTCGATGGTCTTAAAGGTCTTTTCCAACCTAAATGATTCTGTGATATTTTTTTTTCTACAAATACAAGGAACAAACTTTGAAGACCCCTGCAGCACTCATATATATAAGAGTCTTTTCTGGCATTCCAACCTCATGACATTTATCTCTGCCAGTGGCAGGGAGGTTGGAATTAGAAGATATTTAAAGTCCCTTCTAATCCAAATCATTCTATGATTCTATAGTGCAATCTTTTCCAGTAGACATCACATTTGCTGTAAGCTGCAATCCTCATGTTGTTTACCTTGCTGGCAGTTCCTGCAAAAGCACCCCACTTCTTTTTCCTTGCATTTTTCATTGCAGCTTCTTAACAAGAACCATGTCAGGAAACAAAAATCATGAAAAGTAGAAGACATAATGTATGCTTTATTGTTAATTACTAAGCAGACAGATTTTTTGCTTCATTTATGGTAATGCTTTCTTCTTTTTGTACAGTCTTTTCTGTCTCTCTAATAACTTCTAAAACAAAAGAAAGGCTGCATAAGCTATATATGGTGACCATTCATATCCATCTGCTTAAAACAAAGAAGTTCCTGCTGTAGTACTCTACTGATCAAACAGGCATACTTTCCTCTAGAAACTGTACTTCTGAAATATTCAATTCTCTTTTCTCTGACATCCAGTGGGTTAAGTTTGCTCTTGCTTTGAGATCCAGGCTTAAGATCTCTCAGACTCTGTCTCCAGACTTACTGCTTCTGACTTTTTTCCTTCCTTTCTGAAAAAGCTTTATGATTTAAAGTTACCACATGTTGTAACTAACTCCTTTGTAGATAAAGCTTAATACATTTGAATATGGCAAACTGTTTAGTTAAAGTGCTAGAGTAACCAGCTGAGCATAAATTAAACACAATGTAACCTTGCTACACTAGTCTTTTAAAATAAACTTTCTAAAATATTATATCAAACATCTGACATCTAAACCCCAGACAATGCTTTGTATCTTGCTGGTACCAATTTACTTTTTCTCTTCTGCAATTATATGTAAAAGCCCTACCCTTTTCTTTTTCATCCATCCTCCTTTCATTGTTTCCTTGCTGCTTTTTTCCCTTCTCACTCTTCCTTTGTTTCTCTCTCCTTTCTTTCCCTTCCCCTCTTCCTCACCATCCTTTCCCCCTTACGTTTTTTCCTGGTGGGCAAATTTACACAGGTTCCACCTTGGTACCTAATTCTTTCAAGAGGCCTTCAGTGGGAATTCTCCCCAGCTTTGTGTGGTGTAGGTCATGGCAAACCCCTGTTCAGATGACTGGTTTACCAGTGAGTTAGTACAAGTCACTTGATTGGGGTGTAGTTGCTGGGATTCCTTCAGAGGCTTTCTAGTAATTCTGCAGTGATTTATTCACCAAGGATACATAAAAGGCAAGAGGAAGCTCAAGAGTCTAACTGTGATTGGAGTTAGATGTGAAATAACAACTGGGTTACTCAGAAGTAGCAAAAGACTGTTGGGGAATATGTGTACTCAATGTTTATCTGTAGAACTGCAGAATGTAACAGTACTAGCAATAGGTCAAATCACAGCTGTTTATTCAGCTTTCCACACAGGCTTTGCTGGCAGTGACCTGCTCTGGTTACATCATTCTTGGTAATCAAACACCTAGTTTAAAGCCAAGACAGGTATGTTGACAAAAGACAACACCCTCAGATAACCTCTTTCTGTCATAGTTCCTGACATGGAATGGCTGGACTTTTTTTTCATAGATGGTGGTATAGAACACGTGCAAGTGCTATCAGTCCTGACTTTCTCAGCTCTTCTGTTTTGTATTGACAGTATCTATTTCACAGTTTCTATGTGAAATAATAATAAGGAAAGTATAGGCACTAACAGTAGAAACGTGGTTGAGATTCAATTTTTAAATTTTTATTTTTGCAAGTTATCTAAAACTTAGAGCTACAAGCTACTTTTTTTTATTATTGTTATTAAATACTATTTATAATGCACTAAATAACTTTTATTCTACTTTTTTTCCTCCTTTCTAAATGGGAGGATATCCTAAGGCTCCTGTGTACAGCAATATTTTCCCTGTTCTAACATTCACATCTGTATTCATTGTATTTATCTCCATTCTCACCATCTCTTCTAGTGGGAACATTGCATTGTCTGCTGGGTGGAAATGAAAGATAAGAAAATAACAAAAACTCTCAGTCAGGAAATAAAACTAGTTATTTAGGGCTCAATATTTCAAGAGGATTGTTTGTCGCCCCACAGCTTGTGTTTGACAAGTTTGAATTTTGCATTACAAAACATTTGCTAAGGGAAGAGTGGTTTTCAGCTCTGTACTAGAGGAGGGAGGAATGCAAAGAACCTTTCAAACTTTGGCATAGCTCATTCTCACACTCATATGGACACACCACAAATTTAACCTTGCACAATTATCTCCCTAGTGCTTCATCTGCAGGAATCCAGGATTTTCAGCCGTTGTTTTTTTGTGAATCAGTCTAGGAATTTGGCTGACAGTCTCAGATCTGTGTAGTGTAATGACTTAGTTAATATGACATATTCTAAGAAAAATGCTGAGGTATCAACAATTTTAAGACCAGTGTTAAGACTTAAGAACATGCATATAATTACTGTAGGAAAGACTTCTATGGCTCCTTCTGGAGCAGGCTCTGGACATCGTTTCCCTCCACTCTCCCCATGTGGATCTACTTGTTCAATGTCTTCTATAGGCTGCTTGCTCTGATAAGAATGCGCCAACACATCTAAGGCAAATTGAGATAACAGTGTGGTGTTAGGAAGCAAAAGTACATGAGAGTTATGATACAGTTAGTAGAGGTAAAGAGAAGGGAAAGAGAGATGAGGCTTTTTTTGAAGAAGTGGAATAAGGATGCATGTGTGGGGTCCCAATGTAGAGATGTGTGGCAAAGTCAGTAAATATATAGGACGCAGGCCTACCATTACATAGGAGGAGGCAAAGCAAGTTTTCTACTTCCTTCACGTGCGTAGGAAAGCTACTGCTGGGGATGGCACCTATGGATATCGAGTATTGTACCCCTTTTCATTCCCAAAGACTCAGAGTGGAATAACCATTCCCCTGACTTTCCTCAGGGAGATAACTTAAATATGCTTTGGGACATTCAGTTGTGGCATGAAAGGAAGTGATTTAGCTGGATGACCGAGGGGTCTTTCAGTTAGCACCAGGCTGTGCAGTGCTTCCACTTGCGGGGCCAATGATACCATCATTGTATAAGTCTAAATATTGTTAATGTAACTGCATCTGGACCTGCCTTGTTTATACATGTGACAAGACTCATTAATCAAACCATATCTCTTTCAGTTGGTTTATAGTTATAATTCTGTTCCATGTGTTTATTTTAATTTACATGCTGTCAGCTGGGAAAAACACTCTATAGAATTATTGTTGTAGTTCTTTTCAGTTGTAGCAAATGCTCTAATCTATACTGCCTTCCACTATCTGTGAAGTTGTTTCTTTCTTTAAGCTTCTTATTTTACTTTTTTTTTTTTTAATTCAATTTAAATAAAGGGTGCATCTTTGTATTCTTAGTATGAAGTAAAAATTGCATGATAACTCAAAATGTGAATTGGGGTCCTAACAAGATTAACTGTTGTAACTCAACAGTTACTCTGTAACTCAATCTCTAGATACAGATGACTTTTTAAAAATTCAGCACTGTATTGAAACAGGTTTATATGCCAGTGACTACATCTTATTGCCGTAAAAAATACACTGAGGCATAGTCAGTTCAAAAAAGAAAGATGAAAATGTCATAACCAGTTTTTTCGTCAGTGTTTGCACAGTCTTTAAGTGAAGTTGTTTTAGTTACACATTCATTAATTTGATGATATTTGCAAAGCCAAGCTTATTGAGTTTCTTCAAAGCAAATTATGAAGTTACATATGCACAAGTTAATTCATACCACGTATTGACACAACCAAAGGGGTGAGAGGGTTTGAGACCTTTTATAAATACCTTCTGATATAACCTTACATAGTCAAACAAGCATAGAGAACAACTGTGCCATGAACTTCAATCTGAGGCAAAAGGTCTAGGATGTGGGATGCTCTGAGTCAGTGGCAACTTTTTGATCCACAGTTCACAGGAGCTAACAATATACTTTTGATTATTTACAGTTCTGGAAATGCCTTTTCACAGCCATGCTTCCAGGGTGAACCACTCAGCATACCACCACCAAGTTCTAAAGTACAGGGAGAGGGATCACTATTTGCAGTTGAGGATGATATTGAAATGGAACATTTTATTTAAGTATTTTGCCTTAATGGGACTTCTTAGGTTTTTACCACAATGTCTGGGAGTCTGTAAGTAATGGTTTCCAGATGTTCATCTCATCTTCTCTCTAAGAAACCTCCCCTAAAATATTAAAATCTTTCCTGTAGTTTCCAGTAATTATGATTCAAAAACATGATGCAATGTGCCAAATAACCACAAAACAGAAAAATCACAACTCAGAAAGTAATATATTAAAAATCTGATGACATGTAAGCATTCAATGAGTTCTAGAGACTTGGATTTTGATTTCTGAAGCCTTGTATTTGGTGAGACAACAATGGTAAGTCTCCCCAAACCTCCTGCTACTGCATGTCTGGTGCACCCAGAGCTGGCTGGAGAATCAATGCCATTCTGGAGAAAGTTTTTAGGCTTTGAAATATATTACTTTTCTTCCACAGCAGAACAATGAGAAAACCTTCCTAGTGTTCAGAACTTAGTGACTTAAGTTCTTAGAGCTTAAGAACTTAGTGTTCCTAGAAAAATGAAATTTTGTGACAAATTTTAACTGAAATGTGAGCTGTTGGATTTGGAAACTGTAAATAGCCTAGTGTTTGGGTTCAGGCCCGGGGACACTCTTCCTGGTCCAGTATTATGTACTCCTTTTTAAAAATCTGTCCTGACTTATTTAGGGCAGACCTTCTCATCCCAGATCAGTCTGAATAGGGCAAATAAATATCTTTGACACAGTAGTTTGCCCAGTGACTTTCCACCTACCAGGGTATCTAATTTTTGATGCACTCTCTGAAAACCTTCCCAAAGAAAATATTTTGATACTTGTTGCATTTTAAAGCAGTTTTTTGAACTGAAAAAAAAGAAAAAGAAACTTTTAGGCAGGGACAGAAGCTGGACTTAATGATCCTTGCGGGTCCCTTCCAGCTCAGGATATTCTATGATTAAGTAGCTGCATCTACATGGAAATGCAGGCTGTGATTTTTTTCAGGGTATGCTGTCACATTAAACTCTTCTCACTTACCAATATAAGTGGATTTTTCAAATGAACAAAACCATCTGTAACTTAGAACAAAACATGGAACATCAGCAATTTCAACTGTTTTTTGTTAAGGTGAATTTCAGGGTCAGGTGCCAGTAAGCTTCAGAACATAGATAACAAAACCAGCAACAAACATCTTGCCAAAATAATGGCATAAATGTAAATAAATGCAATTATGTGGGAATTAAGGATGCTCTGTAACTATTGCAAAAATGGGAAGGAATTGCATTTTATTGTGGGCTTTTTTTCCTGTAACTTATTTCCTCAGCTCTGGTTTCCACTGTTCATTCCAGCTATATATAAGAAATACATTCTTGGACTGTTACAGTCAATGAAAAAATTAAATGTTAAGACCAAAAATAAAGAAGAAAATCATTGTCAGTTCTGAGCACAGGATTCTTCACTGGACGGTGGGGAAAAAGTTTCCCGTGTTTGAGGAGTATGATAGTATTTGTACTTCTTGTTGCAATTAATTCAAAAGTAGCCAAAGAACATTTCTGAGGTAAAGGAGACAAAACATATCTGTAAACACAACTCTGCTGGTTGCTTATCCTTGTTGTTCATTACTAGTCCAACTCCCAAAATTAGTGTAGAAGGATCAGTACAACCTAACAAAGAAGAAAGAGGGAAACTAAAGTGGGTGGCAATGAAGTCTACCAATACAAGCACAGACAACCCTATGGTAAAAGACACTTTTTTCCAAGTAGAAAAAACTTGAGAGAGTTTGTTTTGTGTTTGAAACTTTTCTGTGTAGCTCCTTTTGAATGTTCCACTGCAATGCAGAACTCTGACTGCACTGGAAAAATTAATGGGTTTACATCAGTGGCACGGCAAAATCACTCAAATGCAGGACCCCGTCCTTAATGTGATTTTTTATAAGGCTACAAAAGTCATGCAGGAATAAGGAGGCAGAAGAGGCAAAATCACAATGTAATGAAGAAAAGATACTGAAAATAATAATCTTTATTCTCTTGGGAAACAAAGACAACACCATCATGTTTAAATTACACTTGAGAGCTTACACCAATCTGCAGATAGGAAATATTACATAGGCTTATTCATTATACTTACTGTTTAAAGAAATACTTTCACAGAAGACGTTTTTCCAATGGACAAAGTTTCTCAGTTCTGTGTGCTCTAGTTACAGTATGAGTTTGTCATTTTAGTAGTATAAACTTTAGTCTGGAATTCAGAAAATCTGAATTTATGCCCTGGTTTGCCATTGGCTTGCTGCACAGTACTGTGAAGTTTCTTGCCCATCTCTGTGCCTCAGCTGCTAATAACAAACATTTCTGTAGTAAAGTTTTTCTTAAGAGCAATAGAGGAAAATCATGAAGTTTAGATGATACTGTATTAAACCCTGCATTTCTGCCACAGCCAAAACAGTTTGTGCAAGTTTTATTTGAATACTGCTTGGAAATAAACTCTATTTATGACGACCATATTTACCGCAGTCATAGAAATTACATCTTTGGAAAGTTCTACTGGACTTTACAAGCATTTCTTTTACTGATCCATGCTCATCAGTAAGTATTTGCTAAATTCAATCATTGAAGTCAAAACAGCTAAGCCAATTTACACCAGTTTCTGTTCTTAATATTTTAGCTATGAGATTTCACTTGCCCCACAGCAGTCTTGATAACTAATACATCATTCCTGGGCTGAACAAATTATTTTTATGGCATATCTTTCTGGGTTTTTTTTTTACATTCTACACTTATTAAAACTCCTACTTCAAGTGGTAAATGCTAATACAGTTAAGCATATGTACATATACTTCCACATATGCAGAATAATTTTCATATTAGAGAACTCAGTCATGTATTAAATATTCTAAAAATATTTTTCCAGTGGTTAAGAAATATATTTTGCATTTGTCTTTTTCAGTCTTGTCTCTCTGAAGCCACAAATAAAACATTTCTATTAACATCTCTAGCAGACCCTGAGGGTAAAATTTCTAAACATTAGAGATGCAAGGTTATTTTCTCATGGACTTTATGTGTTTTTCTCCAGTATTATATGTTAAAAATTTGTGCAACAGAATGTATTTGCTAAATAAACTGCATGTAACTGAACATGTGTCTTCAGCTGATACTAATATTTTTGCAACATGATAATACTATTGTAACACAAAAGAAAAAAAAAAGGCAGCAGAATTTCTATTGTAGGCTCTTGTTTCTGTTCTAACTCTGTCGTTATCCCACAGCATTTGAAATACCTGTGTAGATGTGTCTTGAATGCAGAAGAAATTGATTCAGCCTAAATTAAATCTGAGCTGAGGTAATGTCATCTTTAGCCCCATACCACATAGGCTTCACCAGCTAGCTTGCTCGCTAATTGCAGCACACATTTCACATTCATGGACAACCTGTGCAATAGTATCCATGGTCAAGTCCACCCCTCGATCACGAGCCCACCTGTATGTTGCATCTCTTCTTTGATGGCCTGGGGTGTCATGGGCCCATCGAGCTAGAAATAGTTCACCCTTATGTTGCCAGTCCAGATCCACCTCAGCCACTTCAATCTTGGCAGCCTGATCCACCTGCTGGTTGTTCCGGTGTTCTTCAGTGGCCCGACCCCTGGGGACGTGAGCATCCACATGCTGTGCCTTTACAACCAGTTTCTCTACCCGGGCAACAATATCTTGCCACAATGTGACAGCCCAGATGGGGTTGCCTCTACGCTGCCAGTTGCTTTGCTTCCACTGCTGCAGCCAGCCCCACAAGGCATTTGCCGCCATCCAGGAGTCAGTATAGAGATAGAGCAGTGGCCACTTTTCCCGTTCAGCGATGTCTAAGGCCAGCTGGACGGCCTTTACCTCTGCAAACTGGCTCGATTCACCTTCACCTTCAGCAGTTTCTGCTACTTGTCGTGTAGGACTCCATACAGCAGCCTTCCATCTCCGGTGCTTTCCCACAAGGCGACAGGACCCATCAGTGAACAGGGCATACTGCTTTTCATCTTCTGACAGTTTGTTACACAGTGGGGCTTCTTCAGCACGTGTCACCTCCTCCTCTGGTGATATTCCAAAGTCTTTGCCTTCTGGCCAGTCCATGATCACTTCCAAGATTCCCGGGCGACTGGGGTTTCTTATTCGAGCCCGCTGGGTGATCAGTGCAACCCATTTACTCCACGTAGCATCAGTTGCATGGTGTGTAGAGGGGACATTTCCTTTGAACATCCAGCCCAGCACTGGCAGTCGGGGTGCCAGAAGCAGCTGTGCTTGAGTACCAACCACTTCTGAAGCAGCTTGAACCCCTTCACATGCTGCCAATATCTCTTTCTCAGTTGGAGTACAGGGGGGTTCAGACCCTCTGCATCCCCAACTCCAAAACCCTAGGGGTCGACCTTGTGTCTCCCCTGGTGCTTTCTGCCAGAGGCTCCAGGTAGGGCCATTCTCCCCGGCTGTGGTATAGAGCACATTTTTTACATCTTGTCCTGCCCAGACTGGCCCAAGAGCTACTGCATGAACTATCTCCTGTTTAATCTGTTCAAAGGCTTGTCATTGCTCAGGGCCCCATTTGAAATCATTCTTTTTCCGGGTCACTTGATAGAGAGGGCTTATGATCATACTGTAATCTGGAATATGCATTCTCCAAATGCCTTATCATCTTTCCAGGACATTACTGCTAGTGAGTTTGCATACGAGGATGGTGCAAAGTTCCCCCATATGGCTTTTGTGCACTCGGCTTCATCTGGATCTTTGGATGACTGTTGATCATCCAGGTCACCATAAATCACCTCAAGCACAGCTAATTCCCTTAGATACTGGATACCTTTCTCCATGGTTGTCTGTTTTCCTAGGTGATATGTACCATCTTCTTTGAAGGGATACCTTTCCTTCACTCCAGACAGGAGTTGCCTCCAGAGGCTGAGGGCTTGTGTCCCTTTTCCAATTGTTTTGTCAATGCCCCCTTCCCCAGAAAAGGATTCCAGTTTTTTGGCTTCTTTTCCCTCTAATTCCAGGCTACTGGCCCCATTATCCCAGCATCGGAGCAGCCAGGTCACAATTTGTGCATCTAGACGACAGCCAAAATCCTTTTGCATATCTCACAACTCACTCAAGGAGAGGGATTGGGTGGTCTCCATTTCATTTATAACTTCTTCCTCCTCTTCTCTTCTTGATGGCCCTGCTTCTTCATCATCCCTTTCTAGATGAGTTGACTTCCACTTCCAAGATTTCTTCTTGTGTATGGGGGCAACTGATACTGGCATGGGTTGATTCTCTGGTTCATCTGTAGTGCCGGTTGTAGAGGTCTGAGTGGCCGCAGTGTTAGTCCTGGGGGTTTGAGTGGCCGCAGTGCCTGTCGCTTTGCTTTTCAATCCAGAGACCTTCTCTTCTCCTTGGGAGCACTGAATACTGTTGAGCACGGCTCAGTACGCATGGGCCAGGCCCCAGCATGTTGCAGTTATCTCTGTCTCACTGGCGTTCCCAGGGTAACAACATACTTTCTCCAAATATTCTACTAGTTTTTCAGGATTCTGCACTTGTTCAGGGATAAAGCTCCAAAACACTGGCAGTGCCCACTGCCCTAGGTATTTGCCCATGCTATCCCACATGCCCTGCCACTCGTAACTATCAAGCCTTGGGGCAGATCTCAGGATGATATTCTTACGTTGCTTTCTAACCTTAGTCAAAATCAAAACAACATGCCCCAAAACTAACAATAAGTGCACCTTAACCACCCAAGGATGTTAAAGATAAAAGGTTGTTGCAATGAAGGTGGAGACATCATAAAAGAAAGTAGCAAAGATACCATTTTGTATTTCCTCCATATAAAATCTCTCAGAGGAGGGGGTATTATTGCTAATTGCCTCAACAGAGTGGTATCCAAAGTACAGTAACGGTTTCAGCAAAAACCCCAAACACCAGATAAAGCTGAAAACCAGTGTTTCCGTAACAAATCATTTAGGCAAAACATCACTAATCACAGCAGAACACAGCAGACTAAACAAACCAACACCAATATTTAACACAAACTGCAGAAACGAGAGCATGGTGCTGTGACCAGCAGCTGTAATCATCTCAAACCCTCCGAGCCCCATGTTGGTCGCCAAAAGAGACTGTTGTGGTTTAGCCGGCAACTCAGCCCCACACAGCTGCTCGCTCACTCCCCCACCAGCGGGATGGGGGAGAGAATCAGAAGGGTAATGCTCATGGGTTGGGATAAGAGCAGTTTAATAATTAAAATAAAACAATAACAACAACAATAATAATGCAATGAAAGGGATAACAATGAGAGAGGAGTGAAACCCTGGGCGGGGCGAAGGGGGAATGAACCACCAGAACAATCCGTACATGACGCAGCTGCTCACCGCCCACCAACCCGACGCTGCCAGTCTCTGAGCCACAGCTGCCCCCGTGCGCCAACTGCCCCCGTTAATGTACTGGTCATGGTGTCACACGGTACAGAATGAACATCCCATTGGCCAGTCAGGGTCAGCTGACCTGGCTGTGGCCCCGCCCCTCCCGGCCTCCTGCTGTGGCACAGCATGGGAAGCTGGTTTCACGATCCACTGTTGGGTTGCACAATGTGGCAGAAGTTGAGCCCCCTTGCTTTCTAACCAACCTCAGGTAATTCTGGGTGGCTAGGGGCAGCTGGGCTTAACTTCTGAGTGATGTTCAATTGGATGTGTTATCATGACCAGGTTTGTTGTATTCTCGGGAACAGAATTAAGACTCAAAATGGAGTCAAGTGCCAAGTCACTTTATTTGGCCGCCAACGAGTACACAAGAGAAAAGGAGAGAAAGAGGAAAAAAAAGGAAAAAAGAGACAGAGAGCTACGATAGCTATAACCATGGATCTGCAGCGTCCCGTCAGTCCAATGTATCTTCAGTCCGGTGGGGGAACGTTCCAACTGGTCTCTGCTGGTTCCGCCTTTTATAGCATTGTCCCGTTGCATAGTCAATGAGCTGGTTTGCATGGCCACACCTCCCACTCAGCAGTGGGGTGCATGCGCAGTATCGTCACTAGAGGGTGCTCAATGGTTCCAGAGGGTTCCAGGGTGTTCCAGGGGGTCCAAGCCCCCCTCCCATATGTTGTAAGATGACCCTGGGGCCAGGCGCATGTGCAGAGGACTGGGCCTATGTGCTCCGAGACAACAAGGTATAGATATATGTGTTCCTGCTGGGTAGAACTTCCTCAGTTGCCGTCGTGGTGAAGCCTTGGCAGTCAAGCCATTCTGCCAACAATGTTGAGACAAGTTCCTAGTCCCTTACAGCTGGAAAGGTCCCTGACTACTACAGGCACTACTTAGTGACACTGAGCCGCTACTTAACAGCAACTAAAGCATCAGTGTGACATCAGCACTTTACCAGCTACAGTGAAGTAAACTAACTTTATCCCAGCCAAAACCTGCACATATTTAAAATATATGGTGGATTTTTTTTCCTCAGGAATAGCAGTAATTTTACTATCCCAGAGAAACTGCTCAGTAATGATGTTCACATTGAGTTGGACCATATTGGCTCTGAACAACAACCATATAGCAGGATTTGAAATATATGAATTATGTTTTGGACAAAACTGAGAATCAGTCTGAAATAAAGAAGATTGTTCATCTTCCAAATTTTACTATCTTAAATTTCTACAGTTGCTGTAGTTATTTAGAGCTGATTTTTAATTCAAAGGTCTACTAAGTTTGTTCCACAGTTGGTAGCTGAAGTCACTGGTCAAGAAAATCTGTAGTGGAGTTTCAGGATTTTCTGATATCTGCTTTGCATGACACATTTGGGTTGCTCTGTAAGAGGATCTGAACATATCTGAGCTAAATCATAAATTATTCAATAGTTAAACACTCTCATCTATTTTCATTTTTTCATTCCTCTTCTGTTGGCCAGATGAGGAAGCTGAAGTGATGAATTCAGTTGGAGAACACCTGGACACTTATGGTTTGTGTGATAAATTCAGTTTGTCTTTATGTGAACAAAAATCAATATGAGTGCTGTTTAAAGTGTTCTGGAACAAAGAAAAAAAAAGATTGTTAACCAAATTTCTGATAAAAATGTGCATCATTAACTTGCTAAAATTGACAAGAATGGAAATAAACTGGTGTGCTTTGTTTATTACAGAGTTTAAAAAGGTTATGTATATTATTCTTGTTAGTCAATGACACTTGCACGCTTCACGGACAATATGCTGCAGTGTGTAACAGTAAGTCTCATCATGAAAACAAATAAAGTACTTTACTGAAATCAATATGACTTTACATTATCTATTATCATGAAAAGAGTTACTGCAGTAAGCTAAATAATAAAATGGAGGCTACTTCTGAATAAAATAATACTTCAAAAAGTTTACTTAAAGCTTTATTTCTTTTTTTGAAAACAAAAAGTCCTTTTGTGCATATTAGAGTGTTGAAGTAAGAAGAGGCATAAAGTACGATTTGGCAAATAAATTACTATATAAAATATGGAAAATTAATTAATAAATTAGATTTCATAGCAATAATCATTGAGTCCTCAAACAATCATATTCTTTTTATTCACTAATTATTTTCAGTGTCCTACAAAAAGACTAATGACAGCAAAGGAAAAATTCAATACCATAATCTTCAGCATGTAGGTGTGCTTCATTCCATCTACCCTCAGGCCTTGACAGTGTCTACAGCTAGGATATTCTTCCTAGAGTCTCTTTAAAAACAGTGGACAGAAATATACACACATTTAGAGTACATTTATCTGGTATATTTTAGACATCCTTTTAAAATGAGAATTGTCTGTGCCTGCCATGGACAATGAAGGCATCTTAGGCTGACTAACCTACTGTGATACTGTTATAGAGAGCAAGAAAGATGTAGTTTTGTCTCTGAAATGCTATGGGATAAAAGCATATGTATGACAAGCAGTAAATATAAAGAAATATATTTAACATTAAACACTAACTGCAACCTCAACACTACGCATTACAACACTAGAGATTATTGAAAAAAATTAGCATTTACATTAAATTTGAAAACTTGACTCAAAAGATCTGATAATCTAGGTTGATCATATTTTAGCTCATCCCAGAATTATTTTTTAACTAAAAACGAGTGGGACACCAACAACACTCACTCCAAACTTCTTATGCAAAGGCAAGTAGATCTCACAAAGAAACAAAGCAAGTTTCTAGACTATCTCAATTTTTATCATCTTTTGGTAGATCTGTAGATCTGGTGAATTAGAAACAGGGGATGCCTTTCCCAGCAGAGTGGATTCTTGAGTTTTCTGTCTTCTTATTTATCCAGACTGTCTTTCTCCTGTTGATTTCTGCTAATTTTGAGAGAGCGGGTAGGGAAAAGAGAGGGATACTGCTTTTCCTCCATTCCCAAAGCCGTCAAGCAGTGATACCGTATGTAATCACCTTATCTACTGAGATACCTTTTGAAGCCATAGGTGCTCTGTATCTGTGCTCTAAGCAAACGACACAAAATTGTCCTTTTTACTCCTTGGAGAGTAACTCTTGTGTATGAAAGCTTCAAATCTTTTCTAAATCAACATGGTCTGTACTGAGCAGAGTTGATAGGTTGAATGTTTCCTTTAAAATACTTCCTGTTGCCAGTTTGATGAGCTATCCACATCTGTTCCCTAACTCCATAATATAAAGTCTGTGATCCAGGACCAGAGAAGAAATTGTGCAGAAAGTCACAGATATTTCTTTACTTTTTGCCACTTTGGCTGTTTACATGATTCATATGCCAAGATAATTCCTTCATAATTTTCAGTATACTAGATTTCAATATATCTTAGTTTGCTTCTCAGATACAGTCTAATTCAATTTAAATGGATTTTCATGACTAATACTCAGAAAGCCTGCAACTTCACGTAACTTGCAGCATGAAGGTTTCCTTATGCCTTGTGTCAGACAAAAGAAAACGAAAAGAAGTCCAGGTGTATGAAGGTGGATAGTGACATCCCTTTGTTTGAACTTCAGTCAAAACAAGTTTAGTACCAAAATTCTGTTATGATAATTATGACATTTAATCTCGTCATATTTAATCACTTTAATTTTCCAAATCCAAGATTTGGGAACCAACCATTTGACCATCCTGGATTGCAGATCCCAGGGAGGGAATAAATAACATTCTGTAAAACAGAAGAAATATTTCAATTTTTCTGAAGTTATTGGTGGGAGGGTTTTTTGTTTGTTTGGAGGGGTTTCTCTTGAGGCTTTTCTTTTTTAACTTATTGATTCATACTGTTAAGGTGTTTATCTATATTTCTGAGGAACCTTCAAGCTTGTCTTGATTTTGGTGTGATTTCTACTGAAATATAAAGATAATTACAGCTTTTTATTTTGTTTCATCTGTTCATGAGAGATCAATATCCCAAAGTCACATATATATGTGAGAGTACTGAGATCTCAATGGGTCGCTTTCTCTATGAACTTTTTAATGCAAAACTGTCTTTAATGAAGTCTAAATAAGGAGAATAACAGAAAAAATATATGCCAGTCCAGTTCTCTTTGAAAGGCCAAGAACACAATTGGAATTATCATTTGGAAGGTAATGAGGGCTTTAAAATTCACAGAATCACAGAATCAAAGATTCACAGAATGGTAGGGGTTGGAAGGGATCTCTGGAGATCGCCTTGTCCAACCCCCCTGCTGGAGCAGGCACACCCAGAGCAGGGGGCACAGGAACGCGTCCAGGTGCGTTTTGATTGTCTCCAGGGAAGGAGACGCCACAGCCTCCCTGGGCAGCCTGTTCCACTGCTCTGGCACTCTCATAGGAAAGAAGTTTTTCCTCATGTTTAGCTAGAACCTCCTGTGTTCCAAATTGTGCCCGTTGCCCCTTGTCCTGTCACTGGGCACTATTGAAAAGAGCCTAGTCCCATCATGAGCTACCACAGCTGCTCGCCACCCACCAACCTGACGTCACCCGTCCCCAAGCTGCAATTACCCCCCAGCACACCAACTTCCCCAGTTAATGTCCTGGTCATGATGTCACACGATATGGAATGAACATCCCATTGGCCAGCTGGGGTCAGCTGCCTTGGCTGTAGCCACGCCCCTCCTGGCCTCTTGCCCACGTGGCAGAGCATGGGAAGCTGGAAAGGTCCCTGACTACTACAGGTGCTACAGTGAAGTGAATTAACTCTGTCACAACCAAAACCAGCACATTCTCCACCTCTTACTCCATACCATTTACACCATGCCCAGGTCCCATATTATCCAATACAACCTTACCAACAACCACCCCTCCCCTTCCTATCCATCAACATAATACACAGACATAATTCCCTTAGTTTATGTACTGTCCCTCTATAATGTGCATAAAAATGTCCATTGAGTTCACCCAGTCCATGACCCCGGGCTCCAACTGTCATATCAGTCTTTCAGGGTGGGAGAGATGGTGTGTGGCGTTGGGTTGCTGCATACCGAGTCAGTCATCGTTCCATCACTGCTGCACTTTGCTTGTTTCATCAAAGTTCATCTTCCATGGATTGGGAGGTTTGTACTATGGTATAATTGACACAACATAGAGATGACATACAATATTATGTAGCAATTTGCATTGTGCCATTCAGTTCATTGGCTGTTTTCACCCAAAATCAAATCCCTTTGAGGCACACATTGGACTTCTCCATCCTCCTGCATCACCCACCAAGTGCACCCAGGTCCTCGAGCGAAAGGAAGCCCACAAATGGTTTCGCCTTTGCCCAAGGCAGGAAGAACCCAGACAGTTTTCTCCAGCATAATTTTTATGTGCACTACAGGGACCTTATCCCCTTCCACGGTATGTAAGGGTTCTGATTTGGCATGGCCAGCTCAATTGGCAGATCCCCTCGTGCTGTCTAACCACGTGGCTTTTGCTAAATGTGTATCCCAGTGTTTAAACGTTCCATCCCCGCATTGCTCTCAGTGTAGTTTTTAATAGTCTGTTGTACTGTTCAATTTTCCCAGAGGCTGATGCGTGATAGGGGATGTGATACACCCACTCAATGCCGTGCTCTTTGGCCCAGGTGTCTATGAGGCTGTTTCAGAAATGAGTCCCGCTGTCTGACTCAATTCTCTCTGGGGTGCCATGTCACCACAGGACTTGTTTTTCAAGACCCAGGATAGCGTTCCGGGCAGTGGCGTGGGGCACGGTATATGTTTCCAGCCAGCCGGTGGTTGCTTCCACCATTGTAAGCAGATGGTGTTTGCCTTGGAAGGTTTGTGGGAGTGTAATGTAGTCAATTTGCCAGGCCTCCCATATTTATATTTCAGGCATCGTCCCCCATACCACAGAAGCTTAACCCGCTTCACTTGCTTGATTGCAGCGCACATTTCACATTTGTGGATAGCCTGTGCAATAGCGTCCATGGTCAAGTCCACCCCTCAATCACGAGCCCACCTTTATGTTGCATCTCTTTGATGGCCTAGCTAACTTACATGACTTTGCATTGACAATGAAAATAAATCACATTTTAATGTTAAATCACACTATTCATTGCATCTCACTAGACATAGAGGGTATAAAATAAGCAATAATAGTTCTCATATACTAAAAGTTCAAGGGTCTCCAACCCGCATTTCCTGACTTACATCTAAAGTGCCTGCCTTTAAGCTGAAGCCAAAAATCCAAGAACAAAGCAACAACAAAAAAAGTAAGGGAGAGGAAGGAAAGGGGGCAGGGGGAAGAGAGAGAGAGAAGTAAACTTTATCCCAGCCAAAACCAGCACAGATCCAAAAGAGGTATTTTGTGTTGCATACTCACTTTGTGCCATAGAGAAGTAAACAGGAAACCTTCCAGACTGCTAGCCAGTGGCGTGCTAGGGAAAGGGTTTGTGTTGACTTCTGTGCTCCTGAAAATGAACCACACTCCAGGAAAAAGACCTAAAAAAGATTCAGTTGAAGTACTGAAATTTTTGACAGCTTCTGTGAAAAATCCCAACACACCATTAATATATGGAAAGTATTTGTTCTAGTATGTTATAATTACATCTTTAGTCATCGTTTGTGTCAAGCCTCATTTATATGAAAATTGAAGTTCATTTAAGATACAGGAAAGCTGTGGTTTTAAATTGTTTTATTAGTTGAATAAAACTATAAGTTTTGGAGTATTCTCAGTTGGTGAAAATTCCGCTTGTTACTTCAGAAATGTATGCTTCAGAGCATCACTGTTACAAATGCTGTGTGATTCATGAGTAGATTGCAAAACTACAACTGAAGTATCTCAGCTAACTGTAAATTGAAACATTAACGTTTTAAAAAAATTAAGTATTGACAGTAAAAGTAGGTAAGAATTTTACATTTAAATGAAAATTAATTTTCTATAAAATTAAAGTAATTTATAAAAATTAAATCTCCTTTTCTTTAAACAGTTAAAAACCAGCAGAAATACTGCTGAGTAAAATGTCTAGTTCTTTTCCTATCTTTGTCCTAAGAATAACAGTGAAAGGCTTAACTTATTTTAAAGTTGAACTTTTTTTAAAAAAAGGAAGTGCACACGTGATTTTTTTTCTGATGTGAATTTGATAGGCATTATGATTTTGGTCTAAGCACAGATTGAGATGCACTGAAATTTATTTTGAAATGTTTCTTTTTAGACATTTCAATGTAAAAACAAGAAGACATAAATATCTTTTAAAGAGAAGAGCAACCATTCTCTGGACACACCCCATTGTCCCTCACTACTGTTTGCCAGAACTGTCTATCTCATAGTGACAATATTTGGTTCCTCACTAACTACTGTTTTTCATTTGGCAGTGGCAACTACAAAATTGTCTTTCCTTCTCTGGACAGTAAGCTCAGACTGATGTATCTAGCCAACACCTCCAGACCATATATCCATTCTTCTTTAGGCGCCACCTCCATTATTAGTGGGAATACCTAGCTTTTCTTTTGGAAGGGGTGAAAAAATAAATGGAAAGAGAAAGGAAGGGATGGAGAATTAGAGTAATCACAGAATGACAGAATCACAGAATGGCAGGGTTTGGAAGGTACCTCTGGAGATCATCCTGTCCAACCCCCCTGCTTGAGCAGGCACACCCAGAGCAGGGGGCACAGGAATGCATCCAGGTGGGTCTTGAATGTCTCCAGGGAAGGAACTCGACAACCTCCCTGGGCAGCCTGTTCCACTGCTCTAGCATCCTCACAGGAAAGGAGTTTTTTCTCATGTTTATCTAGAACTTCCTGTGTTCCAACTTGTGCCCATTGCCCCTTGTCCTGTCACTGGGCACTATTGAAAAGAGCCTAGTCCCATCATACTGACACCCACCCTTTAGATATTTATAGGTATTGATGAAATCCCCCCTCAGTCTTCTCTTCTCCAGGCTGAACAAACCCAAGCCCCTCAGCCTTTCCTCATAAGGGAGATGCTCCAGTCCCCTGATCATCTTGGTAGCTCTCCACTGGACTTGCTTAAGCAGTTTCCTGTCTGTCTTTAACTGGGGGTACCTAAAACTGTACACACTACTGCAGATGTGGTCTCACTAGGGCAGAGTAGAGGGGGAGGGTAACCTCGCTTAACCTACTGGCCACACTCCTTTTAGTGCATCCCAGGATACTGTTGACCTTCTTGGCCACAAGGGCACATTACTGGCTCAGGGTCAGATTGTTGTCCACCAGCACTCCAAGGTCCTTCTCCATAGAGCCACTTTCCAGTAGGTCAGCCCCCGAGCTGTACTGGTGCATGGAGTTGTTCCTCCCCAGGTGCAGGACCTTGCACTTGCTCTTGTTGAATTCCATGAGGTTCCCCATGGCCCAGCTCTCCAGCCTGTCCAGGTCTTGCTGGATGGCAGCACAGCCTGCTGGTGTATCAGCCACTCCTCCCAGCTTGGTATTATCAGTGAACTTTCTGAGGTTACACTCTATCCTATCATCCAGGTCATTGATAAATTCATTGAACAGGGCTGGACCCAGCACAGACCCCTGGGGAACACCACTGGTTCTGGGTATACATCCAGACTCTGCCCCATTGATCACGACCATCTGAGTTGTGTTGTTGAGCCAGTTCTTTATCCACCTCACTGTCCACTCACCCAGCCCACACTTCCTTAGCTTGTCTACGTGGATGTTATGGGACACAGTGATGAATGCATTGCTGAAGTTGAGGTAAACAAATCTAGTAAGGCTACCAACAAGCAGGAGATTTGTTGCAGCCTTTTCTGTTGATGTGTTGATTGTTATCAGGCCTGAGAATGGAATGATTCCATATACAGTGGGAAATAAAATTAAAATATTTTAAAAATTACGTATTTCTATTGTAATACTTTGAAAGGAAATATTTGATAGTAAAATAAATATGCTATTACAGAAGAAAATACTGCTTCTGACCTACAGGAGTCTTCCCAGTACAGTGGATATCCTCAAACCTTCTCCCAGTTTGTGTTGGAAACATTCATTTTTCCATGGGAGGGCTACCTCTTTTCAGCTGGTTTCTAAGCAATCAATATTTTTCCATTAGGATAAGTTCAAGCTTTGTTCAAGATTAGTTTAAAGAGAAAGAATTATTATGAGTTTTTACCCTTTTATAAAAATAAAAACTACCAAAAAATTCCTTAGTTATGAGCTCAGGAGAATCCACTTACCTGCAATATTTTTATTTAGTGATTATATGATACATTCTGATATGCTTATGCAGAGTCAAGTGAAAAAGTTTTCTTATCATAACCATATCCTATTTCAACAGATGTACAAAGGAGAATGAATGAGGGAATAATTTCATCTTCTTATATTCTAACTTTGTGACTGTTAGGATAAGAAAATATTATTCTTTATAACCAAATTCTTTATTATTCTTTATGCCTGGTTCTTAGTTAAAAATGTACCACCTTGGATGCTGTAACCAACCAGGGGTTCTCAGCCTTTTATTTCAGATGATGCCATCAAATAGAGTCATGAGTACATATAAATAATGCAAACAAAACATAAAAGTGATGCAGAAAATAAACTGAATTTTAATGTGTCTTTCAATATATATGACAGAATAATAGGATGAATGAGTAGAAATGGAAGAGAAATAAATTCAGTTGAGAAATACAGTGTATACTTGTAACAAAGAATATAATTAACCTTTGGGAAACATACCTAGAGAGCTAGAGGACTTTTCATTATGTGAAATTTTAAAACTTAAATTGGTTGAAGATTAACTGTGTTCTTAAGTACCATACCATAGCTGTACCAGAAATTAAGGTCATGGTGCAAGAATTAATGAATGTAATTATTTCATCTGTTCTATGCAGTAGAACAGAATACAGAGTACACTTCTGTCTGATTCTGACTAAACTTTAGGTGGCTAATGATTATTTCATAAGTATCTTCAATTCTAGTTTTCTGAACTGTCTTTGCAAGCTTTTTCACTTGAATTTGAGTCATTCAGGTTCTATAGAAATATGTCAGTACCCTGTAGCATCAAACACCATGGTCTGAGCTTGGCATTTTTTAATAACACTCTTTTAATGAAGTAGATCTACATTTTGATGTAAACTCAGCCTAAGAAATCTAGCAGTCTTTCAGTGCATAGCTTCATTTGTCAAGAAGTTGCATTTTGTTGGTGAGAGGGTCCTTGGTCCCAACCTAAGATTTTCTTCTGATGCTCTTGTTAGCCTTAGGAACTTTTCAGGGCTTTGATTACTACACTAATAGCACTGCCATACATGAGACACTGAGAACAGCTAGAAGACCATCACCTTCTGCTCAGTATTTTAAAAATCAAGCCCTGGAGTAGCTACTGTTTTACCATTGTCTAAGATCCTTTTCCAGAATATAATCTTTGTTTCATTAGTTTTCTCTAAAATAAAAGAGAAATTCCAGACGCAGGCTTTAATTTTACTTTTCAAAATGCTGATCAAAACAAGAACTACTAAGATCCATTTGCCTATGCCAAATGAATGTTTTGGTTAAGAGCTGGTTATATAAAACCAAATGTCATTAAGTAGGAAGGCAAGAATTTCAGACAGAACTACTGGAGAATACTAATTGCAAGAATGTTATATTGCAGGGATCAATAGTAGCAAGGTACAAGAAGAATGGTAATGAAAATTATCAATATAAAAATATTAGTTCCTCTTTAAAGTCTGTGAGGAGAGACAATTGTACTTGATGTCAGACAAATACTTTTGGCAGTCTTTCTTTTTTATGAGGGGAGGTGGTAAGGGATGAAAATTAACATGCCTTTAACATCATCTGCGTTGAAAAGAATGAACCCAGCTTTTGCTAGTGTAATAATTTACTTGTTTGTTAAGTATTACAAATCTGTTGTCCTAGTGCACATAAAAAAAGCACCACATTTTAGATGCTTTGGTAAGAGATTATACTTGCCAGCAAACAGATAAAGAATTTGTTATGAGATTACATATGTGAAGTTATTAGCTGCAAATGACAAGGAAATATTTTATTTATTATTCATTTGTGTCTAGAATAGCAAACTATAATTAGTACTGGATTCTTAAGTTTAGTGTTCAGTTTAGTGATTTGTACATTGATGCTGCTTATAGGCTCATCAGGACTGTTACAGGATTTTAGGTAAAACAGCCTTCTGTCAATGTAGCTGGAGCTGTATTAACCCATTGTAGTTAGACTCTTCCTAGGCTTAGAACAAAAACTATTTGTTGACAAAGATAGAAAGGAAAAGCTATTGTACAATGACATACAATAAACTCTTCCTAAATATTTTCGAGAAGAAGGAAATAATTTTAAAGTGCTGTGACAATATACAATGGCAATTGTGCTAATTGCAAAAAGGAAGTAATATCGCTGATGTGTTCCTTTGAAGATAAGCAGTGCCAAATTTTCAGCTACTATCTTTAAATATGCCTCAGGTTAATATGGGTAATACTAACATTTAACCAAAGAAATAATAAAAACAGACAATATTATTTGCTAGCAATTCCTAATTATTAGGCTAAAAGGCTTCATTCTTTTCAATGGGAAAAAAAAAGAAATTTTTCGTCACTCTTGGTTTAGAATGTGGTTCGAATTTATATTCAGGCTTGCTTTATGTTCAAGTGTATCTTTCTTTTTCCATGGATAAAAATATGCTGGGATTTATTTTTTTTTAACTTATTTGCCTCAGGACCAGTCTAAAGCTAGGAAGTTCAAAAAAATTAATAGAATATTTTTATTGTCTTTGAATCCCATAGGTACTTTAGCATTTGGTGCAGAAGGACCTAGTAGAAACTTCTTTTTACTTCCATTCCAGATAACGCGCTTAAAAATCTTGGTTTTCCAAGGTATTCTAAGGAAAAAGTTCATATAAAATGTTGTTTAATAATTACTATAGTGATTTCAGGATACAAAATATAATGAACTACTGATTCCAGGAATAAACTTCTGGAATTTGTTTAGTGTTTTTATGACTGTTACAATTCAAGATGCTCAACTTATGAAGAGATGTGCCCCAAAGATTGATCACCTTTCAAAATGTATAGAATAATAGAAATCAAAGCTCTGTCTGCTGGTTAATGCATTTCCACAACCAAGTGAAAAGCCATACCACTAATTTTGGCAACCTTCTAATTTCTAAATCACAAGACATCCATACAATTTTGCTTTTTTGTTTTTTGGTTTGTGGTGGTTTTTTTTTGTGGTTTTTTTGGTTTTTTTTTACATTTTCTCTAGGTATTTCATGATAGCCCTATAAATTCAAATGAGAACATTGATATTCTATACTGTTTATGAAGTGAGCTAGTGATTGTTAGTTTGCCTATGGTTGTCAAATATTTTCTGTAACTAAATCCTGAAATGTGACTGAATAGCTGACCAAGCTTTGCAGCTTTTTAAAACCAGACCTTGCTTTTGCAAGAAAGTATATCATAACCAGATAATCCCACTTTTAACAAGATCCTCTCAAAAACAGTTAGATTTTTTCCCCACTCCATTTCACCTAATAGCCTATTTTAGAATGCAGACCATTCATACAACTGCTTGTAGTTTTGCCAGTCTCTAAACATTTGGCTGATTTTTTACATGGTGAATGTTTCCCTCAGGCTAAGTATTTCTGGAGATGTTCCAGCTAAAATAGTTCAGCTGTTTCCAGGAAGGGCTAGTGAAAAATATATTGTGTTGTCCATGCATATTCATGAGAGGTAATTTTGATTGCTTCTTTCCTTCTTCTGAATTGGAAGCATAAAACCATTCAGCTCATCCTATCCACCGTTAGTAAACACTATTTTACTTAGGAATCTTTTAAGTGAAGTATGACGATGATGCTAAGATTACCTCTCCACAAAAAACAGTAAAACCAAATATTTCTCTTGCCTTGCCTTGCCTTTTCTTTTCTCAACCAAACCATCAAAGGGTTGATCTCTATTTTTAGTCAAGACAGCTTGTTTCAGAGAAATATGTCCAGCAGTTTGTATCCAGACTAAGAAAAACTTAAGGTCAGTGTTTGTTAAAAAAAAAAAGTAAGTCGGTCACCACACAGATGGTGGCATAGGGAACCAATAGTGCTGAAGAATTTTCTTGCCTTCTTTTGTGGCTGAAAAGTTGCACAGTGGAAAAGGACCTGGGACTGCTCGGTCACAACCGGCTACACAAGAGCCAGCAGTGTGTCCAGGTGGCCAAGAAGGCCAACAGCATCCTGGCTCGTACCAGGAATAGTGTGGCCAGCAGGAGGAAGGAGGTGATCGTGCCCCTGTGCTCAGCACTGGTGAGGCCGTCCCTCGAATATTGTGTTCAGTTTTGGGCCCTTCACTACAAGAAGGACATTGAGGTGCTGGAGTGTGTCCAGAGAAGGGCAACGAAGCTGGTGAAGGGTCTAGAGAGCAGGTCTTATGAGGAGCGGTTGAGGGAGCTGGCGTTGTTTAGCCTGGAGAAGAGGAGGTTGAGAGGAGACCTTCCTGCTCTCTACATCTGCCTGAAAGGAGGTTGTAGTCAGGTGGGTGTTGGTCTCTTCTCCCAAGTAACAAGCACTAGAACGAGAGGAAATGTCTTCAAGCTGTGTCAGTAAGGGTTTAGATTGGATATTAGGAAAAATGTCTTTAGCGAAAGAGTGGTCAGGCATTGGAAAAGGCTGCCCAGAGACGTGGTGGAGTCACCGTCCCTGGAGGTGTTCAAAAAAATGTGTAGACGTGGCACTTCAGGACATGGTTTAGGAGGCATGGTAGTGTTGGGTTGACAGTTGGACTTGATGATCCTACAGGTCTTTTCCAACCTTCATGATTCTATGATTCTATGATAAGAGGATGATAATAGAACTGCTGTAGAAATTATCTAGATCATTTTTATTTTTCTGCTTTCTTTACCTTTTCTTCTTGCCTCTACGTTGAACTGAAAACTCTGTAAACTGTGTGTTGAATTATGAATTCCATCACAGTGTTCAGTTACTGGAATTTGGACTAGAACCCACTCAGTGGTTCTGTTTAAAGGCTTTTTTGTGCTGTTTTCTTTGGTTGGTTGGTTGGTTTTGTTTGTTTGTTTGTTTGTTTTTAAAATCATTTGGAATTGATAGAGCTATTGAACAGTTTTCTCAGCATTTTTTCCAGGATAAGACAGATAGCTGGATAGAATCTATTTTCCAGGTATCTTCACATGTGATTAAGGACACAAAACACAAAAAATAGCTGTATTTTAGGACCAATGCACAGCCAGTTCTGATTAGGTATTTCTTCTCGGTGGCACAACTGTGCAAATTATTTAGATTTACTCTACTGTTTCGTTGTCACAAGGCTCACATCACATTCAGCATATTCTTTACCAGGAGCCTCAGCCCTGCTTTATGCAAAGCTCCTTCCTAACCAATTGTTCCCCAGCAGGTACCATCACATGGGTTTATTGTGTCCCAGATCTTAGCATTTGCCTTTGCAGGAAGTTATGAATCTTTTGCCAGCAACTTTTCCAACCTGGTAAGATTGCTGTAAGAAGGAGCCTTACCCTCCAACATATTAAATGTTACCCAGTTTGGTATCAACTATGAACTTTCAAAAGGTGCCTTCTGTCCCATCACCTAGGTTGTTATTTAAGAGGTTTAAGAGCATCAGCACCATGAGCAATGCCAATGATAACTGAACACCAGCTGATCTTCCTGCTGCTGATCATAATCTTTTCAGCCAAGAAGTACAGTCAGCTTTCCATACACCAATCAGAGATGCGAGGTGGAAAGCCTTGCTAAAGTAAAGATAAATAACATCCAGAGTACTTCCTTCTTCCATTGAGACAGTTGTCTCATCAGAGAAAGCAAAGCACTTGATCAGTCCTGGGGATGTAGTTTACTAGAAGGACAGCAAAATTGATGTACATTACATATGGCAAATCTAAGTATACATTATGGCTTCAATGTTTCCCTCTAAATAACCAAAAAAAGAAAGCATTCCTGTAGTATTCCTTTATGATGGATATATCAGTCTATCATCTAGTACAGGGACATTTATTTGACACCCAAATGTCAGCTCAAGACTGTAAGCAACCTAATCCCCCAAAAAATAAAGGAATCAATACAGCTAATTTTAAAAGCACTTTACCAGAAACATTCAGATGAAACTTCTCAGATTAATTAAAAAGCATAGATATTACCTGAAATGAATATATAACATATTTTTATAAATGTCACAGAAATAAAAGATACTTAATCTTTTTTTTTTTAAATTTTAGAATGCTAGAAAAAGATAGCTTTTCTTAGCTAATATTTCTAATCTGAATATTGCCTAAGCAAAGTGTTAAATTCTGAGGCAGTAAGTGTCTTCTTGACCTTACAATTGGGAATCTCAGCATGTGTTCAGTGCCAGAAGAATTTCATTATAGAGACCTTCTTTTATTTTATAATCACTAACACATAGTTGAATTCTTACACACATGGCAAACTGGTACTTATCACTCTGTCTCTGATGTGGCAAGAGCTATGGAATTTAAGTCATAAATGAGATATAAGATTCAAGTTTGTCCTGTAGTTGCAGTGTCATTCAGTATGAGGCATCACAGATATCAGACTGTGTACACACGCAGTGCACTTAAATTATTGATTCCTTCAGTGGCCTAGGAACTCCTCACCTTGTCTCTGAATAGATGAGACAATGAACTGATTTGGGACAAGGGACTTACTTGGGACAAGGTAATTACCTGAACTCCCAGCTACCCTCACAGCAAAGCCTTTGACTATTTTTGCAGGTGAGTAACAGGCATCGTGTGTACATTTGATGTGTTGATGAACCTCCTGGGTGAAGAATTTATCAGTCCTAGGAATTTATGGCATCTGCTGACCCTTGCCTATGATTTCCATTGATTCTTCTTCTTTTGACATATCTGTTTCTTTTGCTTAACTTTGCCTAAAAGACTTACAAGACCTACAATACTTCAAAAAATTTAAAGGCTTCTTAAAATACCTGTTAAAATCTGTCAGTATTATCACCAGTTTATAGTAATAGTAATCAACCTTAACACTATTGCATTGTGATCTAGAGAATGCATTTAATTTTGGCCCTCTGAGGTTTAATTTTATAGTCCATTCTCTAGTGTGGTTTTGACTAGTATTAATTAATATTTTCAGTGATGGTGCCAAGGCAGTGTTTGGGGCATCCTGTCACAGACTATTTTCAAAAGGTTTTAGGGATAAGACTGGACTTGGTTTGGCTATTCAGTGTGCAATGCTACCCTAACATGCTGTGTACCCTTCATGAACACTCTATTGTTTGACTCCAGATGATGCAACACCATTATGTCCATTCTGTGAAAATAACCTTTACTTTGCTTCAGACTTTTTGAACCAGGAGGTTTTCATCTTAGGGTCGAGTTGTGTCACTCATGACAGTGGTGGCCCAGGGCAAAACACTGTTGTAGTGTGGATACCACTCAGCCTCAGGGACAGACAGCTGACTGTTTTATTTTGTAGCATACACATAGATATCAGTTGCAGCCCCTTCAGTTTTGGAGGACAAAACTTTTGGTTACTGACAGGATAATTCAGAAAACCCTTAAGTTTTTCAGTGGATCGTAGTAAAAGACATTGCCAAGGAACTGTGATCCTCCAAATCTTATGCATTTACTGTGCAAATAGATCTTTGTTCCTTATATGACAAAGTTATATATGTTGCTCTGATTTCCTCTTTCTCTATGAATTGTTGCATTATGCTACTATGAGTCAGATGTTTTGAGCTTTCAACCTGCATTCAGTCAAGGATCTCAGATTTTAGTTATTCTTCGAAAACACTGGATAAAAACTTCAGGAATCTTTTGAATGAAAATTACTATATAAATGTGAGGTAATTCTCATGCTTTTTTAAGAATGTTAGAAATTATAAGAAATAGTAATTTCCTTTCTGCATTTCACTACTAATTTACTTAGGTGACTATACCTTTGTAAAAATTAAGTACTGACCAGTGATGTAAAACCAATATTAAAATCAGGGGTGTTAGTAGTTTGCTTTGTTCTATCATGTCCTTCTGATCTTCCCTGTCTGTTGTTCAATGTTGTGAAAATTCACTGTTACTTTTCTAATGTAAAAATATTGTTGCGCAAAAAATTGTTTTCCTACCAAACTACCACATGAAGTTTCTTATGTTTCATAAAAGGGCCTATGGGACTTATATATCTTATTTACCGAGAGATCAGTCTGAAGTGTTCTTGGTGACAGGTTGAATTAACTGAAGTGGAACTGTTCTTTGCAACAGTTCTCCTCAAGACTTCTCAGAGAGGCTTTTTTTCAGTTTCCAACTGTGTTGCTAAGTTGGTAGAAAATGGAGAAAGTTCCCTATCAAATACTGCAAGATTCTAAATGGCTTCTGAAAACCAGTGACTTGAACAAAATTATTTGCAAACTACAATTATCAAATAGTACTGTGATCAAAAGTGTTTGAACTGTTGTCTTCTCAAGGGCAAGTCCACTGAAGACAATCATTCAAAGTTGAAAGTAGTTGTTAATGCTTCTCTCCCATTACCTAAAATATTGCTTCAGCTAATTCAGAAATAAAGATATGCTATTTCCCTATGTTCCTCAATTATTTTATGAACATACTGTTTTTATATCTATAGTCATTGCCTAGCAGCTAAACATTAATTCAAGAGAGGTTTTATACATTCTGAGAACAGACTTGCAACTGCTGGTGATTCTGCTGATAGCCAAGGTATTTAGAGTGTAAGATGTTTATCTGTCTTAACATCTCTCACATGGTAATAGACTCAGTCTTCTGTATAACTCAGATAAGATTCCCATATCAAGATTTTAAAAAGTGACCGCTTATTTCAGATGCCTCCATTTTTAGATTTTTAGATGGACACCTGTGGTAGACCCTTCAGCCCTCCACTCCCCCCTCCTTTTCTTTCCTCTTTTTTTTCCTTATTTTTTTCCTTGTTTTTCAGGAACTGCTAAGCAATCTTGCTCTGAAGGTCAAGACAGAGCTTCAGAGCTTCAGATCAGAATTTGGAAATTTTCTAGTAAATTCTCAAGAAGCTAGTTAAAAAGAGTTATAAATAACAACAAGTGAGAGAAAAAAAATCTTAAGATCCTGTAGGGAATCAACAGTTTAACACATAGAATAAAAAGTAAATGGAAGTTAAAATAAAAAGTACACTTAAAGGAGAAAAAATATAATGCAAACTAGATGGTAAATTACAGACCTACTGATAGTTTGGACAAACATTTAGGCAAACTAGTGCAGGCAGAGAGTGGGATCAAACTATACTGGGAAAAAACTTTCAGAAATGAGTGAGTATGATCACCTTGAATTTCAGTATTCAGGTGGGAGTTTACCATGGTGTATACCAATGATGAAGGAATGGCTGGATCCTGATATTATTCTGACTATGAGTGAACCTCTGAATGAAGAAACCAGCACTGAGACATTTTTAATCCAGGAAGAGAAGAGGAGACAGCTCTCTATCAAGTACAAATATAAATTAGTATTCCTCATATGAATATCATAGGGAAAATGAAAGAAAGGTAATAATAAAAGATGTCCATGAATTAGTGATATTTTTTTTAAATTATGAACCTATATCTTTTTAAAATATTGCTGGAAAATTTCTCTAGTTCAGTTTTGCATGAATGGAAATTTCTTTCAAAGTTTCTTGTTTGCAAAAAGTTCCCCAAATGTGGCTCAATCTGAGTGCTCAAAAAATTTTAGGAGATAAAATTTTTCATATCCACCTGTATTCTTACTGGGTCTTTTGTCCACTTTGAGGGGGAGGAAGAGTAAACAAGGAAGCAAAAAGAACCCTGTTCAAACAAACATTTTTAGTCATACTGCATAGAGTTTTACCATTTCACTTTCTATTTAATAATTTTTCAACATATTGTTAAGTGTTTACATAGTCCAGTCCAGACACTAAGCCATGGGACATGGAAAGTAGCAGAGATCTTCAAGTAGAAAACAGCTTACAGAAGTGCCTGATCCTGGTCCAGTCTTTTCCACCAAAGTGCTTTGGGCAGTTGTTGATGAAAAGCAAAAAAAAAAGAAAAACATATTTTACTACCTTTGAACTCCCATCTCATAAAAATTCAACAGGAAAAAGTATAAATGTAAAAGTATTTCAGTAGTTCCAAAATTTAGTAATTGTCATCTAGAGCTGGGGTCACTCTGTCCACAGAAAATATTTTCAGCCTAGAAGAGTTGAACTGCTAGACAATGCAGACAGAAAGAATCTGTTACTTAAGAGAGTGATTCAGAATGCAAGATTGATGTGGGTGCCTTGAGTTTTTCTCTGAGGGAATGTCTCTCTGAGAAGTGTAGAAAGCCTTGGAAGACTTATCTCCCTAAACTAAATTTAGTTTTATATTTTGTTCCACTGGGAATGTTCTTAATATCAACAAAAGTATTAATTATTAATTAAATTTCCATCATTATCAGGATATTCTAATACCTGTCCTCCAAACTTCAGCACTCTGAGAAATAATTTACTGACAACATTATCTTTTGAGCCACTAGGGGTTTAGTTTAGTGCAGCAAATCACATAAACCTTATTTTAAGTATTTAAGTCAACATTACTCGTATATAAGGATTAGCACAATATTGAATTGTGCATCACAAAATTCCTTTAATTAAGGGGGAAAATATTTAGAAACTGCTAGAAAGGAGTCGTATAAAATTATAACAAAGGAACATACATACTTAAATATTTACTAGAGAAATATATTTTTTCTGCAGCAAGGACCTCAATTATGGACTGACTTGATTATCATCTTGTTCAAGAAAGCTCTGAAATTTTTTCTAAATGTAAGAAGCAAGTGCAATTTAACATGCTATAGCACTTATTACCCAGATCACATACAAAAATGCCCAGATATGAGGCACAACACTTCAAAATAATGTGGAGAATGATTGCTTTATGTTTCTTGGTGCTGTACTGTTCTTTACACAGCCCAGCATGGCTTTTCAGCAACACCATTTCATTTGTTGACTTTTTTACAGATTTGATCTTCTCTAATAATTGGATTCTACCTAGCTAATTTTTCACTATCTTGTTTTTGTTTGGAGTTTTCTTTCCTACATATGGTATCTTGCATTCCTCACAACTGAATAACATAATCTATTACATACATAGTTGTGTTAGGGTTAGTTTTTTGGGGGTTTTTGCACTCCTCCCCCATCTAATGCTGTTACTCTCTCATGTAAAACAATTAGGATTTGTCCAAACTTGTTTTTAATTTAGGAGGGTTTTTTTTTTGTCTAATTGAAAAAATACTATGCAGTATTTCTTTCAGAATTTAAATTAATATGATGAGTCTGTGTAATTTCCCAAATACACTTTTCTAAAGACATTCATTACATTTGCTTTTCTTCCCAGTCCTTCATTCATTCATCCTTCAGAAGTTTGTGTCGTGGTTTAGCCCCAGTCAGCAACCAAGCACCACACAGCTGCTCACTCCCTCCCTCCTGGTGGGATGGGGGAGAGAGTTACAAGAGTAAAAGTGGAAAAACTCGTGGGTTGAGTTAAAGACAGTTTAATAGGTAAAGCAAAAGCCGTGCGTGCAAACAAAGCCAAACAAGGAATTCATTCACCACTTCCCATGGGCAGGCAGGTGTTCAGCCGTCTCCAGGAAAGCAGGGCTCCATCACGTGTAATGGTTACTTGGGAAGACAAACGCCATTACTCCAAATGTCTCCCCCTTCCTTCTTCTTCCCCCAGCTTTATATACTGAGTATGACGTCATATGGTGTGGAATATCCTGTCGGTCAGTTTGGGCCAGCTGTCCCAGCTGTGTGCCCCACCCTGACCCCCATCTTCTTGTGCAGCCAGCAGAGCATGGGGAGCTGAAAACGTCTTTGACTAGTGTGAGCACTACTTAGCAACAACTAAATCATCTCCACATTACCAACACTTTTTTTAGCACAAATCCAAAATATAGCCCCATGCTAGCTACTATGAAGAAAAGTAACTCTGTCTGAGCTGAAAACATGGACAGTTTGTAAAGATGATCACTGGTAAACTGAGACTCATAGAATCAAAGAATTACAGAATCATGGAACAGACCAGGTTAGAAGAGACCTTGAAAGATTATCTGGACCAACTTTTCATGTGAAACGGAAACTTAGATTAAATCATCTAGCACCTTGTCCAATATAATTTTGAAAACCTCCAGTGGTGGGAACTCTGCCCCATCCCTAGGGAGGTTGTTCCATTGAATGATTGTTCTTAACATAAAAAAAAATTATTTCTTATGTAGAGATACAAACTCTCCCAGTGCAACTTTTACCAGCTGCCCTTTGTCTTCTTCATGGGATTCCCGGGTAAAAGAGAGTCTTCATCCTCTTTGCAGCTGCTCTTTTAGTACTGAAATACTGTGATGATGTCCCCCCTGAACCTTCTCTTCTCCAGGGAGAAAAGACCTAACACTCTGGGCATGTTTTCCATACGTTCGGTAATTTTTGAGGTCCTCCTTTGGACCTTCTCTAGACTGGCCATGCCCTTCTCAAATTTCATCAGTGTCCTGGTTTCAGCTGGGATAGAGTTAATTTTCTTTGTAGTAGCTAGTATGGGGCTATGTTTTGGATTTGTGCTAAAAAAAGTGTATACCTCTGAGGGAATTGTGGCCCAAGGATAAGTCCGTGTTGGAGAAGGTACATGTTGAAGCATCTGTGGCTGTGCACGAGGTCATGCTGGAGCACCTCAAAGCGTGTAGCCATGGATAAGCCCATGACAGAGCAGGTACATACCTGGAGGTACTGCAGCCATGGGTAAGGCCATGTTGGAACATTTTTACTTCTGAAGGGACTGTGGCTGTGGGTAAGGCCATGCTGGAGGAATTGTGACCCATGAAGAAAGCCATGCTGGAACAGGGACACATCGAAGTGACTGTGGCTGTGGATAAGTCTATGCCACGGTAGGTGTACCTCTGGAGAGACTGTGGCTTATAGATAAGGCTCCACTTGGAGCAGGTACAGCCCTAAAGGACTGCAGTCTGTGGATAAGTCCAAACCAGAGCAGGGGCAAGGGGAGGAGTTCATTACAATACTAAACCCAATGGTGTGGTCCAAAGGGACCAGGGATGGAGACTGTAATGGAAATACCTTTAAACTGTTGTAACCTGGGATTTGAGTTACATGTTATGGGAATTACTACAGCAGAAACCCTTGCTGCTAGCCAGGCTGGGAGCAAGGGGAGGAGTTCATTGCAACGTTAAAACGTATAACCTGGCCCAAAGGGGTCAGGGGTGGAGATTGTAATTGTTCTGCCTTTTGTCGTGGTTTAGCCCCAGTCAGCAACCAAGCACCATGCAGACACTCGCTCACTCCCCCCTGGTGGGACGGGGGAGAGAATTGGAAGAGTAAAAGTGAAAAAACTCATGGGTTGAGATAAAGACAGTTTAATAGGTAAAGCAAAAGCTGCATGCAGAAGCAAATCAAACAAGGAATTCATTCACTTCTTCCCACGGGCAGGCAGGTGTTCAGCCATCTCCAGGAAAGCAGAGCTCCATCATGCATAACGGTTACTTGGGAAGACAAACGCCATTACTCCAAAAGTCTCCCCCTTCCTTCTTCTTCTCCCAGCTTTATATGCTGAGCCTGATGTCATATGGTATGGAATATCCTGTTGGTCAGTTTGGGTCAGCTGTCCCGGCTGTGCCCCCTCCCAGCTTCTTGTGCAGCCAGCAGAGCACGGGCAGCTGAAAAAGTCCTTGACCAGTGTGAGCACTACTTAGCAACAACTAAAACATCTCCACATTACCAACACTGTTTCCAGCACAAATCCAAAAGACTGCCCCATACTAACTACTATGAAGAAATTTAACTCTATCCCAGCTGAAACCAGGACACCTTTAAATTGTTGTAACCTGTGATTTGAGTTGCATGTTATAGGAATTACTATAACAGAATGTACTTGAACCAATGGAGGACAAACCAACGGGCTAAAACACGACAATCAGCCAGAAGTTTCAATGTCCTACAATGAAATACTAATCAACTTGAATGCATTGATTTATCTACCTAACCTCTCTACCCTGTTCTTTTTTTATCAAACTGAGGTCTTTTCCTTCTGCCACTGATAATATTTGTCGTAACTGTTTGAGTTAACTTCTTAAATAAAAAATTATGTGAAAAATTAGTTGATATCTTTGACATCAATTATCAATATCTTTCCTTCTCCACTGAGTGGCACATCAGCCCAATTCTAGCTTTCCTTCCTGCTACTAATTGGCTTCTGGTTACTGTTGCATCTTTGTTCCTCATTCGATTTTTTCTCTCAGAACTTATAGTAAACATTTGCATTCATCTTTTAGATTTTTGTGATTGAGTTGTATACTGAGCTTATCTTTTGGCCTGAATGCTCTTTTATTATACTTTCAAAATTTATTCCAGATTTTTTTTCTTAGACTGATCCATTATTACAATTTGCAAATAAATGAACTAAGTTTATTGAAGTGTATAATCTGATTTTTTTTAATTATTATTTTGATATAATTTTTATTTCTGTATTAAGTTCCATGAAAGCTCCCATGTCATTGCCACCATCACCCAACTTACCATTTACTCTGAAACTCTCAACCATGTCCTCCCAGTTGGTACATTTGCTTTATAGAAACAAAATTTCCACCTAGTTGTCCTAACCACAGTGAAGACCAAAAACTGTTTCAGAAGTACATTCCCAAAGCTTACTGGACAATCTGTTCTCTTCTCAGTACATATACAGGTAAAGTTTTTTCTCTCCCCATCACCCTATGCCTTCAGTGACTTCTGTCTTCAAGTTTAGAACTCATAAAGCTGGACATTGTACAGTAGTTTGGCTGACTGCCTTTTTTAGAGAGATTTGATATATGACATACTAGATGTTTGGAATAAGATGTGTGTTATATTTCCATCAAAGTTGTCAGATCTTGCCCCTGAGATGTATGGATCTGTAACATACAGGGCATGCCAACTAAAGATTGAAATGCCTAGACAGTCAGGCTGGAAAATTGGAAAGTTTTGTATTATGGGATAGCTGATCCTTGGTCTAATTGCAGTATATTAATTTTCATAGGTGCAAACCACAATGGCATTTTACAAATGTATTCAAAAGTAAAGGTCTTTTATGCTTTAAATTTTGTGCATTTTTTCACTATGTCAGCTGGTTTAACAAAGGATATTTATTTTTATATATATATATATAAAATCTGTTAAGGGTTTTCCTTTATTATTGCTACTGTAACTATTATTATTAGTCCTTAATTATTAATTAGGTGCTATGAATAGGTGAAAACCATGTTGCGTATAAATATGCATTTTATGCTAACATCATTTTAGTTAGCTGAGACTTCTGTAGTGCACATTTTTTCTGAGCAGCGATGAACACAGTCATAGTAACAGCAAACCCTAAGAAGTGGAAAAGGGAAAGAATATGAGAAGACAATCACTTAACTGTAGGGGTACCCTAAGAGATTGTGGGACTTAAGGCTGATCCTCACTATAGCTGCTAGGAATCTGCAGATATTATCTGTCACCATATACCAGGTAACCAACAACAACAATAGTATGTTGCTGATTAATATTGGAACAAATTTGTGAAAAGAAAGTTGGTGCCAAGGGAATAGAAAAAACTGCCAGCAGATCTGGGACAAATATATTTCTTATGGAGCAAAAAGCTAGTTTCTAAGGGCCAGCTAATCTATGTGCCAGACAAACTGTTCACAAAAATAGGCTTAGCTTTTCCTTGCTTCTGAATTTCCTGGCTTAGAGATGGGTACCGGATTCCTGGTGTATTATCCTATGTCTAAGTGTTCCCAAACCAAATGGCTATTCTGGCAGTGGGGTGTGACCTTATTTGACAATGTATTTGTGACACATTTATCTGTTGTCATGCATCCTGTGCCTGGCAGAGGAATTGGTAAAGCAGCTAAACTAAATCAGACCCAGTATTTCTTTTTATAGCTGAAGGAGACAAATCAGTTGTATTGGAAAACTGAACCCAGCACAGAAATTGTGGCTTAACTCCCCTCTGCAGGGAGAGACATAGGTAACTTAGGGCAGTGCTTCCATTGTTCAGCATTCCTTCTCACAAAAGGCCAAGAAAAAGCACTGCACTGAGAGGTAAGAGATCCAAATTCAAATCTCTGTCACAGTTTAATTCATACATCAAAATTAAGTTGCAGAAACAACAGGTCTTCTTGGTATACCAGTTTGAGATCTGCTGTGCTGGTATGTATTCTTTGTTCCTTAATTTTTCTTTCTTTTTCCCTGGTGAAAAAGGTTAAATATCTCTATTTTAGTCCAAGTGACATAAATCCCAATTGCAACACTGCAGAATTGTTCATGAAGTAGGATTCTTATCCTCTGATCACTGGGTAGGTTTCTCAAGTTGATTGTTGTATTTGTTAGCCTCTTCATTCTCTCATCATATTTTACAAAAGTTTTATTTTCTATATGATTTTCCTAAGATGAAAATAAATAGGAAATTACAATATAAAATATTTCAAATATACAAATTACAATATAGGAATATAAATTATATAATATGTGCTCTATATAATACAATATAAGAAATAACAAAGAAAATCATGGGCTGCTCCCTGGCAAATTGGTCTGGCATTACATTTTTTCAAGGAGGCTTGACAAGACATTCTTACTACAGTAACCAGTTCCAAGTCCTATCTGTTCTCAGGTTCGTGGCTGCAGTAAGCGGTGAGCTTTGGCAAACTGACAAATAAAAATGAAAGTGGTAGCAGAACAAATTCCTTTCTTAGACCCTTATCACTTCCAACTGGCAAGGAGTTGTAGTCCTAATGAGAAAACAGGATTTAAAAGTAATGAAGCTTCTTGGTTTCTGTTGTTTACTTTAAAGAGTGCTCATTCTGCAGAGTGCTTGTTTTCAGTTCCAAGTTTTAACAAGAACTGCGTGTGTCACTGTAGGGCCAGTACAATTATTTGAAAAGATAAACTTTAAATGGTATTAGCTTTATAGAGGAAAATTATCTCAGTTCCTAAATTATGTCTGTTCATAAATCTTTGTATTAAGATAGATAACATTAAGAAGGGAAGTAAGCATGGTTCAAACCAACCCTTTCTATCTTTAAGGAAAATAAGTATTCATGTCTGTGGAAATGTTAACATATCAGCACTAATAGAAACTATCATATAATTAATATAATGCACTAAAACTAGTAAAGGAATTTTTTTAAACACTAAAAATTATTTGTTTTGATTTGAACAGGTATATTAAAAGATTGTTGATGTTTTGCCTTCTTTAATATGGAAATGAGAAAAAATTTCAAAATCAAATAAGCTTGGCTTTGGTTTTTCCTCTCATTTCCTCCTGTCTTTAACTAACAGAACTTTTATAAATCTTAAAGATTTAATGACAGCATACTGAAAAACAAACAAAGAAACCCAATGGAGGATATGTTTTTTGAAAATATTTCTCACCTTTATCACTTTATATCAACTTAAATGGATGTTGTTTATCTTGACTTTACCAAGGCTTTTGACACTGCCTCCCATAACATCCTCATAGACCTACTGACGAAACACAAGAGAGATAAATGAACAATACAGTGGGATGAAAACTGGCTGTACTGCTGGGCTCAAAGAGCTGTGATCAGCAGCATAAAGTCCAGCTGGAAGCTAGACAATAGTTGGGTGTACTAGAGATCAGTATGGGGGCCAGTACTGTTTAATATCTTTGTTAATGACCCCTATGATATGTGGATCTGTAGCAAGTTTGCAGATTAGACAAAACTGGGAGGAGTTACTGATACACCGGTGCCCTTCAGAGAAACCTAGACAGGCTGGAACAATGAGCCAACAGGAACCTCATGAAATTGGGAAGAATAACCCATGCATTCATACAGGTTGTGGCTAATCATCTAGAAACCAACTCAATAGAGAACAGCCTTGGAGTACTGGTGGACAAAAAGCTGACCATGAGCCAGCAATGTACCCTTGCAGAAAAGAGGCCCAGCAGCCTCCTGGGCTGTATGAGGTGCAGTGTTGCCAACAGGTCCTTCCCCTCTACTCAGCACTAGTTACACACATCTGAGTGCACTGTCCAGTGCTGGGGTCCCCAGTATAAGAGAGACATGGTCGTATAGAAGCTCATCCACTGAAGGGCTACTACATTGATTAAGGGACTGGAGTTTCTGCCCTATAAGGAGAGGCCAAGAGCACTGGGACTCTTCCGCCTCAGAAAGAGAAGCCTGTGGCTGTATTTAAATACTGGATAGGTTAGCAAATGATGCCAAATGACAGGATCAGAGGCAATGGGCGTAAACTGAAACATTGGAAATTAAAAACTTAAACTTCAAAAAAAGTCTTCTATGAATGTGATTAAACACTGGAACAGGATGTCCAGAGAGGCTGTGGAGTCTCCATCCTTGGAGAAAGTAAAAACTCAGTTGGATACAGACCTGGACAATGTCCTTTAACTGACCCTGTTTAAGAAGAAGGGTTGGACTAGACAATTTCTAGAGCTGCCTTTCAGCCCTAATGATTCCGTGATTCTGGGAGTCACAATAATTTTAAACCATTTGCTTTATTTATTTCAAATAAATTTACACATTTACAGATTTGCAAGAATTCTGCTAACAGGAAAAATATTATATTAAGCATATTTTCCTTTCCTTTCCTTTCCTTTCCTTTCCTTTCCTTTCCTTTCCTTTCCTTTCCTTTCCTTTCCTTTCCTTTCCTTTCCTTTCCTTTCCTTTCCTTTCCTTTCCTTTCCTTTCCTTTCCTTTCCTTTCCTTTCCTTTCCTTTCCTTTCCTTTCCTTTCCTTTCCTTTCCTTTCCTTTCCTTTCCTTTCCTTTCCTTTCCTTTCCTTTCCTTTCCTTTCCTTTCCTTTCCTTTCCTTTCCTTTCCTTTCCTTTCCTCTTTCCTTTCCTCTTTCCCTTCCTTTTTTTTCTCATTAGCAATATTTCTCACTGTTTATTGAAGCTACATAATGTATTTTACTTATATACCTGTAAGTAAAGGATAACATATACGTTCTAATCACCAACTATTCTTCAAAAAAACACAGACTTCTTTCATTGGGTCTGCCATGAGCTAATACATACTAACAAAGATGATTCAAAATAATAATAAAAAAGCTATTTTCTATCCAACATATGTAACATTATGAGTAAACATATAGCATATGTGATTGTAGAGCCGATCATGTCATGATTGTAAATGTGATTTCAGAGTTTGTGTCAAATATCTGCATCAAATAACTTCATATCAGAATGGGCCCTTTGGCTGTGCAGAAACTCTTGCTGTCTCTATGCACTTGAAACTGGGATTTATTGAGCAGGTGAGTATTTGTTGAGTGGTGGCTGAGGAAAACAATTTCTATTTTTAAAAGTCTGTATTTAGGTATTACAGAATACAGAGTCACACAATGATAGCAGTTGGAAGGTACCTCTGGAGAACATCCTGTCAAACCCCACTGCTTGAGCACGGACACCTAGAGCAGGGGGCACAGGAACACGTCCAGGCAGGTTTTGAATGTCTCCAGTGAACGAGACACCACAACCTCCCTGGGCAGCCTGTTCCACTGCTCTAGCATCCTCACAGGAAAGGAGTTTTTTCTCATGTTTATCTAGAACTTCCTGTGTTCCAACTTGTGCCCGTTGCCCCTTTGTCCTGTCACTGGGCACTATTGAAAAGAGCCTACTCCCATCATACTGACACCCACCCTTTAGATATTTATAGGTATTGATGAAATCCCCCCTCAGTCTTCTCTTCTCCAGGCTGAACAAACCCAAGCCCCTCAGCCTTTCCTCATAAGGGAGATGCTCCAGTCCCCTGATCATCTTGGTAGCTCTCCACTGGACTTGCTTAAGCAGTTTCCTGTCTGTCTTTAACTGGGGGGCCCAAAACTGTACACAGTACTCCAGATGTGGTCTCACTAAGGCAGAGTAGAGAGGGAGGATAACCTCCTCTCGATCTGCTGGCCACGCTTCTTTTATTGCACTGCAGGACACTGTTGACCTTCTGGCCACAAGGGCACATTGCTGGCTCAGGGTCAGCTTGTTGTCCACCAGCACTCCAAGGTCCTTCTCAGGGGAGCTGTCTTCAAGCAGGTCAGCCCCCGAGCTGTACTGGTGCATGGGGTTGTTCCTCCCCAGATGCAGGACCTTGCACTTGCTCTTGTTGAATTCCATGAGGTTCCCCATGGCCCAGCTCTCCAGCCTGTCCAGGTCTTGCTGGATGGCAGCACAGCCTTCTGGTGTATCAGCCACTCCTCCCAGCTTGGTATTATCAGTGAACTTTCTGAGGTTACACTCTGTCCCATCATCCAGGTCATTGATGAATATATTTAACAGGACTGGACCCAGCACAGACCTCTAGGGCACACTGCTAGATTTCTCTTGATTTTTCTTGATATTGCTTGTGATTTCTTTTTATTGTGGACCATGTGAATATATGTGCATGATTACCACATTCTTCATGTTTGGTTTCTTCCCCTTTCCCAAACATTTCTGGGTCTTTTTTTTCCTAAATCTTCTCAAATGCAAGTAATGAGACCATAGCAAATTAAGTGTAACCTGGGTTATATTTTAATTTTATGAATCAAATGAAATAAACACAGTCCTGACTGACAGACTCCTATCTTTCTTTTGTTTACACTCTAGAGTGTAACTCTTACTGCTGCCATTTGCAGTTAGTTGCATGTGTATGCAATAGGTAGAAGAAAAGTTGTTTTTTTCTGTGTGTTTAGTACATAGTGGGAAGGAGAGAGGAAGAAAACATTAGAAACAAAATTACTTTTATTTCCCAAATGCTACGTCTATGACGATGTTTTGTTTCAGTCTTATCCCTTTGGGGTACATACATATTCAAGTGAAAGACAAAATGTTTTATTTTCATTTTTTCATTTAAGTGTTACAGAGGTTTACTAATTAAAATGGTAATTGTCTGTCACTAAAATAAGTTAGTTACAGAAACTTGTTTGTGTAGACTGATGAGCAAGCTTTAAAAAGTTACTTTTCAGAAACTAGCTGCTGCCAATATTCTCTTGGTAAATTGAAAATTACTTAAGGATGGAAAGTTCACCAGAAAAGTCGGTCTCTGAATTTCTCTGATGGGAATCCAAAACACATCATGTTTAATTCCTAAGCTAAAGAACTAAAAAATGTATTTTAATTCTACCTTTTCAAAAATACTTACAGATATATCTTAAGATATTTAATTGTGCAGAATAATAGACTAGCAGCTCCTGGCATCATTAAAAACATTATTTCTCCTACAAAGATAATTAGAATTAAGTTTTATACTAATAGGCAATAGCTAAGATCATGAGGAACAGGAAAGAAACTTATATTTGTACCAGTCTTTCTACCCAATTATCTTGTCAATACACCAATAGGGTTTGGTGGTCTTTTTCCTTATATTTTCAATATTTTTTTTCTTATACTATATTAATATATGTATTTTCAGTTCTTAATCTGGACAGCAATTTTGTTGTATTAGAAACTCTTGGTAAGATAATAAATATTTCATTACACTTAGTGGATTTCTTAGTGGATGAAATTATTACATTTAAAGCAAAGAAATCCTGAAAAGCTTTGAGTATCTGAGTGCAACTGTATACTGCTAGAATGTGAAACATGTGAAACCAAGTTTAGCATTTATACTCAGTTTACTGAATTTAGGCAGCCGTTGTAGACAGCCAATTTAGATAACCAGACTACTGAGTAACTTTTGTTGAAAAAAAATGTATTTTCACTGAATGATGAAAATTAATACTGAATTGTCTCTTTGCTCCTATCAGAAATTCTGTGAAAGATATAAGTTAAGAGATTTAATAAGCCAATTGTTCCCTGCTGTTTTTCCTAGATGACAAACTTATCTTTAACAATAGCTAGTTAGAATAAAGAATATAATAGATATTATTTCGTCTATGTTTATGAATAAGATTTCAGAATTCTGTGTCAACACAAAAGGTCATTTCTGAGTCAACACTTCAATATTTGTGTTGATTAACTGCAGTTACCAGGAAGATGTTTTTATTGGAAAAACAGAAAAAGCTTTTGGAATTTCCTTTTATCTGTCTGGGGAACATGGGAGATTTTACTGAAGTATTTTTATTCCTAGTATATTCTAACAGAAAACTGAGTTGAAAAGATATTAAATGATTTTTCAAAGTCATATACAACTTATGTTCCACAGTTACAGGCAAGAAAAGAAATAGAAAAACCTGTCACATACCATGAACACTATCGAGAAATCCCTCATGCCTAGTTGAGTGTTGCTCACATGCGCTAATTTGGAATAAGGATAAAACCTGTGTTCTTTATTTTGGGTTACCAGGAGACATTTTTTTGTTTGTAAGTTTATTCCCCTCTTCCATAATATCTTTCTCCCAGGCCTTTTGGGCTTTTTACCTAAGACTTGCTCTGCTACTGCAAGGATCTTGGGCTTTGTAAATGTGTACTCCGGACTGTCCCTGTAACATTCTGGGTTTCTTGCTATTTTTGGCTCTAGGCTTAAAATTTGTAAGTTTATTGGAATCAGTATCAAAATGTGACTATAGAGATTAAAATTAACTGGATACTTCTAGGTATAATATGTACTGGATGACTAGATTGATGGATGACTGGATGAGTAAACTTCACTTGATAGCCTGAGTGATTTCTCCTTCTTTTATATTCTACAGCAAAAAAAAAAAAAACCAAAACAAAACAAAAGACAAGAAAACAAACAAACAAAAATGTCAAAAAAAACCCCACCAACAAAAAAAACACCAATAAAAGCTTAAAATTTTTGGTCCTAAGGAAGTGTAGTTCATTCAGGTTTTGAGTTTTATTTTTAATGTGTAAATTCTCTTCAGGAAAGGGAAAGTGCTTATTACATTATGACTATTCTAAGTGTTGTTCTATTGTGTGGATGCATGTGGGTATGTATATAGATGGAAGAGTATCTATCTGCATTTAAAGCATTTATATTGAATATTTAACTCCTGTCTGTGTAAAAAATAAGAATTTCTGTGTAAGGCTCAGACACACTATGAAGAAAGGGTTTATAACAACAGCAGACTTCAATCATCTGGTAGATAAGTAAACAAAGGTTTTTATATCATTCTTGTACTTACTAAATGGGAAGAGTTCTTTGAACAATACCACAACATAAATGACTAAGGTAGCAAAAAAATTACTACCCCCTTACACAGCATAAAAACTGTAGGATGAAGTATGTATCCCAGCTGCATGTCTATACAAAACTGTGGTTGTTCCTGTATATTTCAGGGCTGGGTCTGCATTCCTGCAGAAGGAGAAAAGGATAAGCTCCACTTTAGCGTGCAGAGACCTGCCCTGTAACTCTGTGTTTGTATTTATTTATGTGGTGAATAACACAATCCATTACAATTTCATATGAAGTTTAGTTCACTGTAAAGTAAATACTTTAAAAATCTATGTTCTTGGCTGTTTTGAATTAAATATATAGCAGACCTTAGCCATTGTAGAAGATAAATTTGTAAAAAGTTGCAACAGTTGAATCTCTTTATCATCAGACTGATACCTGAATGGGGATCAGTGTGAGAAAGAATGATGGCAACAGTTACTTTTGTATGTGTCCCAGACTGAGCTGTTGGAAATGTTCTGGGAAGGGTAAAAGATTATGGTGACACCTTTCTCCTTCAGAATTTTTTCGACTCCCTTGTACTCCAGTCTGCAAGCACCTCACCCCTACTATATGAAATCCCTCACAGTCTCAGGACCATAGGAAAGGACCAAGCCTCCGACTCTTTTAGGCCTTCAATTCCCCCTAAGAATTCTGGACCCTAGAGATCTCAGTCCTTCCCACTGCTCACTGCAGGTCTTGTCATCTTCTCTGCTACTTCTACACTGTCAGCCTCCCACCTTTCACCTTTCTCATATCTGTTTCCACACCTAAACTTTACATGTGTTCCCTACAAACCACATCGGTCTTTTCTGTGACAGGGATAAGAATAAAATAAAATAAAATAAAATAAAATAAAATAAAATAAAATAAAGCCTTAATACAGACCACAATCATTGAAATAAAAAATTCTATCTGAGAAGGGCTCTGGGGCAGAAGAAGAGACTGACTTTCTAAAGAGATGGGAGCATTAGGGACCCCCTTGATTTGCTACATACTCTAAAAGGCACCCTCACAGAACAACCTCATAGTAACAGGAGAGCTCTTCTAAAGCTAGATTTTTCAGAAAACCACTTCCAGACACTTACATGCCCCCTTAGAGTGATTAAGTAAATTAGTTGGCTGTATTATTACTGAAAATGAGTGCTTTAATAGTTTTAGAGAACATTTTAAGTTACCTGATCAAATTACCTATTTTCAACTCCCAATGCATCTTTTTGCAGGTATGCTTTCGAAAAAAAAAGCACAATATAAGTTAGTGCTTAGAGATGTTACCTAATAATTTTAGCTATAAATAAAGAAAATCACATCACAAAAATTACAATGATCTAAGTGTATCATCACAAAATCACTATGAAGGTTTTTGACTCAAAATATTTCACTGATGAGGTTTTCAGAGGTACTTCAAAAATTAAATCAGAATATCTGAAGGAATAAGGAACTGCAGAATGAAACTAGAAAGGAAAGCTAGGAGAGGAGAGGTTAAGGCATTCACACGAGTTTATCCATCCAGGAAAAGATACAAGAACTGCATCCTAAAGCTGTACAAAACTGCTTTGTTCTGAGGGATTAAGGATGCTTTTAAAATCAGTTATCACAACAGAGTTGTGGGTGTGGTAATAAACAGTAAGAAAGATGTTACATCTTAAGCCAATATCCTGCTTTTCAAAGTGATCACATAAATTCACCTAAAAACTGTGGAAACAAATACCATGCACAGTAACAAGAGGTTTCAAAAGAACTTGTAAACTGTAGAAATCCTTTTAATATATTCAGTTCTGGTTAAAATGAGACTGATGCTGCTGTGTCTTTCAAAACAGATGCAGACGTCTAAAGCAAGTGCTAGCTGTTTCTTGTATTTGCCAGCAGATATAGATTATTGCAGAATTATTATATAGACAAACTGGTGACAAATCCACTGAAACCTGAAATTCTCTGACAGCTTATTTCTGGAGTGGGTAGAGGACACTTGGAATGTGGAAGGGGGCATAGTGGAGGAGTTGCTGTACTTCTGTTAACTTATGACTGTTCATAAATTCATTAATTGCTCAGTCTCCTAAGAAATATATTTTCCTGTATTTCCAATTTATGGATCAACCAGGATTTTTTCACTACAGTTGTAACCTATCAAATTATTTTAGAGTTTCCAAGGGAAACAGACTTGTTAATGAATGGGATGTGGGAGAGCCAGGTTTTCTTTTCTGCTGATTAAGAATCTTATCCAGATCCTATTTTGCATGGGATGTTGGACCATTACCTTCAATGTACTTTAGGTCTGACTTTGAATTCTGTTTTTGTTTCTCCACTTGTGATCTACTTATTTTGTATGTGACCCCTTTTTAAAAAAATTCCTCCCTTATTCACTTAGACATCGAACCGTCTAGAGATCTTGTTTTATCAGGACATACAGTCTTGTTATGTGTCAGTATAGTTCCTGAGACAAAAAAATGAGAACTCTAAAAGTTGCAACAGCCCATTAAAAAAGTTATTTTATTTTCCTGAAGATTTCAGGTAATGCAATGACATAAATCAAAGGCTCTTGCCACAGGCTGTAATTCCATTGTACTACATTTACCTGATAAATTTGTTGATCTATAAATTGGAAATATAAGAAAAATATATTTCTTAGGAGACTGAGCAATTAATGACTTTATGAACTTATTGAACAAGCAGTCATAAGATCTGTATAAATGCTTGTAAAATATCTGAGATTCTGACATTACTATTGTTTGCTAATTTTCATAACAGTATTATTTAGATGTTCCAACTACAGAATCTCTGTTATACTAGGAACAACACAAACAAACAAGAATGAAATGTCTGCGCAGAACAGTTGACTAAGATGGACAAAAGGTGAAAAATTAAGTGTGCAGAGAAAAACCTAAGCAAGAAAATTTACACATCAGAATAATGTGAAAGCCAGAAATAAAGCCCTATCTGCTACTGTAAACTTTCATTATGTTCAAATTAGTGATAACAGTGGATTTTCTTTTTGTAAAGTTTCAGCAAAACAGTAATCATTTTTAAGTTACCCAGATACAAAAAATTCTTTTCCTTTTATTATAGAAACTTGCATTCAGATAACTAAAAATTATTGTCGTGAAAAACTTTAACTTGCTCATTCTGAGAGTCTCCTTAAGAAGACAGTCTTCAAATTCAAAAGATTAACCCAGACATTTTCAAGCCATCATGAGAAATACTTAATGTTGCCAATTTCCCACATACGCAATAAGATCTTTAATCATGTTTTCTAGTTTGAGGTGAAGTTCTGGATTTCAGAGCTTAGAACTGTTAAAACTTTGGACTCTACTAACTTTCACTTTTGGCTGGTTATTAAAAGAGTTCAGCTCAAGAGAGGAACTTGACTGAATCCCCCAACATAAGTTTCAGAACTGACATGCAACACTAGTCAAGCATTCTAAACATCTCAAAATCCCTTGTGGATCCAACAGGACATATTTGTTGAAAGTCTTTGTGTGTCTCAGATCAGACAAGAATCATATGGCACTCTGTTATGCATTGTCCACTTTCATTTCAGAAGTCTATCACTTTGCATTTTGTATGAGTATAAACTTCCTTGTCTATGCTTGGCATGATTACAAATATAGAATTTACCAAGAAACTTTGTCTGCAAAATTTCATATGGCACAGAGTACTGTCAGACACAATTGCTTGTGTGTCTCTTTAGTAAAATTCCTCAAGCTATCTTTACTGTCTGAAAGGTGAAGGAAATATTGTTGTACAAGAAACGGACCACTTTCAACAAATCCTTTTCTCAGTTTCATGGAGTCATAGAAAAACACAGGCTGAAAGGGATCTCTGAAGGTCATCTAGTCCGAACCTCTGCTCAGAGCAGGGCCTAGTCAGAGGAGGTTGCACATGGCATTGTGCAGTCAAGTTTTGAGTATCTCCAAATAGCAGTATTCCACAGCCTTACTAAGCAACCTCCTACAGGTTTCAATTAACTTCACAGTGAAGAATTTTTCCTACCTAGATTATCTGTTTTGGCAACTTCTGCCATTGGATTTTGACTTTTTATGGTATATGTCAAAGAGGGGGCTGATTAGAGCGGGTCCAGAGGAGGGCCATGAAAATGATAAGAGGGATGGAGCACCTCTCCTATAAAGAAAGGCTGAGAGAGTTGGGCTTGTTCAGTCTAAAGAAGAGAAGGCTGTGGGGAGACCTTGTTGTGGCCGTTCAATACTGAAGGGGACTTACAAAAAATATCGAGGAATATTTTTTACCAGGGTCTGTAGTGACAGGACAAGGGGCAATGGTTTTAAACTAAAAGAAGCAGGATTTAAGTTGGATATAAGGAAGAAATTTTTATGATAAGGGTGGTGAGACACTGGAACAGGTTGCCCAGAGAATTTACGGATGCCCTTTCATCACTGGAAGTGTTCAAAGTCAGGTTGTATGGGGCTTTGATCAACCTAATGTGATGGAAGTTGTAACTGTCCATGGCAGGGGAGGTTGGACTTGATGACCTTTAAAGATCCCACCTTAGCTGACTTCTTAAGGTTAAGAATAAAGTCTGCTTTCTCCAGTCTTTTTGAAGATTCTTAGTTTCCAGTGTATTTCACACTGCCCTTTCTTGTGGCTTCCCTATTTCTTTGATATCCTTTTGAAAATAAATGACCAGAACTTCTCAGGACATGCTCTGAGTCACTTCACCTTGCACATCATTTGAATGCTATAATATTTTCTGTAATTTGCATTCATTGTATGATCTATATTATTTTTATTTAATATATGAAATATTTTAGGTTTTTCCACCTTAGGTTATTTTGTTCTGTTGGATATTTTGAAGCACCTGATTATTAAATTGTACTTTTTTACTCTGTCAGTCCTTACAATCTATTTTATCTTCTGAATATTGAATCTGAGGAACTATTTTTTATTTCATTGCTCAGTTAATATTTCACTGTCCTTTACAGTATTGGCTGTTCCCACTTTGAGGCATATTTACTTCATATTCCTTCTTTCCATTAATTTTTCTTGGCCAGTATTCTCCTTTCTGCTATTCTGATTAGGATATAAAGGTCTGCATTAACAAAAATGCAATGATTCTAGATTTGCATAGCATGAGAGAGAAGAATCTGTCACCTTTTATCATAAAACTTCCTTATAGCTATATGCTAATTATAATCTGATTTTAAAGCACAACAGTATGCTTGCAGAGTCTGATTCATCTTGGCCCTTTCCTAAATACTGAAGTCTGATCCAATTCCATTGGCCATTACAAATTCAATTAGTATAATCGGTCACCTTTGAAAATGCTAATAATAGCTGAAAATGTTGTACACCACATGAGATATTTGAAATCCTATGACCTTCCTAGTGTTAGATTTATGTCATTTTACAATCCTTGAATTTTGTCACATGTTATGTTTCTTAGACATAGATTTTTACATTGAGCCCAATGGAAAATTATACCTTTTTGAACTTTGAATAATATATTATCTTCATATGCAAACTTGAAAGACACTACCTGCTATTTCAAGGACTGTTTAGAGAGTGCTTATTTTAATACCTCAGGGTGATTGTTCCTAAATCTATTTACGTGAATAATGTGACAATAGCTATTACTGTATATTTCATAAATCAACCCAAAATCTGTTAATGTTAAAATCATATCTGGTTTGGATTTTTAATTACTTGGTGTCTGAGACAGATTTAAAATGCTTACGTGCCTCTACCTGATAATCTAGAATTTAAACCAATGTCTCTACAGTTGGTGAGTCATTTTAGTTTTTTTCAGGACTAACAATAGAAAAGTAAAATTTTGTAATATAGGTGTGAAGTCTGGGTTAGGAAATGCTCCTGTCCAAGGAGACAAATTATGAAAAATCATGAACAGATCTGAATGGAATTTTCAAAGAAAATTTTTAGTTTTCTATTCCCCCCCCCCCATTACATTTTCTTGGCTGCATTTTGAGCTTGGATCTTTGTTTTTTTCTTTTTTTTTTGTATTCATCCTCAGTGCTGTGAATTTGCTCTTGTCTGTAGACCTGTTTATTGTATTAGACTTCCATTACAACCATTATTTTAAAATGGCTTTTAGCAAAGAAAGAGGGCACATGTCAAGTTTACAAGTCTAGCCTTGTTTTAATATCAAATACAAAATGAATTCATAAGAAAAAAAAAAAAGCCAAGCCAAAGTCTACTGTACAATAAACACTCTTCCACCACTCAGACTGAATTTGAAAAAATATTACTTTGGAGACCTTTTCAATCAATCCAAAAAATCAAAACCCCATTAACATCTAGTGTTTGTCCTTCCTGTGGCTGGCCTTTATTAAGAAAAAATGTTTCTGTTGAGCCATTGCTTCTTATTATATTTGCAGATATTTAATCAAAGGAAATACGTACAGTTAAAACAGGGCAAATACTTAAAACTAATGTGAATCACAGTCAGTAACAAGTGACTCATGCATTTCCAATATTTAGAAAATTTGGTAGGACAAAGTAGATATGTTTGACAGTACACAAGGAGAAACTAATAGTGGAAAGCAGTTATGTATTTATAAAAGAGAGTGAATTTTCACAGAATCACAGAATCACAGGTTGGAAGGGACCTCAGGGATCATCTAGTCCAACCTTTCTAGGAAGAGCACAGTCTAGACAAGATGGCCCAGCACCCTGTCCAGACAACTCTTGAAGGTGTCCAACGTGGCCGAGTCAACCACTTCCCTGGGGAGATTATTCCAATGGCTGACTGTCCTCACTGTGAAAAATTTTCCTCTGGTGTCCAATCAGAATCTCCCCAAGAGCAACTTGTGTCCATTCCCCCTTGTCCTCTCCATGGGACTCCTTGTAAAAAGGGAGTCTCCATCTTCTTTGTAACTACCCCTTAAGTACTGGTACATGGTGATGAGATCCCCTCTGAGCCTCCTTTTCTCAAGGTTGAACAAACCCAGCTCTCCCAGCCTACCCTCATACAGCAGGCTTCCCAGTCCTTTGATCATCTTGGTGGCCCTTCTCTGGACCCTTTCCAGCCTGTCCACATCCTTTTTGTATAGCAGACACCAGAACTGTACACAGTACTCTAGGTGTGGCCTGACAAGCGCTGAGTAGAGTGGGATGATGACTTCTTTCTCTCTGCTGGTGAGGCCCTTCTTGATGCAACCCAGCATCCTGTTGGCCTTCTTGGCCGCAGCAGCACACTGTTCGCTCATGGTGAGCTTTCCATCCACCAGGACCCCCAGGTCCCTTTTGACAGTGCTGCTCTCCAGCCAGGTGGATCCCAGTCTGTACTGCACTCCCAGATTATGTTTTCCCAGATGCATGATCTTACACTTGTCCTTGTTGAACTTCATAAGGTTCTTGCTGGCCCACTCTTCCAGCCTATCCAGATCTCCCTGCAGAGCAGCTCTCCCTTCTGGAGTGTCTACTTCCCCACTCAGTTTCATGTCATCAGCAAACCTCATCAGGCTAGACTTGATGCCGGTATCCAGATCACTTATAAAGATACTGAATAACATTAGGCCCAATATTGATCCCTGGGGGACTCCACTAGTGACAGGTTGCCACTTGGAAAAGGAGCTATTTACCACCACCCTTTGGGTGTGGCCTGTCAGCCAGTTCCCCACCCACTGCACAGACCACTTGTCTAGGCCATAACGCATTAATTTCTCCAGGAGGAGACTGTGGGGGACCCTATCAAACGCCTTGGAGGAGTCCAGGTAGACAATGTCCACTGCCCGCCCCATGTCAACCAGGCAAGTCACTGATTTTAATTTGGAAGAATTGAAATTTTAATTTGGAAGAATTGTTATCTTTATCTACTGCAAACACAGGGTGGTAAATGAAACTCCGCATGTCACATCCTTCTCACATTCTTGTGCACGTCAAAAGCATGACTGAACAAATTGTCTGAGAGGATATTAGCTGCTTGGAAAGGTGAGAAAGAAAAGAAAGGAAACAGGACTGAACAGTTGTTTCAGACCTGGTGGCAACAGCCTGTTAACATGGAGAGCAGCAAACTTTCACTCTGCATTGTTAGTGAAAAGGTGTACTCAAATTGGCCTAGATGCATGTTTAAGACTTCAGAAGGGTAAAGTCGTGGGTACCCCAAAGGATCATTAGTTGCTGGTGCCATAGCTAGCAAAGGTGGCATGGCTAAAAGTTCTCAGACAGGATGTGAGACCTCACCTTGGCAACTTCTGGCAGTGGTGAAAGAAGGCTGTTACAGCATTCTCTGATTTGTCTCTGTAGGTTTAGTATTATCCAGCTGATGCGCATAAATCTGACTTGAACTGAATGTTTCTCAGCTGCACTTTGTAAACTGAATCATCATCAACATTGACAATATCACAGAAAAAAATGCAGACAACTTAAAAAATTAAACATTGCAAATCATTATTTTCCAGCCTTTCTTCCAATAGAATTTCACGTTGCAGCAATTGACTAGAAATCCCGTTCTTGCACAGAGCTCTTGCAGTTGTTAAGGAAACCAAGAGAAATTGAACATATATGCACTTGCTCCTAGTGTACAAAGACTGATGTACTGCAAGTCTTTTATTATACCAAAATAGTAAGTGTCAGGAAAGGATAAAAATTCATGGTAACAAACCATTTCAGAAAAAAAAAGAAAAAAAAAAAGGCATTAAAATTCTGTATAATTATAAACCAGATATATTAAAAAAAAAGAAAAATGAAATCACAGCACCAGCTCTATAGGTTACTTCATTCTTGTGCCCTCCAGATTCTGCTTTTATTCTACAACACAGGTTACATTCTTCAGAAAATCCTCTGCTAATTCATAGAGCCCTTTCCAGGTGTCATATGAATTTCAATTCAGATTCAAAAATATAATATACATGTTGCAAAAAGACCGGTTCTTCCTGTCCCAGCTTTACTCCTGGAAGGGCCTAGAGGTCAGCAGAGAGCTACTCTGTCAGTTCCACCTGAACTTGCAATTGTGTGATTTTTTCCTGGGAGGTATGATGTGTCCAGGGCTTTCTACGTTACAGGAGAATTGAACATCAGAATGAGGGGGTGGAATGTGTGCATTACATCAGCTGATTCTTACTAGTGTTGTTCACCACAGATGCATCAGGAAACTTTTTCATGTGAGAAGGTGATAATTTCTTCTTTGGACTAATTATGTAACAAAATTTGCCTGATTATCTCCCATTCCTTACACACTGTAATTGCCACTTTATCTGTAAAATAACCTTTTTTTCCAAATTCTGTTACTGTCACAAAATATACTAGCATATAATAGTTCTACTGTATCTTTTTAAGGCTTATGATACAATATAGTAATGTGCAAAGACAATGAAAGACAGAAAGTATTCCTTCTGAACAATGGACATGAGAGAAAAATGTAAGGTACTATTTCAAAATCTTATTTTCAATTGAATTTTCACCTTTTTTTTTGCTTTGGCATTAATGCTATTACCATTGCCACATAACAAAACAATGCATATTGATAGCAGCAAAAACCACATCATAAGCCATATTATACATTGTTTTCTGTTCTTCATTCATCAGATAATTGTTGCAAGGGTTGTATACTCCTGTCAGGTCATTAAAAAAAAGTCTTGGGTGTTGACAGGGATATGGATTTTTCTCAGCTTCCTTTTAGCTTGATGAGAGAAAAACTGTTTTGGGAATATTTCTCATTCAATATTCAGAAACTAACTTCTCAAAACAGCAATATTGTACCTACCTGTGAAAAGCAAAGTGAAAATTTTGATCTGTGATGACTGCAATTGCTTACAGCAAATGCGACCTCAGAAGTAGCAGGGAAACTTGAAACCTCCAGTGTACTTTCTGCCTTTTTCAATTATTGACCTGCTTTGGAGTTGAAGAAGACAGAAAGTCCTCCTTGGCTAAAATGCTGCATTGCTGGGACTCTCCAGTCCCTGCAATGATGTATAGCCAGGGTTGGAGAATGTTACATACATGAAATAAATAACTGTCCTCTAGAAGACACCTTTCCAAGGAAATTTAATGTGGCACCCACCACCCAGCTTTAACTTGGAAGTACTACAGTTCTATTCATTACTAGCAGTTGGCTATGTACAGAATTTAAATATTAATTCAAGGTAATTTTTTTCAGGTAACTGTAATAAACTGGATATTTTGGACAAAGCCACTGGAAAAGTGATAATCCTTCTGAGTGCTATGTTATCATGGGTGACCTTTTATATCACTCTGTAGCTTATCTCTTTCTGGGAAGAAAGTATGTTTGTAGATGTGCTGTTATACAAGAATAACTTTTGTCTTTTTGGTAACAGACTTGAACAAGGTAGAGTTAAATTCTATTCAGTAGCTGCTGGGAATGTGTTGACTTATTTGATTTTTAAGAATATATTGAATAAAAACTGGAAAACTCTAGAATGACGATGACTTTGGATGGTATGCCGGTATTGCTTTATATAGACTGCCCAATCGTTATCTTAAAAGTAGTCAGGCTTTTCTTGGTCCTATTTTGATGAAAGACTGTTTCAGAATGCTACTGATTAGAAATATTTTTTTCTTTATTTTCCACCTAAAGGTATTCACTGCTAGTTCGCATATATTTTTGGTCATGGCAACACAGTCCTGTAGATTATTACTTGCCTAGAGATACCAGTTAATTCCTGGCCAGCTAAATAAATGATCCTGTGAAGAAATTCACTCATTTATTAAGTGATTTATTAAGTAGCAAGGAGACAGTTCAGATGACCCAACTGACCTTACTAGCATAGCACTAATAATTCAATGCTTTTTACAGAAAGAGAGGAACATTATGAAATATAAGGCATAAATTCCAGTTTCTCACCAATCTTCTTGACTTTTCATATGGTGTCACTGAACATAGTTCAGCAGATCTGTCTCTTACCAAATGAATGGTTTAGATTTAATCTTATTTAAAGACTGCTTCTAGGCAAAAGAAGTCTGCATTTAACATTTTTTCCCAAAGAATGAGACTACACTTTTCCCTTTTTCCTTTTCTTCCTTTTCATTTGGAGTTACTTTGAACAAATATTTACCGGTCTAGACACCACTGAAGATAATAGATCCAGTCCTTTTATCAAGGCTAGCATTTGAAAGCTCTATGCAATTAAATTAATCAAAGTTCAATCTAATTTCATTATACTTTGGCACTCTTGTGCCTGCATCAAGGAGAGACCAAAGATATATTCAGAAAAAGTTTGATCAAGATGTCTAACTAAAAATATATCAGTATACCACATATAATTTTGTGAAAACTGATATGTTAAAAAATGTCTGTCTTAGAAAACTGGATAGTCATGGTCTTTTATCAGTAAATGGGGTATATCACTAAAGAAATACACAACACAAAGCATAAGCTAAACCAGAATTAAACCTGAAATTCAGTGTCTTCTATAGTTTTATACCATTTACTAATATTTTAGCACATGGTGTATTTTCTTAGTCTGTACAGCTGCCAAACATTCACAAAGAATTCGCAGAAGCAAAATATGATACATGTAATTCAATTTTTTTTTTGTTTGGTACCTAAATGAAGATTAATTCCTTCAAAAGGACTGAGTGAACTATTCCTAACAAAATCTGTTCATCAGGCTTTCTAGCTCCTTGACAGTCTATTTCAGCTCCTGAAGATAGGTTGTAGGTCTGATAATTTTGCCATTGGTCTCCTAAAAATGTTTTCCGTATGAGAGTAGAAGAGATGTAGGAAAAGATCTATCAATCCTGGAGGTCTCCTTCATGCTCAGTTATAAAAGCTGGGTGAGGGGGACAATTCTTAGTGATTCTGACTTACTTGGTGTGAGTAACCTCCTCTACTCCAGGATAATACAGGAAAGCTGATTGGAATACAGTCAAGCAGTTTGTAAAAACTCAAGATCTAAGTCCGAATATCAGTCCTTCTCACAAAAATCTGTGGAGAGCAGAACTGAGGGCATATGCACACAAGTTTTTATAAAATATATTCCATGCATACAGACCATGGCTACTGACCATCAGACAGCACTGTGCCCTTGTGGCCAAGAAGGCCAACAGTATCCTGGGGTGCATAAAAAGGACTGCAGCCAGCAGGTGAAGAGAAGTTATCCTCCCCCTCTACTCTGCCCTAGACAGACCACATCGGCAGTACCCTGTATAGTTCTGCGCGCCCAGTTCAAGAAAGATGGGGACCTACCAGAGAGAGTCCAGCTGAGAGCTACAAAGATGATCAGGGAACTGGAGCATCTACCTTATGAGGAAAGGCTGAGAGACTTGGGTCTGTTCAGACTGGAGAAGAGAAGACTGAGGGGGGATCTTATCAATGTGTATAAATATCTGAAGGGTGAGTGTCAAGAGGATACGACGAGACTCTTCAGTGGTGCCCATTGACAGGCCAAGGGGCAATGGGCACAAGCTGGAACACAGGGAGTTCCAGCTATACATGAGAAAAAAATCCTTTCCTGTGCGGGTGCCAGAGCAGTGGCACAGGCTGCCCAGGGAGGCTGTGGAGTCTCCTTCCCTGGAGACATTCAAACCCCACCTGGATGTGTTCCTCTGCCCCCTCCTCTAGGTGTGCCTTCTCCAGCAGGGGGGTTGGACAAGATGATCTGCAGAGGCCCCTTCTAACCCCTACCATTCTGTGATTCTGTGATTCTGCGATTCTGCGATAGTATTGTACAGGATTGTTCACAAGGTGATTTGGAAATACACATTTTGAACCTTATAGATAAAATCACAGAGATCAGGAATGGAATTGTAGATATTGGCAATGTACTCAGATGTGTGTTCTCTGACTCCATAATTCATAGTTCTGATAGACTAACAGATATTATTACTAAAACATGGGATGTTTAAATACTGCATGCTCCCTGTGAATGTTTCTATGTAATACTGGGCTCCTATTATCAGAAAAGCCAAATGTACCTCATAATTACTATAGCTCTATTCAGTGCAGAGAAACTGTTATGCTGTAACACAAATTGCAGTAAAGTATTAGTAAATGGTATAAAACTAAAGATGACATTGAATTTCAGGTTTGTTTCTGGTTTAGCCCATGCTTTCTGTTATGTATTTCTTAATTCTATTAACTGTGTAGCTACTGAGTCACTACTCAGTAGTTTATGTTGCTATAAGTGAGAGCTGTATCTACATATGAAAATGTGATGTGCTTTGGTATACAGATCCTACATAAACTTCACCAAGTATTTTAATTACTTTTTCTCATTTCTCTCTAGAAGTCTGTCATTCACAATCTTTTCATATGACACTACAATAATTTCTGGCAAATATTTTCGTGTTGATTTCATCAGGCAAAGATTTTTTTTTTTTCAGTAAAAATGCTCAGAATGTATTTCTTTGATCTGTGACAAATGAAAATGAAGAATGCTTGTGGTTTTATGAGAGTATCCACAATGGTCATATGATTCTTCTTGTGGCAGTGTATGTCTAAGTAACCTACTGACCCTACAGACAGAATTATTTGATGTTGCTAAACGATATAACAACTTTTATTTTTCTAGATGATACTGTACAAGGAACTTTTAGGTAAAAAATTCAGCACAACTATGTCAAGAAATAATACCCACCCTTCAGTTCAGATATTATATCAAAAGTTAGTCTCCAATATGGCTACATATTACAGTTCTTTTTTTTTTAACATATTAATTATATCAGACAAAAAAGCTTATAAAATAAAATTTAAAAAATGTAGTTATAATAAAATATATATTTACAGTAGATTATTTATAATGTCTAAATTATGAAATCTTTTTTATTGACTGTAAAATATTTAAAGGAAGAGAACCTGATTGCTATTTCTATTTTTTCTTTGATACACAGTACTATGGCATTAAACAGGTGCCATGCTGTGGTAAAAAGGCTGGTCCAGTAACTACCACACCACGTAAGAAAATTTGTAGCTAGGTGTTGCTTTGGCACAGATTTCCACTGTAACTCAGTGAGAACTTTCACAAATTTGTGAATAGAAAAGGATTCAAATCCTTGTTCATCTGACCTAGTTCAAACGTAAATTAGTATTTTGCAAAAAATTCAATAACTGAAGAAGCAGAGCTCTTGCTTGATGACTTCTCATTCTTTGCATTTATCAACACTTCATATTGCCTCTCATTTTCCTATTTATTCAATATTTCCATTAAATTCAACACTGATAGAGCTGACCTATACATTATTATTCTGGTCTATTCTGTTACAAGTGCTTAAAGTCCACTATGTTATTGAGAGTTCTGGATATAAAAAAATGGCTAACCATCCAAGGAATAACATTTTTATATATTTGCTTTAACACAGGAAAGCAATCTATAATACTTCTAGTTTCAAAGGATACCAGCTGGTTTATGATAGGTATTTCATGGGTTTTATGTCATCCTGCCCAATATGCTTCTCATCACTCCATCATCATAATTACCTTTTCAATTAGCAGTTTTATGTTTGTACAAGATTAGCAGCACCTGAATCAAATTCACTTTGCTCATGACAGCAACCTTTGCAATTACTATTGCTGTTAAATAACACAAATATAAACAACAGAGAACTAGGCTTTAGGAAACAAAGTTTCTTCTTTCTACATTTTCACTGAAATTCAAGGTAAAGCAACGTTGGTTTTTTCATATTAAATCTATACATGTTGAACAGAAGTGATGTCAGAAAAGACCTTGTACATTCCTACCAATTTAATTTTCTATGTTAATTAAAATTTGTACAAAAATAAAAATTACCTAAGTTTAAAAAAGTAGAATATAAGATAACCTAAATCAAAATCTCTACAGCTTTTAGTCTATAGACTTGTAGCTTTATTAAGAATATAGGTATCATATCCAGAATGAAAACCTTTACCAAATAATGCTGAAGAAATTATTCACAGTATAAAATAGTAAAAGAATTGGTTTAAGTAATTTAATTAAAACTTTATTCTTCTTCCTCTGTGAGTTTTTCGTTTATTAGCTATCTGTCGGTTAGAACCAGATATAGCATAACGTTCTTAGAGGTTGCTACCTAACAAACGTAAATGAGAAACAGATAGTACAGGCTTTTGGTGGTGACGATGTTGCTGGGTGTATAGTTTTTCCTTAATTAATTCGAAGGAAGTTTTAAAAAAGTTTCAAATAGGAACCGAATCATGACCTTTTGTAGGATAAACCTAACAATAAGTCCATATATCCACTTTCTGGACCTCTCCTTTCCCAACTGCCATCTCATCCATAAAAGTCAAAACAATCCTTGAGTATCTGTTAAAGTTTATTTAAGACATTCTTAATTTTGAATGAAGGTTGTTTTATAACACTATGTATGAAGAGGGGAGTTGTCATAACTGTGTGTGGAAGTATAGTTTTGTGCATGAAAATCATTCAGAAAAAAAAAGTATTCAGGCGAGTATTAGCACCAATTATCTCTGTGTGGCTACCTAGAAATGGTGATTTAACATTGTTATTTCACTGGAAAATTAAGTTCCTTGCTGGGATACTGAAAATGAAGTAACATATAATCTTGTCTAAAATATGAATGTAAATGACTAATTTCATATAACCAGGACTGAAAATGTGTACTAACATATTTATTGCAATAGTCAGATCCTGCCTGTGATTGGTCTTGGGCATCCTTGCCAGGAAAAAAGTCTGTGCCTCTGGGTCCAGGACCTTAGTGCTATGTCTGTACAGTAATATGCAGTGTATTATAGAGATTCTAGGGTTAAAAATAAATCAATTACCTTAGGTTTAAGAAAAAATAAGTCATATTTGGTTGTGCTACTGTTTTCAGTTCACACCTACTGCATTGATACATCCAAAATAATTCTTATACTGAGTTAACTTGTTTACAGTTATTTTAAGTACACTTAACTTAAAGTGTATGGTGTTGCCTATACTTATCCCATTAACTTTAACTTAAGGTTATTAATAAGAATTTTGGGCTGAGGAGAACTACTAGACAGTGTGCAGAACCGGTGCTGGAGACTCGAACTGAGAGGGAAATTTCGGAACTCAAATCCACCTGACAAAGAGGAAGAGATGTAAGGGATAAGGCTAAAAAAGATCTTCATGTAAAACTAATCTACAACCTCAACATCTTATACTTTGTTTTCCTTTTTTTCTTATTGATCCTCTGTAATCTATTTTCTGCCTGATTCACTCTCCTGAAAGAGTTCTTATTAGTTTTGTGTTGTTCTCTTAGTAAAAATCTAGCATACATTCAGATGTGGTAGAAGAGCAGTTCACTGTGGTTAAAGAAAAAGAGCTATCTTCCTTTTTTGAATGCAAAATCTTGCACTGCAAGTAGCTGCAAGCTGTTGTCTGTGTCACATGTCTTGGGTAGAGAACTGTACTTCTTAGATGGACAACGAGTATAAATATTTTCAGGTAAGAAACTCAAATGCTGTCCTTGACTAATTTGCTTCCCTCCCCCCCTATTCTTGTAGAAGAATAAGCAAATGAGAAAATAGTCTGAAAAATCTCATGAGAATGTCGAAGGGAAAGGAAATAATCTATCTTTGCAAGGAGAAGACTTCCCTAAGCATTGGATGGGATGGATTGATCAGAATGGTTTAGCTTGATATTTTGAAAACTTATTTATCAATTGAAATTCCAAGACCACTTTGATTCCTAAAAGGGATAAATTTAGAAAACATCAGATTGCATTTTGTCAGCTGCTGTCCTCTTCTAATAATTGTTTTGTCTGTGAAAACAACACTTTCCAGCAAGGAGGTGTTGAAAATGTCAATATGTTATATTTGTTAGGGCTCAAATCTTAGGTGATGTTTTGATGACTTTGTTAATTTTGTCCAACTCACCCTGACATTGTAATTCCAAAAGACGTTGTGAAGTGAACAGAGTCAGAATGAATTTATATATGATCTATCTGCATTTAACCTCTCATTTTGCACATAAAGGAGTCATTTAACCTCTGTATATATTCCTGCAGTATTAACGTGGGAATAACACTCACTTTTTGTACAGTAAAATGCTCACTGGAGTATATTCTGTATCGGTGATAATCTTCATCTTAACAAAGTCAAAAGATTTTTCTAACATATTTTTAAGTCTCTGTTGACAAGCTTTAAGCAGCTTTCAGTTAAAATTTCTGAAGCAGCATACTTTCAAATTGTCATGTCAAAAATGTTTTTCACTGCAATTACTTGTGAAGCACTTGCTGTTCATCCTCAACACTCCTGGTGTTGTTAATGAATACTATGCTTCTAACCTTGGAGACCCTCTTGGAGCTTTCCATCGTTCCTCTTGCAAAATATTGCAAGGAATTACAGTCCCACAGATGGCTTGTGACACTCATGTCAGGTGATTCGGCAAAAGTTTCAAACATGCTGACATAATTTTTTTTTTCTTTAATAAGATAAAGTAAAATCATGTTCCTGCCATTATAAACCATGGTTGGCTGCCAATTCTCACCACACTTACCTGTTTAATTCTGAACTGTTACTGTATTTCAAGGAATTTAGGGTTGAACTCTCTTCAGATCTTTTCAGGTAACTTCAATAAACTGAACACATTTTGTGAATTCCAGACCTAGTTAGGAAAACTTAGTCTGTGTGGGAGGGAACGCCCACACTGGGAAAATGCAAGTTCAGAAATGCATCCTTCATATTATTCCATGCATCATGAGGAAACAGATGATGATGATGATGCTAAATGAACATTTCAGTCACTCTTCACGACCTGGATTTTTGAAGCAAGAACTAGAGTTTTGTCACCTACATGTTTCTTAGTAATTGATTTTTTTCATCCTATGACTAAGCTAACTCTTAATGGGTTTACCAAAAAATAAAATATTTCTGTTAGTCACTACTAATATCCTAAATACTCATTGACATTCAATGCACTGTGTATCTACATCCTACAAGCACTGGACAAAACAGAGAAAAAGGAATAAGCAATTCCTAATGCCAAAGGGTGTGTCTACAGTTTCTTTAGATTAAGAGTGAAACAATCTACTACTTGTTCCCAGTCATTGGCTTTCAGATTTCATCACAGCGCAGGCTTGGAGCTCACAAACTAGATTCTTCTTAGATGAAACTAAACCAGATGATGCACCCCAAAGCACACCTAACACATTCTTGGTATTAATGAACATTCATCGCTTAGGATCAGGCAACAGCTAATGTGAAGAATTCCCCTGAAAAGCAGATGTTGAATATTGGATCTTCAGCACAATCTGTTTTGCTCTATAGATCTTTTTCTTAAGGGCTGAACTAAATTCTAATATAGACATATCCTAAGATTTTTGTTTTCTTCTCCCTCTGTTCCTTTGGCCCAGTCCCCTAACATCTGTTTGCACCATTCCACATATTAGAGAAACAGTCTCTGTGATACATAACTTGTAAACTGTAAATGCATGAAGTTATTTCTGGGCCCACTGATAGCGAACAGACTGTATGTGCTGTTCAGACTATTTAACAGCTTGGATGCAGCTCGGATCTCTAAGTTGGTTAGTCCGTCAATGCACGTATCCCTGCTGGTCACTCAACCAGGGTATATGTATGTCTTTGACCAACCAAACATAACCAATATTCTTCCCAGCTGGCTGCATCACCAACATACTGAAACTGTTTTGAGGAGAGTTAACAGCAGTAAAAAGCTGTATTTGGACTCTTTTCCAGTAATGCTATTATTAAACTCATAGCACTGTTACCATTTCCACAACTTTTCCTCTGTGTGGCAATGTAGGAAAAAGAAGGGAACAAGATGTATTGCAGGAATCGGATGAGAAGCTGTCTCATATGGTAAGCAACACCAGTAGTAACGTAGTTGCTCATTTGAGCCAGTATTAATTCCTTAAAGTTTTTGTTATTTTAGACTCTTTTTGCATTTCTCTAGTGTTTTGTTTTGTACAGGGCTTTTTGTTTGGTTGGTTTTGATTTTTATTTTTTTTATTATGTTCTTTGTGGGGTTTTTATTTTTCCTAATACAAAATGAAAATGTATTCAAAACCTTGTTTTCTGAGGAAGTCTACTCACAAGTACTGCAGAAATATTGTTTACTATGTAATATACCTATGGTTATGTAATAACTAGTATTTTATAATAATAATGATGATTATTATGCCACCTGACTAAGAAAAAATTTTTAAGCAGTAAATGCCCATTAAATCTTGACAATTGTCTTATAGTTTCATTGAAAATTGAGAAACACAATATATTGTATTTACTTTAACAAGTGCTCATAACTCAATGCTATATTCACTGGTTTTAAAAGTACACGGTAAAAAGCTACAGTGTTTGAATTCCTGTGCAGTGTAGGTGTAAAGATTTGTGACATCCCCAGACAGTTTGTCAGTTTGCACTTCACTCCTTTATGATTAGATATAATATGTTGCCCTTTTTTTGAAGATACTAGAGAGGATTATTTAGCATATAAATTACTTCCTCTAATATGTCCATCAACACAGAAAAAAGGAGTAAAGAAGTTTGAAATAAAGGAAGGAGAAGAAAAGACAAAAATATTATAATTTTTTTAAGCAACATTCAGTAGTTAGAAGTGTATATACTGTAAACTATTGTGCTGTACATTGTAGACTACACACAAACTCCAGCTGTACGCCCAGAACAAAAACACAGGGTACCCATCTAGTTTCTGTTGACCCTTTTAAACTCTTCGTCATCTGGGGTTAGCTATTGTCTCTGCATTTTCATTTATGCAAAGTATTAAGAGCATCCAATTGGCCTTAGTACCAATATATATCTAGGGTTTTGCAGAAAAGCGTTCCTGGTATCATTGCTGATGTGCTCAGTGGGTTGTGGCAGGTGGTAGAGAGGGCTAAGGGCACTGGAAGCCTTGTGGTTACACCTTTTCAAGATCTTCCTGCATGGCCATATCTGTCTACCCTGAGTGCAAGGATAAGGGAAAGACAAGAACATAATGACATCACAGTATTATTTGGTCTGTAAAGACAGATGGATCTGCTGTTGTATCAGATGCATAAAAAAGGTAGGCATCAGGCAAAAGACCTTTGGAGAATTTCAGTTAAGGAGGCTTTTGTCCAACACTTAATAACTACTTTTTTGTCATAGTCAGTATACTTCTCAAAAGTCAGCATTGCTTTCTGTTACACTTTCCCAGAAATGTGTAGCTGACTTCTTACTGTTCACATTCTTCTGGGATAAGCTGTAGTGGACATTTTGCTCAGTGTTCTAGCTTTCTGTGTTATCCCACCTAGGTGAACTGCAATGGAAAGCAGCTGCAAATTGTCTATCTGAAACTAGGTATAACATGCCATTTTGTGCCCTGATACACAGATAAAACCTTCTTTTTCTCCATTTTTTCTATTTACCTTTGTATTCACATTTCTCCTGCATCAAAAAGGTGGTTTTCAAAACAAACCAACCAACCAACCAAAAGCTGTGGGTTTTTTGTTTGGTTTGTTTGTTTGGGTGGTTTTTGGTTTTTTTAGTCTTATCTTTAAAAATACTGCTATTTTACACAGTTGAATTTTGCAGCCAAACCACATAGAGAGATTTACACTGATTACAGTTCAATTAGTTCATTCACCCATTGATGAAATCCTGAAGCATCAAGAAAATAATTGTATGTGTTTGGAGACTACTGTTCCCACTGCAAAAGAAAGTCTGAAATTTCATACAGAGATTTAAATCAAAAGGTCTTTATGGATCGAGTTTCTGAAATGTCTATCGAATTAACTACACTGGTTTAGTTTAATTGACTGGTTGAATAAACAATAAAAAGCAAACAGCTGAAGAAAAACTACATCTAAACAAATCTTTCAGTGCTGATAATAGTCAAGGGCAAGATAAGAAGAGGTCTGCACAAAAGATATCAAAAGGACTATTGCGAAGGAATAAGGAAGAATAAGTGTCTGAAAAGATATATTTTGATAGGTTATAACCAAGAGATAAACAATAATTCTGTAAAGTGAATTTAAATTCTCCATTTTTAAAAGCTTTCCCCTTGAAATATTTTTTCCCTTTTTAGTTTAATTGCTTTACCATCTAACTTCCTAACCACAGATGTAACAGCGAATAACAGCACTATCAGACCTCAGCTGGATCATCTGGTGATGACTGAAGACTTGGCTGTAGCCTACAGTGCCCTAGTGGTGGCAGAATTATGAAATTCCCACCAGTACAGGTAACTGAGTGGAGCATAATTTGTGAAGGCCGCACACAGAAGGAAAGGTAGCTTCAAATGTGTGGTTAAATATGAAACAAGACCATCATTCCTGGAGAATGGGAGTTCTTGTGTCAATGTACTAGTGGGTGGAAAGGAGAAGAAATTAACGTTTGCCAACAGTGGTGATAGAAACAAGGTATAAAACGCAGCGACCTGTTTTGAATCATCAATTAATCTTCCACCTTATAACTGGTAGTATTATAAGTCATGTTGTGACTGGTTAATAATACTATATTTAAGCTAATTTTTTCCTCATCTTATGTTTAGGAGATAGTGTTGATCTTCCATCATCAATTACTAAAGATTTTCTATGGAACTCCTCAGCACAAGAAGGTCCACAAGGCATAAATTATTTGACAACTTGACCCTAAAAATTTGGAGAGCATCCAAAATATGATTTTCTAGTAACTTAACTTCACATGATTGAAGCAGCAGAATACTGAGAATATTTTACTCCCCAGATGCATATTGGAGGACATTTCCAGCCCTTTAACTTTCATTTGCTCTTCTTCACACCATAGAGCAGAGTGAAGCATATTAGCTAGTGTTCATGATAAAAAGCCTAATTTAGAATTCACAGCATTCGCCTGCAATATGTTTGATGCTTTAGTTGGGATAGAGGTGTCTAGAGATTAAATCTACAGCTGTTGGAACATTTTAGAATACTTGGTGAAAACAAGTTATTAAGTACAGCTTGAAAGTAGAATTAAACCTCTGAAGTGTAAGTTTTTCTTACTGTGGCAATCTAAATTTGCATACGAAAAAAAGTCAGGTAATAATTTAACTATTAAGGCCTTCACCCAGCTCTGCATCAGTGTACCTTTGCAGCTGTGCAGGGTTCCACTGGCTTCATGGTCGCTTGAGTTTAGCTGAGGGTAATTTTGGAGTCAAAGGACAATTTTTTAAGCATTTATTTTGTGTATCATTACTTAAACATTCTACTGGTTTTGTGCCCACACATGAGTGTAGTGGTAGACACAGATGAAAAGACAGACTGGCCTAGAAGTTCTAGGAGCAGAATTTTTCCCTTAAATAATTGACTGCTTTGAGTTTCAGAATTTTTGCTTGCTTCACATGGAGACTTCCTCTGTCAAGGGGAAAAAAAAAAAGCATCTCAGAATATCCTTTCAAAAACACATTTTTCTTGCACTCTAATACTTACACACCAGAGCAAAGGAAAGCCAAGCCTGATATTAGTCAAATTTGTTTCAGGCTTCCAGTTTCAGATAAAATATGTATCAGATGGTCACATATGTATCATCTGATACATGAAGAGGTAACTTGCTTTTTCAAACAGTGAATACCATCAAAAGTCTGTGTTCTGAGATACTTGTCTTACATCATTAGATATGGACATTCTTTGTTTTAATAAGATTAAAGAAGAACAAATTACTGTATCTTCTTTATAGGGAGCATTCATTACCTCTCAAAAAAAAAAAAAAGCAGCAGTGCAAAATTTTGCTCTCAAATGTAGTATCTAAATAATTCTTTGACATTCATTATAGACTTTTGAAAGTAAAATTAATATGAATATCTTTTCATCTGATGACACATTTGCTTTTTTCTCTTTTATTATGCTTTGATTAAATACTTGAATTGCAACAGCCTTGCAAAGTAATTTTTCAACTTTACCCAGAGTGCCATCTAATGGTACTATTGTCTCAAATGGGAGGGAAAAAAAAAAGAGTGGGTCATATTGAAGATTTAATTTTAAGATACAAATGGATTACATCACTTTATGTTGGAATGCAGCCATCGATTTGTTCAGCTAGTAGAGCAGGGTAAAGCTGAAGTGATCCAATCTTTGTATTGTGTTCTCATTGGACTAATTAATAATCATCATAAATTCTGCTATTTTAGTGAAACAATAAGACTACAATATTTAGCAAGGGAAGAAAGTGAAATAAGAGCAGTGGCAGGATAATCTGAAGTCTTTTTCATCTTCCTTCTCTCTTCTAGGTAGCTATCATTTTCTGCAGTTCTGAATGTTACTTGACTCTAACACAGTAAAGTGTCTAATATTAAGCACAAACTTAAATTTCAACTCCAAGAATCTATATAACTGAAGCCACAGAATAATCTTAGAATTCAAACTTTCCTGACTTAATTGGTTCTGTGAAACACCTTGCATATGTGTGGCACCTTTAAAACCTACTATTAACGATGACACATGACTCCAGCTGGTGCCTACAATAGATATGTAATTAATTAGTCCCATTTTGCACAGATTTTTCTGGTTTGACCTCCAATCTCTTGTTAAGGCTTGCATTGACTGTAAATCTTACATATACTAATGCCCATTGTAGCATGTCTGGCTTGCTTGACAGTGAGACAAAATTTAGCTTGAAAAGCCTTGTGCTATATAACACCTTGGCCCATTATACTCAATCTACTTTTATTGCAGTCAGGGAGACCTGAATTCATCTCCCAGCTGATGCTGGTTTCAAAGAAAAAATGCTCTGCTAATAATGCACTTTATGTTGGTCCCCAGATAATGGTTTAAAAATTGAATTGATTTTTTTATCACATGCAGTTTTATTTTTCTCAATACAAGATGTACATTGTTGAGATTGAAAAGGTACAGCAGAGAGCAAAAAATATTATTCAGGTTCTGCAAGTCTGAATTACAAAGAAAGACTTGCCTGTATAGTTTAGAAAATAGTAGTCTAAGTAAAGACCCTGTAGACAGGGAAATAAGATTTTGAAACAAAAGGAACATGATAACACTAACATACATGAAGTGTTTAATAAAAGAATTTTAAAAGAGAGTAACTGGCCTGAATGACAAAAGATGGCAAAAAGATGATGTAATACAGAAATTGTACCAAACGCTTACACCCATTCCATAAAATAAATCAATTCAGTGAAGTAAAACACATACAGAATGAATAAAAAAATAAAAGATACATTGTTGATGGAGTAATACAGACATACCAATACTACTGCATACTTAGTTGTCATGAAGATGACCACTTAGGTGTCAACAGGAGCTGGACAACAAATTATGTATATGTGGTAAGCGTAAGCTCCTTTGACTAGCATATTGTGCCAAACAGAGGATGAATATTTCAAGTGTGAATTATTAACTTGAGTCCAAATGTGACTGTAAGTTTCTATTTGTCACCTCTGTGTGTGTGTTTGAGCATATTTCATTCCTGAAGCATTCCCATTCATTTTACTATCAGGATATTGAACCGGAACACCCCCTGCTCCCCACATCTCATTTTAAAATCAGGAATTCAGTTCAAGTCTCAATTGCTTTCTCTCTCTCTCTCTCTCTCTCTCTCTTTAATGTAAAGATAAAACCATTGCAAACCACAAAACTTTTGTGTCCTCTTTTTCCACAGCTGCACTCACAAAATAGAAAGTGCTTCTCAAAAACAACACAGAAATTTTAGGATAAAAGGCTTGACAGCTGTAAGCTTTTTCCTTAGGATATACTGTACCAGGACCAAAAAATTCCAGCCATCCTGCAAAAGAAAAATACTCTAAGCTTTTTTTGTGGACGGTTCTTCAGACTGAAAGTCTCTTATATGAAAAGAAAAATTTTTAGCTCTTGGACTGCATATCTAAAACTGCAGCCTATGATAGATAAGGACATGTTATGAACTTATTCTCTCCATTCAAATCCATTAGTTTCATTGGGATTTTCTCAGTGGAAGAAAATATAATCTAATATACAATATTAAATAAAAACCCATAGAGTCTTAAATACTACTTTTCATTAATTTTTAGATACCATTAAGCTTTTACAAAGGAAGACCAGAAAGAATAAGAAATAGATGTAATGGATTTACCAGTGGATAATTTGGTGACACGGTAACTTTATCAGACTATTTCTTGAAGAAAGATATCCTTGCTGTATAAGACTGTGGTGTGATTTTTCAACTTCATGTTGAAGTGTGACTAGATATTGAATAAAGATCATCACTTATTCCAGAAATTTATGGATAGTTTTCCTGGACTACTGCTTGTTATTTTACTGGTCTTTTGTTTGAAATAGTTGCTAGTGAAGACTCTGCCAATCACCTTACATGGATATCTGCTGAATTTTTCATCTGTATTATCTTTTGAAAAGAATGATCACAAAGACCTGTGATAGCACTAGCTAACTATTTACATATAGTTCACTGCAAAAAAACCTCTGCTAATTCCAATGCACAGATAGTCATTAGTTTTTCCCTCATAAAAGTAAGGAATGAAAGAGAAGTACTGCTTTTCTTTTTCTTAAGATGATGTTAAACCTTATACTTTAAGGATGGTTGAGCCTAATTTCACACTTTTTTTTCATCTGTTGCCCACTGTTTGCCATTTACTGTAACACTAGTTACTCCTTTGAGCACAGGTGGGAAGCAAAGTGGAAAATGTGCTGGCATAAGTAAAGGTTGTACAAGAATTTCCATGTCTATGCTGTTTGTGTGTGTATTGCATCTCTTTTCTGTTTTTTGCATTTTCCACACACTTATATAATGGAATGCTGTTGCACTCATGATCAGAATGTCTATTAAAAAAACCCAATAAACAAACAAACAAACAGATATTTTACTGGAATTTTTTAATAGCATAATGCTTGCTTAGGGAATTGAATCTCTGTGACAGGATGGTTGGTCACAAGTCCAGAGGGTGATAGGAGTATTTGTTGCAAAAGTCCTTGCAACAACACCCAGCTGAATTGGAATGGGGTTCCTTAATCACTAATTTGCCCAGTTTTTACAGCCAGCCGGGCTGCAGTCCCCCATGACCACCTCAGCACATGCATGACTCATTTCTGTTAATTGTATTCAACTATGTACAAAAGATCTCTAAACTATCTCATCTGTTTGCTAAAGATTGTCTTATATGAATATTTTTTTCATCTGCAAGAATAATTTCTACTGAATATTTACAAGATTCTAATTTATTTACAGTTTTTATCAGTTTTACAGCAGGAATGTCCTGCGGCAGTTTTTGGCCACATTTTGCACCCAGGGGGTAATCAACACATCAAACACACAAATAATACCTGTCAGTCCAGGTGTAGCCAAAACTGTCTGGGGGGTCTCCAGGGCTGTCTGAATCTCATGTTCTTGCAGGTAGTCCTTTGTCTTGGACAAGTTTGTTGGTTTTTTAAAGCAGGCAAAGGGACTTCCTAGATCATCCATGGTATTAATAACTAAGTGCACTGGGTGTACACAAAAACACAACCTTGATACCCTGCTGCACCACAGCTGTAGCTTACATTCTGTAGGTTTTGTCACAAGACTGCACAGTAAGAGAAGGATGAATTCTGGCAGGACAACCAGGGATCAGGCCCAGCCGGCATGGCTTCATGAAACCTGATCTCATTCTATGACAGGGTGACCTGCCTAATGGATGACGGAAAGGTTGTGGGTGTTGTCTACCTGACTTTAGTAAAGCTTTTGACTGTGTCTCCTACAGCATCCTCCTAGAGAAGCTGGCTGCTCATGGCTCAGACAGGGGTACTCTTCACTTGGTCAAAAACTGGGTGGATGGCTGAATCCAGAGAGTTGTGGTGAACGGAGCTAAAATCAGCTGAAAGACAGTCACGAGTGGGGTTCCCCAGGGCTCAGTTTTGGGGCCAGTCTTGTTTAATATCTTTATCAATGATCTGGATAAGGGGATTGAGTGTGCCCTAAGTAAGTTCACAGATGACACCAATTTGGGTGGGAGTGTTGATCTGCTTGAGGGTAGGAAGGCTCTTCAGAGGGATCTGGACAGTCTGGATCGATGGGCTGAGGCCAATTGTATGAGGTTCAACAAGGCCAAGTGCCAGGTCCTACACTTGGGTCACAACAACCCCATGCGGTGTTACAGGCTTGGGGAGGAGTGGCTGGAGAGCTGCCTGGTGGAGAAGGACCTGGGGGTGACGGCTGGCAGCTGGCTACACATGAGCCAGCAGTGTGCCCAGGTGGCCAAGGTTGTCAACAGCATCCTGGCTTGTATCAGGAAGAGTGTGGCCAGCAGGAGTAAGGAAGTGATCGTGCCCCTGTACTCGGCACTGGTGAGGCCGCCCCTCGAGTACTGTGTGCAGTTTTGGGCCCCTCACTACAAGAAGGACATTGAGGTGCTCGAGCGTATCCAGAGAAGGGCAACGAAGCTGGTGAAGGGTCTTGAGAGCAGGTCTTATGAGGAGCGGTTGAGGGAGCTGGCGTTGTTTAGCCTGGAGAAGAGGAGGCTGAGGGGAGACCTTCCTGCTCTCTACAACTGCCTGAAAGGAGGTTGTAGTCAGGTGGGTGTTGGTCTCTTCTCCCAAGTAACAAGCACTAGAACGAGAGGAAATGTCTTCAAGCTGTGTCAGTAAGGGTTTAGATTGGATATTAGGAAAAATGTCTTTAGCGAAAGAGTGGTCAGACATTGGAAGAGGCTGCCCAGAGAGGTGGTGGAATCACCGTCCCTGGAGGTGTTCAAAAAAATGTGTAGACGTGGCACTTCAGGACGTGGTTTAGGAGACATGGTAGTGTTGGGTTGACAGTTGGACTTGATGATCCTACAGGTCTTTTCCAACCTTAGTGGTTCTATGATTCTTTGGTATAAACAGGGAAAATTAAAAGTTGATTCAGTGGCAAAGTTTGAAGAACAACAAAAAAATCCTTTTCTGTATAACATAAAGAGAACTATTGATAATTTCATACTGTAACAGAGAGGATTAATAGTGATGAGATGCATCTCTAGAAAAATCTCTTCTACTACTACTATTATCACAGGAGTGAAAGGAAGGATTCATATATGTGCTTTCCCCCTTGACCATACATAATTTGAGCATTCTCTTCTTTAATAGCATGCAACAGGGATACTTGGCTACAAATCCCATTAATAATAAGCTTCAGAAAGCTTCAAATACACTTCAAGGAGACTAGTATGTACGTGTATTTATTCATCTGAGGGTACAAAAATAGGTGTGCATAGAAATAAATTAATAAAGTGAAAAAGGATTGAAAGGCTGTAAATTCCAATACTTTTTATGCTTGCAGGCTAACTTACACTGATGCCATAAGCAGCTTTATTTTGTATTTTGTAGGTCCATTAAATCATAGTATGCTGTAAATGCATATTTAAGGCATTCAGAAGCAAAATCTCAAAAGAACTCATCTTAAGTATGTTGAAATAAAAGCTGGAAATGTACCTGATTCCCAAATTCTATTTGAGTTCAAAAAGCCATATAAAGTGCTCACAGCTTTGAGCTGTGAAGTCAGGGCCTGAGATGAAAATTGTGACCTCTACGCAACTATGAATTCTGTCCTGGCGATTGCCTCAAAATTAGTGTACAAAGTTGATTGTAAGGACCAGCATAATGCTTTCTTCTACATGCCTGCTGGGAAATTGGTAATGTTTTTTGTCAATGGTTTCCATCCTATGAATTCTCTATACTTTTGCAATGTAAATTTAAGAATGTGTTCAGTAAGGAAAATATGAATATGCTGTTCTGGATGAATAAGCAGCAGAAAGGTTGGTGTGACACACTAATATCATAACAACCATATGCTTTGTCATATGTGTTTATCCAGTCAATCAGGATAATATTATTCCATTTGTATCTTACTATAGATATTACATCGGAGACAAACCCGAGTGTTCAGAGATTATGAAATATATAGTGGACTGAAGAACAAAATATAAACATCATTCTTCACTGTAAAGTGCTAAAGCTGCAAGGTACTGGGGGATCATATTTTCATCAAAGCAATAAGAGCCTCATGAGGATCTAACATCCAGCTATCACTTTCATCCATTTCAGTCTTTAATTCTGAATGTATTAGACCTCTCCAGACACTGTTTGTTTCCTGCCTTCTTGTTAATTTCTTTGTTCCATTGTCCTTATTTCTAATGTAATTTTTCTGATTTGTCATTTCTACAAAGATGCACACTGATATAAAAGATGGGAAACCCCGCTACATATTTCAACATACATATTTAATGTTGATCACTACACTTGGATATCTCTCACACTATGATTGCAACATATATGACAGCAGCTGAAGCACTAAATAAAAGAAGATTAAAACATGTTATAGTGGGGTGTAAATGATAATTCTGTGTTGATGTATTGCTTCCCAGCTGCACTCATACATCTGTTATATACTCAGGTTGGACATCTTTCTAGTTTGGGCTTAGAAGTATTACATAGGTAAGAGTGAGCATTTTTCTTGCAGATGCTCACAAAGACCATTTTCTTCACTGGATTTTGCTTTTTTCCCCTGCATATGAATATCTTGAAAATAGGCTAGAACATTAGTCAAGATCTTAGCTACATAGTTTGCCTGACTCTTTGGTGCAAATATTTTCTTGTTGACATTCTTTTCCAAACTTTCCTTTCCATAGTGACCCTTCCATATTGATTCAATTCTGAAACCTTCTTCCATTGTTTTCACAATGTTCTTGGAATATTCTTATTGAATTGTCCCCCTTATTCAGCAGCCTGCATGATTCTTCCTATATCTTTAAAAACAAAAATATTCTTCATGTTACTGCTACCGTCTGCTCATCTGTCCAGTTCAGATTAGGTCAGATTCAGTTTATGTTTCTTGTTCATGTTTGTTACCACATTGCTTCTACCTATCTCCCTGATCATATCTATTAATCATTTACATGTTGAATCAAAAGGCAGGTATTATTTTTCCCTTAGTCCAGGCCTAATGTTCTTACCCTTTGTAAGTGGATGATTTGTTTTTTTCTTTATCTTAGGTGTTTAGTTGTCATCTCCTACTAATCCCCCACCTGTACTCACAATAACGCTCTGCTTCTGAGAAAACTAAAACAGTGTAAAATGTGAATTGCACGATTGTTTAACATTTATCTGAAAATATTTTCTGCTAAATCATGACTAATTACATGAGCATTTGGAGACATTTTCTCGCATCCTTTCATTGAATAGCATCTTACTCCTTAAGATGTCCATCACAATGCAAGTAATTTATGCATAGAGAATATATCCAGTGACTGCAAATAAAGGAGCCAGAATAAGGCCTCAGTAGAACATGCTGCCAATCGTCAAAGAAAATAGTTGATAAATATTATCAACTATATATCAATTATATATCAATTATATACAATATCAATTATATATATATAAAAATTATATCAACTATATATCAATTATATTTTTTGAGTAGTTAAAAATTTGAAATAATCAAGATGAGTGATAATATAATTTACGTTTGCAGATGGACCTAAAAAATCCTAAAAAATTTTTTCTCATAAAGTAGTCGGACATCTGTGTTTAGTGCCAGAAACATTTATCTTGTTGCAGTTGTCTCTGTAAAACTGATTTCTATTTTATTATTATTAATTCATGAATGGGTGAAATCTTTGGCTGTTCATTCATATAACTATCCTATCAAAATTAGTGCTCTCCTTCCTGTTTTACATTAACATAGCCCAAGTCATTTAAATGATAAATTAGCCAGTTATGTCTAAGGAGACTGCTATCACCAGTAAAGTGAGACATATGTGATGCAATATTTGCAGTACTAACTAAAACCTTTAAAAAAGGTGATGATTACTGTGAAGAGAGAGGTAAGTATAATTTCTGAGAAAATCCTGCGGTTTTTGAGTTGAGATTAAAAAAAAAATAAGTCAACACCTAAATCAGATGTAAGCTTTCAAAACAGAATATATGACAGATTTTATATTTTATTTATTTGTATTGGTCTCCTTCAGAGAGGTATATGTCACACTCTGTCCTCACACAGTTCTCTGGGAATTTGCAGTGATGAAGGGCTTTAGGTTTCTCTCTATTGAGTACTTATTTTTGTAATAGCAGTTTAAACTGCAAGATAATCATAGAGAATACTTTTATTTCTGTTGCAGTACTTCTAGGGATGCTTTCTAAAGCTGTAATGAACAGGTTGACTCCCGTCCCCCCATGATCATCTGTTTCTTGGCCCTCCTTCCAAAGGAGTCAAAACCCCAAAACCAAACCAGCCAGCTCAGCCCTTCTCCCTCCCAGAAGAATCCAAACAAAAAGTTCATTATAGCTTCTGGGTTTGACTGGCTTATGTGTTCATTTGTAAAGTGTACTGCTGACAGTCTTAATTTTCAAGTCATTATCCATTATACACAGCCCAGCATGTTGAAAAATATCAAGCATTTTGTAAAAAGTCCTCTTTCTTCTTAAGGATGAATCATAATTTTACATTCTTACAATGTAAAGGGTTCTGTAACCACTCCATCCCTGGTGTAACATTGGTAAAGTACGTTTAATAAATCAGGTTTATGGCTCATTCTGTAATGACAATACTTGGGCTGTGTTATATTTTCAGCTGCATGTGTACGGTGCAGAGTTCTGTTCTGTACCTCAATGTTTGCCAGTTACAAGATATAAATAAGGGTTAAATAACAATGGCACTTAAAATGCACTTTAAAATGTGTTGGCATCACAGCATTTAATTCACCAGTATCTGGCACGATGCCTCACAGCAGTATGTTGTCTTCTGTTGTCTTAAGTGTGTAAGACTAATAATTCTGCAATAAACTTTTCACAATTATGTTTAGTGCTATGAAGCAGGTTGAGATAAAGGGTAAATGTGTTACTTAACTTCAGTTACTCCAAAAACTACTTTGAAAACAAACATTTTGTGGCTCTGGCATAGTCCCAGAATTATACTGCTAGCACCCATGACACAGAAAACAAACTAGGGATTGATCTAGGGACCAAGCTGAAGTATATCTATCCTTACAGTTGTGACCTGTCATTGGTGACTAAGCTAAAGACTAAGAGGAGCATGAAATCTGTGAACATTTGCAAGGCACAGTATGAGAGAGACTGCCTACTGCCTTTCATTCATGGGGACCTTATGCTTGTTCTCTTTGCTAAACATACTCATCACAGACTGGGAAATAAACTGGACCAGGTAAAACACAAAAAACCTGCCAGATTTCTTGCTTTTTGTAACAAATTTAGGGTTTTTACCTTCTCTTGGAGCAACACAACACCCCACTATGTAGTCATTTATTAACCACTAGTCCAGATACCTAATTTTAGACACCTGACTCTAAATTTGTTTATTTACTTGAAGTCATATGTATTTACAAAATCTGCAACAGCAGGTTACACTTCCTCTTCATTCTGCACAAAACCCACAATACATGTTATTAATCCCATTGGCAAACACACAAGCTGTCACTGTTCACCAGGCTAATCTGATGATCAAAGTTTAAATGGTGCCTGCTATAAAAGGGATGTCAGCAGTGGTGTGCTCTCCACACTGCTGTGCCAGTATGTCTCAATCCTGACATTGCTCAGTGATGGAGCACTGAAACCCCTCTGACTCACAGTGTTTAAATCCATTCTGATTAGAGACACAGTGGGAACTTTAGCAAGATTTTACACTGTTACAGCCTTTTACTGCTCATAGCTCATTGACTACATATAGGCTGCCAAGCACTAGGAGTGTTTAATGTTGCTCTGACACAGTTTTAAATAAAACACGTTTATTATCATAAGAAGAAAACAGTATGTACAGAAGGTAGAATCCAAGTGCCAGGTATTGAACAGTGCTTTGTCACCTCACAAGAAAATGTCAGCAACAGTGTTTTTCTTGAGATTAAAAACCTGTTCAAGAAGAAAAATTTTGGTGATGCCCACTAATGACTTTCAGATTGTGCACATTATTTAGATGCTTCTTTGCTACCTGCAATTGTCTATTTTGAAATGGTAAGTGGTTTAGTGTGTTCTGATCCCTCCCTATTCCGTTTCAATTTATTTCCCCAGAGAGTATGGGTTAGGCACAGCAGCTGGCTGTCACTGTGACTTGGTTTTTATTCTGCTGTGCAGCTGAGCTGAATAAGGAACAAGCAGAAAAAGTCAGCAAAGTTGTCCAAAGTCAGTCAGTGCCATAGCTGAAACTGGGAATCATCTTGACTCCCAGCCTAAATGTTGCAGCAGTTGCCTGCATTTAATTAAGTACTGTACATTTTGGACACTTTCTTGCTATTCTTTTACATTTACTTAAGCAATTCCTCGGAAAAAAAGTGGTAGTCGTGAGGAAAAAAAGCAAAGAACCCATACTGTGAGCTAAGTACTTTGAGTTACTGTACACAGCAGCTTCTATATGTTTGTATGCATGACTTTGCTTATGCAAGTCAATATTCAAGACTTGTGAATTCATTGGAAAACAGTAAAATGGGCCTAACATGGGAATGAAGGCACAGAATAAAGGTCCCTTCCAACCCAAACCATTCTATGGTTCTATGATTCTATGAATAAGGGACAGACTGGAACACATTTTTTAATGCTTTTCTCATTGAATAGTGATCTATTTTAATACATTTCAATTAATGTGACTTAAATAATATGATCTTTGAAAATTCCAGCAATATGTCTAATGAAATCTCACGTTCAAATAGGGACAAATACGTCCATTCCTCTTGGTCCCAAGTGACATGCTGATATTTGTTTACGGTGAGTGAAAATGTATGGTTATTTCACTTCTTCCTTTACTTATCTAAAACTATCTATACTGTCTACTCTGGCCTGGATGTTACTTGCATGGTTTATACTCTCTCCTTGAGATTTTTTTTTTTTTTAATTTTAAACAAAGCCTGTTTGGTTTTAGAAATGTAGGTAATATCTGCTCCAGGTAATATAGTGCTATTCAAAGACATCTAAATGAGTTATATATGAGCTAGTTCCATAACTATATATGCTACAGCTGAATGATTGAAGTGCTTTACTTTGACTCAGTAATCAGTAATCTTGCTGAGGAACCAGGCAACCAGGCAATTGGCTTGGGATAAGTGATAATCTGAACTAGTACTTCCACAGCTGCTACATTATTTCAGGTAGGAATAACTGATTATTTGGAGCTAGCTTATATCTTGTGGATGTACACATGGAATTTCATGTGATTAATGAGAAGAAGTGGTAGCACTCAGACTACCAGGATCTACAGAAAGGAAAATAATACGTTTAGGAAGTAGGGGGAAAAAAGGAACACCTGGTAATGGAGCAAACAAATCTTGGGCAGCAGGCTGGCAAACTTGGTGAGGAGGGCTTTAAACTGAGGAACTTGGGGGGAGGGGGACAAACTAGCAATGCTAATGCCACCACACACAATGGGGGAATAAGACAGGACAATGTGAGCAGTGATAAAGGTGCCATGGTGGCCTCATGCGATGGTAACCAGCAGACCATCCGCCTCAGGGGTTTGCATAGCTGTAGTGGGTCCTCATACACCCCGCTGGGGAAACCTGTGTGCTCAAGCACCTTCCTGAAATGCCTGTACACCCACTCACACAGCATGGGGAATAAACAGGAGGAACTAGAGGTCTGTGTACGTCACAGGGCCATGATCTCATTGCAATCACAGAGACACGGTGGGATAGATTACACAACTGGAATGTGGTCAGGATGGCTACAGGCTTTTCAGGAAGGAGGACAGACCAACAAGGCGAGGTGGGGGAGTGCGCTTTATGTGAGGGAGCAACTGGAATGCATCAAGCTCTGCCTTGGAGTGGAAGGAGAACAAGTTGAGAGCTTGTGGGTAAAAATTAAGGGACAGCCAAATATGGGTGACACTGTTTTGGGCGTTTGCTGCAGGCCACCTGATCAAGAAGAGGAAATTGATGGAGCTGGAAGTAGCCTCGCAATTGCAGGCCCTGGTCCTCATGGAGGACTTCAACCACCCTGATATTTGCTGGAAAAGCAACATGGCATGCTATGCATGATCCACAAGGTTCCTTCAGATCGTCAAGGACAACTTTTTGATGCAAGTGGTGGAGGAACCAACGAGGCGAGATGTGCTGCTGAACCTTATCCTAAAACAAGGAAGGTCTGGTTGAGGATGTGAGAGTTGGGGGTAGCCTTGGCTGCAGTGACCATGAGATGATCGAGTTCAGGATACTGTGAGGTGGAAGCACAGCGACAAATCAGGTTACAACCCTGGACTTCAAGAGGGCCAACTTTGGCCTCTTCAAAGACCTGCTAGGTAGAATCCCATGGCCTAGGGCTCTAGAAGGCAGAGGGGTCCAAGAGAGCTGGTCAGTGTTCAAGGACCACTTCCTCTGAGCTCAAGATCAGAGCATCCCAAGGAGGAAGTCAGGCAGAGGAGCCAGGACACCTACATGGATAAGCAAAGAGCTTCTAGAGAAACTCAAACAGTAGAAGGAGGTTCCCAGTATGTGGAAAAAGGGACTGGCCACTTGGGAGAAAGATAAGAATGTTGTCAGAGTGTGCAGACATGTGATGAGGAAGGCCAAGGCCCACTTGGAATTAAATCTGGAAGGCATGACAGAGATAACAAGAAGGGCTTCTTCAAATACATCAGCAGTAAAAGGAAGACTGGGGATACAGTGGGTCCACTGCTGAACAAGGACAGGGGCCCTGGTGATGCAGGATGCAGAGAAGGCATTGTTACTGAATGCCTTCTTTGCTTTGGTCTTCACTGATAAGGCTGGCCCTCAAGCATCTCACCCCCTGAGATAAGAGGACAAATCTGGAGAAAGGAAGACTTACCATCAGTTGAGAAGGACTGGGTCAGACATCACCTATGCAAACTGGATCCTCGCAAATCCATGGGCCCTGATGGGATGCCCCTGTGAGTGCTGAGGGAGCTGGTGGATGTTCTTGCTGAGCCACTCTCCACCATCTTTGAAAGGTCATGGAGGACAGGAGAGGTGCCTGAGGCCTGGAGGACAGCAAATGTCACTCCAACCTTCAAAAAGGGCAGGACGGAGGACCTGGGGAACTATAGGCCAGTCAGCCTCACCTCCATCCCTGGAAAGGTGATGGAGCAGTTCATCCTGGAGGTCATCTCCAGGCAAGTAGAAGAAAGAAGGTTATCAGAAGTAGTCAACGTGGATTCACCAAGGGAAGTTCATGCTTGACCAGCCTGATAGCCTTCTACAATGGTGTGACTGGCTGGGTTGATGGAGGGAGAGCAGTGGATATTGTCTCTCTTGTCTTCAGTAAGGCATTTGACACTGTCTTGTATATCCTCCTCACAGGCAAACTAAGGAAGTGTGGGTTGGATGAGTGGACAGTGAGGTGGATACAGAACTGGCTCAACAACAGAACTCAGAGGGTTGTGATCAATGGGGCAGAGTCTGGATGGAGGCCTGTCACTAGCGGCGTTCCCCAGGGGTTTGTGCTGGGTCCAGCCCTGTTCAAAATATTCATCAGTGACCTGGATGATGGGATAGAGTGTAACCTCAGCAAGTTCACTGATGATACCAAGCTGGGAAGAGTGGCTGATACACCAGAAGGCTGTGCTGCCATCCAATGAGACCTGGACAGGCTGGAGAGCTGGGCCGAGGGGAACCTGATGAAATTCAACAAGAGCAAGTGCAAGGTCCTGCACCTGGGGAGGAACAACCCCATGCACCAGGACATGGGCTGAACTACTGGAAAGCAGCTTTGCTGAGAAGGACCTGGGAGCGCTGGTGAACAGCAAGCTGACCCTGAGCCAGCAATGTGCCCTTGTTGCCAAGAAGGCCAACAGTATCCTGGGGTGCATCAAAAGGATTGTGGCCAGTAGGTTGAGAGAAGTTATCCTTCCCCTCTAGTCTGCCCTAGTGAGACCACATCTGCAGTACTGTGTACAGTTTAAGAAAGACAGGGAACTGCTTGAGCAAGTCCAGCACAGAGCTACGAAGATGCTCAGGGGACTAGAACATCTCCCTTATGAGGAAAGGCTGAGGGGCTTGGGTTTGTTTTGGCTGGAGAAGAGAAGACTGAGGGGGGATTTCATCAATACCTATAAATATCTAAAGGGCGGGTATCAGGACGATAGGGCTAGGCTCTTTTCAATAGTGCCCAATGACAGGACAAGGGGCAATGAGCACAAGTTGGAACACAGGAAGTTCCAGTTAAACATGAGGAAAAACTTCTTTCCTGTGAGGGTGCCAGAGCAGTGGCACAGGCTGCCCAGGGAGGCTGTGCAGTCTCCTTCCCTGGAGACATTCAAAACCCACCTGATGCGTTCCTGTGCCCCCTGCTCTGGGTGTGCCTGCTCAAACAGTGGGGTTGGACAAGGTGATCTCCAGAGGTACCTTCCTACCCCTACCATTCTTTGATTGTGTGATTCTGTGTTTCAAACAGATACAGCTGGGGAACTAAAACTAAAGTATGATTGTGGGCAATTATTTAAGTAGAATAGAGGCTCTTAAGATAGATTATGTGAAGGCTCTACAGCAAAAGTTGTTGAACTTGTAAAGGCATCAAGTTTGTTTAAGGAAAGACTACAAAGATTGTTACTACTGCAGCAGCATATGCAGGTTTAGGCAAAAGAAAACCAGATAAAGTAAAGGAACATAAGCTTTCTGCACCAGTGTCTACTGTGTAGGAGTAAACACCACAGACTAAGAAAAAGCAATGGTGAATTGCTAGGTAATTACTAGGTAAGATGCAACTAAACTTATGTCTTAATGTGCAGCTACCTCATGAGTTTTATAAGACTGTAGGAAAATTCAGGTTGGAGGACATCTTAGAAGGCCGTCTTCCTGATGACAGCCTCATTAATATGGGAAGGCTCCCCTGAAACCAAGTCTTCCCCAGATTGGACAATCCCCATTCCTTTAGCCTTTCCTCACAGGGCAAGAGCTGTACCTCCCCACCATCCTGCTGCCTCTCTGCTGAACTTGCTGCAGTCTTTCCCATACAGTGGGTCCAGAACAGCATGCAGTATTCCCAACTTGGTCTAATGCTGAGCAGAGGAGCATAATCTACCTGGAATGCTCCTGTTAATACAGTCCAGGATGCACTGGCCTTCTCTGTTGTCAGAGCACACTGTGACTTATGCTCCTCCTGCTGCAGCCAGGTCATTTCAGCAGAGTTGCTTTCCAGCCAGTTAGAGCCCAAACTTTGTTGCAAGGGCTCATCTTTTCCCAGGTTCAGGACTTTGTGTTTGTCTTTGTCAAATTTAATGAGATTTCTGTTGGCCCGTTCCTCCGGGTCCCGCTAGATGGAACCCCTGTCTTGAGGGTTATTGAATGTTTCCCCCAGTCTGGTGTAATCTGAAAATAGATGAAAGTGCCTCCTCCTGGTCATGGATAAGGATGCCAAACAAGACAGGATCCAGGATAGATCCCTGTGTTATTCTACATGTTATCTACCTTAAGACAGAGTATGACCCACTAACCATTAACTTCTGAGCCTGACCATGCAACCAGTTATTTACCCATCTGGTTGTCCACCCATCCAGATAATAATGTCCCAACCTGTATTCAAGAATATTGTGGGAAACAATGTTTAAAGCCTTACTGGTCAAATAGAATGCTCTCCCCGCTTCTGTACACTTAGTTGTTTTAGCCTAGGAAGCAATCGGGTTGGTCAGGTACAATTTAGCTTTTAGAAATCCATGCTGACTGCTCCCCATCATCATCATCTTCATATGGTCATAGATTTGTTCCAACATCACTTGCTCCATGATTGCTACAAAGAACAGACTGAGGCTGACTGATCTGTAATTCCCTAGATTTTTCTTTTGGCTTTTTGGGAAGATGGGTGCAATATTTGTATTTCTCCAGCCATTGGCAATATTCCCTCTATCTCCACAACTTGTTAAAGATGAGACCAGCCAGATCTCCCAGCACCACTGGATGCAGCCTGTTGATTTCTGGGTACTTGTACAGGTTAAACTCTCTCAAGTAATCCCTGAATCAGCCCTTATCCACTGCTGGTAGCTCTCAACCTTGTACCCTTTCACGGATCACTGGGGCCTTAGAGTCCCCGTTGGTGAAGACTGAAACAAAGAAGGTAAAATGTAAAATATCTACATGAATAATGGCATATCCACAATGAAGGTTTTTATCATGCAAAAGGAACTGAAAAGCCTGCAAAAAATAAAATACTTCAATATCCCTACTACAACTTAGATAAAACCAGAAATTTAGTAGTGTGAGAAAATGCTCAGATTAATTCATACAAAATCACTCAACAAAACAATGAAAAAGAATTAGTAATCTTTGCCAGCTATTGAGGACACTCTACAAGATTTACTAGATTAAACCGCTGACTGCATGTATTTTTACATGCAAAGTATCAGTGTCATTGGAAAAGCCTGACAATGTTTCATATGCCTCTTGGCAAGTATTGCTGGGTAAAAAGGGCTTTTGATACGAATAGAGCCTGCAAGTCGTTATCGATCTAAAGTAAACTAGCCTTTGAAGGGAAGTACAAGCATCTTGATTATAACAGATTATAGTCTTACTTGAATAAATTAAGAAGAGGCAGCCCATAACAATGGTATGGAGATGCAATTGTACTAATCAGCTTTTCACAAAGAATTTTAGGTCAAACTGAAGCTGAAAAGACCTACTGCCACCTTCTTCAGATATCTTTTGATTCTGAAAAAATCTCTTAAGGCACTGAGAGCCAGAAAGCCATTACAAATATATCCAGGCTGTAGGATATGAGGGGACGCCAGCAATTTACTTTACAAAAATCAATGAAAAACCAAAGAAAATACAAGTAACACAAAAAGGATGCAGCACAGAAGTAATTGAAAATCAGAAACCAATATTTATTAAAGCAATGAAATACATATGTGAGTCACTGACCCTGAAGTACTGTAATCCAGTGCAGTAGCCTACAGTGTAATCATATTATACTGCTTTTTAAGGATTTTTAAGAGCAGCATTTAGAAAAATAAAGAAGATAGCATTTTCTAGGTACAGACAAGAACAGATACATTCAGGAAAGTAGCTCCTAGTTGCATTCTTCAAAATCGAATAATTCTACTTTCTTCATCTTTGTGCACAGGATATTTGTGCAGGCAGATCACAGGTCATTAAAAAGCATCATGAAGAAACCACAGCCAAGTATACCCAAGTGTGTACAGCAGATGTTACTGGGACTTGAATGTTATGATGTGAGAATAAGCTGCTGTTGTAGAAAGCTACTCATGTCTTAGATATGCTATGCAATGTGTACTTTCCTGAATATAATAGAAATGGCATGGCTTTGTCAAAAAAAAAAAAAAAAGAGATAAAGTCTGTCAATATGTGAAATAAAAGATCAGCTAAGAAATATTAGGAATGGAAGGAAATGAAAACAAAACAGAAAATCTAATTACACCAGTACATAAATCCATGGTGTCACTTGAACATTGTTCATAGTTCAGGTCAAACCATTTCAAAAAGATGAAGCAATAATGGAAGCAGAAAATATTCTTGCTACAAGAGATCAGAGGTATAGAAGTCCAAATAAGATTTTAAACTTGAAACAATGTGCTCAATATAAAGTCATGAGTGACATGCAGATGCGAGTAGGGAACTATCCCTTTTGTTATAAAAACTAAGGCAAGCAAACTGAATTGCCAAATATCAGTTTTAAAGAAAATGAGCAGGTTTTTTCACATGGTGCAAGGTAACTTTGTAAAACTTATTCCTACATGTTTTGAATATGAAACTAATCAAGAATTTGAATAAGAGAAAGAGCCTTTTACTGAAAGTGAATTCTCAGTTACTGCATTCTGTACTTTTAGCCCAGGATGGACTCATTTTGACACTCTTACCATATTTTTCCCTTCAGTTTTTGCTACTAATCACTTTCAGCCAATTTAGATGCAACTGGCTCTCCTTACCTTACATACACTGACTATAAGATCTAAGTACTCTGAAACAGACTGAATTAAGATGCAACAGAGAATGCATTTAGTTATTCATATTTTAGGGTTGATTAAACTGAGAAAAACAAATGTCATAGGAACTTATCCCTAGTATCATAGGGAAAATGAACTGTGTAAGAAGCATAGGTGGGACCTCAGATGGTCACAAGCTTGACATGAAAATGCCCCTAAATAAGCACAACAAAAGACAGCAGTCTTCTAATCTTTAAAGCTTGCAACAGAACATAAAAATATATACTACTATGATCATGATATTCAAAAATATAGACAATTCCGATTTGCAGTGACATGAACTTTCCTTCAGAATATGCTCTATCAGAAAACACAATACTGTGTAATGTTTTTTCTCATTTGTGTATTCACAGATACCAATTGACTCAAAAAATTACTCTGACTGTAGTATTTGCATATTTCTAAACCAGGGATAGCTACATGAACAAGAAGAGGAAGCAGAAACTAATTTTACATGACTATTGTTGCTAGGGAGAGTACTCCACTGGGATCATTCACTAAGCTTGTTTGTTTGTCTCACTCTGCCTGGGATTTTTAAGGCAACAACTCAGTGACATAGTGGAAACTCAGAGTGATTCGGGTTTTTCCATTTGTTTTTCCATCATCTCCAATTCTGTATCTGTGGAATTTCAAAACAATAGGTCAAATCCGCAGAGGACAGAAAGTTGTTTTGAGTTTTTTGAAACACATGGAGCTGCAGCAATTGGACAGCCCCAGGTTGGTAGCCTGTTAGTGCCTACAGAGAACTGAAATAATCCCAGGGAACTCAGAACCAGTCAATTACCTGATTTAGGATCGGATCTGATTCCTGCTAGTCTATTCTCAGATTTATGGCTGATCTGAAGAAAATTAGAATCAGTTCCAATAAGTATTAATAATTTTTCTTCTTCCTGATTTTCTTACTTTTAATGTTTTAGATTCTCCTTTTGATCCTTTTTTCTCCTCTTTTTTTTTTTTTTTTTTTTAGCATTCCTTTCTGTCTTGCATCCAGTTATACAATTAAAAGTAGTTAAATGTTATCAAAACATGATGTGGGAAACTGTATAAAACAACGTACCTATTTTAAACCTGGATATGTTAGCCTGACAATTGACAAGTCCTAGAGTGTGTGACTACATACTATTATGATTATTTTGCCATTTGACAGAACCTCCAAGTCCAACACAGGTATGAGGAACATGATTGTTATGCTGTTGGTATTACTCAAAAGGAGGTTTTGCAGATTATCTAACAGTTCTCAATGCTTCAGAATCCAGCACGTTTCATGCTTTTCTTGTTTGGTGCTTATTTTTTAATTTCACTGATTTCTCTGTATACTTGAGTTGTAACTTGTATTGCAAAATGGCATTGTAGAGTTATATGTGGGGACAGAAAATGATCAAGTAACATGGACAGAGAGAATACAGTTAATTGAAAAAGCATGATCCAAACAACCTTGTGTGATGCTGAGCTCCTTCATTCCAGGTAAAAGCCTGATTTCTTGAAGCATTTTCTGCTTTTGTCAGAGTATCTCAGAAAGATGCACTCCCTCATAGGTGCAAATGGTTTAAAGTGTGCTCTGCTTGATCTGTTTCTTAAATTCAGGGTCTCTACCTGACTTTCTTCAGGCTTTTTTTCAGTTAAATGTAGTTTGGTTGGCCACCCTTCATATTGCCATTAAATTTCAGTACTAATATTATATGCTGTGACATCTTCGATAAGACATATAAAAGTCTAACTTTTACAGGCTTTCTTATTATTAAATGAACCAATGAGACCTATACACTTAAAATAAGCTGAGATGAGGTGAGGTGAGATGCATGATATAAATTTTACAAAATACTGTAACTTCTGGATCTGATCATTGTATCAAAGTATCCCAGAAACTTCTGGAATTTTTTTTATCTTTTTCAAATCAAGTGTTGATTTAACAGTTGTTGATACGCATACAGAATTTGCATATATCAAGGTGTTTTTCATCCTACAAAATGCCTTCCCATTTGATTCAGACCCTGAAAGTTTCTCTGAACCCCTCAGTAGAAGATTATAGCTGGACTACAGATATTTTCTTAATGACTTTATATTAAGTCTAAATAAGTCTTTCTTTAAAAAAAAATAATTATATTCACTGTCTAATTCTATCTGAAGAAAATCACAGAAAATAGGTCATTTTCATCTTGTCCCTAGACCAGTGTCATAATCCCATTTATTTTTTTGCAAAACAAAAGGTTTTCTTTGTGATATTCTTCTGGAGCCAGAATAGCATTAATATGTCAAACACAGAGTTTTTTTCAAGGATCAAAGAATCAATTCGAATGGCTTCAGCGGGTAAAGGGCCCTCAGCTAATGGAGAGGTCTCTGTGTCAGTGAAGGCTGCAGATGTTCTGACATAAAGATGTATGATGACTCCATTCATGTTACTATGCCTCCATTATAAAATATTTTTTGGGTTCTTTTATTGCATTCTACAGCAGTGTGATATTTCAGGTATTTCCTGCTAGAAACTGGCAAAAAAAAAGAGATGGATTCTTGTTCTCAGTATTGACATATGTAGATACCACAGAAGAAATGTAGTGAACTTTTAAACAAATGTAACTATATCAGTTGTAAGTAAAAGCCAACCAGCATATTTAACTGGTAATATAACAAGCATCTCCTGCATAATTGGGACAGAGGCCAAGAAGACAAAATAGTCTGAACTAATTACTAAACAACAGCTAAATAGGAGGTGTTATCTAACGGCTGTCAGACACCCCATATAACATGGCATTTCCTATGCTTCAGTGTCATGGTTTAGCCCCAGTCAGCAACCAAGACCCACACGGCTGCTCACTGACTCCCCCCTGGTGGGACGGGAGAGAGAATCGTAAGAGTAAAAGTGAGGAAACCCCTGGGTTGAGATAAAAAGAGTTTAATAGGTAAAGCAAAAGCTGTGCACGGAAGCAAAGCAAAACAAGGAATTCATTCACCCCTTCCCACGGGCAGGCAGGTGTTCAGCCATCTCCAGGACAGCAGGGCTCCATCACGCGTAACGGTTACTTGGGAAGACAAACGCCATTACTCCAAACGTCCCCCCTTCCTGCTTCTTCCCCCAGCTTTATATACTGAGCATGACGTCATATGGTGTGGGATATCCCTTGGGTCAGTTGGGGTCAGCTGTCCTGCTGTGTCCCCTCCCAGCTCCTTGTGCACCCGGCAGAGCACGGGGAGCTGAAAAAGTCCTTGACCAGTGTAAGCGCTACTTAGCAACAACTAAAACATCTCCATATTACCAATGCTTTTTTTAACACAAATCCAAAATGTAGGCCCATACTACCTACTACGAAGAAATTTAACTCTATCCCAGCTGAAACTGGGACATTCAGTCTCAAACACCTTGTCCCTTACTAATGAAGAAAAAAGTAGATTTTTCCCTTTGATTTTCAGACTCTAAGCCCATAGCAGTAATAGCAGTGAAAAGAAAGCACCATACAAAGGAAGAAGAGAGGAAAAGACAAAGGACAAAAAGATACATCTATGTTTTTAATAAGGGTCATCGGTATTTTAAAGGTATATAAGAAAAATCCTAAACCCGAGATTCTGGGACAGATCTGTTAATGTGTCCTCTGTTAAACAAGTTGAGAGCTGCTACTGACTGTTTCCTTTCCTAGCCCTTAAGGTCTCCTCTGGTTGAATACTTTTAATTTAGGAAATGGCAAATATGTTTTATCCAGATTATTTCCTGATGAAATAATTTTATGCTTTTGGTGTTTTGTAACATTTACCTCACTTTGGTAGGCCACAGAGCCTTTGGGTACAGACACACACTGTCATGTTCCTGTTGTACTCTGTGGTACAGACATTGTAGCAACCATGAGTAACAACTGCTATGTGACATATGGAAAATTATGGGGGTGAAGAAGCTGAAAGCTTCAAAGGTAAGGGGATTCTTTATGTGGTCTTTCCATACTACATAATGCAGCAGGGTAAAGCAAAAGAAGAAATGGTCAAAAGCAGAAGCACAAAGCTACAATTTCTAAATTAGTTAATTTTGCATTTGCATGGCTTTTTTCTGCCGTGTCATTTCTCTGATTATTTATAATTTTTGTTTTGCATGTAGTAAAAGAAACATAGTTACAGCATTGTGGTCTTTCATCCAATTGCCATTAAATACAATTTAACAATAATTTATAAATCCAGTAGGTGAAGATCTCCTTTGTATGAGGAATACCATTGTTATGCTGTTGGTATTACTCAAAAGGAGGTTTTTGCAGATTCTCTAGCAATTTTCAATGCTTCAGAAATATTTATGATTTCAATTTTGTATGTTGGAGAGAAGAAGAAAGTCTTTCCTAGCTGATTGAAAAAATGAATCAAATTTAAGCAAATCAGGATTATCAGCTCATTATAATGTTAATTTCAAAGTCAGAATAATTCTAATATTTTAATTTCTGAGATATTTTTGTTTAGAAACAATCTCTTCCCCTACCAGACTATGATGAAGGCAAATCTTCTTTGAAGATATGTCTGAATTATTTTTATTTTTTTCCCTAGTTTATAGCAGGAAGATTTACAGGGTGGATGAGGAGAAAGTTAATATATATCAGTGTCTGCAGCAGCAACAAATTCTTATCAGTGGAGAAAGCAGCATTTTGAAGAAACTGTACAGCTTCTTATTTGTACAACACATTAAAAATAATTTTAGGGAAGGACATAACATACTATTTCTTTTTTTCTTTTTAATATTCTAAATAAACTTCATATGGGATTTTGGTTTGTTTGGTTTTGGGGGGTTTTGTGCTGTTCTTTTTTTTCCTTGAGCAGGTAGACAATATTCTGGGGTTTAATAGTTGTTTCCATTGCTAAGAGAAATTACTGATGGAGCTTAGTTATTTTGGGTTCAGTCCTGTTGATTTTCATGAGCAAGTCAAGTGGCCTTATCAAGCCAGAGGAAACAATTTGCTTGCTCTGTTTTCTAACCAGCCTTTTCAGTTAGTACAACGATGTATCCACAGTTGTTTTGACTCCCATGAATCTTCCATTTCTTCTGATTCCCTGTTCCCACATATTTTATAATACTCCAGGGAATTTATTCTGAATTGTTCTTGGATGTTTGATTGAACTCCATTTTGGGATGGTGACTTCAATTTTTTTCAGCCACTTTCCACCTCTATGTTGTTTTAAATGCTTCCTCCATTTAACCAGCTGACAAGTGGATCCACTGATATTGGTGAGATAAGTCATTGCCCATTTAACAAAGGCAAGAGAACAGGGAGCTTTCAGCTTTCTCCAACATTACCATTGTCAGATTCTACTACTATAAAAAGTAACATGTAGGCACTGAGGATATGCACATTAATACTGCTCAAGGAGGTACAGCATGCATGCTTGTCAGGAAAGAAGGATAGAGCCTTGGGCTCCTTCCTTGTCATTGACATGCAGGGTGGGTGTCTTGCAGTTGTATATGGGGAACTATCCTTCTTCAGTGAAACAAGGTAGAAACATAATTGAAATGTGGGAAGAAGAGAAGAAGGAATATTTACTGTATTCTAACATTTTGACATGAACAAGCATATCTGCCTTCTGGCTTTTTGTATCTAAGAAGTCTGGAAGGATCTTTCTCTTTACTCTAGGTACAACTAGTTGCATAAAATATTAATGTGATTATTTCAAGAGTGAAAAACAATTAATATTGGTAAACAACATATGCTGGTGGACCAATATCTCTTATTTGAAAAGCAATATTTTAAGTTGATAATGTACTGTACTATCTTCATAGCCAGAAGTTATCCTGCAAATGAGTGAATGACCCACAACTTATGCTCTAAAACACAGTTACAGATAGAAATCCTGAGTGTCCAGAGCTCAGGGCTGTTTCTTTCTGGAGTCTGAGATCGTGTATCTATGCTGTTTTGTACTGGGTGTCCATGCTAATGTTTTGGCAGTGGGGGACTTCAGGTGTGGCCTCTGTGAGAAGATGCCAGGGGATGCCCATGCAGGATGCATCTGGTTCCAGTGATCCCTGCAACAGATCCACCACAGGATAAAGCTGAGCCATTAATTAAAAAAGAAAAACAACACAGGGCAAAACACTGCACAGCAATGTGAGAGATAAGAATGAGGGGAAAAAAGTATGACAAACAGCCCTGCAGACACCAAGGTCAGAGCAGTAGGAGGGCTGGAGATGCTCCAGGTGCCAGAGCAGAGATTCCCCTGCAGCTTGTGGAGGATACCATGGTGGAGCAGGAATCTCCCTGAAGACCATAAAGAGGACCACACCAAAGCAGGTGAGTGTTTCATGAAAGAAACTGCAGCTCATGGAGAGGTCATGTTGGAGCAGGTTGTCCTGACAGGAACTGTGGCTGGTGAGGAGCCCATGCTGGATCAGGTGTACCATGAAGGACTGCAACCTGTGGAGAGGACCCAGGCAGGAGAATTTCTTGAAGGATGACAGCCCATGGGAAGGATCCACATCGGAGCAGGGGAAAAGTGTGAGGAGAAAGGAGTGCCAGAAAGAAACTGTCATGGACTAGCTGCAACCCCCTGCTCCCCATTCCCATTGCAGTGTTCAGGGTGTGGGGAGATGGAGGAGTCAGGAATGAAGGAGTGAAGTTGAGACTGGAAAAAGGGGGGAGTGGGAGGAAAATGTTTTAGTTTTTGCCTTTATTTCTCAATATCCAAATCTATTTTAATTAACAATGAATTAAATTAATTTTCCCCAAGTCAAGTCTAGTTTGCCCTTGACTGGAATGGACAAGTGATCTCACTGTCTTTATCTTTACTCATCAGCTTTTCCATCTTATTTTCTCCATCATTCCTGTCAAGTAGGGGGGTAAGGGAGAAGCTGGATGGGAATCTGGCAGCCAGACAAGGTCAACCCACCTTTCTGAAGGCTAAATATCTAAGGCCTTGGTAGTCAGTCTAGTCTTCATTTTGTAATCAGTGGATAAAAATAGGCACCTTTAGAAGGAAATGCATCTGACCTGTCTAAGGACGAGCTGAAGTGCATGTTTCCTTGATTAGAAAGAGACACAGGAGTGACTAGCTCAGGCTTAGATGTCAAGCTTTTAGACATCTAGATTTCTATCCTTGTTTCATCCTTTTAAGTTCTGGATACCAACTTTGGTGTGCTGTCAGAGAATATAAAGTCTTTAGTCTTTAGACTTTACTAGCTTTTTTTCGTGTAATAATAATTAGCAAAAAAATAGTTACTTTTCTTTCTTCTGCAATTCATCTTCACACATAATTTTTTCCTTACTTTCCTTTTAGGCCAGAAGAAACAAGGATCAAAATGTCAGTCAAAGAGGTTTGGAAAAGTATTTTTAAAATGTTAAGAATTATTTTGTGTTATATATCTCTTTTGTCTGTATGGTCATTACTACACTTTCCTTACTGATCCTAATAACACCATCCTTTCCATCAGTATCCAAAGAAAAAAGTATTTTTTAATCCACTCTTAGAACAGGGGATTGTTTTATTCTTTTGGCTGTTTATCAACACTGTTATCATATAATAATTGACCGGTGACAATAATTTAATTTCTCAGTTGTGACTAAAGTAATCTATAAATTATATTACTGAGCCTTACTTAATGTATCTGACATACTTTGCATTTTTACTGGCTGGCCATACAGCATCTCCTTGAGATTTGGGTTGCCAGAAATGTAACAAAGAACAAGAATGGCTTCCTGCCAATCAAATTAGAGAACACTGAAAAGGTCAGAGTTACACAGTATATTACTGTTTTTCAGAGATTGTACTGGGTATTAAAATTCTCTGATGTCTCATTTCACTGACAAAGATTGCGGTGAGAACAGGAAACAGCACAGGATGGCTCAGCCTTTGTGACCACAATTTTTATGAGGATAAGAAATTGAATAAAATAACCACCAAACCAACTCATTCTCATTATATCTAGACTTCTAATACATGGGGCTCTCCAGTTAGGAAAATCGAAAGAAAAATTCCTTAGATCAGAACTGTCCAGGCAGCTCTGAGTTTGAGACAGAATACAGTAATTCTGTCTCAGGAGTAGAATGTGAAATGAATTATGAGATAAAATGAACAGATGTAAATGGTAGCTAAATTGCATCAGACAGTTTCCTGCTGTAATTTACTGTATGCTCTGCAATATTCAAAGTAGCTGTTCTAGCTACCACTTCAGGGTAAAGTGAAATCAAAGCTCAAAACCCTTTCCACAGTGGATTCCTGGATGAATAGCAAAGTAGCACCTATCAGAAAAGCTGGCATTCCTGGACTCAGCAACCCTTGGTGAAATAAGTCAAGCTCATTACTATTTTACCATTTGGAGCTTGATCCAAATGTCTTGTAGCTTGTGTCTCAATTATTGCAGACAAATAGTACCACATCTTGACGTTCTAACTCCGGGGTGGTATTTTTACCTCTTTTCCTTACAGAAAATAGTTATGGGTAAGTTGTTTTTAATGTCTTTGTGTCATATGTTTGTGCCTATATTATGAGACAGTTTGTCTCCACCATCTCTTTCTCATCTCAGGTAAGTGGGAGTAACTAAGAACAATAGAGGTTTAGGTTGTCTTTCCTCACAGCCATCTCTTTCTATAGTAAAAAATTGCTTAGCTGGTGCATTTAGTCTAGGGTTAAGATATAACCATAATAGTAAAAAAAGGAAAAGATGGAGAGAAAAAAATAAAGAACAGTAAGATAAAAGATTAGGATAAATGCTAACCAGAAAGTCCTAGTGGAGGGTATGAACCCTGAGGAGTTAAATATCACAACTGACTTTCCTTGCAGAAAGTAATTCTTCAGAGTAGATGCCCTGTATAAGAAAACATGTTTTTAAAAGGGAGTAAAATTATATCGAAGCTTTTATGAAACTTAATTGTTTGTTTACTTTCATTGTTGTAAGTCCTGCAGAAATTCAATTCTACAATAAAATTCTTGATCTGGTGTCTCACTCTATTGTGAATACATTTTAGTAGTATCTTCATGTAAGCAAAAATTTACCAAACATAGGTACCAGCATAGGATTGTCCCTAGATCCACCAGAGTGTAATCAATGCAACAATACAACATAGGCAAACACACTTATATCTAAAGCTCTATGGCGGGCGCTAGGAACCTAGGTCCAATTTCTATTTTTTCTTCTTGAAATTTCATGCATTTGTGTGAAATTCAGTTTCTAAGTGGAGAATGCAATGGTTTTGCTAGCTTTTACTGGTACTGCTGTGGTAAGTGTATTCATGGTTTTTAGTCCCACAGCTGTCACTGTGATAGCAGACATGGATTTACCTATATTTGAAGCTGTTGAAAACTGTCATGAAAGTCTGTACTACTTCCTGTAATATGCACATTAATGGTAGGGTCTGGGCTTTCTTTACTGTCCCTAATAATTTGATAGGAAATACTGCATCTTAAAATATTAAATAAAAATACAGTTCTCCCTCCCGATGCCCCCTAAATGTATGCCCTTCAAACCATTGGACACTGAACCAGAACTGATACTTTCAGAAGGTTATATAAAAAATAACCATTTTCAGGGAAGAAAATAACAGTATTTTGCTTAATTTTACTTTTGGAACAGATCTTATTAAATTAATGTAAAGTTTTGTGCAATATATTAGAGAATTCAGACCAGATCCTTTAAGTTCGTTACTTCAATAAATAGTGATTACATTTTAAACTAAACTGACAAGTTCTAACAAGTTGCAAATTTTATAATCTGTTTTCACTATGCTAACATTCATTGCCTTTAAAGCTGACATTACTCCCATCTCTGACTTAGAGTAATTTTAAAATTAATTTTATTCCACTACAGCTAAATTTTCCAATGTTTATTGCAGAAAGATTAATGGCAATAAATAGGCAAAACATTGGCCACACAGAGTAGTTTCTACTGAAAAATATTATTTCTTAAACTTTTCTGTTTCATTAATTCCCCCCCTCCCTCTCTGTTCTAGAAAAATTATTGCAACATACTGAAATTACTGAGGCATCCATATATTTCTTTTTTAGATCAGCTTAGGAAGGGAAAGTATCATGTTCATTAAATGTAAAAACAGTGATCCGTATTAGATAATATTTTTCTCTAAAAAGTTTTTAGTTGTAAAAAGGAGATACAAAGCAAACTAAATATTCTCTTATGTGACTCCTTCTCTAAACCACGAACAAAGCTTGTGCCACTATGTTCATTAAGTATGAATTCTGAGCATGTAAGGGAAGGTGTTGTATACAACTGTTGCAAAAATATACATCATTAAAATGGGACCTAATCTCACCTACCAAGCAGGGGACTGTTTGCGGTAGGATTTGATGACAGTGAAAACAATAGTTTGGTGTATGCGTGTGACCCAAACTATTCATTATAATGGTGCATGTTTGGATTCTTTTAGTCCTCAGCCAGGGAACCAAAGTTTTGGATACCAGATCTGGTAGTTATCCACTGTCTGTAGCTGACCTGATGGCTCCTAGTGAGCTTTTCATATGAATTGTCTCTGTAGATCGCAATAAAGCATGAGGGCACATGCCAGTGCATGACAGATTAAAAGAAAAGGGTGGGAGAACAAGGTTTCAGTGGTATGCTGAACGTAACTGATCACTTCCCCAAAATAATTTGTGTTTCTTCACCTGGGTGTAGATAGGAGGTATTAATATATTTTATCCTCTTTCATAGCACCTTTGAAGCTGGAGGCGGAAGGTGTTGAAAGACTGGAACCTGTTCAGTGGAGGACCACCAAAATGATTAGGCAGCTAGAACACATGCCACAAAAGGAAAGTCTGAGAGAACTGAGTTTATTCATTTTCAGGAAAGGAAGGCTAGTGGAGATTTATTGTTGTCTCCAAGTATGTTAATGAAAGGTTGTAGAGAAGAGGCAGACTTTTTTTGAAGGTATAAAGTAAAATGATAGTAAGCAACAGGAACAAACTGCAACAATGAAAGTTCTGATTAGGTGTTAGGGGAAATAAATTACAAAGAGGATGGTAAAACACTGGAACTTGTCATCCAGAGATATTGCAGAACTTCAGTCTTTCAAGATAATCAAAACCAAACTGTACAAGGCTATGAGCATCCTGATGTAACCTGCTCTACCTGGGGGCTTGAAGCAGATGAGATCCAGTGGCCCTTTCCAATCTGCATTATGCTATGATTCTATATTTTCTCACTTAATTTGCAGGCAACATTACAACATTTATTTGTCAGTGAAAAAACACAAGCTATTTCTCAGCACAATGTCAGAGTCAAGAATATGACCATTCCTATTTCTTAAAGTCAGAGAAAGCCAGTAGTGATCTGTAGTGATCGTTATTTGCATAAGACTATAGAAAAAAATTGTTGTGGAAAGTGAAAGGCATGAACTCACACAAAATTTTGAAAAAAATCTATACTTCTTAGATAAGATTAATTAAAAATGGTACACAGGTATGTGTTTTGCGTTTCTTATCATAGGCTGTGCTATTTATGTTGTGCTACTTATTGCTTTTGACACAATCATTGGGAAAACTGCCCAGTTATAATGTTCCATATAATCTGGAAGTGATTGGTACAAACTATGCAACTCTGACCTTTCTAATGTTCTGATGGTCAATTTGATAACCTTTATCAGTTCTCCTCCTTCAGACCGTCAATCACCTCTGAAAAGGGAAAGAAAGGGGAAAAAAGGGGCTACTACCCAGCTGAACATAAAATGTAGGGACAGAATTGGGTTTGACTGCTTGGATTTATTATATGACAACTGGAAGCTTGCACAATTGATTGCTCATTTAATGACATTAAGTCCTCTCTGGAAACTGCACTAAGGACTTTGATCTCTACTGAAAATTAAAGTCCTGTTGTCACAAAGTGTTTGGTGGATTGCTTGAAGTAGATACTTTTAGTTTGCATGGGTTGTTCTTTACAAGGCAATAAGAAGCCTGCATTTTAAAGCTTTCAGTGTATATCTAATGTATTTAAAAAATAAAACCAAAACAAACCAATAAACATCATTTTACAAACTGAGTTGCAGTGGGTCATAAGAACCAGTGTTGGTCTCTAAATTCTGCTAAGGCAAATCTGTGAATCCTGTAATAGGTCAAATATCATAGATTATAATACCAGAAGAGATACCAAATGTGACCTACAGTAAAAGCTAGGAAATGATAGTATGAATGAGCGAAACAACAAATCTACTTTTTAATATTGTTACTTATGCACAGTTAGAACACTGTAAGCTAGCCTAGTAACTAATTATATCACAATTTAAATAAAAAGTCTTAATACTGGACTGAATTTGCTTAGCTTCAATTTCTAGATACTGTAAACTGTTAAACTTCTGTGGGCAAAGCATACTACCAAGTTTTATGTTTATACACAGAGATTTAGAGTGGGATTCATCTCAACTAAATTTAAAGATGAGATTCAGTTTGAGATTAAGAACCTTAAATTTGTGTGCATATGTAAGGGTCTGTAAGTGAGCTAAATTTCCAGAAATTGTGTTTTTGGACAATGGAGTCAACAACACTTGGAAGTCTCTGCAGCTGAACAGCCAATATGATGAGCAAAACTGCTCTCCAGGCTCTTTTGACTGTACTGTCAAGATCTCCATTGGCAACAACAGTATTTTAGAAATTCACTACACGGGTACTACCCTGATTTAGGTATCTTAATTTGTGCTTGAATCACAATTTGCTGGGTATCTTGCTTTCTACTGGATGGTGGTAACTGAAATAATTTGTTGAAATCTGAAAAAATAGTATGTCTATCCTCCTCCTTAAAATGTGTCCAAGAAGGATATGTAGACACCTTAAAAAGAGCAGTAAGATGAGAAAGTATTTCCACAGTCAATAATGTCAGCCAATAAAGTCCTCTGGCTGAACACAATATACCAAAAGAAATGTAATCTCTTTTTTTCATGGGCTATAGTGTATGTTGAAACTCATTTTCTAAGGGAAAGCCAGTTCAAGTCTCAATCACACAGAAATTATGACATCTTAAAAACACCATAGAACTTATCCAAAAAGTATTCAAGCACCTGTTTAAGTTTAAGCACTTCAGTATTTCCTTCAAAGTCAATGTGCCAACTTGAGTGTTGAAAGTTAAGCAGATGGTTAAGTTCTCTGATGGACTGGGGTCATTGCTTGTACTTCAGAGCATATGTGGACTCATGATAAAATGAACTAAAAATTAAATGACTGCAATTAAACTTCTGCTTATGTGTTGTCTCCTGCTTTTGTTTAATCTACCTTTGTACTTTTCAGGTCTCGAGGGCTGCCCATAGCATCTGGTCTACCGTCTGCATCTTGTACAGAGATCTGGAATATGCCTTGATAATAAGCTTCCACACATTAACTGATTAACATGTAGAAGTTCAGGAACCTTTTAAAAGAGACACAAAATATCTGCAAAGTTCAAAGCTAACACTGACGAATTACCTTAAACTCTAATCACGTTGCTTTCTGTCTCCTGAATATTTTTATAAGAGTACGTTTTACTTCCCTGACTGAGGAAAGGAAGTGGGGGTTGGAGACATTACAGGATCAGGAAGGAAAAGGAGAAAGTTTTGATTGTTTGCTGGTTTAATTAAAAAATTATTTTTTTTCCTGTAGGTTGTGATACTTTCAAACTGCATTTATGAGAAGAACGAACTAGTGCCAAGGTCCTGCTTTGTTGCAACCTGTATTGTAAATATGGATGAAGGTGAGACTGTGCTTACACAACAAAGGGTGCCAAGGATAGTACTAGAACTGATTGTCTTCTCTTTATTGATTCCTGAGGTAGAGAAAACAGAAGTTTCACATTTCTTTTAGTAACTACCATATATGAAAAAGGAGACAAGAAACTGCTCCTGTCACCCTGACTAAAAAATGGTTTGATAAGATTTAAATGGAGGTAGGTGATTTTTTATTTCAACACTGATGCAGCAATAGGATTATCTCCAAAGCGCCTATATATATATATAAAAACTTAATTATGAAACTAAAGCAAAACAAGTATAATATGACAGATTCATTAAATTCTCAAAAATAATTGTAAATAGGGAATTATCACTTACTGAATGTTATTCCTGGTGGGAACCCAGAATTTCTTTTTATTCTAGTGATTGCTTTTATATAGATGTTATAATCACTGGTAAAGCATTCAGATGGTGCAAAGTGTAGGAACAGATAAGTAGCAAACATTACAGTTCACCAGCAGAGTGTCATGCATTGTTTTGTAAAACAAGAAATAATGCATATTCTACTGTGGGCACATAAGATTCACTTATCTAAGAACAGCATGGAACATTTCACAAGTTGAAGATTTTCAAAGGATGTGGGGATAATGGGGGATAATGAGCTGAACATTGTCTTTTAAAACATCTTATTTGTCTAAAAGAGGTAGACATCTTCCTCCAAAAAATGAAAACCAGAGTCTCACAGGATTAGGAACAGAGTTTTAATAAAGGCAGAAGTAAGAGGGGCACCAGATCTGTGCTTCCAAACAAGAAGAGGACTTATTTTTGCTGGTGCTTGGAAGAAACCAGCAAAAAGAAAGATAGCACCAGGATAGGAGGGGCCACTAGAGGCAAAAAAGCTCCAAATCAAAAGTACCTGGGGCCTCAAATGGTCTTGCTTCAGGCGTAACCTATGACCTCTTCATTTTATTTAATTCTCACACCCGTTGTTTAAATTACTCAGGATGTCTTGAGTTCCTTTTACAGCAAGATCTTCAAATTGTGTACATTGAAGTACCTTCTCTGGAATTACTCAGATTTCTGAAATACAGGAAGTTACACTTAAACACAACAGAATCTTTTTTACTGTTAGGGTGATTCAATATTCTAACAGGTTGCCCAGAAAGTCTGTGGAGTCTCTGTTCTTGGAGATATTAAAAATTCGTATGGACTTAGCCTTGAGCAACCTGCTATAGCCTCTCCTGCTTTGAGCAGGCATCTAGACTATGCAGTCTCCAGAGCTACCTGCCAGCCTCAAATATATAATGCTAGGAGAAGGCCTATCCTCCGTTCTCCAACTAAACGCCCTCTTCTGTATCATTAGTAGATAAACCTGGAGATACCACCTTTGGCAGAGCATTGATAGTGACAGCACACTGAAAGATATTCTGTGTCTCAGGGGGGAAAAAAAAATTGTAGTACCATCTTTAGTTTGGAAATTTCTGGTTCACCACTAGCTTCTTCAGCACCAAAGCATTACACAAGTGGCAGCTGCGAAGGTGCACTATCACCTTCCAAGGGATTGAGGTGAGGCTGACTGGCCTGTAGATCCCTGCATACTCCTTTTTGCCCTTCTTGATGATAGGAGTGACATTTTCTTCTCTCTGTTCCTCAAGCACCTCTCCCAGTCGACATGGTCATTAAAAGATAATTGAGAGTGGCCTCAAAATTATATCAGCTAACTCCCTCAGCACCCATAGGAGCATCCCATCAGGGTCCATGGATTTATGTACTTGCTTCTTGCTTAACTATTCCCTGACCTGACCTTCTTCCACCATGGGTAAGTTGTCCTGGCTCCAGTTTTTCCCCATGGCCTCTGTGGCCTGGCATTCCTGATGTCCACGCCTGCTAGTAAAGAATGAGGCAAAGAAGGGATGAGTACCTCAGCCTTCTCCATGTTCTGAGTCTCCAGGTCACCTGCCCCATTAAGCAGTGGTCCCACATTTTCCTTAGTCTTCCTGTTGTCACCTATGCACTTATAGAATAACTTCTTGTCCTTCACTTCCCTGGAAAGATTCAATTCCAGTTGGACTTTGATTTTTCTAACCTCATTCCTGCATGCTCTGACAGTGGCTTTGTATTGTCTCTAGGATACTTGCCCCTGCTTTCACCTTCTGTATACTTCCTTTTTGTGTTTGAGTTTGGCCAGGAACATCTTGGTCATTCATGCAGACTGCCTTGTTTTTTTGCCTGACTTCCGACTTGGTGGGATGGACTGCTCTTGAATTTGGAGGAGTTGATCCCTGAATATTAACCACCTTTCTTGCAGCACTCTTTCCTCTAGGGCCTTTTTCCATGGGACTCTTGCAAGCTGATCTTTGAAGCGGCCAAAGTCTGCTCTCCTGAAATCCAATGCTGTGATCTTGCTTTTCACCCTGCTCCCTCATCTTAGGATTCTGAACTCCTGACTCTCATGATCACTGCAGCCAAGGCTGCCTTCAACCTTCACATTCTCAATGAGCCCTTTCTTGTTTGTGAGCCTAAGGTCCAGCAAAGCACCTTTCCTCATTAGCTCCTCTGTCACCTGAGTCGGGAAGTTGTCATCAATGCTCTCCAGAATCTCCTGATTACTTATGCCCTGCTGTGTTGTTCCTCCAGCAGATATTAGGCTGACTGAAGTCCTGTATGAGGACCAGAGCCTTTGAATATAAGACTACTTCTAATTGTCTGTAGCAGACTATCAGAAACCAGAAGCAGGAAGTGATAGGGATTTTCAAATGTCCTAACATTCAGGTACTCTTCGTATAATTTTGCCTTCCTAATTCTGCCTTGAACTAATTTAAATATATTTACAATGAACGCTAACTTAATGAAGTGTTTCTGACCAGGATGGGAAAAAAATAAAAAAGCCAGCACTAGTTTGAAAATTATGGCTGTCAACAAAGAGAAATTTTTAATGTTCGTGTTTAACACTGCACTGAGCCCACCTGGGCTTATTCATCTCATTTACATCAATGACAGTAAATGCATATTTGAATGAGTTTAATAAAAACCTTGTTTCGTTACTGCACCACTTTTCTGTTACACTCTTAAGCTGAGAAATGTCAGTAAGTAATTGGAGCGTGTATACCAGGAATGCATTTTGGGCCCATATAATGAAATGTGATTTCTCCTGCATGCCAGAGGTACTCACAGAGCAGGAGCAAACAATGTGTAATGCTGTGTCAGAGCTTCAGACTGAAATATTACTATCAGCATGCTTTGCTCTCCAGTATGTTAACCCTTTCCAAGGTGTATCACTAGTCCATTCCACCCATATGTGCCTTCAAACCTAGAACTAAAATCTCTCCTTTTGCCTTCTTTTCTTACAGCCACTTGAATTTATTACCCACTAAGATGATCGTAAATCTTATTTAAGAAATAGCATCCTGATCAGGGTACAATTCTTATGGATAAGTCCTCATATATTTCAACCACTCTGTTGCCTTTTAAGTCATGGTGAACTAACAGATAATCTAAATGTTATGCTGAACTGGGATTCACAGACAGCAGTAGAGATTAGGAAATATTCGCCTGGTGGAGAGGACCTGGGGGTGCTGGTTCACAGCTGGCTGAACATGAGCCAGCAGTATGCCCAGGTGGCCAAGAAGGCCAGCAGCATCCTGGCTTGTATCAGGAATAGTGTGGCCAGTAAGGACTAGGGAAGCAATCGTGCCCCTGTACTCAGCACTGGTGAGGCTGCCCCTTAAATATTGTGTTCAGTTTTGGGCCCCTCACTACAAGAAGGACATCGAGGTGCTGGAGCGTGTCCAGAGAAGGGCAATGAAGCTGGTGAAGGGTCTGGAGAGCAGGTCCTATGAGAAGAGTTTGAGGGAACTGGGTTGTTTTATCTGGAGAAGAGGAGGCTGAGGGGAGACCTTATTGCACTAAAACTACCTGAAAGGAGATTGTAGTGAGGTGAGTGTTGGTATCTTCTCCCAAGTTACTAGTGATAGGATGAGAGGAGATGGCCTCAAGCTGCATCAGGGGAGGTTTATATTGGATATTAGGAAAAATTTCTTTACTGAAAGAGTGGTCTTTCATTACTGAAAGAGTGCCCAGAGTGGTGGTGGAGTCACCATCCCTGGAGGCATTCAAAAAATGCATAGATGTGGCACTTTGGGACATGGTTTAGGAGGCATGGTAGTGTTGGGTTCACAGTTGGACCTCTAGGTTCATGATCCAAGATGTCTTTTTCAACTTTAATAATTCTATGATTCTATGATTCTTATAATAAAATTATCATAATCAATAATTTTTGGAAATATATCTCAGGCAGAGAGGACTTTCAATCAATTGCTGGGGTTTCTTTAAGTACTGAAATTGATAGAATGTCTTTTAATGATTCAAAATAAGCAAAGAAAAGAGGAAATTGGCAACTGACTGAGTCCTATGCCTTCCCATGTTAAGAATCCCAGCCCTTTCAGAAGTAATTGTTTTGTTTTGCGGTTGGGTTTGTTTTTTTTTTTTAAGATTCAGGTGTATAAGCCCTAGAGACCATAGTGTTTCAAATTCACCCTGGGAAATGCATCTTTGAATGTATTTATCAAATATTTTTTCTTGCAGTTAGAGAAAATATATGAACCATATCTTCTATTTGACTAAAAATTAGATCTGTTTTTGTCACTGAGTTGGCCATTAACCTAGCTGTAGAAAATGTACTCTTCCATCTTTAGATTTAGAGTGTTTTAATTTGAACTTCTCATTGGGGCAAGAAACTGCCCACAGGCTTTGGTTTCTTTATGTTTGTTTGCTACATGAATATATTAATATTACAGACCAAATTAATCTCTCTATCAGGACAAAATGAGATAATAACTTTCCAAAAGAGCAATAGCCAGATGCACAACACTCTTCAAAGAAGTGGCATGCATTGCTTCAGAACCCTTCAGACATAAGACAAAAGCAACTGTTTTCCACAACCTAGATACAGATGCAAATTATTGTGCTGATGAATCAAGAGGAAACCATTGTGTTCTTACTATGTTTTTTTCTAGATTAATGATTCTACTTTCCTGCTACCACCATTTTCATTGAAACAACTATTTCCTAGAAAGAAAGAAAAAAATCTTTTTCTGGAGTTAGATAATGTAACTATTTATTTGAAATTGGCAGAGGTTTTTTGCCAAATATTAATGTTTTAGTTACAAAAATGTTTTGTATGTTTTGTAATGTTTTAGTTATAAAAAATATTTTAATATTGTTATTCTAAATATAAATAAAACTGGAATTGGCTCAAGCAGGAGGGAAAATGAGAATATACACACAAAAAGAAATCATCTAGGGTTGACAATTTTGGTTTTGAGGTTTTCTGGCAGCAGGAATCATGATCAGCTGAACAACAAATCAATGAAGCAGCTTCAACTTTTGTGATGTACTGCTGAACCTTTGGAGATGAAAGTTGACTTATGTACACCCAAGGCTTCTGTGACTTTGAAAATAAATAAACCAGAGCAATTTATTCAACACTATTCTAGAATCATGGTTAAAGTCCAGTTTTGATAGCCACATTTAGCTGGTTTCTAACATTCTCAATATCATCAGATAGATTTTTCTGTTCTCACTTCCTTTCTCACATTACTGCTTATAATTATTATATCTTGTGGATTTGGCTGGTTTTGTTGTTTTGTTTTGGTTTGGTTTTTTTTTATTAGTAGGGACAGATAAGGGTCTGAGAGAGTTATTTCTTTTCTGCTGGATTTTTTGTTTTTGTTGTTAGGGGGATGATGAATAAAAATATCCATTAAGGAAAAAAGGATATGTTCCTAAACTGAATGTAATGAATTAGAAGTTAAGAAAAACTCTCCTACATTTCTGATCTACTGAGGATTGGCTGACATTAGGTGTGAACTAGGTCCTAAGCATCTCATAAGTCATGAATAAACAAGATTCTTTTGTCATTAGTATTTTGGGATTTGAGGGTGAGGGTTTGTTGTTGGTGGGGTTTTTTGCACCTTTACACTGGATTATACACTTCAATAAATAAAGAGTGAGGCTATAAGAACAACTGAAATAAAGAAATTACTAATAACGCTGGTAATTAGGAAATTAATATAAATCACATCAGAATTATTTTAACTAAATGGGTGATAAAAGGTATAAAAAGTTTTTACAGAATCTAGACTACACTTACTTCTGCTACATGCAACTTAACTGTCAGAATTTGTCTTCTATTCTTTTACAGATAAATTAAAATGATTTGGATATTTTTACTTACTTCCTTAAAAAAGGGTGGGTTTTTCCTCAAAGAGTTAAGAAAAATTAAAAACTTTAAGACAAGAAGCTCAAGATTGCAATGATTGAAAGAATAAAAAACCTGGGAACAAATTAGAAAAGAATAAGATTAAAGAGGGTAAAAATTCTGTTCTTTAGAAAAATATGTGGAGAACAATCTTTAATTCACTTCTAAACGGGTTGTGAAGATAGAACTTAATACCATGAAAAATATGCAGGAAATTGCTTGACATTTGAGTGTTGCAGAATGAAGTCCAGTGATATGATCAACATGATTATGGTGGAAGTCAACACATATGCTGTCTTCTTGATTTATTATGTATTTATAACCTTATTCAGCTGCCAAATAAATCACTATGAGTCCTGTGGTTAATAGCAATGGGAGTAGGATAATGATCGAAAAAATTTGGTTTTTTAGATGTAGCTTTCCAAATCTAATGGCACATTGTTTCTGAAATTATGAATTAATTTCTGAAAAAAAACCAAAACCAAAACTAAACAGAAACAATAAACTGCAGACTATATAATACCTTAATGAGCAGTGTTAATTCATTGTCTGAATCATTGTTTAAAATGTCTTATTTATTTATTACATTGTCATGTTTCTGTGCTTTTTATCAACTCAAGTTATATAGTAATACAAACATTTCCCTATGTGCTTTTAGTACACAGATAAAAATCCCATTGACTACAGAAACATTAAGACCTACAGGAAAAAGCAAGTAAGTACAGTAAATTTTACAATGGCCTTTTAAAATAGATCACCTACTTCCTGTTTTATACAGATTGAGACTGCTTCTTTTAGCATGCCATTGCATGATTTGTCTAGGTTAAGAAAAAGAAACCTCTGTTATAAAGCTTTCTCAAATTCCTACAGAAAGACTAATTTTAATTACTAATACAATTCTGTGTCATGACAGAAATTGAATATTTGTGCTGGCTATAAAAGATAAACTTTTTTTAATGCTCATGATTATTAAAAACAGACTGACAATTACAATGCACCTACAGTTGCCCCAAAATAGAGGTGTTATTTTGGAAAATCTGTATAGGTGTAATTTTCTATCTCCAAAAGCTAAGATGATGAAAGGAAAATAACATTTTTTTTTTCCTTTTCTGTATTACTATCAAAACTGAGTTACAGTTACTATATTCAGGTTAATGTGCTCAGAACAGGCAAAGCCCTCTTCCTGGGTATATTTTGCCAAAGTATGAACTTTAAAATATCCTTCCTTAGGCTTTAGAGAGTCATGTGTCAATTTTTATTAGATATACTTAGCATAAACCAAGCATCTGGTACCCATAAAATATTTAACAAATATGTGATATAATTTAGGTCATGAAGTCAGTTTTAGCCCCATTTATTGTTCTCTAATAATATTACGTTCATAAACTGTGATTTTGAATTTTCTTTTATCCTATGCTGAAACATCAGCAATAACAACCTGAAGAGTCCTTTTATGATTTGTGTTGCAATTAATGAGAATTTTGGTTTTTTCCAGTGGAGAGGAGGATCAACCCTTTTTATTTTCCATTAATACATATTTTTCCCCTGGTGCTTCTGAAAACAATGCTGTAGGGGTTTTCACCCTATGGCTGAGGCAGCAACTGTCATCATCTCTTGGTTTCCATCACTAAAAAATAAGCAGTGTTGGGAGTACTTGCTTATAAGTTCCTATTTGATTCATAAATTATTCTGTTACTAATGCCCAACCTGCTTATTTCATTTTTTTAATTTAGGACAATGATTACTTCCCCTGTCAAATCAAATAGTTATAGGGACAGCAGCAGGCAAGATCTGAGTGGAAACCAACAATAAAAATTAATATTACTGTATAATTTTTGCAAGGTCACAAAATATTTCCTTTCTTCATCCCTCTCAATACCATCTTCTATCTTGCCACATAGCATTGTTTGCATAGGCATCTATATTTCACTTTGTGGAAGTACTCCAAGTATCTCCTGATATCTGAATATCTTAACAACTCTTAGGGCACTTTAATGCTTTATAGAAGTTATTAGCCATCATGTAATGTTATTAATTTAGTAAACTACTAGCACCAAGCCCATCAGTCTCATAGCATAACGATTTATCTATTCTGCTAATAGCAAAATCTGTATGTAGTTTTCATCATGAGATACTGGTATGCCACACCATTCAGGTTTGTAAACTGAATTGTACTTCTTCCTGACCGTAACACAGTTAAATTAAATATATGATAATAGATGACTCCTCCACAGTGAATACATCATAATCGGATATACTTACACTAAATGATTTAAGATGAACACAAACAGAGTCTCAGAAATACTCATTCAATATCATGTTGCACCTCATCTTTTAATAATGCAAAAAAAGTTAGTGCTTACCTTTTTTTTTAGTCCTCAAGCATCTGTAAGTGGCGTTAAGATCCAAAGGCTAAATACTTGTTCTATGCATGAGAATGCCATCAGGGCAGTGGATGGAGTGGGGGTTAAAAATGAATCTGAGATATCTTTCTCATTGGGAGATCTGAATTTTCTCATGAGAAGGATTTAAAATGTGAAACTTCCATGGAGTTTCCCCACTGTACTTTTTTCTCTTTATTCTGTTACACACAAAATACTAAAACATGGATGCAGGCCAGTTGTTGAATTAAAATTAATCAGCATTTGTACTTTATTTCTGTATTAGAAAGACAAAAAAAATCACATTATAAAGGTGTCCTGCTTTATTATCTTTATAATAAACAAATATAAAGCATATTAGTATGTCACCAGGATACCACACTAACTATAGTAGAACTGCATACAATAATTACATTTAATGTTATCCAAATTCCCATCAGAATAGGCAGATCGGTTTCTTTAAATACTTGCTTGTATGATAAGTTAACTCTGCATAATTTGCAGTAAAAATTGTTCTTAAAGCTGCTTGAAAAAGCTTTAAGGGCATAATCATTGTTTTTGGTTTTGTTTTTTCAGAATTACTTCATGGTCATATTAAAAGAATGAGGCCATGAATTTTACACTGAGGCATTTTCTTATTTTATTTGTGAACAGAATGTTGTGGAAGGTAAGAGTGTTTGAAGTGAGAAAACAGTGCAAGTATCAGTGAACATGTGAACCTTGTGCTATTTTTTCTGGAGGCATTATCTTGGTTTGTTTTTCTGTACATGGGTTTGAGGTCATGATTAATCAATACAGTTTAATCAGTCTGAGTGAAGGGATATTGTTACACAGCACTGAGTTCAAACTGTTAAAAAGACAAATGCACAATGAACAACAAAAACGAATCTTCTGTGCGGCTACCAAAATCAATTTCAATAGCAATCACTTACGTTATAGCAGTCTGCTTGTAATACAGTGAAAAGGTCAGTACAATTTCTTGCCTACTTAGCAATGTAACTTTCAAGCTTTCCTGGGCAGGAACTGTGATCACAGTGTCTGGCAAAGTAATTTTTTTTGCAGACCTTGTGTTTGCCACATTATTCTCCAGAGCTGAGAGCTCAACAGTTTGTAGTATTCTTAACTTCACAGACTGCTTTCTCTTCTTTCTTGATTTCTGTTAGCAAATTGACGATAACTCTGGCCTTCTTGCCATTAAGAACCAACACTGCAGGGCAGTAATAAATAATGGCTGGTTTTCATGTTACTATTCTTAAACCTGTCCCCCATAAACCCTCTGTAGCTTTGTCACTGCAAGCAGAGAATGCTGTTGCTTTATGGTTGCATCATCCCAGAAAAAGAGAATGTGATTTGAGCAGTCAGAAAATAGGAATTTGGAATGCAATTAGGTAATGTGTTAGTTGCTTGTGAACTGATATGTCTGTTGTGCTATAGAAGTCTGTATAGAAGTGGAATAAATAAGTTAACTCCCAAATAATCACTTCCTCTACAAATCTAAAGGATCATCAACATGATTCAGAACACTTGTATATATAAGTATATTCTTCCTTTTTGCCCTGAGATAAATGAGTAAGAGCAGCTGTTAACCTACAATACAAAAAGTATTTTATTTTTTCATATTCATTTAGGATAACCCGTGAATTTTATTCTGATTTAATTTTTGTTATCACTACAGAAGTTCACCCAGTTGACAAAGTTTTCAATCAAGCACTGATGTGTCTGATTTGTGAGAGGTTCTTCGTTGCCCATTAAAATCAGTTTTCCACTGATTCCAAAGAAAACAGATCAGCTGTCTAATTTGTTAATATAATAGCTAGAATTGGTGTCAATGAAACTAGAAATTTATTTGGAAAATACTGGGTTTTATGATCAAATTTCACATTTTTATGAAGATGTTTCAGAAATGAGAACTGGAGAAAATGTTGACCCCCTTTGGCTATTAAGCTTATGGCTCATTCTTTCCGGAGCAGTAATTTGTATCCAGCTATATGAAATTCTTTAAAATTCTGAGCCAGATGTTGCATATAAAATCTGTATTCTTTCCAAAGGTTTTAGCCTCCACTCATTACCTACTAGCCACACTAGTTAATGTTTTGGTAAGAAACTGACACACAGAATGTCAAAATCAGCATTATACATAAAAAAAATCTATTCTGAAAGAACATAAAACGTTTAAAAAGAACTCCCAAAAGAAATGTTCTTTCTCTTCACTAAATGCATCCCAACGCAGTCTATGAAGAAAAAATAATGAAAAGAAAGCCTTCAAAAAAAGACTGGTAGAAGGAAAAAAGGAATTATAAGGAATGAAAGGAAAACAAGACATGAGGGAAAAGGAACAGTATGTAAGAAAGGTCCATAGGCTTGAGTATTAAAAACACTTGTATTTCCAACATTCTTAACCAATTTTCTAGTATATATCACAGTAATTTGCAGCAGAAGCTATGGTCCTGAATGAGTTATAAATGTCAAAAAAATCACTCAGTTTCATTTTTTTTCTTCATGTTTTACTTGTATAAAAGAATATTGCAAAATCACAAAGTATTTATTACAGAAAAAAACAGTTTCAACTCTTATTTCTGGAAAATTGGTCCTTGATTTTGTCCCACTGGTCTATGATTTGCAATTACAAGTTACGTCACTGGATTCAGTACTTTTTATTACCTGTCTATTTCACTTCTTTTTCTTCTTTTCTGTAATCTTTTATGATCTCCTGCTGTTTTGGAAAGAAAACTATCAGTTCTCCTGCCTGTTTGCCTTTACATTACATCTATTTGATTGTGTTATTTTCCCTTCAATTGCTTTTGCCACTTGGGGTCTTAAGAGAGGAAAACTGTCTCCAAGATGATATTTCAAAACCAATTTATCCAGCCTTCATGCATTGTTTTCTGAAGTAGCAGCACAATCAGTAGTTGATACAATAACACCAATGGGTTCTCAGAGGAGATGGGTCCCATGCCAACAATAGTTCTTACTTAAAACCATACTGTCTCCCTTAAATATATCACTCTCTTCTTAGACTTTTCTGATGCTTTGTAACCTGAAGAAAAAAACCCAAAGATTTTTTTCCAAAGTAAATTCATTCTACCCAGTGATCAGTTCCTGTAGATACTTAAATGATGCTTGTACAGTGAGTTCCCGATCTGAGCACGTAAGTCTACAACTATTACAATATTCATAAGAGAGAATGTAACATTGGCTATAGGCAAACTAAGTGGCCCTCAGCTTTATGAATTTTTAGGTACAGTGTTCCTGGGCATTTACTCTAGAAATCATTCTCCGTTTTGTGTAAAAGTTAGTTCTGCATTATTTACATAAGTAAATAAGGTTGTTTTTTATATTCCACAAGGACAAAAAAAAAAAGTGTCAAACTTTCTGACCAGAACTTATCTCTGAAAAAGCACTTGTTGTGCGCTCAGACAGCAGAGCTGGGTTAGCCAAGAAGCTGCCTTAACGTCCTTGAGATGGGTTTAGAAGGAAAAACGTTCATGTATACCTGTAAGGAGCAGGAGCAGAGCCCTACGCACCTAAGTGACATAAGGGCTAGTTTTTTAGCTCCACCTAGTGGAGCTTGAAAGGTCTTCTCTGCAAGTTTAGGTCATCTCAGTACATTTGCCCATAAACCATAAGGATATTTATCTAGCACTGGTCATCCTTCAACAACTTCAGCTGCCTCAGTCTTGCCATATTCGTGTTGTTGATGTCTCTCTCTCTCTCTGGACAGTGGCATACCAGTCTCACAAAGTGAGGGCTCCGTATTTTCATTGTGCAAGTTGTCTGGTGCTCAAAAAACTATACATTTATTTGGACTGTTTTGGAAGTTAAGGGTGCACAGATTCAAAACTATAAGTCTAGGTAAAAGATTCCTGAAATACAGGAATATAGGAAGAGAAAAATACACACCCTTCTTAGAGGTCAATAGATTCTTCCACAAACCTTAGGTTAATACCATTTGAGATGAGATCCCCAGTGGCTTTTATATAGCATCACTATTTTTCTGACAAAGTACGATTTGAAATTATAGCCTTGAACAAGCTAGACACAGCTCTTGCTTGTGTACATGTAATGTTATAAATCAGGTGAATTACACAGTGCATGGAGGGACAGAATTGCAGAAATATTTTTTAACTAACAAAAATCCTACCATTTGAAAATATTAGGTACCTTAAAGGCTGTATGCCGTAGCCCTTTCGCTTTTCATGTGTACAATGTAAACCTGTGGTGAGCTGACTTTGGCTGGATGCCAGGTGCTACCAAGGTGCTCTATCTTGTTGTCAAAGATAACAAGAAGGTCTTCTTTAAATACACCAGCAGTAAAAGGAAGACTGAGAATACAGTGGGCCCACTGCTGAACAAGGACAGGGGCCCTGGTGATGCAGGATGCAGAGAAGGCATTGTTACTGAATGCCTTCTTTGCTTTGGTCTTCACTGATAAGGCTGGCCCTCAAGCATCTCACCCCCTGAGATAAGAGGACAAATCTGGAGAAAGGAAGACTTACCATCAGTTGAGAAGGACTGGGTCAGACATCACCTATGCAAACTGGATCCTCGCAAATCCATGGGCCCTGATGGGATACACCTGTGAGTGCTGAGGGAGCTGGTGGATGTTCTTGCTGAGCCACTCTCCACCATCTTTGAAAGGTCATGGAGGACAGGAGAGGTGCCTGAGGCCTGGAGGACAGCAAATGTCACTCCAACCTTCAAAAAGGGCAGGAAGGAGGACCTGGGGAACTATAGGCCAGTCAGCCTCACCTCCATCCCCGGAAAGGTGATGGAGCAGTTCATCCTGGAGGTCATCTCCAGGCAAGTAGAGGAAAGAAGGTTATCAGAAGTAGTCAACGTGGATTCACCAAGGGAAGTTCATGCTTGACCAGCCTGATAGCCTTCTACAATGGTGTGACTGGCTGGGTTGATGGAGGGAGAGCAGTGGATATTGTCTCTCTTGTCTTCAGTAAGGCATTTGACACTGTCTTGTATATCCTCCTCACAGGCAAGCTAAGGAAGTGTGGGTTGGATGAGTGGACAGTGAGGTGGATACAGAACTGGCTCAACAACAGAACTCAGAGGGTTGTGATCAATGGGGCAGAGTCTGGATGGAGGCCTGTCACTAGCGGTGTTCCCCAGGGGTCTGTGCTGGGTCCAGTCCTGTTCAGCATATTCATCAATGACCTCAGTGATGGGACAGAGTGTAACCTCATCAAGTTCGCTGATGATACCAAGCTGGGAAGAGTGGCTGATACACCAGAAGGCTGTGCTGCCATCCAACGAGACCTGGACAGGCTGGAGAGCTGGGCCGAGGGGAACCTCATGGAATTCAACAAGAGCAAGTGCAAGGTCCTGCACCTGGGGAGGAACAACCCCATGCACCAGGACATGGGCTGAACTACTGGAAAGCAGCTTTGCTGAGAAGGACCTGGGAGCGCTGGTGAACAGCAAGCTGACCCTGAGCCAGCAATGCGCCCTTGTAGCCAAGAAGGCCAACAGTATCCTGGGGTGCATCAAAAGGATTGTGGCCAGTAGCTTGAGAGAAGTTATCCTTCCCCTCTACTCTGCCCTAGTGAGACCACATCTGCAGTACTGTGTACAGTTTAAGAAAGACAGGGAACTGCTTGAGCAAGTCCAGCACGGAGCTACGAAGATGATCAGGGGACTAGAACATCTCCCTTATGAGGAAAGGCTGAGGGGCTTGGGTTTGTTTTGGCTGGAGAAGAGAAGACTGAGGGGGGATTTCATCAATACCTATAAATATCTAAAGGGCGGGTGTCAGGACGATAGGACTAGGCTCTTTTCAATAGTGCCCAATGACAGGACAAGGGGCAATGAGCACAAGTTGGAACACAGGAAGTTCCAGTTAAACATGAGGAAAAACTCCTTTCCTGTGCGGGTGCCAGAGCAGTGGCACAGGCTGCCCAGGGAGGCTGTGCAGTCTCCTTCCCTGGAGACATTCAAAACCCACCTGATGCGTTCCTGTGCCCCCTGCTCTGGGTGTGCCTGCTCAAGCAGGGGGGTTGGACAAGGTGATCTCCAGAGGTACCTTCCTACCCCTACCATTCTTTGATTGTGTGATTCTGTGTTTCAAACAGATACAGCTGGGGAACTAAAACTAAAGTATGATTGTGGGCAATTATTTAAGTAGAATAGAGGCTCTTAAGATAGATTATGTGAAGGCTCTACAGCAAAAGTTGTTGAACTTGTAAAGGCATCAGGTTTGTTTAAGGAAAGACTACAAAGATTGTTACTACTGCAGCAGCATATGCAGGTTTAGGCAAAAGAAAACCAGATAAAGTAAAGGAACATAAGCTTTCTGCACCAGCGTCTACTGTGTAGGAGTAAACACCACAGACTAAGAAAAAGCAATGGTCCAATTACTAGGTAAGATGCAATTAAACTCATGTCTTAATGTGCAGCTACCTCAGGAAGTTCCAGCTAAACATGAGAAAAAAATCCTTTCCTGTGAGGGTGACAGAGCAGTGGAACAGGTTGCCCAAGGAGGTTGTGGCATCTCCTTCCCTGGGGACATTCAAAACCTGCCTGGACGTAATGTTGTGCCCTCTGCTCTAGGTGTGCCTGCTCAAGCAATGGGGTTGGACGAGACAATCTCCAGAGGTCCCTTCCAACCCCTATCATTCTGTGATACTGTGATTCTATGATCATTCCCCTCCTCAGCAAGACTGGCTTGGAGAGAAAATGACGTGGATAAATTACCAAACTATTGGTCAAGATAAAGGCAGTTTAATAAAAGCAAAAACAAAGTCTGAGCATGGAAGCAAATGAAAACCAGAGGATTTATTCTATACTTCCCACCAGCAGGAGATGTTCAGCCACTCCCCAAGAAGCAGGGCTTCAGTACACATACCTGTTGCTCCAGAAGACAAATGTAAATAACAAATGCCCCCATTTCCTCCTCCTTTCTCTTAGCTTTTATTGCTGAGTGGACATCATGTGGTATGAAATATCCATTTGGTCAGTTTGGGTCAGCTGTCCAGGCTATGTTCCCTCCCAAGTGCTTGCCCACCTCTGGCCTGTTGGCCTTGGAGGGGGAAACGTTGGAGAGACAGCCTTGATGCTGTGCCAGCACTGCCAAGCAGTAGCCAAAACACTGGTGCGTTATCAGCACCTTCCTCGCTACCAATACAAAGCACAGCACTATGGGGGCTGCTATGGGGGAAATTAACTCCATCTCATCCAGATCCTTTTCAGAAATTCAAGGCATGTCTTTTGCCTGCAATCTCCTTCCAGAACAGGCTGCTTCTTGAAGATGGGGAGGGAGAATGCAGCAGTACAAGGGTAAGTAGAATGTATATAAGCCCTTTGGCAAAGGGGTTTCTTTCCAATATTTATTTATGTTAGCATTCTGAACTTCTCTATGTACCTTGAAGTCTTGTGCTTTTGTGTTATAAGAGAATAGATGTGCTTAGAGTATGCAGGGAGCACACAGACTAGCACAGAAGATGTCACATTTCTCAGACCTATGGTTTCAGAGTGTCTTCATCTCTCTGGAATGATTTCATTGAGCTGAAAGTCTTATCAAGATCTCTACTGTAGTAATAGCCAATTTTTTATTTGGGTTCCATTGAAATCTGATATATTTCATGAGTAAGATAAAATTAAGTATCCAAATCAGATCATTTGACACAGGCCTCTGTATACAGTGCTTCCTAAGTTCAGCAGTGATTGATGCTTCACATTCAGTCTGCATCACTGACTGGCCCATAAATGCTTGTCACAACAGTTCTCTCAGTGTGTTCTGGTAATTCTTTGTTCCTTTGGGAAAATTTTTAACATGGTATTGAACAAAAGATTCAGACTGTTTAGGTAAGCACAAACCTAAACATTGGGTTTGTGGGAGAAAATGGCTCCCTAGCTGCAGCTGAACTGCTTTTCCTTCATGTCACACAAGTTAGATTTCCTCATGCATTCTAGGGAGTTCCAGAGGGTGAGCTGTAGAGGGCTACCATTTGGGGCGGGTCTGAGATACACTCTGCTTCTGAAAAGGCAGCAGCTAGGTCCAGAGTAGCTGGATATCTGAAACATCTAACATTTCAAATGCAAAGCTGAGGCATGTGTGATTCACACAAGATGTGGAGGAACTGTTGTGGGTAGGGGACCAACACAGCAACTGAGTGAATAAAACCTAGGCCTAGCTGGAAAGGTCTAGCTGAAGTAAAGACAGGGAGTCCAGCTAGGTTAAGCTCAAAGTCTAGATGAATACTGTAATATCTAAGACCTATGCTAACTTGTAACATGCTCCTGTCCATAATAAAACTATCAGTATCGGAGCGTGTCATGTAGCAAAGGGCAACTCTTCATACACTACTGTTATTTTAATGAGGTTGACCTACTGAGTCATTAGAACAAATAAAATTACAATAAACTGGAAATGTTAACAAATATGGTTCGATTTTCAGGAAGGGACAAATGGAGAAAGAAATAAACAGATATATCTTCACTCAGATTCATAATTTACTCTAAGCCATGCCAATATTTTGGGATATAGATTAAGCTCTATTGGTGCTTTACTTCAGCAAATTATTAGGAGGGGTCCTTTTTGGTGTGAATTTGCCTTTTGTCTCTATTTGGGAGTCCTGTGGTACACACACAGGAACACCAGCAATGCACTCAAGGTCCTGGTCAAAAGTCATTCATTAGGGCATCATCCAGAGCACTCCCAGGCAAAGCAGACCCAAAGCCTTCCAGCAATGGCTCTCTGCATAAGTTGAGCATGCCCAGAAGCAGCGCCTATCTCAAGCTCCATTCCATTTAAATACGTGTTGTAGTTTAGCCCAAGTTGGCAACTAAGCATCATACAGCCACTCGCTCACTCCCCCGATGGGACGGGGGAGAGAATCAGAAGGGTAAAAGTGCGAGAACTTGTGGGTTGAGGTAAAGAGAGTTTAACAGGTAAAGCAAAAGCCGCATATACAAGCAAAGACAAACAAGGAATTAAATCACTGCTTCCCATCGGCAGGCAGGTATTCAGCCATCTCCAGGAAAGCAGGGCTCCATCAGGTGTAACGGTTCAAGTGTACCCTCTGAACGTACCCCCCTTCCTTCTTCTTTCCCCAGGCTTATATACTGAGGTGATGTCATATGATGTGGGATATCCCTTTGGTCAGTTTGGATCAGCTGCCTTGGCTGTGCCCCTTCCCCTTCGGGCTTCTTGTGCCCCTGGCAGAGCATAGAAAGCTGGAAAGTCCTTGACTAGTATAAGCACTACTTAGTGACATTTAGGACCTACTTAACAACAACTAAAACATCAGTGTGCGAGCAGCACTATTCTCATAGAAAATCCAAAAACACAACACTATACCAGCTACAGTGAAGAAAATTAACTCTATCCCAGCCAAAACCATGCCAACACACTATGTGGAAATAAAGTCTTGGAAAGATAATGGATCATAGTAAACATAACCGTGATCATTACCTCTTTGCACTCTCTCAGTAAGTAACAGAAATAGAACTAGAATTTTCACAGACTCACAGGATGGTTAACCTCTAGAGGTCATCTGCTCAAGGAAGACCACCTAGAGCCAGGTGTCCAGGACCCTGTCCAGACAGCATTTGAATATCTCCAAGGTGGGAGACTCCACAACATCTCTGTGTGACCTGTGCCAGTGCTTGGCCACCCTCACAGTGAAAAAGTGTTTCTTCATGTTCAGACAGAACCCCCTCTGTTTCAGTTTGTGCCCATTGCCTCTTATCCTGTCACTGGGCACCACTGAAGAAGGCATGGCTCTGTCTTCTTTGCATCCTCCCTTCAGGTATTTATATACTTTAATAATATCCCCTCTCAGCCTTCTCTCTTCCAGGTTCAACAGTGCCAGCTTTCTGAGCCTTTCCTCACAGGAGAGATGCTCAAGTCCCTTAATCATCTTCATGACCCTTTGTTGGACTCTCTCTGCTTTGTCAATGTCTCTAATGCACTGAAGAGCCCAGAACTGGACACAACTTTCCAGGTGTGGCCTCACCAGTGCTCAGTAGAGGGGAAGGATCACCTCCCTCAACCTGGTGGCAACACTTTGCCTAATACAGCCATTAACCTTCTTTGCCTTCTTTGCAGCAAGGGTCCATTGCTGGCTCATCTCTATCATAAGCATAACATATTCTTTTATACCTATGTGTTCAAGTAAGGGCAAAAATGTCTGGGAGTCATATTGCATATGAACCTTTACCTAGCTATGGCTGTATCTCAACTTTGAGCTAGCTAATAATGTTAACTATGTAAACAACTATCATCTCCTACAAGAAAAATGTCTCAATTCAATAAAAAACAAATCAATTAACAAATTAACTGGAAATCCAAAATACCAGTCCTTCATTAATACAGAGTTACAGTTTCTGGGTGATACCTTGTAGTGTGCCACAAAAGTTCAGTTCATTAAAAAGCAGGTTTCTGAAAATAAGCACAGTCAAATCTGAAAAGTACTGCTGCCTAATTTTGCCCTTTTCAGGGAATGCCCCGACACAATACACAGTATACACAAAACTTCTGTCTTTGAAATGCATTGAAAGTGAAGGTACCTACAATTGCCCTGTAGTCAAACACTTAGGGTAAGTTTAGACCATACAGTGGAGCACAATGCAGAGTTTCCAAGGCTTACAGAGATGAGAGCCAGCATAGCTGCATAACCGCTGCAGTCTGGAGTGGAAAGATTTATTATTTTGGTGCAGGGTTGCATGAATGAAGCTATATTTCTTCCAGACTGAATCTGGCTTGTATCCAGACATTTCAAGCCCACTGTACTCTCCAGAACTTTGTACGGCCACATTAGTGAGTGTAAATGCCCCACAGATATCCCCTCATCTTAGTCCACACAGATACAGAAACTCTTTCCTGTCCAAATTACTTTTATTTCTTAATTCTGTTTATCCTTATACTCTGCAAATTTTCTTTCAGCTGAACTAGGCATAGCATAAAGGCTCAAGATATCACCTACTAAACTTAATCTAAAGATATTTATTGGTCTTTGAAACTATAACAAATGCACCATGCAGAAATACCTCAGTACGTGTTCTGTTATACATGCCAACTTCTTACAGAAAGCCAATGTAACACTGCCTTGATCAAATCCATTGTACAGCCATCGAACCATGAGGTTGTAATTCCCAAAATGATGAATTCTGACTTAAGTACTGACATCAGAAAAAGTCCAGGGTAGAGGTCTGACAGTAATTAATTTGTACACTCTACAGTTATCACTGGTTATAGTGTGCTCTCTATGAAACTGTAAGGTTAATAACATTAAAAATAAAAATATTACAGAGAATATCTTTATTTCGTAACCTTTTATATAAAGATGTAGAACTGTTGGTTTTAGGGTTTCTTCTTGTGTGGAACTGTGAACAAACTAGCAAAGGCCTGCAACAAAGCCAGTCCAAACTCTGCATATTTATAGAAATCGTTGATATATTTTACAAATAATCAAGAATTCAATATTATGCATGTTTTTCTTTCAGTGTAGTTATGTTTACAACAGTTGTGGAAATTTAATGTAATTCAGTAATCTGCTATATTTTATAATTAATGATTTTCACTTAGGCTTACTGAACACTTATTGCAGTATGCAAAAGGAGCAAACATTTCATTTTCGACCCATTGCTAATACAGGATATATATTTTTTATTTTCAAAACAAAAGAAGCCCCTATGAATATATGTATATGACATTTGTTTATATACTTCGTCTATAACAAAGAAGTGGTAAGAAAACATTCCCTCAGGAAACACAGTAAAAGAAAGAAAAAAATTCCATTCAAATTCAAAGTTCAAATGCAAAGTTAAGTCACATGATGAATAAGTAAGGGACCAACACAGGGTAATGACTGAGCAAACCACAGGCATAGATGGGAAGGTCTGGCTAAGACAGAGGCATCTGGAGACTGCTATAACCTTCTTACATTTTTTGGTAGACAGGTTGCTTCGTACTGCAGAGGAAAAAAAAAAGTCTTGTGTGGCATTCCCTAAGGCCAGTGACAGCATTTTCAGAGCCTTTGATTTATTAATTCTGAAGGTTGCCTGAGACACTCTCCTTCAGGTGGTTCCTTCAGCAGGGACTGCTCAAGGAGTATGCGCTTCTCAAGCCTCTGCAGAGGGACTGACAGTAGATCCATTCTCCTTCCTAGCTCTGGCTAAATCCTTAGAGAGCACTGTGCATACATTCAAGGGAACAACCAATGATGTCGCCAATCCCTCCACAGACTGCGGCTGGCTGATGGATCATTACCTGTCTCTGCATGTTCTGCATACCTCCAACTACTGTATCTTATTTACTTTCAAGAATAAATTACAAAGGGCAGCTCAACCCTGTCACATCCTTGCTTCATATTAAGTGTTCTGAAGGAGCCTAGAGAGCTTAGTTGCTTCACTAGAAGAGGCATTATTAGCAATGAATCCCCAAGGAGCAAAGGTCATGATAACCTGTGACTGCTCTCGCCTCTTTGTTAGCCTTCTGTGGTTCATTCAATTTTGTCATCTAATAAATTGAATTTTGATGAGACAATTGGTATTTCCTTCTGTCATGAGTATTCCCATCTGTAGGCTAGATATAATTATTCTTTGAGTCTTGAACTGAAGAGCTAAACTGTTCACATACATTATTGTATATACAAGGACTGTACAGTTCTCCATTGAATTAATTACCATGCTGAAAAGCAGGGAAGCACAGGGTTTATTAGAAATCTCTACAGATTCTAATTATATTTTTGTAAAAATTAGACAAGTCATATGACCTACGCTTTATTACTTCTTCACCTAAAAAGAAAAAAAAGACAAAAAATGGGAAAAAACCCAACTATTACTTTGGATAATTTTTTTCCCTTAGAATTTTTTTCCTTAGAATTGTTTTTAAATAGACTTTGCAAGACTCCATTCCTGAAACTGAAATCCTTTAGTCTACATTGTTCAGCATCTACAAGATATCAACATTTTCAAAATTACCACTTGGTTGCAGCCTAACCTCATGGGCTCTAAAAATCTCTGAGATACGTAAGATCCTCACTGCTGTCTTTCATAAAGATACTTAAATTCAGATGTTTCCTGTAGCAAAAAGGGTACTATTAGCTTATGGCAAAGACCTGGGAGCCCATACCCTTCTCAGGACTAAATACCGATAGGTCCCAATTGAACTGGGATAATCAGGGTTTGATTAACCTGTCTGAAGTATCAATCTCTGCAACAGGAAGGCTGAAGGAAGGTTACCAAGCAGTGGTAAACTGGGGGGCGGGGGGGGGGGGGGAGGGGGGGGAGGAGGGAAGATAAACAAAACACAAAGGGCAAAAGAAAAGTAAGTTATATATCGGATGTAGGAGATGGAAACAAATTTTGTCTTACAGGATTGATTGTCTGTCTGATTTAGGCTCTTAAATCCAAAAGAGTGTTCATAGCTGAGGAACTGAGAGTTATACCAAGTCAAGGAAAAGGAAAATTAATAGAAGAGGGATAAAAGGGTCCAAGGAGATAATAAGATACTTCAGGTAGGACAAATTTCTTTCCAATCTCTTTTACCCCTCTCCTCTGGTGTATAAGGATATTTACTTTTTTTGTAACCTCCAAAGGTCCCTTCTGTCCTCTCCTTCCTTTTGTACCTAATGATATCGAATGCCATGTCCCTCTCCCTCTTTACATATGCACTCATCTATTTTTCTGAATGCCATAATAGACTTATGGAAGGATGCTTTCAGATGCCAATTTTGCCTCCAAATTTGCTCAAATATGTGTAAAAGCTCAAGTAAAAATGGCCTTAAATAAGTTTTTCTTTTCATTTCATCCCAGAAAATTATTTTCTACTTTGTCTTTTGTCTACATTAGCAGCACAGCAAAAACCTTTAAATATTTCAGAAGAGTTCACGGTGTATTCTAATATTGTTTCAAAATCTCAAACATCTTTATTGTGTTAAATGCAGTGTAGTATAAATCCACAGAATTGGAAAATCATTTGCAATGAAAAGTTCTAATAAAATTGGAATAAAATATTTTGATTTTGTTCATGTAATCTATGAACTATATATCATGTAATTTTTACCTGTAAATCATGTTGTCAAAATTTGACATATGCCTTCACAAAAGGAAGCTTTAGATAAAACAGCTTTTTGAGATGTACAGCTGCTTAATCTAAAAGAAAATTCAATTTGCTTCACCTGTAGGAGTAGTACATCTAGATTATCTCAGAATTAGGAATAAGGATAGGTTTAATATGCTTTAATATTGATGGGACCAGAGCAAAAACCTGTGTCAAAATCAAAAGTAAATCATTATGGAAAATATCAAACAATTACTGTTGCTTGTTATTTAGGTTATATGCCAAACATAAGTACTTTCCTACCATCTCTGTTTCTTTACATCTGATGTGTAGTGATTAGACGTGATTGCTGTGTGCATGTTCTATGATCAGTGGAATAAAGGATTTTATCATGTGGATTTACTTCACGCATCTTCCTCTTAAGAAATTTTCTAAGGTTTTCTTTCTCATCCCTCATCCACAGTAACTGCCACTTAACTTAGATGTTTTGATCCAAGATCAGGTGAGGTTTGTGGTTTTTCTTGCCCTGTGGATCCCTCAAGAAAAAAATACCTTTATAGGCTTAAGTTGTGTCATTGTATATAGAACAAGAAGCCTAAGAAAGTGTAATTCATATTCATAATGAATCGATAAAGCAGAATGTACTGTGGGGCATGTTCTTGTGTTACTTTCAACAAGAGAATATCCTAGCTCAACAAGGATAGTACAGAGAAGCAGTTTGTATTTTGATTTTCTTAAATAAAAAAATTGATTGTTCCTATAATACCTTTCCCAGTGGCTAAAATATCTCTATAGAGGGACTCAGAATAACTTTGTTGTTTGTAAGCCTGAAATGTATCCCAAATGTTTGCTTACATTCTGTTGTTTTTGAAGGTTTTTATTTATTAACCTCCTGACTGATACATGTCCAAATACTTTAAATATCATTTTAGTTTTAAAATTATATTTTTAAACGGAAAAGATTATAACTTTTTCTTAAATGTATGTGTCATGAGGTCTGCAAATCCTACATTTCTACCAGTTCTTCATACAGCATGATATGGTGTATCCAGCATCTGTTTTGATTATTGTTAGTAGAAAGATGGATTAGCAGTTTGAATAAAATAAAATCTGATCTGAAGTTCCACCCACAAGTGAATATAACCCACATGTAGTAGATAAAAGAAACCATACGACAAACTGTAGTGTCAAACCACTTGCTCAGTAGAAAATCAATAGATCCTCGAAAATTACAGCTGCTTCATTTGTTTTGTGCTCCGGCCTATTTTTCAGTATCATAGTGTATTAGGACCTCGCTGCTTGACAGTTGAAACATGACACATTATATCTTGGAAAGCTCAGATAATGCAAGACCCAAATCTAGGAGTAGAGAAACACTGAGCAATCTGTTCTGATTGTCAGAGAACTACAGTTTCAAATACCGGTTGTGAACTAACCTTCCCAGAGAAATCTTGCCGGGAGTGAATCATTTTACAAGAAGGCCAAACAGTGAGAGTGGCAGAGAGAATAAGATGTCTTTAAAGAGGAGGTATTGATTTCTCTGCGAAGTTTTAGGTAAGTTTGTCAAGACAATTCGTAGCTCAAGGAAAAAGTAAATCAGAGTTTAGAAAAGAATTATGAATCTAATCTTCTTTTATTGATTGAGAGCTAGTTCCGTGCTTAGCTAAATCAAATAAATGGCACATTCAGTCAGTCTGTGGGTCTGTGGACAAATGTGGGTATAATAAATGTATCTTACCTAATTTGCATAGTTTACGAGGTAGGCATTTATGGTCCCAGTAGGAATTCAGATAACGCTGATTAAATGTTATGTTGGACCAGGCCAGCTGAGCCTGCTTCATGTCATATCCCTAGGCTTAAATGGTGTACTGTATTGAGTTACAATACAATTCATTCCTCTATGACATTCCACATTAGTGGATCTCAGCAACTGAAAGAATTCCCTTCCTTTCTTTCTTATCATTCTGTGGCAGGTACACCCCTCACCCCCTACCCCACCCCCCAGTCCCCAGCCCCACCCCCTTCAGACATCGGTGCTTTTGGCACGGTGATCGCTGGCGTTTCATGCATCATTTCATGCCTTTTGTGCTGTGCAAGTCCCCAGGCACCTAGGCCTGGGGGAGGGGTGGGAGAGGCAAAACCCTTTGGCAACTGAAGGTCTGCAGACAATGAGATGGCTTGGTTCAGAGAAGCTTCTGGATCATGACCAATTATGGCCACAGCTCAGATCTGACCCAGGGTACAAATGAGGCTGGTGGAGACCCCCTTTGAGTGGTCTGCTTGGAGCAGCAGGCTTGTGTTTGAAGCCTCTCCCCTTGAGCTGGGGCACCACCTAAGGAGACTTCCTGGGACTGAGTGTCCCACCTTCTTTTGGGTGAGTGATTTCTTCTGGGTATATCCTTGAGTGAGCCCTTGCCATCCCCCAGGTGAGCGATTACACCTTCTGGGTGCCCAGGAAAGGAAGAGAGCTCCTTTTGTGAGTGAGTGTGTGTGTACGCGCTTTGGACCATCATTCTTTTGTGTAAATGTGCAGTAGTAATACCCTGACTAACAACTCAAACCTGTTATGTGTTAAATTATATTGGAGGGTTGACTAAGTTCAGTTTACCCCTGTTTCTCATTGGTTTTTGCTGTGGTTTTGGCAGTTACTTGAAATAAAGTTGTTTGAGCTTGTCTTTTTTTTTAGTTTTGTGTACCTCCATGACATTTATAATTGGCACAGCGAGCAGGGCTGTTGATGGAGGGATTGTTATTGAGGCATGGTTGTGACCCTTAGGAATGGAATGGGTGAGGGAGAAGTGGTGTGAACCCAATGCTGATGTGGAAAGGATAGAGAAATGCCATGGTAACAAGCAACATAGCAGAGACAAAGGGACCATCTGTGCCATACAGGCTGCCTGTTTGATGCAAGCACAGGACCAGTACAAGTATTTTAGGCAGGTGGAAAAGGATAATTTTGAGAGTCAATTAGAGGTCAAATGCTTAAAGGCAGAATTACAACATCAGAGAGAGCAGACATATTTACTAGAACGGAAGATCGAGATTGTGTTAACCCAAGCAAAAAAATCCCCACAGTGTTGTCCAAATTCGGAAGTTGGTTGTGGGACTAGATCCTGAGGAATCGGATGGGGATATCTGGGGAGATCCTGATGACGTTAGTGTTGATGAAACAGAGGAGGTAGAGGAAAGGGATGTAAGACCTCTTATCAAAATGGAGAGGCATACAGACATATGGACAGGACCTGAGCTCAGTGATTTGCAAGTTAAGCTTTCATGCAAACCGGGTGAGACAAAGACAGAATATCTGTGGCGTGTTTTGCTTACCAGAGGTTCAAGGGTTCTGGGGACCTGGTGTGTTTTTAAATGACAGACTAGCTGGCAACCAGTCTATAACTTCACAAGTGGCTTACTGGGCTGGTGGTATAGACCCCAAAGAACGAGGGGAGCCTATTACCGTTCGGATAAGGGGACTGTTGGAATTGGCAGAAGGGGTATAAAAGGCTGGTTGTATACAGGCAATGTATGAGACAGGGCAGCAAGGCATACCAATGGCTGCACTAGTAGATCCTGCCCATATCAGGCCTCTTATTAGGGAATTACCAGATTCTTTTAAAATACATGTCCCATCCCTTAGAGAGAGAATTTGGACAGCTATAGAACATTATGGACAGAACCCCCTGAATCTGCCTGCGCATGTGTTGACATGGGCTGAAGCACTGCATAGTATAGTTGCCCAAGGGCATGAAATGGGGTGGACAGATCCAGGTGGTGGTGCAGATGGGAGCAGAAGGGTACAGTAAGCCAGCTGCAAGCCTTGTCCCAGATGGACTCCCCAGCCCAGGAGCCTGAACCCTTCTGAAGCAAGTCAGATTGAGCCAGTGGACCAGTGCAGAACAACTTGTGGTGGAAGGCATTGGTGCAGGGGGCACCTCAAGCACGGTTACACGGGCAGGCAACTGAGCATATAAAGAAGCTAGTGGAATTGGAGGGAAAGACCGGGAATGTAAAGGAGATGCTAATGACTGCACCCCCTCCAAGATGGGAGACAGAACCCTTCTGTACTTTTGTGAGGGGAATTAAGTGAACTAAAAAACTAAAAGCTGTGGTCTGGGGTTTGGGCCACACAATCCACTTGGTAAATTCCTGTCAGCAGTCCACTGCTAGGCAAACTTATGTATATATTCCTGTTGGTCCAAAGCAGATAAGTTCAGAGTTTTTGATAGACACAGGAGCCCAAATTAGTGTTCTAAACAAACAGCAAGCAGACAAGCTTGGAATCAAACCATCAAGAAACACTGTCAATATAATAGGGGTAACAGGTGCAGCAGAGATGTCTTTTAGCCCAAACCCAGTTTTGGCTGCCTGGAGAGAAATGGATGACAGCTGTGGAGGTTGCTCTGAGCCCTTATAAGGGAAACATATTAGGGTTTGATGTCCTAGCAGATAAGTAGTGGTGCCTGCCTAATTGCAGTGTGTGGAGCTTCAGGAGCCATGAGGTGGGAGCTGCTTGCATTCAGGCCTTGCAGTCTGCTCCCACACTGCCACCATCCAAGGTAACCTGTGTTTCCCAGTGTCACTTGCCAAGCACAGTGAAATGGGGAATCACAGAAGTCATTACCAATCTCAAAAAAAGGCAAATAATCAGTGGTACTCATTTTCCCTATAACTCCCCAGTCTGGCCTATTTGCAAGCCCAATGGGCGGTGGCAACTAACTATTGATAATTGGAAATTGAATAGCAATACTTCATCACTGATGGCTGCTGTTCAAAGTAAAACCTTGGTGGTGACTGCAATGCAAGCAGCAGCCCGTCTGTGGATGGCCACCCCAGATGTCAAATACATCATCTTCACGATTCCCCTGAGGGATGACATCCCATTTTGCCTTTACCTGGGAGGGGGCTCAGCACACCTTCAACTGACTTCCACAAGGATACAAACATTCTCCCACTATCGCTCATAATGCTTTGGCTGCACTCCGTGACACTGCGAAAGTGCCATTGAGTGTTCCCATATACCAATACATAGATGATATCCTGGTGGGCAGAAACAATAAGGAATGGGTTGGATGGGTAGCCGAGACTATTTGGAACTTATTGATGGAAAATGGGTTAGATAGTCCACCTTCCAAATGCCAAGGCCCTGGGCAGGAATTCAAATTCTTAAGGACTTGGTGGATAGTGGGAGCTATGTAGTACCCAATGATGTCCTATCGGCCATTGAGCAGCGGGAGACCCCAGAGAGCAGAACAGAACCGCAACAGAACTACACCCATGAGATCCACTGAGGGTGGAATGGGAGTTTGCGGAGCATGCCCCCTATTGTGGTGTATTCCAAAAGGGACCTCAAAGGCCAGCCAGACATCTGTTGTTTTCTTCTACCTCATTCAAGGAAACTGAACAGTGATAGAGTGGGAGAAAGGGCTCCTCTCACTCATCAGGGCAGTCAAGGAGGCAGAGAGATTGCTTACATCACAGGACATTTTTGTGCAAGTCCCTTTCACTCTATTAAATTCAATCGTTAAGGGGTTGCCCCCTCCTGAGGGAGTGCACAGAAGGCCAGAGTATGAAAAAGGTATGCCTATTTGGAGGGTGTCTGTCAATTGTTACCATTAAAAGAAGGCCCTGCCAAAGTTTCCAAGTTTCAACAACCTGTAAACCTGATCCAGCCCTGCTGAGCTTACCTTATGAGACCTCTCCAATTAAAGATTAAAGAGGTGCCCAAGCTAACACAAGATTCAGACACACAAGGGGTGTGGTTCATCAACACACCAGCCTACCGAGTGGGCCCAAATGGCATTATAAGACAGCAGCAGTGGAAATTCCCACTGGAACAAAGATGACAGAGGAGGGAGAAGGTAGTGCCCAGATAGGGGAGCTGCGTGCTCTCTAATTAGCCATGGAAGGGCGTGTTTCCACAATAGCAAAATGTGAAGCAGTCCTCACAGCCTGGCCACAATCATAGAATCATAGAATGGTTGAGGTTGGAAGGGACCATTAGAGGTCATCTAGTCCAATCACCCTGCAGTGAGCAGGGACATCTTCAACTAGATCAGGCTGCTCAGGGACCTATCCAGCCTTACCTTGAATGTTTCTAGGGATGGGGCATCTACTACCTCACTAGGCAACCTGTTCCAGTGTTTCACCACCCTCATTGTTATATAATTTTTTTCCTTTATCTAGTCTAAATCTATCCTCCTTTTGTTTAAAACCCCTTGTCCTGTCACATCAGGCCTTGATAAAGAGGTTGCCCCCATGTTGCCTATAGCCCCCCTTTAAGTACTGAAAGGCTGCAATAAGGTCTCCCAGCTGCCTTCTCTTCTCCAGGCTGAATAACCCCAGGTCTCTCAGCCTGTCCTTATAGGAGAGGTGCTTCAGCCCTCAGATCATTTTCATGGCCCTCCTCTGGACCCACTCCAAAAGGTCCATGCCCTTCTTGTGCTGAGGGCTCCAGAGCTGGATGCATTACTCTTGGTAGGGTCTCACCAGGGTGGTGCAGAGGGGCAGAGTCACCTCCCTTGACCTGCTGGCCATGCTGTGTTTGATGCAGCCCAGGATACAGTTGGCCTTCTGGGCTGCAAACACAAATAGTTGGCCCGTGTCCAGCTTTTCATCCACCGGTACCCACAAGTATTTCTCTGCAGGGCTGCTCTCAATCCCTTCATCCCCCAGCCTATATTGATACTGGGGATTACCCTGACCCAGGTGCAGGACCTGGCACTTGGCCTTGTTGAACCTCATAAGGTTCCCATGGGCCCACTTCTCCAGCTTGTCTAGGTCTCTCTGGACAACATCCCATCCTTCTGGTGTGTCAACTGCACCGCTCAGCTTGGCGTCATCTGCAAACTTGCTGAGGGTGCACCCTATCCCACTATGTCATTCAAGAAGGTATTAAATAGTGCTGGTCCCGGTACAGACCCTTGAGGGACACCACTCGTCACTGGTCTCCATCTAGACATCAAGCCATTGACCACTACCCTCTGGATGTGACCATCCAACCAATTCCTCATCCACTGAACAGTCCACCCATCAAATCCATATATCCTATTTAGAGAGAAGGGTCTTGTGAGGAACGGTGTCAGAGGCCTTACAAAAGTCCAGAGGGAGACACCTGCAGCTCTTCCCTTCTCCACTGATGTAGTCACTCCATCATAGAAGGCCACTAGGTTGGTCAGGCAAGACCTGTCCTTGGTGAAGTCATGTTGGCTACCTCAAATCACCTCCCTGTCCTCCATGTGCCTTAGCATAGTTTCTAGGAGGATCTGTTCCATGATCCTCCCAGGCACAGCAGTGAGGCTGACACGTTGGTAGCTCCCTGGGTGCCCTTTCCTACCCTTTTTAAAGATGGGCACAATGTTTCCCTTTTTCCAGTCACTGGGGACTTCACCTGACCGCCATGGCTTTTCAGATATCATCGACAGTGTTTGGGCAACTACATCAGCCAATTCCCTCAGGACTCTGCGATGCATCTCGTCAGGTCCCATAGACCTGTGTATATCGAGGTTCCTCAGGTGGTTATGGACTTGATCTTCCATTACAGTGGGAGAGGCTTTATCCCTCTGGACTCCATCCTGAAGTCCATTGGCTTGGGAGGGGTGAGGAGAGAGGTTAGCAGTGAAGACTGAGGCAAAAATGGTCTTGAGTACCTCAGCCTTCTCCTCATCTGTTGATACTAGGCCACCATTCTTGTTTGCCAGTGGGGGTACACTTTCTTTAACATTCCTTTTCTGGTTGAAATACCTGTAGAAGCCTTTCTTGTTATTCTTTGGATCTTTTGCCAAATTCAGCCTCAGCCACGCCTTGGCCCTCCTGACTCCATCCCTACACAACCAGGCAGTGTCCCTATACTCTTCCCAAGATACCTCTCCCTGCTTCCACTGCCTGTGCAGTTCCCTCTTGCCCTTTAGTTTGGCCAGTATGTCTTGACTCAGCTATGCTGGTCTCTTCCCTTCCTTGCCTGATTTCTTATACCTGGAACTGAGAGCTCTTGCACTGTATGGAACATGTCCTTAAAGATCTGCCAGCTCTCTTCTATTCCTTTGCCCCTGAGGACCGTTTCTCAGGGGATCCTTCTGACTAACCCCTTGCAGAGCTGGAAGTCCGCTTACACTCCTGGCTTTGCCTGTATCCCTCAGGAGTGTGAACTCTACCAATGCGTGATCACTGCAGCCCAGGCTGCCTCCAGTCTTTATGTCACCGATGAGCTCACTTGCATTGGTGACCATCAGGTCTAGTATTGTATCCCCTCAGGTAGGGCTGTCTATTACCTCAAGAATTTATCCTCAATGCTCAAGAATTTATCCTCAATGCATTCTAGGAATCTCCTGGATTGCCTACAACTCACTGTGCTACTTTTCCAGCCAATGTTGGGGTGGTTGGGGTGGTTGAAGTGGTTGAAGTGCCCCAGTAGGATGAGTGCCTGTGAGTGTGAAGCTTCCTGGAGTTGGATGAAGAAGGCTTCGTTAGTACGTTCCCCTTGATCAGGTGGCCTGCAGTATAGACCAACAAAAAGGATCCCTTTGTTACCTCTGTCTCTGGTTCTTACCCATAAGCTTTTGACCTGCTTGTGGTTATTTTTCAGGGTCAGCTCTTCACACTGTATTGTTTTCTTGATGTAGAGAGCAATGCCTCTGCCCCTTCTTCCTGGCCTCTCCCTTCTGAACAGGCTATAGATATCTATAGCCACATTCTAGTCATGGGATTCATCCCACCAAGTTTCAGTAATGGCAACTAGATCTTAGCTTTCTAGCAGCACAGTAGTTTCCGACTCCTCCCATTTGTTTCCTATACTGCGTGCATTAGTGTAGAGCATTTCATCCAGGCTGTGGGCTGTCTCCTTCTTAGTGGAACTCTCCTTGATACCCTTGAGGTTTTTCATGGGAGTTTCCTTGTTGGCTCCTACTACCTCAGGAGCCCCCAGCTCATCTTCACAAGACTTCAACTGTATTGCAGAGTTCCCAGCACACTTCTGGGCAATATGTTGAGGGTTCATACTAGCAGCCCCTCCCTCTAAACATTGTGTATTGTTCCACAGCTTGTCACAGGCAAGCCTGATATGTTCCCCCTTCCCCATTGCCTCTAGTTTAAAGCCCTGTCAATAAGCCCTGCAAGCTCCTGAGCAAAGACTCTCTTTCCCACTTGAGAAAGGTGGCTCCAATTAGACGCCAGCAATCCTGGTGCCATGTAGGCCATCCCATTGTTTGAGCTTGTCCTTTATTTAGTGTACCTTCATGACAGAACAAGATTCCACTGCAGTCATGTAGTCTAAGAACACACATGTATTTGGAGAAAGGTTGTCTGTACACATACATTTATTTAGGATAGTTGCTGGAGGCTGTACATCAGAATCACACACTGCAGATCAGTGCAAGTTACAGGTTACACATATCTATACCTTGTGCTTAAATGCAAATGTGATTGCAACTGAAGGAAAATAAAAGGTGCTGTGCAGATTTTCCTTTACCGCAAGCTCTGAAAAACTTAGACTGCCATGAAGACTTTAAAGATCTAAGGATTCTCTCTCCTTTCCCCTTTGCAGGTAATTTGTTGTTTCCCTTTCCAGCTATTTTTAAAAGCATTTAGTGTGTGCTTTTGGTCTTCTTTTTTTTTATTTAAAACTGTTGTATTTGTTCTTGTCTACCTGTACCCTATTTCAATTAAATATGGAAAAACAAGGTTTTGGCTTTTCTGTCTGTAAAATGTTCCTGTGTTCTTGTCAATTCACATTTACATCTTAGTGTTTCAGAAGCTTCTTTAGTTAGGAACATCTTTGTCAAAAGACAAAGAAACAGCTAGCAACACACTAGCTTGAGCAGTTATTATTATCCTCAGCTTTAAATCTTACATTGCAGAAGTACAATACCTGACTCCAGTGCAGAAGGCGGCATTGCTAGAAGTAAAAAACTAAGCCATAAAGTTATCTTTTTTAAAATAATGAAAAGATTTGGTTAATGGGTATAATTTTTTCATAACTTCTAGAATTTTGTTAAATTTATAGGTGAGCAGATGGGAAGTGTAAACTTCATATTCATGCACCAGCAGTTATGGCAGTGCCATTGTTTAAACATCAGTATTTTGTCAGTCCAAGTATTCTACATAATCGGTCATGTCAAGGCACAGAAAGATATTATTTCTAAAGCTGTCAGGGAAGGAAGCCTGATAGTGGGGCAAGCAAGTTGGAAGATGAAGGAGAGCCTGCATCAGCATCTTTCCCTGTGTTTCTACAAGCACAAGAAGAATATTTCACATGAATTTACCTTTTGCTGCCCTAAATAAGAAACAAATCCACTTAAATTGAAAGCATTGCATTAGTATAACTGAAGGAAATCAAATCTAGACACAGTAGACCATACCAAGCTCATTTCTCTACTATGATGGCAAATATTTATGTATCATCTCTTTTACACAGCAAACCTGCTCCTGCAGTCTTTTCATTCTTTCTGTTGCTGTTGGAATGCTGCCCTAAAGTTTCACCTTAGTGGTGAAACACCTTCCAGATTCCATCTTAAATTTCATCCTGATCAGTTTATGCATATTTATCTCATGAGGTTTTTTGTTCTTTCTGGTTTTCTTTCTGGATAATTCCTAAGGAACTGAACTGTAGCCACACTTGATCTTCTTTTCCTAAGCTACATAAATCAATTCCTACATTATCAATTTCTTTTTGTGTCCTTCAAAAAAATAAGTTGTCTGTTTTCCCAATCATTCTAGTAGCCATACTTTCACTGCACTCCAGCCTGAATTAATCTTTGATAGGTACCGAAGAATGAGAACATGTCAGTCTCTTTTACCTGCTTCACTTACAGTGGTCAAAAACACTGGAAAGCAGAAGTATGAAGAAAACCACAAGAGCTAATACCAAATTCAGAGGCAAATATCCACCCTGAGCTCACAGGAGCTTACAAAAATCACCTGCTTTTATTGTTAGCTAAATTCAGAGTGTGGTACCAAGGAAGTGCACAAGACAGCCCTCAAAAACTTTAAATTTCACCAGTAACTACTAACTAAGAGTCAAAAGCATTAGAAACTCTTTGGAATAATTAACAAATCCTCCACCAATACTCTACCCTCCCATTTCTGAAAACAATATTATACATTCTTTACCATAAAAAAGCATGCTTAAATATTTAATCATTTTCTTCACGCACTTATATATATAAAGCTGTATGTTTTAATCCTGACATAAAACTTCCTATTAAAGTACTAATGATAAATAATGCTATGTTAAACTAAATTCTTTGAAATTCCTCTGAGAACATCAGCTCTGCTCAGTAATATAATTGCAGTAATTGACAATAATGTAATAAAGTAATATAATAATATAGTAATAAGGTAATTAGCATGGATGTTCTGAATTACTAAGTTGATGCTTCTATCAGTAATTATTATTAACATTAATTTTCTGTATACTCAAGGAATGTGAAATACACTGAAATATCTGTTAGGTTATAAAGAACTGAAATTTAGGCTAGTTTGGCTGTCACTAATTCAAATATATGTTATATATCTATTCTTATATATATAAAAATGTACTTGGAAATGTAAATATGTGTTCAACTATTAGCACAGAATTTCAATGTAGATATAGACATACATATGCATATGTATTTTTTCCCAAATGAAATGTTCCCGTAGGTGTCCCTGGTATCAACATAATGCTCAGTTGCTGCGGAGCTGTTAGAGACATTACTCTTCCTGTGTTTCCTTCTAACCATAAAAACCAAAACTTGTGAGGTTAATTTACAATTAACTGCACTGATGTAGTTACACAGAAATCCATTTCCTTAGTATTGTTAGAGCTGTGATTGTGAGGTACAACTCAAGGAAGTACCCAAGCTGCCTGAAAAACACATAGCTTCACCAGTCCTTCTTACAAAAGTGAAGTGGTTATTGAAGAAATATCCATCCCAGTAATATGTTAAGGAAGCCATGCTACAGTCATAGAAATCTAAAAAAAAAAAAAAAAGGCATAAAAGCACTGGGCAGGAAGATGCAGCCTTCTTATGGATATTCTGGATTTTCTGACAGTGTAAGTAAACCGTCCATTAGGAACACCAGGCGTCAAATCCATGAAAAATTAATGTCTCTGGAAAAGTGGACTTGGTTTTGGTTTGAACAGGAGTCTCATTCTGCTAGTTTTAAACCAGGCACTGGTTTCTCAGATACGTATATACTGCTTAGTCATTAAAATAACACAGACAAGTCAAGGAATGTTGGTGCCTCCGACAAGGTAGTTTTCACACTATTGTGTGACTGCCAGTTCTGCACTCTCCTATTAACATTGCATATGTTTTATTTCAGTCCACAGTGACCCAAATCAGCTGATCCTCTGCCAGCCCCTTGAAGGTATTTATGGTGACAATTTGCAGTTGCCTATGGCAAAAATACAGAGTTTATAGGTACCTGCACAGGTAAAAAGTCCTTTCTTAAAATTACTCTAATTATATTTTTCTCCTGTCAGATCAAATTTCCTAGATTTATTCTTATCAAATTTGATCCAAGGCTCAGATAGTAACTTTCCTCCTCATTTCAATGAAATTGTGATACTTGGCTTCACCTTCCAGAAAAATATCTAAAAATAAGGCATCTATTTAAGTTAAGGTTCTAGGCTCCTGTTATTGACAGCAACATGCATCTATGTAGAATTTACCCATCTACTACAGACTGAGAAAATTAATGTTGGTAAAATTCACCTTCTGAAGACATTTATTCGTCTTGATTAACTATCTAGACAGCCTATTATTTTAAAAAACTAGTAGAGCCTAAAGTAGCTGAATCCCACCCTAGCTCTTAAAGCTTGGTGATATGAATTTTCTCTACAGAAAAGCTAGAATACAGTCAGGAAAAAAAGAGGGAGTGAAAGAATCAAACAGAAGAAAAAGCAGGGATGGGGGAAAAGAAAAAGAAGTGGCCCAAGGGACCCTACAGTGATTACTGCCTGGAATAAGAATGAAGAAGAGAAAATCAGGCAGTGGTATACTCAAAATTGGAGTGAATGCATGACCTAGAGGAAACGTCCTCTTTTGAAAAAGAAGGAAGAAAATAAGGAGTATGGTAAAAAGTGACTGAAAGGAAGACAGTCAGATTCTGGTGAAACAGAATGAGTGGGAGATAAAGAGGTTAACAGAAGTAGCCTGTACAGAAAGGGTTTTTCTGGAGATAGAATATGAAAGAAATTAACATAATTTTGTTTAACTCATAAAATTAATTTTTTTAATCTTTGTACTACTAATTCTTAGTCTGCTATAGTATCACAGGATGAGATTCATCTCATCCAATCTTATCCACCTAAAATGTAGACATCTAGTTTAAACAAGTACCGTCTACCATGGTGGTGTGGGGAACTCCAAAGAGTGATCTATCTTGATTTTGTTCAGCTAATCTTTGGTAAGATTATCCCTATTGTCTATGCAGAGATTTCAGACATGCATTATACTACTTAGAGTATATGTGACTGTTGTGGTTTAGCCAGCAACTTAGTCCCACACAGCCGCTCGCTCACTCCCCCACCAGCAGGGTGGGGGAGAGAATCAGAAGGGTAACACTTGTGGGTTGAGATAAGAACAGTTTAATAATTAAGATAAAACAATAACAACACAGTTAAAAGGAAAACAGTGAGAGAGGCATGAAACCCAGGGAAGGGGAAAGAAACAAGCAAAACAAACAACATATGCCACATCAACCCCCCATGTACCAACTGCCCCCATTAATATACTGGTCATGGCATCACGTGGTACGGAATGAACATCCCATTGGTCAGTTGGGGTCAGCTGACCTGGCTGTGGCTCCACCCCTCCCACTTCTTGCCCACCTGGCAGAGTGTGGGAAGCTGGAAAGGTCCCCAGCTACTACAGGTGCTACGGTGAAGAGAATTAACTCTTTCTCAACCAAAACCAGCACAGTCATGAACAAAAAGTAATTATCTCCTATTCTTAGACAATATGTAGATTTGTGTTATTTTGTGTTATCTTACCTTCTAATGCTGAGGTGATGTAATTAATTTTTAAAGCATATTAAAAACTGCTGAAAAAATATTTATTAAATTCTTTATTTGGACACTTACCCAACACCAAATCTTTTCAAGCGTGCTATTTCACATCTAGACAACTCTTGCTGCCTTTTTCCAAACTGGACATTTTATATACACTTCTGTCTTCATGCCTTTTCTAGTCTGACTGCATTTTTACTCTCACAGGAGACCAGCTATGCTGCAGATTAGATCCAGAGATGTCCATGTAATAAGAACCAGTTTATAGAAATTAGAGTTCAAACAATTTACAATGATGATAGAAAAGACAGAAAGAGAGAAGAACAAGTCTGTGTGTTCCCACTCTTATAGTTAAGGAACAGAGGCACTAATTCTGTCTACATCTTGCAGTACAGTGCTCTGTCAGTGACAGACTAGTTAAAAGTTAGCTACAAATTAGCTGACAAGGAAGGATAATGGTTAAATGAGGAGCAGAGGAGAAATGAGGAAGAAGAATTGTGTAGTGGTGTGACTGCTACTGTAAAAGTAGTGTAGGAGCATGCATATGGAGAATGGCCTTGATCATGGTAAATTCATTGCTGGATGCATTCACATAACACAAAAGACTACTGTGCAGAGGTGTATAATATCGCTAATATAGCTATACAGTGCAACATTGTGTCACAGATAATTAGCAATGTGTCCCTAATATCTATGTCACTTTTGATATTCAAGTTAGCTCAGTCATGACTTGTTACAACTTAGTGTACGTGTACCCTAAGTGACTCTTTCAAGATCATATTAGAAGCCTGTGGCAGAGGTTACTGATGTCATTTTTGCACCTTAGCGTGATTGCACAACTGTAGGACTTTGTGATCTCTCAAAGGTGCTGGCATATTGAGATCCTAGTCGAACTCAAGAATGCCATTCCTTTTTTAATGACTACTCAGAAAATACAGTCTACCTTCAGCACAGAACTGTTTCTAAGCTCTTTGCACACAGGAAAAGCGTTATTTTAAGCTATCCATGCAAACACAAATTCAGCAATGTCTATCTAGATGAAACTTTTTCCAAATTAATGACCAAAATCATTCAAAATCACTAAAATATTCTGAATTTTTTTGTTTATATTAACGACTTTGATTTACCAGCAGCCTTCCTCATCAATGTGAAGTTAAGTAAGTTAAATTTACAGTATTTAAGGTTTTACTTACTCTTTTAAAAATCATAAACAAAAAATTATCTGTTATTCAGTTTTCTTTCTTAGTACTTTTTCTATATATTTAATACTGGAAAAATTCAGGTACATTTTTAGTACACAGAAGTTTGACTTTTTCACATAATTAAAAACATAACTGTTATTAATTTACTTGCATAAAATATTTTCTACAATGACATCCAGGTATGATTATTAATATTAATTTTTGCAAAAACTCTCCAATTTCTATAGTAAATGTCAGACCATATCTGATAACTCTCCATTTTGTCTCTTCTTTCTTATCTTTCATTCATTCTCAAACAAAACAAAACCTGGACATGGAAAAGTAAAACACCTATATTGAATTTCTTAATCTTATTTAAGCCATGATATGGTAAATAATTTTGTGAAAGATAACATTGGGTAAGTCAAGTCTTTATTTGGCAGACTCTGAATATACTCATCAGAGGACCGTCTATCCACTCTGGAACAGCTTAGGCAGAAAACAACTAGAATAAATTTGAGAACAGTCAGAATAGATATTAAAGGCTGAGTAATACACTGCAAACATCTAATGCTAATGGAAAAGTTTTTAAATGTCTGTTTTTCTGTTCACAAGTACTGATAAAGTATTTTAACTGTCTATGAACTGATTAGTAAATTGATTTTAAAATGTTTTTCATTTTCTTGTTTTGATTTTTGCACTACTAATTTGCCAACATTTTTCAATTGCATGTGGAAAGCCTAAAAATAGCTGTGAACAATGGTTGTGTAATTATACTATATATTTATGCGTATATAAATTTACACATGCATGCATATGTAAACCAATATGCTCATTTTAAAAGACATCTTTCAGGTACCTGTACAGATATCAGTTTAACTTAGTTATTGTAATATTAATCGATAATATTTAAGCAAATTTCTGACCAACTTAGTGTGAAGTCAGAGCAGCATAGAAAAAGCAGAAGTTTGGGACTTTTTTTTTTCTTTAGCAACAAACCAAATCAATGAGACATACAGGGACATCTTCATACTTACTTAATTATTAGTGTAGCATGTTTCAAGAAAACTTGAAGGGACAAGTCACTGACTATCCAGAATTATTGTCCCTGGTGAGATTACAGAGATTGTCAAGGAATGGTTTATAGGGTTGACCCAGTGGGGCTAGTCAAGAAAAATGAAATTGGATGGGAACAGGAGAACGGATACCCCTTGTCTTCTTCAGCAGCCACAACCTACCATATATCCTAGCCGCCTACATGGTCAGTTCAATTAGTTTAGCAAAGAGAAGTTTTGAGAGGTGTGTACTGTATTTGGCTGGTATGGAGTTAATGTTCTTCATAGCAGCCTGTATGGTGTGTGTTTTAGGTTTGTGACCAGCTTCTCAATCTACCTCCACAGCAGGTATGCTAGGGGAGTGCACGATGCTGACAGGGCTGCAGTGAGGACAGCTGACCAAAACTAATCAAAGGGATATTCCGTGCCATATAACACCCTGCTGAAAAATAAAACTGTGTCAAGTTTAGGGTGATGAGGGGGAGTTTTTTTCAAAGTAGCTGTTACTTGGGGACTGACTGGGCATCAGTTCCTTGGTGAGAGATGGTGAGTGATTGACTGTGCATAATTATTTTTTCCCTTCAATTATAAAACTGTCTTTATCTCAGCCTTCTTTTTTCCTTCAGATTCTCTCCCCCATCTTGTGAGAAAAGGACTGGAGGGGGCTCAGCTGCCAGCTGGGGTCAATGCACCACAGGTGACAAGGAGAAATTGCACTTCTTTTATATTCTGATGAAATCATAAAAAAAAAAAAGGTTTAAAAACTGCCTGGAAGTTGGAGTTAGGGTGAAAAAAAAAAGATACATGCCTCATGAGAGGTAAGACAATGACGTTTGGGTTTTCCACATCAGTGCTGTTAATTAATAAAACAGGTTTGCTAGGGATATACTGGATTTCTCATAATATTAATTTACTGAATCCAGATTTAATGCCTGCGTAATGCAGTATCTATTTCTTTAACAGAGTCATGGAAATGATGTTAGAGTCACTTGTAAAAATTGTGCAGCCTGTACTAAGCAGAAAATCAAAATAAATTTTTTCTCATGTTAGTAATCACTGATCCTAGGCTTTCTCAAATGCATCTCAAGACTATGTACAGAATGCTATTGAGACAATTCAGGTCACTCAGAGACTTTTCCTCTTAATCACTATGACATATATTGTGTATTTCTACAGCTGTTCACAAAACATTATTTACCTTCTGGAAGAATTTTATAACAGTGAACTGAAGCATGATACTTGTAGTTCTCCTCCTTTGATTATAGAGGGTTCTGACAAGCTTTTGTTGGTTGAAGTATAGAGTCCTCATTTGATGTGAACCACAGTATTTATGAATCATACAAATTTTATGTATCATACAGTTTTGTTTTCTCAGCAGATAAAGAGAATAATATTGCTTTTGTGCAACCAGTGGTGCCTCTAATGCTGTTTAACTGGGGAGGATCACAGCGTGACACATTGCTGTGAACTTGCATGCATGCACAAGTGTGTTTGATGTAACAGGGGTTTAAGGGAATAAAAGCATATATAAAAAGATCATTATCAGTTGTGGTGGGTTGACCTTGGCTGGATGCCAGGTGCCCATAGAGGGAGAAAATAAGATGGAAAAACACTCATGGGTCAGGATAAAGGCAGTTTAATAAAAGCAAAAACAAAGGCTAAGCATGGAAGCAAAAGGAAAACAGAGGATTTATTCTATACTTCCCACCAGCAGGAGATGTTCAGCCACTCCCCAAGAAGCAGGGCTTCAGTACACATACCTGTTGCTCCAGAAGACAAATGTAAATAACAAATGCCCCCATTTCCTCCTCCTTTCTCTTAGCTTTTATTGCTGAGTGGACATCATGTGGTATGAAATATCCATTTGGTCAGTTTGGGTCAGCTGTCCAGGCTATGTTCCCTCCCAAGTGCTTGCCCACCTCCGGCCTGTTGGCCTTGGAGGGGGAAACGTTGGAGAGACAGCCTTGATGCTGTGCCAGCACTGCTGAGCAGTAGCCAAAACACTGGTGTGTTATCAACACCTTCCTAGCTACCAGTACAAAGCACAGCACTATGGGGGCTGCTATGGGGGAAATTAACTTCATCTCAGCCAGACCCAATACAACCTCTACCCTTTATTCCATACCATTGCATCATGCTCTGGTCCCACATACTTCAATATATATATATCTGCATATATCTTCTACCCATCCCACTGTATTTAATTCTCATTACTGAAACCTCTTCTTACCAACACTTAACCTTAAAGTATATACTTAAACCATCTTCATACCCAACACACAGATTTATACATTCTCATAACTGTTGCCTCTCCTTTAACAAATAGATAGTTCTCTCCTGTTCCATGGGCTTCCTCCACTCCTCCAGATGTTCACAAACAGGCTAAGACCTGGGCCCCATCTGTTAAGATAGGTGTTCAGGACAGGAGACGCATTATGTTTGATTGTTGGGCCCAAACACCAGCTCGGTTTCAGTCATCATTGCACTCGTCTGGTTCCTTGTGAAACTCACTCTTTGTCAGTTCAGGTTGTTCCTGCTACAGCATGCAACTGACATCACAGATGATTTTTACCCCAAGGTTAAATCCTTCTGAGTCACGCACCGGGTCTCCCCATCCTTTTGCATTACCCACCAAGTATACCCAGGTCCATGAGCAAAGACAATCTTATGAATGTATTTGCCTTTTCGCATGGAAGGAGCAATCCAAACCAATTTCCCCAGCCAATTCTGTAAGTGCACACCAGGGACTTATATCCCTCCACAGTATGTAGGGGTTTTGTTTGGGCAGGACCAGGGCAGTTAGATCCACTGGTGTTAACCTGCCAAATGGCCTTTTAAGGCCTAAGATGGTGTTTTGAGCAGTGGCATGGTTTATGGGGTATCTTTCTAGCCAACAAGTAGTTGCTTCCACCATGGTATGTAATGCTTGTCTTGGGGTATTCATGGCAGTGGTCCAATACAGGCAATTTGCCAGGCCTCACCATATGAAAAACTCTGCCACTGCCCTGTATTCCAGTTAGACTTTACACACGTGGTGTTCTTGACTGGCTCAAATGGTTCACTTTCATGAGTGACCTGTGCAGTGGCCTCCATGGTCAGGTCTACCCCCTGATCACGAGCCCATTTGTACGTTGCATGTCTCCCTAGATGTTTCAACTCAAAGAGTCATGATCAATGGGGCAGAGTCTTGTTGGAGGCCCATAAATAGTGGTGTTTCCCAGGGGTCTGTGCTGGGTCCAGTCCTGTTCAACATATTCATCAATGACCTGGACGAAGGGACAGGGTGTGAGCTCAGCAAGTTCACTGATGATACCAAGCTGGGAGGAGTGGCTGATACACCAGCAGGCTGTGCTGCCATCCAACAAGACCTGGACAGGCTGGAGAGCTGGGACGAGGGCAACCTCATGGAATTCAACAAGAGCAAACGTAAGGCCCTGCACCTGGGGAGGGACAACCCCATGCACAGGTACAGGCTGGGGGCTGACCTACTGGAAAGCAGCTCCCCTGAGAAGGACCTTGGAGTGCTGGTGGACAACAAGCTGCCCCTTAGTCAACAATGTGCCCTTGTGGCCAAGAAGGCCAACAGGGTCCTGGGCTGCATCAAAAGGAGCGTGGCCAGCAGATCGAGGGAGGTTATCCTCCCCCTCTATTCTGCCCTAGTGAGACCTCATCTGGAGTACTGTGTCTGGTTCTGGGCTCCCCAGTTCAAGAAAGGGAACTACTGGAGCAAGTCCGGTGGAGAGCTATGAAGATGCTCAGGGGACTGGAGCATCTCCCTTATGAGGAAAGGCTGAGAGACCTGGTTTTGTTCAGCCTGGAGAAGAGAAGACTGAGGGGGGATCTTATCAATGCGTATAAATATCTGATGGGACTGGACTGTTTTCAATAGTTGCCAATGACAGGACAAGGTGCAATGGGCACAAACAGGAACACAGGAGGTTCCACCTCAATATGAGAAAAAACTCCTTTCCTGTGGGGGTGACAGAGCAGTGGCACAGGCTGCCCAGGGAGGCTGTGGAGTCTCCTTCCCTGGAGACATTCAAAACCCACCTGGACATAATGTTGTGCCCCCTGCTCAAGCAGGGGGGTTGGACAAGAAGATCTCCAGAGGTCCGTTCCAACCCCTGCCATTCTGTGATTCTGTGGGACTATCAAGCTACAGATAGCTCACTGTTACACTCCCAATACAGGTCCACCTGAGTTACTTCAATTTTGAACAGCCTTGTCTACTTGTTCTTTGTTTTGATGGTCTTCAGTGTTGCAGCTTTTTGGCAATTAGGCATCTACATGATTTACCTTTAGAGCCATGTTTTCTACCTGGGCAGTGATGTCCTGCCACAATGCAGCAGCCCAGATAGGTTTACCCCTGCACTGCCAATTGGTCTTCTTCCACTGCTGTAGCCACCTCCATAGGCCATTAACCACCATCCAGGAGTCAGTCAGAGTCTTGTTCAGCAATATTTAGGGATATTTGGATGGCATTCTCTTCTGCAAACTGACTTGACCCACATCCTCCTTCAGTGCCGTCAATGGCCTTTCCACTTCCAGCAGCTTCCTCCCTCTTGACAGGACCCATCAATGACCAAAACATAATGCCTTTCATCTTCTGGGAACTCGTTATATGGTGGTGCCTCTTGGACATGAGCTACCTCCTCAGGCAATGCTCCAAAGTCTCTGCCTTCTGGCTAGTCCATGACCTCTTCCAGGATTCCTGGGCCATTGTTTTTCCCCAGTCGAGCTCATTGTGTGATCAATGCTACCCACTTACTCCATGCAGTGTGAGGAACTTCTATCCATCAAAGCAAGGAATTTCTACACCAATCAATAATAAAAATATATATGACTAGTGTCACTCTAGCTCCACCCAAACATAAAATACTATAAAAATGACTCCAAGAGAGAGGGACATTAGGGAAGATACCACCCTGGAGTACTGGGATCGGTCAATGGGCTGGAACTCTCTTCTCCCCCATAGGGACGCCTATTGGGTAAGACTCAAACACTTGGTTATACTGATTCCCTGGGAAATTTAAAGAACAAGCTTGTTATTTTGTGTTTTGTGTTTTAGCGCTTTATACTTGCACATGCTTTGCAGACAGTGCATTTATCACCAGCAATCCAATAAGAACCTGTATTTCTGTTGCTTTAATAAACCACAATATTAGTGAATCTGGCCGCAAAGAGTTATCGGGTATGACTGGACTAATAGTGATCATACTGTTAATGAATCCCTCATGGACTAACAGTGCTGAATTGGGTATCAGAATCTAAGCCCAGCTGCCCCCAGCCCCTCTGACATCTGAGGACCAGCTGGATCACAGCGGGGTTTATTTTCTGCCAAGTTTCCTCACCTATTAGCGCAACAAACATCCAGTGTAGCACAGACAATCATGGTGCCAAGAGGAGATACACTTCTGTACCAACAACTTCTGAACAGGCTTGAACCCTCTTGTATGCTGCTAGTATCTCTTTTCCAGTTGTGGTATAATGGGCTTCTGGTCCTTGATAACCCTGGCTCCAAAACCTTAAAGGTCAACCTTGGGTTTCTCCTGATGTTTTCTGCCAGAAGCTCCAGGTGATAGCATGGTCTCCAGCTGCAGTGTAGAGTGCATTTTGCACAGCACGCCCAAAAGCTACCGCACCAGCCATTTCCTTTATGATATGCTCAAAGTATTGTTACTCAAGGCACCATGCAAAAATAGTTCTTCTTTCAGGTTGCTCAGTAGAGAGTGCTCACAAGCTGACTATAACCTGGAATATGCATTCTCCAGTATCCCACAGGGCCTAGGAAATCTGTGTTTCCTTCTTCTTAGCTGGTGGAGACATAGTAGCTAACTTGTTGATCACATCCATAGGGACATGATGGTGCCCTTCCTGTCATTTTATTCTCTAGAACTGAAACCCCTTACTTTTCTTTATGGCAAAACCAGCTCTCAGAATAGTCTGAATTACTCTTTCTCCCTTTTCAAACACTTCTTCTTCCATGTTTCCCCACCCAATGATATTATTGGGGTATTGTAGATGTCCAGGGGCATCACTCTTTTCCATTGTAGTTTAGATTAGTCTATGAGAAATAGTGGGGTTTGTGCTTCCACTCCTGGGGCCATCAATTCCGGGTATATTGGACAACCGTCATGAGAAAGCAAACTGTGGGCTGCATTCTGCTGCCAAATGAATTGAAGAAAAAAAAAGCATTGTCAATGTCAGCTGTGGCATACCACTTGGCTGCCTTTGACTTTAGTTCACACTGGAGCTCTAACATGTCTGGTACAGCAGCACTCAGTGGTGTGTGACTTCATTCAGGCCATGATAGTCAACAGCTAGGTCAAACTTAAACTGAAATGATAGAAGTCGAAAAATAAACACAAGTAACCTGAGGAAACATTTAGTAGTATCTTCTCCATCAAAAGCATCACCATTTAATTCATGGAACATTTTCATATTGTTTGCAAACATGGTACTAGAAGTTAGTATGAAATTCACCACAAGAAATAAAAATAAAACTATATTCAGTATTTTTTCTCTTTAAAAATCCATTCTGCTTTCCTGTAAGAAATTAAATTTGTCTTCTTTTCAAAGCAGGGATGCAAAATGAATATAAAGGAAAATGTAGTCATTATTATAAAAAAATTATTAATCCCTTTGGCTTTACCCTCTCGTCATCCTCATTATCTCACTGAATTACACTACAGGTTCCTAATGAATTAATATTATGAAAATTTTATCTCATAACCTTTCTTAAGCATCAAGTGATTCTACAAAATCTCTTAATATTATAACTGCTCTTTTCACACTTCTATCAGAAATGTTATATTCAAAAGTTTAATTCAGTCAACTCTTGAGAAAGATACAATTTTCTTCATTTCCACAGTTTCTCATCCAAAAACAGTTAGTGAGAAACTTATGCTGATTTCCTATCCTAATGATATGTAAGAGCATAATATTTGGCATAGGTCAGTAAGCTTCCTTTATAAGAACCATCTATGAAGCATCAAGAACATTTTGACACAATATAAATGACAGAACAATGTTTTCTTTGCTAATGTCATATTAGTCACTTTAATCTTCTGCAAGTTAATCAGTTAATACTAATACAGTACTTCCCTCTCCCTACCAGCTGTGATCTTATGGTCTTTTTACTGTGTATCAGCCCTCCCACACATTCTTGCTAGGCTTCATTTTTCTTGTAAACTTTTTCTCACCCTGTAACTGTCAGGAAACTTAGAATTAGATGCTGGTTTATTAAGAATTCATTTACTGACCTAGAGGAATTGTCTAGTATATCATTCAACATGCAGAAAGCAAGTGTGCTGCAGAAGACTACTACAGGGGAACTGAAGGTCCCCTACAAATAAAAGTGCCCTTTGCTCTGAAAAGAACAAACATTATGTGTAAGGGATTTATATGAAATGTACGAGTAAGAGATGAGTAAGACATATGGCTATATATGATTAAGAGATTTATAAGATTTATATGAAAATAAAAGCTACATTTAATAAATCATGAGAATTTATCCTAACTGTGCTTTGTGACCTTTCCACTATGTGGGTAGGAATATTTTTAACACGTGTAAGAAATCAGTAAGACTCTGTGTTCACTTGAGTGTAGGCAGAAATGTACATACATTTAATAGCTGCTGCTTGTTCTTATGCATAACTCCAGTTACTTTGTCTTTGGCCAGTCAGCTAGACAGTCTGAATTTCTCTAGAAACTCTGTTATTCTATTGGTCAATAAGTTTTGTCCTGTTCAAGCTGGTTCTTCCAGTGCCAGGAGCTGTCCTCTCAGGTAAGATAGTTTCTCACATCTAAGCAAGTTATATTTTCACTTCCTAAGAAAATTCTAACCCTAGTTTGATTCAACTTTCCTACTATAACACTGAACATATTTTTCAATATATTCAACAGAATATTGAATATTAGTATGTCATATGAATATATGTATATAACATTTATGTATGAATATAACATACCCAGTGTCAGCATCTGACAGAACACTTTGTTGCCTGCCTACCTTTTCTCTTCCCTTTCTCTTCCTTTATTCTCCACTAAAAAGTTAGTGATTAACATAAAAACAATTATCTTTTTTGTAAAAGAGTGAAAAAAGAGAGCAACCTGTAAGGTACAATGCTTCTTTTTATTTTAAAATTATACTATCAAAAAAGACACCTTCAAAATACGTGATTAGTGTAAATCAGCAAAAGATTCTCTTAAGGGAAGCAAGAAATACTGAAACTTTTAGTAAAGGCCAAGTTCCCCTTAGCTTCTCCATATAGCTCACAATCATATAGCTCCAGAAAATACATAAAGAAACATGATGAGGTAGGTTTATGCTGGCTGGATGCCAGGTGCCCACCAAAGCTGCTCTATCACTCTTCCTTCTCAGCTGGACAGGGAAGAGAAAATATAGTCAAAAACTCACAGGTCAAGATAAGGTCAGGGAGAGATCACTCACCAATTGCCTTCAAGGGCAAAACCAGACTCAACTCAGGGAAATTAACTTAATTTATTTCAATTCAAATCAGAGTACAGTAATGACAAATAAAACCAAATCTTAAAACACCTTCCCCCCATCCCTCCCTTCTTCCCAGACTCAGTTTTACTCCTGAGTTCTCTACCTCCTTCACCCTCAGCAGTACAGGTGGATGGGGAATGGAGATTGCGGTCAGTTCATCACATGTTGTTTTTGCTGCTCCTTCCTCCTCAGGGGGAGGACTCCTCACACTCTTCCCCTGCTCCAGCATGGGTCCCTTCCATGGGGTGCAGTCCTTCAGGAGTGGACTGCTCCAGTGTGGGTTCCTTCAATGTTGGTCATAAGTCTGGCCAACAAACCTGCTCCAGCATGGGCTTCTCTCTCCTTGGGTCTACAGGTCCTGCCAAGTGCCTACTCTGGCATGGGTTTCCCACAGGGTCACAGCCTCCTTTGGGCACATCCTCCTGCTCCAGCGTGGGGTCTTCCATGAGCTGCAGGTGGATATCCTCTCCACTGTTAACCCCCATGGGCCGCTGGGGGACAGCCTGCCTCACCATGGTCTGCACCATGGGCTGCAGGGGAATCTCTGCTCTGGTGCCTGGAGCACCTCCTCCCTGTTCTTCTTCACTGACCTTGGTATCTGCGGAGTTGTTTGTCTCACATATTCTCACTTCTCTCTCCAGCTACAATTTATGAGGTGTTCCCCACCCCCACCCCACTCGCTTAATATATTAAATACATTATCCAGAGGCATTACCACCATAGTTGATCGGCTCAGCCTTTGCCAGCGGCGGGTCCATCTTGGAGTGGGCTAGCACTGGCTGTGTCAGACATAGGGGAAGCTTCTAGGAGCATCTCACAGAAGCCACCCCTGTAGCCACTTCTGCTACCAAAACCTTGGCACACAAACCCAATATACATGATCACCAAGCAGAATGGAATTTCTGTTTTTGTTGGTCCTGTCTCCAAGACTGAGAATCTCTAAATTGCAGTTAACACTAATTCTCACTAAACCCTTAACATGGCAAACTACTCTTTCCCTCTTCTGTGACTATTTTTGCCATTGTCAGCCTGAAGTCTGTTTTAAGTTTCTAACATGTTCTCATAGGTACCTTTATAAAAATGTTGTTAGGCAAAATAAAAACTACTGCTGTCTCATAGCTGTGATAATCACACCAGTTTCTCACACATCTTTGTATAGTGGACGCGCTATACCAGGGAAGATACTGCTAAATTTACACTATGTTGTATCATGTGGCAAGATGTTTACAAAAACATGTTTTTTTCAAAGCTGTAATCATATTTTACAGATAGTAAAATGTCTGATGTCCAGTATTAAGCCTTAAATCTTTATCTTAAAAAGTGTAGAAATATAAAGATACGTTGTATATCTGAAACTTTATGATTCCTTGGAAAGGTGGAGAAAGACTTGTCATTAATTTTCTTGCTTATCCCCAGGTACTGTACAGTTGCTATACATACAATTCAAGCAAATACAACAATTAAGGCAAATACAACACAGGCAAGTAAAGAAACAATCAACATATGAGGCAAACCCTTATGCATATAAGGAAGTTAAGTATGTGTTGATAGTTACACATTTTTTTCACAAAGATCTAAACTATATTTTTTATTACTACATTGCACTAAACATGAAAGGTAAAGGTAATTTTTTTAGAACCCCAGAATCTCCTGAGTTCAGCAAATTCAGTTCAATAAAATTCTTGTAATAAATAAGATGTGAGGAAGACAAAAGTATTTGAATGTACTGATGAAAAGTGATGCTTCAAACTGAGGAAACATTTTATTAGATTAACTCCTCTGATTGGAGAAGAAAAACAGACAAATCTTTATGCACACCAAGCCCAAGCTCTCTCTCTAGGTAGTACTTTGCCAAAGCACTTATCTGATAGGAGTACATTCTTGGTTTGAGTAGCTTTTGTATAAGCCAGAGATAAGTTTACAAGTTTTTCCACACTACTTCTGGTAGGATCACTTTTTATTTTATTTATTAGTTGTTATTTGTCTTTGATTCCCTTCTTTTCCCCATACTTTTCTCATTTCCTTTTTTACTTCTGTGTCAGTTTAAAGATCCATTATTTTGGCTGAATATTTTACTATGGTTTACGATTATAACTTTTTTTTCCCCAAAGTTAGTTTTGAGCTGCTCTCTGCAATCCATGGCTTCTGTTGTGCTGAAACATTTGTAGTTTTACATTGTGAAAGAAATAGGGAAATCAATTGATTCAGGCTGGGAAAAGAAATGTGGTGCTGTATTTCAGCTAGATTGTCTCTAGGTAGGAAGAAATAACAAGACTTGTACTTTAGAAATAAAAATACTTTTACTGGTCAATGATTATTTAGTTTTAGGTAAATAAGGAAAAGAATAAAGACTGGACATCATTATAACGGATCCTTATGAACACCAAAGTGAGAGGAAAAGCTCAGATTTAGAGGTTCTGTGCTTGTCCAGTCCTTATGCTTCCTCTCTGAGATGAATAAACTGTCAGAGGAAGCCAAAGAACTAAAAGACTCCCTAAATCCCAGGATTTAACAGCTTTCAGAAAGAAAAAGAATGAAATAAATGGACTAAGAAAGCGAGGACAGTAAAAAAGGATTGACTTGATCAAAAAGAGATCATCATGCTAATGAAGGTACTTTGTACAGACTGGTATCATGGCTTTGTAGCAAGAAATCAAGAGCAAGAACTTTAACCAGTATTAATAATAAAATATTAAACATAAAAGTGAATAACTATTTCTTGTGACAAGGATGGGATTAGAGGGAAACTGCACACATCTACACTTTATCCCTTCTGGCAAGTATATAAATCAGACAGTCTGAGGGGTCCCACAGAACGAGTAGAAAGTTCCTCCAGCTCCTGGTGATCTGAGAGAAAGTGTTAAGTGCTTTGTCCTCATGTTCTGAGCTGCCTTCAGAAATATTTTAAGATGTCAGTGAACTTTGTCAGCATTTACAGCAAATGGAGAATTTAGTTCTCTTATCTACACAGAATTTTCACTTGGGGTATGAAAATCAGTAATGCCTAGCTTGATTAGATTTAGACTTTAATTAACTTTTTGACCTATACGTTACTAGATTTGGAATGCATCCTTACCACACTTTGCATATATTTGTAGGATTAATATTTTTATTGCTGTTTATTTGTAATATAGGAATGTCTAAAATTGCACTACATTTACCTTACAATATTAGGCAGTCTCCTAAACAGAAAGAAAAAAAAATCCTGTCTCTAAGAGTTTGCAAATTTAATAATGAGAATGTACTTCCAGCAGTGGTTAGGGTGATAAAATATACATAAACTAGTAAACTAGGATGCACGAAAGTGTGACCATGCTTTTTTTTCTTCTTTGCCTTTTTTTTTTTTTTTTAGATGTATAAACCTTTTTTAAATCAAATGTAAAGCAAGGAGGGGACTGTTGCACATAAAGATTGTAACTGATGAACTATGCTATTTGTATAAAAATATGTATGCATTTTCTTAATGACTATGTGAGTCCATTAAATTATGGAAGTATTGATGCAACCAGTGTAATGAAAATTGTCACAGGGAAAAACTGCTCTGTTCATGTGTTTTAAACCAAATCAGAATCAACATGTTTTATTGATTTATTAATGTCACATAATTATCAGGCAATCAGTCATTCATTCAGGATCAATATCAGCAGTACAGCATATAAACCTCCATATTAGAAACTTATAAAATATTAAGAAACATCCTTCAATAACCAGTTCCAAAATGCAATAACGTCCTACACATACACATGCACATGTAATTCCCAGGTGAATGTTTAAGCTGTTTGATAGTTTTTTTCACCTGTAAATTGATCAGTTTGGGCAATGGTGCTCTCAGGCAGTTTGGGATGTCCCTTTCACAGCCACTATTTACATACCTATCTTAACAAATGTTATTAGCCAGGCCAAGGATGGGAAGTGCAAATATTCCACAATAGTGACTAGCATTAAATGTAAGAAATTGCTTCAAACTACCTTGTAGGGAAAAGAGACTGAAACTTTAAATATTAAGTTAGGTTTAAAGTCAACTAGAGATTGCTTTTAACTTGTAATATTCAACCAACTAATCCAAGAAGCTTGAAAAATTGTCACTAGTATTCTGTACTTATAATTAAAGATCAACTCTTGGAAATCAGTCTCATCTCAAACAGATTTTGCTTAAGCACTGAACGGACTTGAAGGGGAAGGAATGACAAGGAGATCCATGTAACTTCTTCCTATGCCTGCTTTCAGACAAGGTTCACAAATTTATCACTGCTTCCAAATTTTCTGAGGACTTCTTTACCTTTCATGTTAGTCTTCAACTACATTGTAGTAACAGCCAACTTGAATAAACATCATGTGGTTTATCCTAAATCCAAATTATCTCAAAACTTCATGTACTCAATTTAATCATCCATTCAATGGGAAAAAACACTTTGCGTTTATTCATCATACAAAAAGACGATATTAAATAAACACTAACCCCCTTCATAATTCAACAGTTCATAATGCTTGAGAATGAATAAAGCCTGCCCGTCAAGACCTGGACAGGCTGGAGAGCTGGGCCGAGGGCAACCTCATGGAATTCAACAAAAGCAAGTATAGGGTCGTGCACCTAGGGAGGAACAACCCCACACATCAGTAAAGGGTGGGGGTTGGCCTGCTGGAAAGCAGCTCCCCTGAGAAGGACCTGGGAATGCTGGTGGACAAGCTAACCATGAGCCAGAACCATGCCCTTATGGCCAAGAAGGCCAACAGGGTCCTGGGCTGCATCAAAAAGAGCGTGGCCAGCAGGTTGAGAGAGGTTTTCCTGCCCCTCTAGTCTGCCCTTGTGAGACCACATCTGCAGTACTGTGTCCAGTTTTGGGCCCCCCAGTTTAAGAAGGACAGGGAACTGATTGAGCAAGTCCAGCGGAGAGCTATGAAGATGCTCAGGGGACTGGAGCATCTCCCTTATGAGGAAAGGCTGAGAGGCTTGGGTTTGTTCAGCCTGGAGAAGAGAAGACTGAGGGGGGATCTTATCAACGCGTATAAATATCTGAAGGGTGAGTGTCAAGAGGATGGGACCAGACTCTTCTCAGTGGTGCCCAACGACAAGGACGAGGGGCAATGGGCACAAACAGGAACACAGGAGGTTCCACCTCAATATGAGAAAAAACTTCTTTCCTGTGAGGGTGCCAGAGCAGTGGCACAGGCTGCCCAGGGAGGCTGTGGTGTCTCCTTCCCTGGAAATATTCAAAACCCGCCTGGATGCATTCCTGTGCCCCCTGCTCTGGGTATCCCTGCTCAAGCAGGGGACTGGACAAGATGATCTCCAGATGTCCCTTCCATCCACTATCATGCTGTGATTCTGTGAAAGAAAAAATGATCAACAGTTTTAATTTTTCATCAGTTTTACTGAAAATAACAAAAGCCTTTCCACCCTGTAAAAAGCTTTTGGTGTAGACATGTTCAGGACAAATCATCAGGCATAGAGATAAAGCATTTATTCTGTCTGACATGTACTGCTACCAGCAGTAATTTAGGACAGCCCAGAGGTCACACTCAGAGAATCTATAAGTAGGTAAATAAGAACTATTAGTCACATAGGAGTATATTTGTTGATTAATGGCTTCTTTGATTTTGTCCTTATATCTGGTTTCAAGTACCCCTCACTCATTCAACTGAATTGTGAGAATATACTAATAAATTATATGGCATGTACAATTGCAGAGTAACTGTAATAACAGCTGCCTATCTTTAAAAAGGGGCATGATCTTGGGAGTAGAATGGGGACTAGTAATCAGATATGGAACCTTTATTAATGCTTATAAACACTAGCAGTTTGATTTACCAAAGTAAATAAAAGAAATTGATGGATAGGCATGGGTAGGCATTGAGAACAGGAAAAAAACCTAAAGAAAATATACAAAGCTACTTTGGGTACTGGGTGTGGCAGAGACATCTGAAATAAACCTGAAATCAAATACATAGAAAACAGCTTCATTTTTATTCCAAATATTTGTGAAAACACCTCTTCAAACATGAAGATGACCGAATGCATTTGGTAGAAGAAAACACGTATTTCAAAATGTCTACATAACTTGGCTTTCTAAATGTAGAATTTTAGAGTGATTTCTTCAAAACAATATCTGATATACCTTTACATAAAGAGCTGGTTTTTAGTATTCCAGAATTCAGGTCAACAAAAATTGTCAATAAATTAAAGTTCCATAAACTGTGAACTTGTGCTCAGACTTCTGTGAAAGGTTCTATGATTGCAGCACTGTCCGTTTACAACTCCACAAATCTAATTGCAATTGTCAGTTTTATATAATGAAAGTTCTGTGATATTTTAAAGCCTAGATTGCAATGCTTACAGTAATATTGGCATCACTAGTTTCTTTCTTTTCTGTCTGTGTAATTTTTAACATGACTAAATAGATAGTAGTACAATGTTCAGATAAAAAAACCTTGAGATGCTGCTTCTATTCAAGCAAGCTTAAGCAAGTTAAAGCAACTTATATGGCAACCTTATGAACAGATCTGGCAGCAACTACAAAATTGTGAACAAATTTTCATGATTTATCTAGTAACATTTGGTCCCCTCCTTCAGTATATTTTCTGGCATCAAATTGGTCAGGAAATACAGTAGCATATTCTAAGAGCTGTTGTCTGTAGCACTTTATCATCCTGGCTGCAGACAATAAAGGATGATCCAATATGCTGCAACTGACATAAGGAGTTTTCTGGTTGACAGCTAGTCTAAATGTCAGTTGAAACGGTGCACTTTCTCTTGTATTGCAAACTGTAAAGCAGTTTCAGTTTCACACACACAATATGTTTTAGATTTGTGGCTTGCTAATGTTTGAAAAATATGCTTAAAATAGTACATTGTGATGTATTGTGGTTTCAGTTGCTACGTAACCTTAGTTAACCCTACATGTTCTTCTATCATGTATGGCAATAAATCAAAAGGCACTGTCCCTGAAAGCTTCTTCTCTTTCCCAAAATAACCTTATTATTGCTCTTATATCGTCCATTGCCTCTCATCCTACTCCACTTTTCTCTCTTACTTTCCTCCTCCTCCTCTTCCTCCTCTTCTCTCCTACCTGACACTACCCTGCAGTTACTTTAAACATTTTTCTCTTCTGGTCTTCTGAAGCATGTAGTGGAGAATGATTTTTTTTGTAGTTGTATGGGGGATAGCCACTATTGAAGACACTAATGTAAATTAGTCCTATCAAGCATTTTGTTTTATACAAAATACTTAGCTTTTTATTCTATGAAGTATTACTCAATTTGAAGTGTAGAGTTGAACATCATAAAAACATACTTTAAAGACCGATTCAGTATCTGAACACCTTCTACCACACATCACAAAAAATGAAGCCTGTATTTTAACTACTTTTCTGGGACTGTATGTTTGTTATGTCTTAAGATGTCTGTACCTTATTAGCTAATGGATGGAGTAGTTATAATGGATAAGGATCACTGTGTTTGTATGGCATAGGCAGGGCTGGAATAACAGGGCCTTGCAGGTCAGAATATAGACATAACCTTCACATATGAACCCAGTGTTTTCCCACTTAATCACAAGACTGATGTATTGCTCTTCCAGTGACCTAGAAATGTATGCATTTTGATACTTTTAAAAGAGGAAATCACTCTTTGATCTTGAACCATTGAGGAACAGCTGGTATGTATTCACTGACTTATATCAAGGGTTCTGTTGAGGACTGCCCCTCATATGCTGATAATTCTGCCTCCTAAAACCTCCTCTTGTCCTTTATGATCATGCCCATGAAGCCCTCACAGTGAGAAAGTATAGAAGAGTTTACTTTCCTATTTCAAGTTGTATTTTCTGTATGTACACTCTGAGCTGTTGATATGATGTCGAAGCAGACAAGCTTAAGGTTGAGTGGGTGTAAAGGAAATAAATCATAAACAGTTTAAGCCTCATACTGGAACAGACTTAGTGTCATTAATCATTCAGTCAAGAGTCACTAACAAACATTCAAGGGTTGAAGCAATAACCAATGCCAAGCACTGTATGTGTGCCAGACTCTCTGGTATCTATCCTGCAGCAGAACAACAGTCTTGGAACAGAACTACTGGTAGAATCCAATGTTTATACAGTAGTTGAAAAGTTTAATTTAGGGTGCCTAATATTGTATTTATATATTTGGGGGTTTTGTTTGTTTGAAGAACAAAATATAGGTTAGATACACACAAGCACAAGTTAAAGAAGGGAATTGTTTGAAAGAGGGAATACAGTCACTCTGGACCTGCCCGCTATTCCAGCACAATAAAAAAAGCATACTGCAGGGAGAAAGAGACATAAAGAAAAAAAAGAAATCAGAAATTGAAGCTTCCTTGTAGTCTGTAAGACTACAAAAATGCAGAGATCTATTAATTCTGAAGGAATTCTTACAAAGATTATTATGGAGGATCTGCTAAAGAGAAAAAACATTGAAGGGAACAGGGAAAAGAAACCATAGTTTAGCTTACAGTTAGCCATGATCTGGGACATAACACTTGTTTCATGCAGGTTGTGTTACTTTTTTTATCTACCGTGTATGCTGTCATACTGAACCATCCAGCATAATAATACTTCCTGTGAAAGACTCAGAGTTCACTGTGTCATGGTGGAGACATACACCCAAATTAGAGAGTGACAAGTAGCTCTCTGTATCAAAGGGTAAACTGAGATCTTGTGGACCAGGACTGAATACAGTAACGACTATGCACATGTGGAAAGTCTAAATCATGTAGAGGACAAGTTGTATGAAGGTTTTACAGAATCAAGATCACACAGAGACTAGAGAGACCATTGAATACATATACACAAAAACACACACACGTAATAAGAGGACCAACTCAAGGAAAAAAGGGGAACTACAAGATGGATACAAACACCTTATTAATAGTAATAAAGGAAATAATTAGTAAAAGGTGAAGAGGTGAACAAGCAACCAAAGAATCAACAGTTCTTTAAAGAATGCATGGCCTAATATATGGAAATCAAGGCAAAGGTCATAACTTGCATGTGAACTATATAATAATAAGCTCTGCTTCTCATTATTTGGCAACCATTACATACGACAGAAAACAGCAAAAACGTGCTAACAGAAATGTGATAGGAGAAACACAGAAAGTGTTTGGAGGAGGTACCATAAAGTTAGTCTAAGTACAGAAATCTAAATACGAGCATATAGGTTAATATAATCAGCTCCTAGGGCCTTCACTGCCTTTCCTAATAAAAGGAGAAATAATCATAAAAGGGAATGGTAGAGTGGTGAACATTGTTTCCTGGCTCACAACTTCCCATCTGCTTTGCAGCCTTCCTGTTACCCCAAAGAACTCTTCCTGGAGCCCCTTTTTGTTCCTACCCTTTCTTTCTGTACGCTTTCTTCTTTCCTTGACTTAGTGTAAGCACTACTTAGCAACAACTAAAACATCAGTGCTTTTTTTCTCTGTTTCCTTTTGTTTTCTTAAATATCATTGATGTTTTAACCACATACATACTTATAATACTTCAGAATAACGTGTGCCCATAAAGCAAATAGATTTTAATTCCAAGCTTACACAAGTTTAGTTTGATCTTTTGCTTAAGTTCCCACATTATTAAAATATGCTTACAGAGCATTTCAGGCCTTCTGATGACATCATCATTGATCAACACCTTTCTAGTTAATGAAAACAATCTGTGATAGCTCTGTGTAAGAATGTGAAGTCAGGCCAAAGATTTAACCTTGTCTCCTTTCTCCAAAGGCACCAGCAGATGTACTTATTAAAAAGTGTCAGAGGACAAATATAAAATGATACATGCACCACTGTATCTTTTAACCACTTACAATAAGTAATCTATAATTAATAGTCTTTATGCACTTTTCCTCATTAATTCCCTTTGAATTTTATTTATAGTTTTTGAGACTTAAGACACTCTAAGCATGTGAAATGTGTTATGTGAAAAAAAAAATACTCTTTTTACTTTATTTTTTTTTCTCCTATACATTTCATTGAGTTTGTGCTGGTTCTTGCATTAGAAGAAATACTGATTTTTCCTGATTCAGATTCTCTGTAATCTTCTTGATTTTTCAGACCAGCATCACATCTCCTTTTTCACTCATCTATTTTTTTCAGGCTACCTCATTTAATCTTAACTTAATCTTTACTTACCCTATATTTCCAATTATCTACCTTACCCTTATCTTTGCCTTTTGCTGTTCCATTGTCTCTCTATTCTTGGGTGACCTTGGGAGATGGGATAATCAGAATTACATTTTATATTCAAGATGTTGATTCATTATGGACTTATATAGGGAAAGAAGGATCTTTTTTTACAACGTACATAAAAAGCTGCATGGTAGAGCCAATTTTCTTCTCACAAGATTATCTCTTTACGTCAGAATGAAGACAAGGAATAAATATAAGGAATAAAGAGAGGAAATTAAATTCATGGTAACTGTAAGAGTAAGTTCTTACCTAGTTTTTATCAGATCTTGGGTTTTTAAAAGCAGAATTTCTTGTGAAATAGAGCTGAGGGCAGAAAGTTAATGGGAAATATAAAAAACAGTCTGGTCTTTTTACTCACAAACAAAATCTATATCATAAACAAAGTAACAGTCACTGACCTGAACGCACCCACAAAAAACCAAGGGACTGTCTAAAGGAATTTCTCCATGGGGTCCATGGTAAGAAACAGAATAGCAACATTCAGAAAAAAACTAGTTTCGTAGCCAAGGAGATGTAAACTCAAAAGAGTAAAATGTAGCAGAGAAATAGAAATGTCTTATAGTTGCTGCAAACCCAGCTTGTGCCAAACTCCATTGAATTCTCACCAAGTCCATATCTTTCAGAAGATGTTTCTATTTTCTCTAGAAGTACATATATGAATACATAAATGTTATAAATGCAAATGTATAACATGTTTATGTTAAATATTGATATAGCAATATAAAATACATTGCATATATAATTATTTTAATTTTGTGTAATATTCATTTCATATTTACATAACGAAAAAAAAATTTTATATATGTATGCACAATACATTCCTGGGCAATTTTGGCAAGCATAGTAGATTCTTATGTAATGTTTTCCTCATAAATTGTGAAATGTAGCAGTAAAATTACTCTAATGATCAATAGACTGGTTTAACCCTCCAGTGCTGACCGTGCAGCAGCAGCTCCACTGCTTTCCAGCTGGTGGAAAACTCAGCTGCCAGTATCCTTCCTGATTCTACATGTACTTTCTATTTGGGTATGTGGTGCCCAGCATGGTGCTAGCATCTGAGTTTTCTCTGCTTAGTGCAGGAGGCAAATGAGATTAAGAAAGATTTCACAGAGGGTTATAATGCTATGCTAGGGATGGATTTCACTGTTTCCAAGGAAAAAGTAGCCCCAGCTGTCAGACGTGAGTCAAAAGAAACTAGCTTAACTCAAAGGTCCCAGGACCTTTTTTTATTTTCTATTTTTTCAATTTCATAAGAAATTAATTGCATGTTTTCATTACTTTTGATCATGTTTATTTGGGGTTTATGCAGAAATTGATCTTGATTGATGTGATAGAGTGAGGATATATTTTTTTCAGGATTTCCATCCAGTACTTTCAAAAGAAAAGGAGGAAAGAAATATAGAAAGAAGAGGAAAGATGGAAAAGGAAAGGAAAGACAGAAAGAAGGAAAGAATGTTTAATGGTTTAATGGGGTAGACCTATAACATTTACCATGAAAGCAATTGTTGTATATGTTGCATGCTATAAAACCATGTTAAACTCCATGTTCTACTGCACGTTTCATTTTTGAAGTGCTTTATCTTCAAGTTGTCATTGTAAATAATTAACAAAGCCCCCAAAATTAATAGATAACATTGGTCAGAAAGCAGGCAGTTTGGTTCTGAGGTTTTCAGCTTGATGCTGGAACACCAAAACCCAAAATATTTCAATTGGTTTTGGAGATGTTGATTATCCCTTGCTTAAAAAAAAAACAAACCAAAAACAAACAAACAACAAAAAAAAGAAACAGACAGAAAGATAGTAATTTTGTTTTGGAAAAGGTGTTTTTTGTTTTTTGTTTTTTTTTTTTTCATGTTTTCCTCCCTCTTACTCTGTCCTGTCAGTCACATTCAGAAACTCCCAAGCCCTCCTAATCAAATCTCTGTGAAAAGCCACACTTAGAAAATTACTTAGTAAATAACTTAGAAATCAATGGAACATACCAGAAGGCAATGAAATATTCAGAACAACTTTTACATTTCATTTATTTTATATATGTACTATTTTTCTCCTTACTCTTTTTCTGTTTCCTCTCTGATAAGGAATTACACATCTGCCATGCACACATCCCCTTGTAAAATATGTGGTATTTGTGAATGCATGGGAACTACACTTTTAAAAGTTATTGGCAGGCGTTTTCAGATGGCCTGAAAAACTTATTTATAGTTTTGTTCCTGATAAGTAATAGCCAAAGTCTTTCTTTGGCCTGCACAGATCATTAGGTAATGTGGCTAAAGCATGCTAGGGTCTGAAGCCAAGGGCACAGCAGGGAATGGTGTTTATACTAAGGGCCGTCAGGGTCTTTGCTTCCTTACCCCAATAGCTCAGCAGTCACAGGCCTGGGACAGCCTTTGCCATAAACACAACAGGAGGCTCAGACTCACCACTGCGGATTGATGTCCTGCCTTCACAGTCTCTTTAAATAACATGGCTATATGAAACTCAGAAGCTTTCAGTCTGTCAGCTGTTCAGTGTTTGAGATATTATTGAAGCTTTTCTAGTGCAAGTGTAAAATTACAGTGGAAGTTTAAAGTCCTTTTAGCAAATTTTTTGTGCATGTGCATATTGGATGTCCATGTCCGGGTTTTGGCAGTGGGGAGGCTGCAGTGTTGTCTCTGAGGAAAGGCCAGGGGCTGCCCTGTGCCAGACACAGCTGGTTCCAGACACTTCCAGCCAGCTCCAACGGACCCACTGCAGGACAGAGCTGAGCCCATCAGCCAAGCTGGTGGCACCTCTATGATAACATATTTAAGAAAAGGCCAAAACACTAGAGAGCAGAGAGGAAAGAAAGCATGAGAAAGAACAGTGAAAACACCAGGGTCAGAGAAGAAGGAGGGGGAGGACATCCTCCAGGTGCTGCAGCAAAGATTCCCCTGCAGCCTGAAGGAGAGACCACAGTGGAGCAGGTGTTTTCCTGCAGTCCGTGGAGAAGTCCCCATGCCAGAGCAGGTGGATATTTCCTGACACGAGCTGAAGCCAGTGGATACCCCACTCCAGAGCTAGTTTTTCCTGAAGGACTGCAGGCCATGGGAAGGACTTACACTGGAGCAGGGAAAAGTGTGGAGAAGGAGCAGCAGAGAGGGGCAGTTATGAACTGACCGCATCCCCGTCCCTGCTGTGCTGCTCGGGGTGTTGGGGAGGATGCAGATGAGTTGAGAGTGAAGGAGTGATGTGGAGCCTGAGAAAAAAGTGGGGGCAGGTGTAAGGTGTTGTTTTAATTTGTCTTCATTTTTCACTGTGCATCTCTATTTTGATTGGAAATGAATTATAATAATTTTCCCCAAGTCAAGTCTGTTTTGCCAGGGATGGTGACTGGTTACTAATCTCCCTGTCTCTATCTTGACACATGAACTTTTTTGTCTTATTTCCTCCCATTGTTCCCTTGAGAGGAGGAGTGAGAGAAAGAGCAGCTGGGTGGGCATTTGGTAGCTGGCCCACCTTGTAAGCAAGGTTTAAAAAATCTCTGCCAAATATGGTTTATATGTATCAAGGAGAGCTAAATACTCATTGTAAAAATCTCAGTCTTCACATAACTGTTCCATATTTGCAAAACTCTGAGGAGGAGTGGAAATACATTTTTATAAGAAATGATCTGTAGGCTGTTGAAGTTCAAAGTTATTAATTATTGGCAGATGGCCAAGAAGAGGCAGCATGATCCTTTAATCTGTTGGGATTCAGATTTTTTATCCCAGCCTTAGTATTCAGTGTCTCTAATTGTGACTTTGATTTTTTTTTTAGATTAATGGTTCGGTATCTTGAAGATTTTTGTCCTTAGCTTTGTGATAAATACATTTTCTATAGGTATGATACATGTGACATTACTGAAGGCCAAGAAACAAATAATATTTTTTAAAATAGCCTTTCATTCCAAAACTTATATCCCTCTACACTAGCCAGAACTAGTAATACAAGTATCTAAATAATGAGAAGTCAAAACTCAATAATAAAAATTGCTTTAATTTGCTTTGAGTTTATTCAAACCTTCCCATCATGCTTTGCTCTCTGAATTTCACTACAAAGTAGAGAAGTTCAGAGCTTTAGGAATATGCCTGAGCTTCCACCAATAGGTTATTTGTAAGTAATGTCTCCCATTTCCAGTCCCCCATATTTTTTCGCTACGACATGAATCTGAAGCCAGAGAATTGAAATCAGGTGATTATGTAGAACTACAAAAGTTTTTCTGTCCATGAAAAGAACATTTTCTGTAGAACAGCATATTGATTCTGTACGATATGTACCAACCCTATATTCACTGAGAATCTCTAAGTCTGGGTTCCTCCCACTTGATTGTTTTCCCCATTTTTGTGAATGGAGTTGTGTCATTGTCTTCAAATCTGGCTAAGTGTGTATAGCACAGTGGAAGTTTATAAAACATTCAAGTGAAGGAAAAAGTGTTGGGTTTCTATATTCAATTTGTATTAGCTATTCCAGTAAGAAAGATGTTGACATGTATGTATGCATTTATATAATACATCTATATATGTGTGTGTAAAGAAAAATGTCCAGATCCATCAGGTTTCTGTCTACAAGATCATTCTGTTCTTTGTGGAATACACCGCTCCTATCAGTAGTTTTGATAAAGATTAATTCCTATATGCAAGTATTTTTTCTAAAATATTTTCTTCGTGGATATATCTATCTAAAGAGAAAGTCTTTCAGTTTTGTTGTTACTGTTTCTCTATTTGTATCTTAAATTTCCTGGTATTGCAAAACACACCACAGGATATATTAATCATGACTTAATTTTCTGTATTACAGTATTTTGCATTTTGTTTTACATTTGAATATATTCTAAAGTCACCCAAAGTATCTCTTTCATTGTCCCTAATTACCTTGGTTTGTCACATTAGTATGTTGCTATAGAAACCATTGTGTTATCAAAAACCAAGTTCTTTTTATTTCAGTGATCCTTTATAGCAAAATCTGTTTGGAATGGAAGAGAAATATTAGATTTTAAACAGAAAAAAAAAAATTTTCTTATACCTACAGAAAATAATTTTGTAAATGTCATGTTTCACTTTCAGAAGTGATTGGATTAACTTCAGTTTGGTCTTTTATCTCTGTAGCTGAAATATCCTTTAAATGAACTTTGCCTGATAAAAGTGAATTTGATTTATGTTTTGGTAATACTGGAGTAAGACACTACTGCTGATAAAAAGAAGAAAGCAAGAAGCAGTTCAGCTATATCTCTTCTAAGTAATTTTCAGAAGATAAGATACAAGCATCTGTACAGTCTGTAAAGTGGACATTTTACTAGTTAATTTGGTTCAAATAACTGAAAATTTTGATATTTCCCACGTGCTTGACCCTCCGCATAAATTAAAAATAGCAAATCTCTTAGTTAAGGAATTCATTTTAGAGCCTGTTTTGCACAGTATTGGTATTCAAAAATGGGGGATAAGAGCTTATTCAGCATGCAGTAACATTTCTACACTATACACCTCTGCAAAGTCTTATAAAATTCTATTACAAGGCTATCAAATTTAATCAGCCAGTAAGTTTTGAGCCAAAGATTTACACTCCCTACATTTTAAACCTGTCATACTAATACAAAACAGGCTCTAGCTGTTTCCATTTTTGAAATCTTATTGTGATCACATAAATAAATAAAGCAAAAGATTGCCTTAAGCCAGGCTGGTTTTCTTTCTTGTCCTTAAAACATCCATTTCTCTCCGATCTCCCTTTTCTTTACAGTTCTGCCATTACAACCACATTGAGACAACATGAATATGTGGAAAGGTGCACATGACTTAGTGCTTCAATGGAGGGGTACTGGCTTTTTAGGAGGAGAGGCCAGGAAGGCGAGGAGGGGGAGTTACTCTTTATGTGGAACAGCTGGAATGCGTGGAGGTCTGTCTCCATGATGCCTCCAGGAGTCAGTCAAGAGCTCATGGGTAAAGACTAGCAGGCAGGCCAACATGGGTGCTGTTGTAGTATCTGCTATAGACCTCCTGATCAGGAAGAAGTAGATATGACCTTCTTCAAACAACTGTAAGAACCCTCACATTCACAGGTCCTTATGGGGGACTTCAACCACCCTGACATCTGCTAGATGGATGATACAGCAGGTGTCAGGTGATTTGGAAGATTTTTAGAGTGTGTTGAAGACAACTTATTCACACAGGTAACTGAAGAACTGGCAAAGAAAGGTGCTTTGCTGGACCTGATATTTATGAAAGAGAAAGAACTATTCAAGGATGTGACAACCAGGAAATGATGGGGTTCAGGATCCTAGGAAGAGGGAGGAAGGCAAAAACAAGGACCACAACCTGGATTCTAGGAGAACAGTTTTCAGACTCTTTAGAGATCAGCTTGGAAGAACCCTGTGCTATAAGGCCCTGGAGACAAGAGTGGTCCAGACCAGTTAGCTTAACCTCAGTCCCTGGGATTGTTTCTGGAGAAAATCCACATGGAATATATTTCCAAACACATGAAGGACAAGAAGGTGATGAGGAGTATTCAGAATAGATTTATGAAGAAGTCATGCTTGACAAACGTCACTGATACATAAGGGGAGAGCAATTCATGTAATTTACCTCAAAATTGGTAAAGCTTTTCACATACTCTTTCATAATATCCTGATAGAGAAGCTGACGAAGTATGGTTTAGATAAGTAGACAGTGAGGTGGATTGAAAACTGGCTGAACAACCAGGTCCAGAACATTGTGATCAGTGGTGAATGTTTCAGCTGGAGGCCAGTCACTGGTGGTATACCCCAGAGGTCAATACTGGGGCCAATACTGTTGAAACTTTTCATTAATGACCTGGATGAGGGGAGGGAGTGCACCCTCAGCAATTTCACATGTATTACAGAACTGAGAGAACTGGCTGGTACACCAGGGTGTTGTGCTGTCATATAGAGCAACAACCTGCTCAACATGGGCAGAGAGGAATCTCATAAAGTTCAGCAAGGGGAAACGCAAAGCCCTGCACATAGTGAGAAGTAACCCCAGGCACCAGTATACACTGAATAGAATAACAGCCATTTGTTGGATAACCTTTGGAGCTGTTCTTTTTAGACAAAACCAGTAAAATATTCACTACTAATGAGTCTTAACTGCCTCTCTCAGTTGTCCTCTTTGGCTCTAAGGTAGCAAAGGTCTTTTTTGAATTGCGTGCACTAGTACAAAGTCCTAAAAGAAATATGGTAAAGATGTTGCCATGTCCAAAGCTGTTTATGCCAAACTTAATAGATATGCTAGGCAAGGATGTCAGATCATTCTGAAGGACAATGCAAACTATGTAAGATGTGAAACTGACTTCATCCCATTTAGATCAGTGTTTTACTCACTGATGTCTATATATTTCGCAATATATATTTTTAACAAAACACCAGAAGCAAGATTTTACTTGACAATGGTTTTCTACATACTTGGCCAGGAGGAGAGGAGAAGGAACCAGCTGCAGAGTTCCACACAGGTGGAGGAACTGATGGACTTCCTTTCTTCCTCCTTTACCTGTCCTCTAAGGCTCTTACTTAGACATCTTTCCTATATGTTGTATAAGCAAAAAGGAGTAGGAAGCTAGTGACAGTGAGAGATGACAACAAAGTGTATTAAGCTTGGAGGCAGGCAGCAGAACTGAGCTGAAAAGTGCAGCAAGTGGTTTTGGAAGCAGTTGTCATTTTAATAGCTGATTTGATTGAACTAGATCAAATTACATCCAGGACATCCAGTGCATTCCTGAGGAGTATGCAATCTTTAGTTAATTATTCAGGGAAGTCCATACTAAAACAGTCAGGCCACCAAAAGGAGAAAGCCTGGACTGGAAAAGACAGACTATTAGTTTCAGCAGCCGTGCAAGACAAGCAGCCATCCTTTTTCCTTTCACTTCAGAAATTTTAAACAATGAGCTACTTGAGGATTCAGAGAGGGAACAAAATAGCTAAGAGGAGAAGAAGGAAGACAAAAACTGGTGAACTAGAATAGTGAGATTGGAAATTATGTATTATTGTCTGCTAGGCACTGAAACCTAGGAAACCTAGCAAATAAACTTATACAACAGCTGTTCCTAATCTTAGCATTTCTGCTGCTATCCAGGCTAAATTTAAAACTGCATGTTATCACACACTAAAGCACCTCCACCCTTACTTAAAAAGTATGTAAATCTGAAAGTGATGCCTCAGATCATGCAATAATGTGTGGTCTGGAGGCAGAGAAGTTGAAATTGAAATGTTTTGTATTCTCAAAATGAACCTTAAATCTAACCTGAATATTATGAGAATCAACCGCAAAGAGGATTTATTCTTATCTCTGTCAGTTCCTTTGGTCCTATTTTTCAGCCAAGCAAAAGTATTCCCAGAGTACCTTTTTTAAAACTAGTATCTATTTTTTACTTAAAAGGAACACTTATCAACTGTTTTGGATATCTGTGATCCTTTAAAGTCATATAACACTAGTTACCACAGCTCTAGAGAAACAAACAATTACTAGCTGAAAACATCTCTTGGGTCAGTAAATGGTTTGAGAAAAGGAATTTTCATACCCAAGCAAGCTGTGGCAATCACATATTTATGCTATTATTATTTGATGTTCCCAGTCTTATTTCTGCCTCCATGAGATATTTCTTAGATATGTGGGACTGAAGAACTACTGTTGTCAAAATAAGAATTCTTTTGTTTTTAACATACTAAGAAATAATTCTTGGTTACTTAATGCTGATTTTTATCTCCTGCAGTATGCTCACTGCTTAACCAGATACAGTAAGAGCACATTTCCGCTCCTGACAGAAGCATAACTCTCCCAAGGGAAATAACCCAAAACATTCAGCATCATGCTGTCTCTTTGGATTCACATAGGAGGAAAAAACTCACTATGGCAAGAAAATTCTTTGGGAGGTGTTAAGGATTTAAAAGACAATGCTAGTACCAGAAATAATATGGTCTGGTCTAACCCAGTTTGTGTTTTTCTTTCTTTCTTTGCCAGAGCAGTGGCCCACAATCTTTCTAAACTCACCTTTATACCAGCTTTGATCAATATCCTGGTTCAACAAAAGTAGACAACAATAATGTAACTCAGAAATCAGGACAATCTCAGAAGTGGGAGAAAGCCATGATTAAAACCCATTTTCTCTCAGACTTAAAACAGGGCTTCAGAATAAGGTCTGCCTATGTTTCATGTTGGGCCCTAACGCCCCAGCTGGGGTCTGATTCTCATTCTTGTCTGTGGGGTGACAATTTAAGCCATTCCAGGACTTGCAATGACCCAGTCAGTGATAAAATCCTGCCAGAAAGATAATGCTTCCTCAACATCCTTCAAGCAGTGATGCATCAGTGTGCTTTATAGTGAGATATTGGGTAGAAAGTAATGCACTTAGAACCAGCAAAATTTCTAAGAATTTAAGTTTTTTCTTGCTATATTTCAAAATCTATCCCACCTAATAGCATGTCTTTTTTTTCAGTAGAGGGTCAAAACTTTCAAACTGATATTGGTGGGAACTTTAATGTATTCTTATTTATTTGTTTGTTTATTTAAATTGCTTTCAAGTAAGGAACGGATAGGGAATGGGGGTTAAATTCCGAACTGTTCTTCCATAGATCAGCTGGTCAACTAACTAGCAACAGCTTGTAAAAAAAGCAGTCTTTAGGAGACTGACAGTGGTTATAATTTATGTCTGATTATCCTACCTTTTCCACCTTGTGACAATATAAATTAAAAACTGCTCTTGGCTCCACACAGACAGACTGAAATACCAGTGTGTGAATCATGTCAGTGGGATTGAAATGTAGTTGGCATGGAAAGCACTGGATGGTCATTCTCTGAAATGCTCCTGGGTCATTTCCAATTTCTTCACAGGGAATTGTCTGCCCGTAATACCAGACACTGATGAAAGTGTATGTGGTACAAATGTTCACCTTTCCAGATATTCAGAACCTATGATGACAAAGTGAACCTGAATTTTGCTCTAAAGGAAACGCAATATTCACATTCATCACCTGCATGATCAAGATGTACACGATGGTCTAATTCTCTGTGACATTTTGCTGCACCTTGCTTTGAAAATTCTCAGATAGCCTTTCCTATCTTTAATCCCCTGTTAATTCCTTAGAAATATTTTTGAGACATAATTCACTTGCTGTTGTCCTGCATATGTGTGACTCATTCATGTGCCAGGATATCAAATTTTTCTACTAAAAGCAAACAAAGATTAATATCTAGTAATATTTACCTAAGTTTCATTAGCAGTAATTTCTACAGCATTAGTACAACAACAATGTATCTGTAGGATGCCCTATCTCTTATTTGCATTAAGTCTGTTCTTGTACCTTAAATTGAAATAAATGGTTGATCTTGTTATCCAAAGGACCATCATGTTCTGCATAATAATTTTGTATTTTAAATTATCATGTATTTTTTACTAGCTACATTTCTTTTGTGTCTGTCATAGTATTTTCTCTTTTTCTCATTCTCCAACTAATTTTTTCTTTAAAAAAGATCTGTGTTGAGGATTCTTGAATTTTCTAAAACTATTTGCTTAAAGCAAACATAGTTAAAAAATAGTTATTTTTTATTCCCATGGTCCAGTTCCAGGTATTTTAACAGCAGATCAGATTACCAATAAGTGGATTAAATGGAAGTCATTATCTATAAAATAGGAAAGCTGTTCCATAACACAATAAGAAATAGATAAAATTCAATATATGGCAAAGTATTTTCAGAGGCAATTGCTGAATTCTGAAAATAAGCTTTACTTCACTATATATAATTATGTATTACATTTTTATGGGATAGTTAAAGAAATATCTATCAAAATCTTTTTGTTCCTCACAGCCAATTATGCAAAAACACTTAGTGAGATTTTTCTGTTTATTAATGTCTCTATGAATATTTGATATAAGCCAAACATTTAAGTCTAGACCTTAATACAATCTTCAGTACTGCTGTGTATAATGGCTTTTTGTAATACATAAATGCATTGCATTATTGCCTACTCTGAACATTTCTCTTTGACTGCTTCCTACAACATCAATGAGGAAAGAAAGAGTGATTTGGGATTTTCCAAGAACTCCACTTTATCTTTCCAAGAGTGAATTGGCCTCTTGTGTGTATTATACAAATAAGTAGATAATGTAGAAGGGCTGATTTCCAAAGAGAACTCCACCTTTTCACTTGCCTTTTTGATACCGTGAGCAATTATATTTGCAAATAATGGTGGATGTTCTCAAGCACTTAGATGTTAAATACCAGATTGGGCCCACCAAAGAAGTAATTAGACTAAAACATACAATAAAATGAGCCCTCGATTAATTACAGATTTAGAAATACAAACACAAAAGTGGAAATTGAGCCACAATACTATTGAAAATGAGAGAGGAAAAAAAAAATCCTTACATGGTAAACCACATATTCCATTATTTCTGTCTAACCACAATACTTTTATTTAGGCATTCCACTTAACAGCAAATAACCACAAAGACCTTTCCCAAGATTCTTCCAGGAAAATAATAATCCTGCATATTATAATAATAAAGCTTAAAACATAAATAGTCTTGGCACTCCCATAGGGCCTTGAAAGATTCTAACTAGAAACAATAGCATTTTTCCCACAGTTCCCAGCAAAGTGGTCAAGAGATTAGCTTCAGAAGCTGTATGTGATGTTTTTATTGCCCTGTACCTGTGAAGTTACTGTCATTTCTGCACAGTGGTTGTGAAAAAGTTTCCATTCCAGCTTAATGGTATTTTTTTCTTGATTCCTATGATTACTAGACAAAGGATAAAAAAGAGAAGTATCAACCCACCATATGTGTCTCACATGCGGTTGTTTTCTATCCATAGAGGGACACTAGATCAGCACAATTTTCTGAGATTTTGAAGGAAGTACAGTGCCTGAATTAGAATCCTCATACCTATAAGCAGAGCTTATCTCCACAGGCTTCTCCTTTAATCTCCAAAAGTTTCTCCTACATATCTTCCACTGTATTCTCAGAATCTCCTAGTATATGAGCTAACACATTAATTTGCCTGCCAATGTTTCAGATGTTTCTTCTTCTGTAACCACTTTGCAAGAAAATGTTGCAGTTTCTCATTTCTGGAGATTGATTTCTCAGGCTGTTCTGTTATTGAATGACCATGGACTTGCCATGTGAGCAGACAACGATAACTTATTCAAATATCATGCTCTAAGGAAGTTATTATAAACTTGTTGTTTTATAGCATCTTGATTACCACATTTACTTCCTAGCAACAGGATAGTATTTCCCAGTGAAGTGAAATCATCATCAGTAGTGGCAATATTCAGATGACAGAAAGCTGATCTGAAGAAAGATTTGAGGTAACGGTACCAAGCAGAGTAAAAGATTTAGGAGCAGAGGTCACATTGACTTGCCATTGCTTATTTTTGAAAAACATCCCTTACTTGCTCACGATTTTCCTTTAGCTCAAGGGTTATTTCACTGATTTTCCTCTGATCATTTGCGGAGATTGCTGTCCTGTTGCACCCACCACTTCCTCTATCAGTTTAAAAGTGTGATGTGAAAACAGAAAGGGATTTTTCAACAAAATTTTTTTCCATTAAATAGCAATGAAATGTCAACTGTAACTTTTAGTGGCGATATGTCTGTTTTCGCAAAAAAGTCCCTGGAATACTTCACAGGTCCAGAGTCAAATCTTAGAGCAGAAACAGAGGAAACAAGATTCATTACTCTAGAAGAGGCAACAACCTAATGATCAGAGCTAGCATGAATGTATTCATGTGGGTGTGGGTGTTAGCATTCTGCCTTATTTATCACTGGCAGCTCACATCAGCCCAGCGTTTGCCCCTGGCACACCAGCCCGTGGAGCAGGAAAGTAGCCCCCAGCTGCAGTGCTGCATTCCCACTGCATTCTCGTGTTACACAGCTGGGGATGTGCGGGTGATTTATTCCCCATGTCTCAGAACTGGCTCTGGATTGCACAGCTGTGCAGCCCTTCACGCTGCAGATGTGGATGCCTCCAGTGGAAGTGCTTCTTTTGGAGGGGCCTTGAACTTGTGTCTGTCATTTGCCAGAAAAACGGCTTAACCACAGAGCTATTGACTGAGAAGAGGGGAAGAAGGAGGAGCAGAGAAGGCAGCCTCATTTGCTTGTTTTTTTTGGGATGCCATTGAAGAAACAAATAATTTTCTGTGATACCTGAGGTTTGTTTTGGGGTTTTTGTGGTTTGTTTTGTCTTTTTTTTTTCCATGATGTATCATTCCTGATATCTAGCCAGATATAGTTCACATGAAAGACATACTGACATCCAGTACTTCCCAGACTTTCAAATCCAAAAAATAACACCTCATGCAGTATAATCCACTGAAAACCTATCCCTGAATTTATGAAACATACTGCCATATTCTCACACTGAACAAGGAATTGCTGTACCAGATTTGGATGATAGATACCACATGTGGAGATCCATCTTCAGCCATCTTAACTTCCTAAACCTACCCTGTTTTACCTACTTGCTCTCTATAGTGATGTGCAGCTGCTGGATTCAGGTGGCAAGCGGATTTCTATTCACCAGCTGATGGTTACACTCAGGAGATAGCTCTACTGCCTGCAAGAACAATTTGTAAGATATGTAGGCCTTGATCCCAAGACAAAAATCAGAAATACACTTTCCACTGAATTCAACAGGGTTTAAATAGAGCGTTCGTTACTGATGGAGGATGTGGCGCAACAAATTCAAATAGAAATGGAAAGTACAACAGCACCTGGTTAGAAATATATGAATAACCTGTGGAAAATGCAAAATGCTCCAATTAACTGTGCCAATAAGCCAGATGCTGAAGTTGGAATAAATTTCATTATTACTAACCAAAAGAAGAAAGGAAAGGAGAATAATGCCATTGATCCAAGAAGACATTTTAAAAATTCAACACAATTTTTTATTCAAGTTTTTTCCAAGATGTTTTTATAATCACTATTGTTATTTATATACTGTGAAAATTATTCCCATTCCTGCTTTTTTCACCTGACATAACACTTTAAGGTTGTGTCAATGCAAGATGAAAGCTTCTTACTTAGAAAACTGTGCTAAAACATGAAGGCTCTGTGCTTCAAGGACACATTGATGCAGAAACCTAGTGCAGTACTGATGCTGAGATAAAGGCATTTGCTGAGGTCATCCACCTTGGTACAATGTTATCCTATAAATAGGGAAACATGAATAATTTACTTATGTCTGAAGTAGCTAATAACCTGTAACTATAGACGTAAGTGGAAATACGTCTCTGATGCCATCTGTTGCTGAATATCAAATGCAGCTATTATGATGGTGCTACTAAAAACAGTGTTTGATATATTTTTTAACTGTAAGACCAAACACTTCAACAAAATGTCTTTTTTCAGAATTAACTGGTAAAATCAACCTTCCTAAGACACTGGGTGTTTATATGTATGCAAGTATATATTGCGTGTGGAACATCCACACTACACCGTCACTGAAATTTTCACCTTACTACAAACTCATGAACAATTATTTTTCTGGGGACATAATCTTCAAATCTCAGTAACAGCCAAGGAACGAGTTGAATCTGGTTTGCTTGTAACAGTGAATATAAAGCATTATTCACAGTCCTTTATATTTATATGTATATAACTATATGTCTATATAGGTATATATGTGTAAATATATATATGTGCATATATATGTAAATTTAAACACATATTAATTATTTAATTATAAAATTAAATCTAATGGAGAGTATAAAGCTGATCTGGCACAATTCAAAACAGTTTAGAGGTACAAACTCTAGTTATCCAGGATGATGCTCATGTAATTCACACTAGTTTTGGTGCTCTATAGTTTGTTTCCACTTTAACTGTAGATCCCAACTGCACCCTGTGTAAAGCAATCTTAGCTCTTGCTCCTCTAAGCCAGGGCTACACAGTTGTCCGCTTTCCAACTGTTTTGGTATGATATCTCAAAGGAAGTCCTATGCTCTAGGAGTGATGAGGATATAGACATTGGAGGGAAAGCTAATACCAGACCAGGGAAAGAGAAGGAAGCATAGGAAAAAGAGCAGCAGGAGCAAGAACTACCCATCCTTTAGACTAACTTTTTTATTTTTATTTTTCTTATTTTTGGTATGGCAACATTTAATTTGCCAATCTTTCTGAGAAGTCTTGAGCTAAGCCTGTGTGAACTAATGGAACCAAAACAATTTATTTCAAATATATTTTCACCTGTATGTATGGAGTTTTTTGATTTAAAAACTTATTGTCACTGACATAATGTTTATCATAAGGAATGGAACAGTACAATCCTTTTTTCCTAGAGAAGTCTGTGCTTTTTTGTACAAAACATTACTTATAACCATAAGAAAAATATTCCTTGCAAACAACAACTACTTCCCTACTCTTCAGACAGCAGCAGGCACTGGATAGCTAAGACAGATAACCAGTATCATTTAATCAGATCTTTGAAATAAGTTTTATGCTCAGTTGTTACTATGGACAGTTGTTTTGTGGCTGTATCACAAATGTCTTGCAAAGAGTTTTAAAGAGGAACAGCATAACAGTTCTGTGGGTGCCTTTTACATGGACTGTAAATCCTTTTAAGACATGGGAAAATGTGCAGTACTACTTCTCAGGAAATGGAAAATCAAGTACATTTTCTGTCAGAGAGGAGAAAGAACCTAGAGCTATATATTGTATAAATGAGAATAAGCACTGATTAGGTTGTTCAAGGCCTTAAGATTAAAACTAATGAAAAAGAAAAAGGACATGTTTCCTAGCCCAAGATACTAAAGTCTTTTTCCTTCTGTGTCCTGTTTTCTTGATTTAAATTATGAGCTTGACCAAACCCATTTTCTGCACAATAGTGAAACACGTTTGTGGGTATAGATTTGTCCTGGAAAAGCCTGCTGCAGTATTAACAGGTATATTTTTAGGAACTGAAATACCCAAAGGAATTCTTAAAAAGAGCTAAAATCTTGTCATATGCCTTTTAGCATGCCAACATCAACAACATATTTCTAGTTTAGAGTAGTACTGATCCCAATTCTTAGGCTCAAGCCAAAAGTTTTAGGTGTTTTAGCTCAATGTGTATTTGTTCATATTGTTGGTTATTTTCTTCTACACCTTGTGTAACAAATGAAAAACCTGTACATACATTCACCTAGTCAGAAGAGAGTACAGCTTCAAAGAGAAATAAATAAAAGTTAGAATTTATTGCTAAAGGGAAAAACATATTACTTGGGGGAGGGGGGCTATAGGTATTTTTCACTTTTGTTCCTCATTTATAAAGGCAAACTTGCCAAGTGGACAGTGTTAAAAGGAAAGGGAGGGGTAGATGTCCTTGGAGAACTGAGGAATGTCTCCAAAACATGCTTTCTGCCATGTGAAATTGGCATGCAGAAAGCAAGAAGATATCATAACATAAATAGCTTTTAAAGCAGCAGTTGCTGTTGGCATGTTCTGTGATGCTGACAGTGTCATGCACCACAGCTGTGATTCAAGAGTCTGGTGGTCTCATGGTTCCTCAGGCTATGAGAGTGATGGCAGTATGAGGACAGAAAGACTCTTACAATTGTTCTTGGATGCAATTTTGTGCCAAGGTAAGGCAGGTATTACCCCCTTGTCTCTTTGTTATGCTTCTGCCAACTCCTACATTCCCAGCACAGTGCTGAAGTTTTTCTCTAGCTTTTCAAGATATAGTGCGAGATACAGGAGATCAGCTAGCTGGTGAGCTACATGGGCATGGGAACTTTAAGAGCAGGAAAGGTATAGTGCTGTGCCACCGACAGGAAGCATTTGTTTCTCTCCAGTTGAAGCCCCACAACGCATTTTCCCTATATTGGTGCACCCAGTAGGGTAATGTTGCTATTAGTACATGAAATAGTATGGCTGCAAAGATTCCCTTCCTTACTCCCTCTGGGATGCTTCCAAAATTAACTTTCTTACAGAACTGATCGTAGTCCTGGCAAATGCAGAGCACAATAGACTTTGCCTAACTCTGCTTAAGTTTGCGTAGTACTGTGCAGTATTTTGGATTTCTGTTGGAGTCAATGTTTATTCCTGTCTCATTTTGCTTAGAAGCAGATGTGGCTTCTTTTTTATATACCCATTATTCACTATACTTCACCCTTGATAAATTTGTAGTAGCTCCATTTATTTCAGTTAGAGTAAGAAAGAGGACTATCCAACCTTTGGCTTAAAATTAAAATTGTTTCCTGTTATATTCAATGCCAGCCTAAATTATGCAGAATTTTAGCTGAATATTGAAGGTGAATTATTATGTTCTTAGGGCAGGAACTGTGTTTTCTGTCTTATCCATAAAACATTTAACACAATGGAGGTCAGTAATCCCAGCTGCACCCTGAGGTGCTATCAGGACACAAAACCTAAATAATATGGGGCATGTTTAACATCTTTCCATAGACAATAAAAACACTCATGTTAACTTCAAGAACTCTTGTTCAGACTCTTGTTTTTCATTAAAGATGTTTAATTTTTACATTGACTTAAAAGTATTGTGTATAGTGCTTCTGGCTGTTTCATTTTTTTTTCTCCTTACTGATCCTCCATTTGTCTGTAAAACATATTGTATGTTAATAAATAGCGATGACATGTTAACAAATGCAACTTAACCTCCTTTGGCCTCCCTTTTTTCCATTGTTGAATTTTATTTAATTATATAGTTTTAAAAACAAAGTCAAGTAAAATAATAGATCAATGTGATAATCCTTCAACAAATGTCAAAATTTAACTAGGACTGGCTTTCTTATGACTCCTTTGAATTGTGTATTGTGCAAATCGGCTCCAACTTTCCATCTAAAATGCTTGCTGCAGAAGATGTCCATGTTATAAAGTGTGCTTGATTTGCTTTTAATGGCTGCAGTTTGTTTTGTGTGACTGTTAAATCCGGACATGAATAAATGTTTAACTTTCTGACATTAAATATCATTTAAAAGAAAACTAATAGAGTCTAAAATGAAATTAGATCAGATCCCAGCTCAGAATTTAGTTTGTCAAGAGGAGAGATAACTGTGATAAAGTTTAGCAGTATTCTACCAAAGCACAATGTATTAAAACATCTGGGATCCAAAGATCCAATGAAAGAAAAGTAAATAGTTCTCTTGTTTACTCCAGTGGAAATCCAAGCACTTTGAATTTTACGCTGACCCTGACTTAAGGACTTATGAAAGTACAAAATATGGTGGGCTTTCATTTCATATGAAGCCTAAATCATAGGAGCACTCTTTTATCTAGATGGGAAGGAACTATAAAGAGAAAATATTCTCTGTATTCTCTGCCCTTTTACAGTCCACTTATCGCTCTTTGTGACTGAGCAAGATTTGAGCAAAGACTATGTGTGGCAAATTCTTAATGTGAGGTCTTAATCTCTCTTGAATGTCCTCTACTAAGCCTTCTTTCAGTCTGGATATCCAGTCTTCGGAGAAGACACTGATATTTTCCCGAAGGAATGCCAGGACCTGCAGAAGTAGGTTTTTCCCAAATAGATTATACCAGAGGAGTAGCTGGTTAGTGGGTCTTGAACTGAAAAATAATACAGATTAAAATTTGTGATGTTTTTCCTGAATAAGGAATTCATTTGGAGTCATGTGGTCCACAGGGGAGAACTGAGCAGAATTCAGCTGTGGTTCTCATCCACCTCTCATAAACCTCTATTTTACTCTCTCCCAGGTTGAGCCCAGAATATACTCCTTGTAAATAAAATCCAAAAGACATCTTTAAGCCAGTTGCTGTCCTAGGCAAATCAGGGCAGATTAAGGTTTTATTCAAGCCCAAATGTGGTCCTGTTGTTAAATGACTTCCTGTCCCAAAGCCTTAGCAAATAGCAGCTCATTAATCCTCACTACATTTTTTTGCAAATGAAATGTTGCCTAAGAGATTATGTAGCTCACTTAACGTTATCCAAAAAATATATATATGAGATAAAATGGGAATTCAGATTTCCATTACCCTTGGTATACAGTGGGAGAAATAGAGCTCTTTTTTTTCTAATGCCTAATTTAGTCATATCTTTATTTGTATTATAAGGATACCTATAATAATAATTGCTTTATTATAATAATACACATTTATTTAATTCTTTCACAGAAACTATTTTAACAATATCTGGATATCATAAAAAGATATGAAATAAAATTAATTACGCATTCAATATTTCATAAAATATGATACAGCTCAGTAAAATTAAAATTATTAATAAAATTAAAGATAGTATTGTAACAGAAATGTTATGTATTATCCAAAATGAAATAAAGTTTTGTTGTTCTTCTTTTTGATATACAAAAGAAATTTTTTGGTTTATTTTTTTTTCCATTGAAAGATAAGACTAAATTAGATATTTCAAAGTTTGCCATGTAAAGGGAAAATAATTTTCTGACAAGCTAAATGAATATCCATTAGACTCAGAATGGTTTCCATTTTTTCACATTTCAGCAAGAAAAGACATATTTTAAAACCATAAATGTCTGTATTATAAAGAGGAGAAAGTACACTGTTGCAGGTCTATAACAGGATTCATGGAATGCTAGTTTATGAAACCAGAATTTATTGACCTGTATGGTAATTCTTATAACTATAGAAATCTATAGAGTCACAAAAACTGTATGCAGCCAATCACTGCTACTAAATTTGTGGTGGGATAACAATTAAAGAAAGCTTTTAACCTTCTCAAATATGATTCTCACAAGGCAAAAAGAGCTATCAATAAATACATGCTTAGCAAAGATCCATTGATTTTAATAAGAAAATGAGAGAATAGTAAATGTAAAATAGGACCTTTTTTATTTTTTTTTTAATGGTGGAAAGTGAGTATTTCCTTCTTCAGTTTCCATGACCTATCCATAGTTTATCAGGACAGTCCTAACTGATGAACAAAGCACACTTTCAAATATCAAGTCTGAATAAGGGAGAGCAACAATTTGAAGCTACGTTACTTGTGTTCTAAATCATGAACTAAACTCTGTATTATCACTGTTCTGGGGTAGTGATGGTTTGGTGATGAGCAGGCTTGTGATTACAGATACAGCATGTTTCTTTTCTTTGCTTGTCATAATTTCAGTGCAAACCAACACCCCTGAAAACATCCTATTTTCACCACAGTCTTCTGTTTTTCCAGATGGAATTGTTGGGTTTTGTTCATTTCTACTAGATAGTAAAAAATTATTTTTTCTAGATGTTTATTCATGCAAAATTTAGTGAGGCTGTGAGGGCTTAATATTTACCTATTCAAGGGATATAAATGACTGGGTCTGATCTCAGTTGCAGTTTTTTGAAATGAAGTTTCTCTCATAAATCTGGTTTAACTGACATCAAAATCAAGACTTTGGTATCTATGAAGAAAATCATTATTCATATTTGGACTGAATTAAAAATTACAATCACATTTTCAAAATAATATTCTGTAAAGCTCTTAAGCAGCTATTAAATCCTTATTTAAATCTTAAAAAATATATGAAGAAGAATAATATATGTGGTCTGTGACTCTTTTTCAAAATCTGAATGCTATAGCTATCAAACCCTTCGCTAGATGGTAGCAGAATAAACAAATCCTATGTAAAGCCCTATAAAATAATGCAATAATATTATAATGCTATTAAAAAAAATTACAGATAAAGTTACCTTCTTAGATATTTCCTGTGTAAATTAATATTTATTTTTTCATCAGAACCAGAATGAGCTTTATCCAAAAGCAATTGAATTAAATGGAGAACTGATCCTGAAGTGTGCACGGTTTGTCAGAGCTCCACTGGCTGCAGTGGAACTGTGATAAATAGCAGCTACCTGAGGACCTGTCAAACACATACTCAGCCAAGTTTGGTGTCACTTGTAAAGTATGGGGTGAAGTACCAGCTTCTTCTAAAGCTAAAAAGAAAAGGGGGCATTACCAATATCTGGACATAATGGACGTAAGGGTCAGAACAGTTAGGTGGTGATTCACAGCATGCATTGGTTAGGCTCTGAAGCTTCATTCCATGGGACATGTTTAAAGTTAAATACCTTACATAATTCAAAAAGTGGCTGCATAGTTTCATACAAAAAATAAATCTTTAAAGGGTTACAAACTACCTCTATATCAGTTCTAGTTCAAGGAGTCCCTGTGATGCTTAACTCTGAAAGGCAGAATAATATCTAAGGATAATGCTTGCCTCATTGTTACACTTTTCCTTACACACCGATTAATGGACAGTACTGGAGACAGTGGAGTGATCTAGCTTAAGACTTAGCTTCATCCTATATGTGTGTTATTTTCTTATGACCCAAGAGTGCTTTAAAATTCCTAATATGTGCCCTGGACAGATTTCAGGACAGAGTACAACCTTGGGACACAGCACAATTTTGCTTGCCAGTCTCTAGTTTTCACAGAGGAGATAGGCAGAGGCAGTGTCCAAACGGTGCTAGCCAATTCTTACAGACTGAATAGGAAAAGAGCACATACCTCCTGACCAGGTTAGACAAAATTAGACATAATGCATAAAAGTTCACCTTGCTGAAGTCAGAGGGTCACATGGCATCACAGAGTGGTTGAGGCTGTTATGCACTTCTGGAAAACATCTGGCCCAGTCCTTCTGCTCAAAGTAATCTCAGTGACAGCAGGTTGCTCAGGGCCACGTCCAATCGAGTTTTGAACATCTCCAAGGATGTAGACTCAGCTACCTCCCTCCCTAGGCAAACCTGTTTCACTGCTTGATCACTCTTCAGTAAAAACTTTTTTTTCATATGCTTAAATGCAATTTTCTGTTTTTCAGTTTGTGGTCATTGCCTCTCACGCTGGTACTGAGCACTACTAGAAGAGTTTGGCTCCATCTTCTTTGCTCTGCTCATCAGGTTTACATACACATGGATAAGAGCCCCCCAAGCCTTCTCTTATCCAGACTAAACAGTCCCACCCCTCTCAGCCTCTCCTCACATAAAAGATGCTCCAGCCTCTTACTCATCTTTATGTCCCTTTCCTGACCTCACTCCAGTATGTCCTGCCTCTCTTGTACTGGGGAGCTCAGTGTAAGTCTCACTGGATGAAGCACTTCTGATGCTGAGGATAGGGGAAAGATCACCTCCTTCAACCTGCTTAATGCATCCCAGGAAGCTACTGACCTTCTTTGCTGCCAAAGAACATTGCTAGTTCCTGGTCTGCTTGCCTACCAGGATGTCCACTTTCTTTTCTGCAGAGACTTTCTAGCCAGTCACTCCCAGCATGAACTGGTGCCACCAGGCAAAGGACTTAATATTTTCCTTCCCTTGAACTTCATGAGATTCCTGCTGGCTCATTTGTCCATTGAAGGTTGAGAGATATGAGAGAATCTGAATACAGATAATCTTTACAAATATAAAACAACATATATGTAGAAGACCTATTTGACTGAAGATAATGTGGGTGTAAGAATCCATGTACCTAGACTGTCTATTAATAAATTTAGGAAATAATAAATTTATTCCAGAACAATCTTCCCATAAGTACTGGGAACTTACTGAATTTTCACCTATAGTATGCTAAATATATAAGTGACATATGTGGTTGTCAGAAATAACAGGAAGTTGGATGTAATGATGCAGTCCTTTTTCATTCTTTATGCACTATGAGACCACATTTTATTTTATCTCCACTCTAGCCGAAGGTACTGGGCATTTTTTTCCACCTCAGTATCCAGTCCAAGTCTTCGATCTGATTTTATTCTACATTTGTCTGATATGCAAATGTATATGTTCTTTCCTAAGAAGCACCACAACTAACCACTGTTTTTGTGGATCAAAGTTCAGCTAAGTACGAATACGAGCCCCAACTCTAAAAAAAATATTTTTTTTAAAAAAAAGGTGTTAATGAATCTATAAGATCAAACAACCTTGGTTAATTTTAACTGAGATCTACCATGTTGGTAGACATTCTAGCATAAGTGAAAGTAACACACCAAAAGGCTCTCACCTTTAAAACCTCCAGAGATAGCTACACTGTTATTTTAAAGCACTGATTCTTTGCTTCATTTTTCTCATGCTCTTATCACCAGACTCTGGAATCTGAGACAGCATGATTTTTAAGACTTTACCTTTATTGACTAATTAGTGATGGCTTTAAAAGTATGTAGATAGGCAGATATTTCCGTAAGTTGGCACCTTGTTTATCTCTATGTCTTGATAAATCACTGTTCATTGGCAAGTTGTACAGATATTATATGGAGACATTCACCTTATATGACAGACATTCACCTCAAAACTTTTATTGGAGCTTGTCTGTTTTGGTAAAAATTGAGGCATTTAGGTCTGCACAGATTTTATGCCCATGATACAATTTAGTATATTCTTTGACATCTGCAAAGATAAAATCGTCTTGCAACATCTCAGTTTTGTTACTTTTTTTGTATTGGAATTATGTGCCTTATTTGGTAAATCTTGTGCTACTGGACAAAAATAGCAATCAAATGTTCCTTTGAGTATGTAAATTTAAAAACAACAGTGCCCTATCTAATGAGTGCTATTAAACCTTTTTTTCTTTACCATGAAAAGCACAGTAGGATCAAACAATTTCCTTTCAGGACATGCAGTTCAGCCAAGATAAGTTCTCCTGTTCATCATCAGCACAAAACAGCAGTGGATGTGAATCACTGAATTAAATCTTATTAAATTCTAAGAGCTTTTCTTCCAGTAACACTTACACTGCAATTCTTAATGCATAATCCAAAAGAATTGAATTGGTTTAGAGTGTCAGATACTTTGAAACTATCTAAACATCACTAACACTGTCAGAATTTTGAAATTCAAGAAGGTGTCTGGTTTCCCTTGGGATAGAAACTTTAAAAATAAATTTGCCTCCTGATTTTTTTAAAATGCATTTGTGTTTGTGAACAGTTTCCAATGCAGAGCTTATAACTTTGTTTCAAAAGAGCTTCACAAATTAAAAATCATAGAATTACATAATGCTCCCATACTTCAGTTTATATATTAAAAAAAGGATAAAATATTTTAATTTTATAATACTATTTAATACTTTTTGAAAGAAGATGATATGAAACAGTTGTCTGCAATAGACAAAGAACTCCACTCAGTCCTCCATAGGGATATTTCTCAGTTCCAAACCACTAATAAAAAAAAACGTGAAACCACTACATATAATATTTAATGTTCTTTATTTTTTTTTCTTTGCAGCAGATCATTTTACTCAATGGCTTATACCAAACCATTCTTTGGAGTCTTCTGAAGAGCTCAGGGAGAGATCCGAGAACATTTATATTACAAAATAGAAAGTAATTGGGATCCACACATAAAGGTCCATAAAGCCGATCAGCATCTCCCAACTAACTACTTAGGTTCCTAACAGGCTGCAGGCAACCCAAGTTGTGCCAGCAAAAATGTTAATGTCCGAAGTTTGTCAGTGTAAATACTTAGAGGCTCTGCCATCTTGGCTGACCCAAGCAGCTCCAGACCCCATCCAGCCTTAATTCACAAAACTGGTATCAATGGCCCTCAGGCCCCAAGGGACCTAAACTGATACACACATTCATTACAGGTTTAATACTCTCTGACAACACAAATTACAGTCACAGTGATTTTAATTAAAAACACAACCCCTGGAGGAAGGGTGCTGCCTATCTTTTCAATAGTAGTTTAGAGGTTGGCACAAGTGGCCACAAAGAGCGTGGTCCAGGTTCTTATCCATCTTTAGCCTGCAGAGCTAAAGCATTTACTTCAGAGATCTGCTGTAACCATCATGTCATTTACAAAACTGGAGCAGAGACACTTCCCATGTTCCCACTGAAGTTGTGCCACTCTTCAGTTAAAAATGTAAGTAAAATTCAGTAACTGTAAGGAAAGGATGCATAACTTTGAAGCCTAAAGGGTACTGCATTTCTTTGTAGGCTTCTCTCAACACAAAGAACAATCACTGAGCTCATCTCTTGTGGGGTCTGGACTTCAGTTCCACACATCCAGATTAAAATAGGTTATTATTGCTGAGTGACTCTCAGATTTTAGGCATTAAACTAGAATATAATGGATGGAAAATAGTAACTTATTACTATATTACTTAATTACTTATTATTACTCATTACTTAACTACTTACAAGTAAGAATGTACTTCTGAAAAATTGATACCTTTAACAGTGACATTCTTGTTCAAAAGTCAGCAGGACACTGCTATATAGTAATCGCAGTGGTAAAAACTCTGATGCACTGTTTCTTAATGCATTTTTAATTGGGAAAATCTGTGTGCTGGTTATGGCTGGGATAGCTAATTTTTTTCACAGTAATAGTATGGGGCCGTCTTTTGGATTTGTTCTGAAAACAGCATTGAGAATTCAGGGATGTTTTCATTACTGCCGAGCAGGCCTTACACAGAGTCAAGGCCTTTTCTGTCTCTCACCCCACACCACCAGCAAGTGCCTGGGGGGGCACAAGAATCTGGGAGGGGCCACAGCCAGAACAGCTGACCCCAGCTGACCAAAGGTATATTCTACACCATGTGATGTCATGCTCGGTATATAAAGCTGGGGGAAGAAGAAGGAAGGGGGGACATTTGGAGTGATGACATTTGTCTTCCCAAGTAACCGTTACGCATGATGGAGCCCTGCTTTCCTGGAGATGGCTGAGCACCTGCCTGCCCATGGGAAGGAGTAAATGAATTAATTGTTTTGCTTTGCTTGCATGCACGGCTTTTGCTTTACCTGTTAAACTGTCTTTATCTCAACCCATGAGTTTTCTCACTTTTACTCTTCTTATTCTTTCCCCCATCCCACCGAGGGGGAGTAAGCGAGCAGCTGCGTGGTGCTTAATCGCCAGCTGGGGTTAAACCACGACAATCTAGTTTACATAACATAAACATAAATGAAGTACCATTACACAGGTTAATCACATCGATATTCTGGCGATGAAACCTGGATTTCTGCTTTGAGTGCCTTTTGCTTATATTTGTACTATTTTTTTATTGCCTTCAAGATATCCACTAGTAAGAAAAATTATCGTAGAATGATCTAGTAAAATAGTCACACAGAGATATCTGTGGGAAATATAATTGTGCTACATCATGTCAGATAGTCTGTGGCCTGGTCTGCCCTCTGCTAGGAAATTTTTTATGATCCACCTCTACATTGTAGGCATCTAGAACTGAGCCAGTCTTCAAGACTCCTTTCTTAGTCCATGAAGATAAATAGGCCCATTTACAGTCAGATATATTTCATCTTGCTGCTGATGTCTAAATTGCAGGAAGACCTGCACTGCAAAAAATACCTGTTTCTCATGAGCAACTCTAGTTTGAATCATCCTGGAATGATCAACTCATTGTAGATGAATTTGAGCCCAGTCATCTAGTTTGTCTCATGGGTGTAGACAAAAGTGTATTGGTATCTTCCATTTAAAGCCCCCGCATCACTGTGCATCAATGGTGAGAGTGCAGCCTGAGCAGGATCATGCTCAGCTCCTGGCCTGACACCCTCATGGAGCTGATTGTCCCTCAGTTCTCCATCACACTCATTACTGAGCATGTCTGTGACATGGAGACACACTTCTCCACATCAGGCATTAATACTCCTTTGGATCTTTCAAACAACGTAATGTTTGATTAATTTTGGTACATAAATCATGTTTTTAAGTAAAAACATTTACCAGTAATGCTTATGACACTTTCTGAAAAGAAAAACAAGCAGTGAAAACAATGATAGTTTATTTAACTATGTTTTGCTATTATGATGAAATGCAGTTACAGCTCAGGTTTCAGTTTTACTCCTCATTCACAGCAACAGAATTCACATTGGTAAAACTTGTTTGTAATAGAGATGACAGTGCTTTAGAGTAGTATCTTTTCCAGCTAAAATAGCTCAATTTTAAAATTGTTGTTACACTAAATTAATTCCTTTTTGTCTGTTAATAAATATGTATTTTTAATAAAAAACAAACCAGGCAAAATAATTTCTTAGCACATTCAATTTAATTACTGGGTTTCCTCTTACTAAAATTCCACATATCCATACTTTCTGCCACTGGCAGACATAAAAAAATAGTTGCTATGTACGTGATATATATCTGCTGGTGTTTCTGATGCAATTGGGAAAGAGATGAAAAGAAGGAAATGATTAAATAGTTAAAGACTTATATGATTAAATGCAAATCTCTTATCTTATTCAATCTTCCAAACTTTTATGTAGGTATGCAAGCTATCAAAATGCAAGCAGTACAGGGCCATAGAATAGATACTACTATAAATAATATATTTTTACTGGCTCCAAGATATAGTGAGTTGCAGTAACAATATCATAAAAGAAAGGGTAACCTGGTATAAAGAAAGATGTTATCAGGTAGAGGTGTCTCCAAATCTCCTGATCAGCAAAAGCTAAGAAGATCTTCTGCCATTGTTGACCATTAATTTGCAATTAATTTTTTCTATTCTAAGAAATAAAACATACCAGCAGGAAAATAATTTATTACCTGTAACTATCTCTTCTTTGGAAGGTCAGCCTGTCAGACAGTTTTTCTGCTGAAATTGTTAACTGTTTTGAAGGAGGGTCTTGGTGGTATTTGAATGGAAGAAAAGTAAGATCCAAAAAGCAGCCTTACAGAGGACTTAGTAAAGTGGGACAGAAGAGAGAGGACAAAGCAGCAAAGGAAAAATAACTCTTTCATTAAGCTAAGGATTTTCTGCTTCTCCACCCAAAACCTGTACAAACCATTAAATATATAAAACGTTGTAGGAAAACTTGTGTGGGTATGTGTAAAATCTGATTACAGCCCAGTATTATTCTTTCATTGGTTGAATGAATTTGAGACAGATTCCAGCATTTCTGTAAATGTGAATGTAAAGGAAAATGTAAATGTCTGAGGTTTTGCTTGCTATTTCACTGTATTATTTTTTTTAATTGATTTTTTTTAGTTTTTGCTCAAAGAGAAAAACTTTAAAGAGGTTATGTTATTCTTTCCTTAGTTGCTGTTGCAACTGAGCCAATATTTTTATTTGATATTGCTTAAAAGAAAACCATATATATCACTATTAGTCTTGTGAGACAGTTGGGGTTGTTCAGCCTGGAGAAAAGAAGGCTCTGGGGAGACCTTATTGCAGCCTTTCGGTACTTAAAGGGGGCCTACAAGAAATTCGGAGAGGGACTTTTTACGAGGGTGTGTAGTGATAGAACAAGGAGTAATGGTTTTAAACTGAAAGAAGGAAGATTTAGATTAGATAAAATTAAAAGGTTTTTAACTGTGAGGGTGGTGAGGCACTGGAATAGGTTCTCCGAAGAAGTTGGGGCACTTCCCATTCCTGGAAGTGTTCAAAGTCAGGTTGGATGGGTCTTTGAGCAACCTGGTTTAGTGGAAGGTGTCCCTGCCCATGGCAGGGGGATGGAACTAGATGACCTTTAAGGTTCCTTCCAATCCAAACCATTCTATAATTCTATGATTTTATATATTTCTGTCTTATTTTGGAGCTTTTTGCCATCTTCTAGCTTTCCTACTTGTTCCTCATACTCCAAACATGTACAGTTTTTTAGAAAGTAAGTGCACCCTATAAATGAGACTCTGAAGAGGCATTTAGATAGTGACAGAGGTTAATGTAAAGAAAGCAGACCCCATCGGTCTGTGCTGGGTCCAGTCCTGTTCAAAATATTCATCAGTGACCTGGATGATAGGGTAGAGTGTAACCTCAGAAAGTTCGCTGATGATACCAAGCTGGGAGGAGTGGCTGATACACCAGCAGGCTGTGCTGCCATCCAACGAGACCTGGACAGGCTGGAGAGCTGGGCCAAGTGATTAATATTTTTGGAAATTTTACTTATAGCCTTTATCAAATATAGAGTGACCCTGGTGAGAAAAATACTGAAACATAATATTGATTAAAAAAACCCCAACAAACACCCAAACCCAAATAATAATAATAAAGAAGCATCATTTCAAGATCTTCATGACATAAATCCACAGACCAGAGTTAAATATTATTTTTACAGAGTTTTTAAGTTCATTGTGTATAAAGAAATCACCATATTTGGAAAGACTCATACACTCCAAGTGAAACGGTCCAAGTAAGGTAGCTTGCTTTAATGGTCAACAAGGATTGAAAAGCCATAATTCTAAGATGATAATTGATATTATTTATCCTGTTGTAGAGATCTTTCATACCTGACAGTCTGTCACAAAACACAGCTTTGTATTTTAAACTGTATTTCCTCCATGCAATTCACAATTAAGGTACTTTCTACTCGTTCCCTTGTTTCTTTATGGACTTTCAAAGTATACCCTTATCCTTATATCCCTATCATACGGTTGTTCAGAAATTTGAAATGCTTAATAATTTCAGAGCTTTTTCTGGAATGTTCTGAAATCTTGATTTAAACATCAGATATATTACACAACATTAGTGGATTTCTGAAGTCATTAAAAAAAATAAAAAGACCTTGTACCTGACAAATTTTGTACCTTTCAAATTTTGATTCCTTTTGTTGTTGCTTCTTGCAGTTGATGTTTTTCTCAAGGAAAAGGCTTAGCAATTTCATCTTCATTAAAATCTTGAATGACTATTGACTTCATTATACACAACTTCTAGGAATGAAATGCCTTTGAATCTACTTGTATGTTGACAGACACCAAGGGTAATAGGATAGGAGTCACCAGAATTTTATCAGTCTCAGAAAAGAACACAAGGAAATTGATCTTTCTGTAAACAGAATTATTGTAAAAACAAAATCAAAATGTACATTTTCCATAGTTTTTGTTTCTTAAAATTGAAAACTTTTCCAGTGACAACCATAGCTTTTGGGCCGAATGAAGTAAAATTGCTTTTAGGTCACTGAAACTGCATTAGTGGTGAATTTGTCTCCATGTATCTTTCATTAACATGTTGTTATTCTATAATAGTTTCTGTTATCCTAAAAATAAATTATTTCAGAAAATATTTAGATAACCTTTATTGCTGAAAAAAAAAGGAAACCTATTGAAATACTGCCTATTTTTTAATATATACATACACACATTTCACAGTGGTTAGTAACATATTAAAACTGCCTCTTCTATTTATTCAAAAAAATACAATGTGTTTATTTCTTTTGGAATACCATTTAAAATAACAAAATAACAGTGGTAAGGTCCATAGCATGCTTGTGATCACACTCAAATAAACCTTGGTCATTTTTATTGTCAGTAGATGTAGCATGGAAGTCCTAAAAATAATTTACTAACTAGCTTGAGTTATACTATTAGTTAACTGCTCACTTTGAGACCTTTCTTTCTTACTCTCCTTTTTTTTTCCCGTCATCTTTATCTCAGGCAGGAAAATCTACAATCCAAATATAAGTAATGATTTCAGATACAATTCACTGAAGAAAACTTGCCATCCAGACTTGAGGGAAAAAACCTGTATTTTTCCAATTAACATTGTTTTTCTTTCTCTTTTTAAATCTACATTTGCACTGGTATTATAAAAATTTCACCAAACCTAGCAAATAGCCAGAAACACAAAGTTTTATTGTTGTCAATAACACAAGTCTATTTTCTCCTTTCTATTTTCTTCTAGACATTGATCTTTACCTGTACTATCTTCTATTGCTTTGTTCAAGCTCTGGTGATTTTGTTAGCTTTTTTGTTATTCCCTTGACACTGGTCTTTCTTTATCTCTGATTTTTTCTTTCCTAGGCTTGATAGCTTCTTCTCCCACCAAAAAAACATCAGACAACTCCTCAGGCCCAAGTATCCTAATTAAAACTGTGTATTGATGTACTATTTAGTTTGGTTTAGTACTACATCGATAAAGTAGGGAGCAGGTTGGAAGGCAAAGTCTCCCAGAGCATTCTGAGGTATTTTGTATTGATTTAAATTACTTTCCACATAGTAACTTTGTACTTCATCTGGTGCAGGCAATATTATACTCTCTCTGGAGCCATTAGGATGATGTTGATTTCAAAGATTATGGTCAAAATTCTGGTCACTCTTGCAGTGGGAGACTGCAGGGATGTGAAGCACGCAGGTAATCCAGTCTCTCTTTTCCCTTTTTTGAGGCAGCCAAAATCTTGTACACAGGGAAAGAGTTCTCTTACTGAAAAAAAAACCTACTAATGCCTCACCTTTTAAAGAGTTGTGAAGAGTATGGTATCAAGATTAGTGGTAGATTATCTACACTATTATAGTGATCAGTGGGATGCATTCCTCTAAGATCTGAGAGAAGTAATGGAAACAACTCTGAACAGGTAGTGGCATACTGCAGACATTCAAAGTCCTAGCAATGTCAGCAGATGCTGATGGTCAGAGTTTTGCTTCTGGTTGCTCCTCCACTCTTTCAAGACTTTGCTCCAGAAGAAGGTTATCTGTCCCTACACCACTAACTTTCAGGTTTCTTATTTCAGTTGTGCTGGTCATTCAGTCCCCTTTTCTCAGTCCCTTCCTCCTGAAGAAAGAGAGAACAGAAACCCCTTTAAACAGTTTAACAGCCTGCACAGAAGAGATGTTCTTGCCCTGAGGCTTAGAATTCAATTGAATCAATTCACAAGCCAGGTTTGAAGAAGCTTCCATCTCATCACTTTCTCCAAATGAGATGAGGACAAGCTGTTAGATCTGGATGCTGGTACGTGCAGCTTGGGAATCTAGACCCCAAAAGCAGTGTCAGGTCTCTGTATGGGCCAGTGCCTTTCTGAATCCTCTCTTCTTTTTTCCTTCTCCTTTCCATATGGTGCTCCATTGCAGATACAAACAGGAGTATTAGAATAAATTTAGGGAAAGAGAGAGATTTCTGGTGCATAGGAAGAGAAGATAGGAGCCTTTCTGATCACAGACATCACAAGAGCTGGGATTAGAGAAGTTAAAGTATGGGAAGGACTATGATCATTTTAATGCAGTGACTATATCCCTCCTTACATTAAGAAAAGGGTTTTACTATAGGAAAATAGACAATAATCCTTCTATAATGTCCACCTTGTTATGTATCCAGAGTCATTCTGCCTGTAAGCAGAACTACCATAATTCTTGCAGAATTCTGAAATCTGCCACCCCATTTACTGACTTTGAATATTTGCTTCTGTTTCTTCTACCCATCAACCTATTTATCCATCCATCCACCTTTCCACCTCTCTTGGGAAGCCCTCATTATCTATCAAACCACAAACCGTGACTAAAATCTGTTTAGAGTAGACTTGATATCAGACTCAGATAGTTCCAGCAGTTTGGATAAAGTCCAGTAAGGAATTCTGTTACAGAAATTATCACTCTTCCATCTGACTTATATGATGCTTTTTGAGATAGAGGATAAACAACAAAGTTGGGATGGTGTAGGCTAAATACAGTCCTTGTCCAGTTTGTGCTTGATATCCCATAAATGGAAGATGCTTATAACAATAGTATTCTGACAGCTCTTTTAGTGTACTGCGATGGAGAGGAGGATGCTGCATTCAGCCTGATTTAGAAAGGCTTAAATGAACCAGTTCTAGAGGTCTGTTTTGAGAGGGTGGTCACGGCAGAGGAATAATTCCTGCTTGATGGGAAAGTCCTTTCCCCACATCTATCTCCTCAGCAGAAGAAACTCAAGCAATATCTTGTCTCTCCCAGCTCTTCATCTGAGTTTGATTCTTACCTTTAATTTATCCTCTTCCACTCTGTTCTTCATATCTGGGATGGGAAAACGCAGTTCTGTCTATACCACTGAAGAGCTTTAAACCAGTCCTGAGATGTGGTATAAATCATACATAAATAATGAGTTACTCAAAGGAGCTAGGAGCTGGAACCTCATTTTCTGTCTAAGTAATTGTTCCACTGAACACTTCAACATATTCTGGATTAATATAGGCTGCCTGTAGAGCCATATCCAGTAAAATTAATTCAGACATATTCTACAACTAAAGGTTCTGTCCCTATGGGTCATTTGTAAGTATCTTACCTAGCAGAGCCTAAGGAGTCAATTATTTACTGATGATTGTATGCTGTGGGTTCATCTGATAGTGATTTAGTTGATGGGAAAGGGGGAGGTGAGGTTTTGGTGTACATAAGGTATTACTGAAAACAATCTCTCATCTTTTCACATTCCTCTTTCTCCTTTGGAAACATCAATTCTAAATCTGAATAGTCAGAAAAACACATTCAGCAAGATGATGTTTAACAGTTGCCTCTGAGGTCTAGGAACAGCTCAATGACTCTTTTCCATCACTACAGTCAATGCTTCTCAGACTGGTACTGACCCAAAGCCTGTTAGCAACATCAGTCCTTGTCAAGGCTGGGACTTTCAAGCCAAGTTCACATCACAAAGCTGTCACCTAACTACTGTTGATATTGGAAGTCTCACCAGACAAGCAAACAGCTGAAGGGACCTGGAAAGTGAGCTGCTTTCTTAACTTTATTGGTTCTCTTAAAGTGCAGATTAAGTAAGTTATTTTTTAGCTATTTGGTAACTAAGATGTTACTGGAACATGATCTTTCCATGAACTTTAGGTTCATTACTAAAATTGTGAAGATGCTTTTATAAATACCATGTGATTCCACATACCAGAGGTTACAGCTCTGAACATCCCTTCTGCCAGTATTTTTTCCACACTGAAAGGGCATTTATGGGAGTGCAGTTTAGAAGAATATATGAAATACAGATTTGACTAGGCGACCGATTGGATTAGGAGCTCAGCTGGATACTCTGCACTGCATATTTTCAGTTATGGTGAAGCTAAGCAGAGTGTCTAGTTAGGGACTGAGTGATTCCAAAATTTATTCCACTATCTGTAGTTTAAGATTCCCAGTCATGAATGACTTATCGTCCTGTGTGAGGACAATTTCCTCAATAGTGAAGATACCCATGGGAAAACTGTAATATAGTGGCACTATTTATAATGTTGACACAGTCATTTGTAAGAGTAATCTCTCCTTATATAGTAATAAGAAAGATACTGAGGATTCTACAGAAATAAAAGCACTGAAAATTTAGAAAGAAGAGCAAGGCCTAAAATCAAAGCTTAGTGACTACCTGCATAAAACTGCTCATCTAATTTTTCACAGAATTAAAGGATATATAAACAGTACAGTCTGTGGGTTTGCTGAACATTTATGACCAATTAATTTTAAATAATTCATTATCTATACAGTAGAAAAAAAGTAAAAATCTTTTGGATATGATTCAACCACCTTTGGTGGAATCAAATTTTTTCCTCTCTAAATTGTTTTATTGTTAGACTAGTTAGGAAATGGGCTGTATTTCAAGTTGACCATGGACAGTGCAGTTTAATCACAGTGATCTCATCAAGGAGAACTCAATATCATTAACTAATGGGACCAGTTTCAGACTTCAGTCTCTTCTCACTCTTCCAATGCCTTCTATGGGAAGCTCTTGTTTAAAAAAAGATACCATGATCTGTCCACCAAGGTGAGTATATCAAATTATGTTAAATGTTCTGTATGGTCTTGGGAAAACAATGAACATATTAGTCTTTAAAGTCTACTGGAAATTGCAAACAAAAAAATCTCATTCAGGTCTATACTTGTATGGCCTGTGTTGTATTTATGCATTTGTTTTATTTATTCAAAGGACATCACACAAAAATGACCAAAAGTTAGGATCCAAAATTTCACTTTGGAGAAAGGTGTTAGGAAAAAAATATGGAAACAAAGTGAGAAAGCAGAGGTCTGGAAAAGCTTCATACATGCTAGCAGAATACCTTGGAAGAGAAACATAAGTTGAATATAAAATTATGGTTATGCTTTGAAGAGCTTATAATTAAAACAGAGCTTCAAATATGTTCCTGAAACTACATCAGACTATTAAAGGACCAGAATGACATAGGTGCTGGAATTCTGTATTGGTAGGCAGAAATGTGTTTAGAAGCAATAAAATAAAAGTTAATATTAGCTTGGTTTAGTAAATTCAACATTAAACCTATGATGTATGCTTTAGTAAAGCCTTTGACACTGTCTCCCACAGCATTTTCCTGGAAAAAAATACTGCTTATGGCTTAGACAGGTACACTCTTTGCTGGGTAAAAAAACTGGCTGGATGGCCAAGCACAGAGAATTGTGGTAAACGGAGCTAAATCCAGTTGATGGCCAGTCACAAGTGGTGTTCCCAGGGCATAGTGTTGGAGCTGGTTCTGTTTAATATCTTTATCAATGAACTGGATGAGGGGATTGAGAGCACCCTCAGAAAGTTTGCAGATGACACCAAATTGGGTGGGAGTGTCAATCTGCTCAAGGGTAGGAAGGCTCTGCAGAGGTAGCTAGACAGGCTGGATCAATGGGCTGAGGTCAATTGTATGAGGTTTAACAAGGCCAAGTGCTGGGTCCTGCAACTGGGTCACAACAACTCCAAGCAACGCTACAAGCTTGGGGAAGAGTGGCTGGAGAGCTGCCTGGCAGAGAAAGACCTGGGGATGTTGGTTGACAGCCACCTGAACATGAGCCAGCAGTGTGCCCGGGTGGCCCATAAAGCCAACATCATCCTGGCTTGTGTCAGGAATAGTGTGGCCAGCAGGATCAGGGAGGAGATTATGCCCCTGTACTCAGCAGGGGCACTGATGAGGCCGCACCTCTAATACTGTGTTCAGCTTTAGGCCCCTCACTACAAGGACATCAAGGTGCTGGAGCATGTCCAGAGAAGGGCAATGAAGCTGGTGAAGGGTCTGGAGAGCAGGTCTTATGGGGCATGGCTGAGAGAACTGGGTTTGTTGAGTCTAGAGAAAAGGAGGCTGAGAAGAGACCTTATTGCTCTCTACAGCTACCTGAAAGGAGACTGAAGCAAGATGGGTGTTGGTTTCTTCTCCCAAGTTACTAGTGATAAGATTATAGGAAACAGCCTCAAGTTACTCCAGGGGAGGTTTATATTGGATATTAGGAAGAATTTCTTTACTGAAAGAGTGGTAAGGCATTGGAAAAGGCAGCCCAGAAAGGTGGTAGAGTCACCATCCCTGGAGGTATTTAAAAAATTCATAGATGTGGCATTTCAGGACATGGTTTAGGAGGCATGGTAGTGTTTGGTTGATGGTTGGACTCAATCTTAGAGGTCTTTTCCAACCTTCATGATTCTATGATTCTATGTACATCAAGATTTGTCTAGAGATTTTATGGAAGAAGAGTATGATCCATATTAACAAAATTTAGACTTTTTTTTTGTTAAACATTGAATATATTATATCAGAAATTAAAGACACTTCATCTATGTACGTATGTGTATATATATGTATAAGGATATATGTATATACACACATGCGTATACATTATGAATGAAAAGCCTTGCATTGTAGACAACATTGCAAATGAGAGCATAAGCAAAACTTTGTGGCCACCAAAAATCATAAACCAAGATAAACCTTCTGTGGGCACATCTGATCCATGGTGGGTTCTTCAAATGTGGTACTACCTGTTGTCAAGGGACCTGTTCTGTAGTTTCCCCAGACGTAGTTCTCAATGACCCTTTTTTTCTTCTTTAGAAGACTCAGCCATATAATTATTTCTGTACTTTTATTCAAGAGAATGGTGTAAGAATGACCAAGCTTTTTTTCTTGACAGGGTTTTTCCCAACAAGAAGTCTTCACATTAAAATGATGAGCCAACAAAATCTCAGTTTAGTTGCACTGAGATTGTAATGGATCCCTGGCAGCTGTTATATTACCAGCAATGTATAGCATGGGTGTAATTATGATACAGGTTAGTGGTGTTATCTGTCTAATAACTCCTTCAGAGCCTGTGTAATATAACTGTATATGTATCTGACAACTTCATTTGAAATCAAATTACTAAAAAGTGAAAAATGTTCAATATTAATATGTGGGTAGATGCTCATTGTTTTGTGACCTGTAAAGTTTGTGAAAACAAAACACAAAAGTAGCCCTGTTACTTCTATATATAAATATTTTATATCGGCACTCCATTTTGTCTTGTTAAAATTCCAACTTGAAGTACTTGAGTTTGACCTAGAGAAGAAGGCATCATTGAGGAAACACCGGAAAAACTATTAAATGATTCCTTCTCTCTGCCCTCATGGCCTAAAATCCATGACTTTATGATTGTTCTCAAGAAAACAAGAAAAAAAGTCTTCACAAGTTTCCATTGTTTATTTCTCCTATTTCCCACAAATATTTGTGCTAACAACTTGCAGATTATGTATTGTTCCAGTGCAACTGGATCTTTGAAAATCAGAGCTTGAAATGGAATTTGTTTTAGTCTTTTATATGTAGCTGTGGGAAAACAGAAAGGTAGTTACAGTTATGCAGCTGAGAGAGATGAGGCACTTGAAAGCTACTGGAGACAAGATAAACCATTATCTAATTTTTAACTTTATTTTTTTTTAGGAATAGGTGTTTCTTATATTTTAGAATAGTAAGAACGTGGGCTACAGTAATTGAAAATGGCCCAAATTAAAACTATAGTCTTTGAAGCAACACTTCAATCCTTTTCTCCCAGACTTTTATAGGACAAAAAAACTCAGTTATTTGAGACATTTCACTTCTGCACTCTCAAACTTTTCTTTCCTCTCACTTTGAACTATGACAACAGTGCCAGAAACCCAGCTAAAGTTAACTAAACCTTGATTTCATTCACCTGCTCTCCTCAGTGCTGTCTACAAAATGGTTTTATATGAATGAATCTAACCAGAAAAGGAAGGTATTGATCAAAAAGAAATTGGCATAAATGCACTCATTACTTAGCTTACTTGGATGGAAATCATTATGTTCATCAAAGGGATAACCAAAATACAAAAGCACATCTTTAAACTATTTTCTCAGTGGTTCTTAGAATTATACTTTCCATTCATTAGCCTTTAATCAAGCAATATTTTAGCTGGCAAGCTGTGGGCTGGGCTATATTCTATCTCTGCTTGCACCTGACAAAATGCTCCTGACCACAATGAAGTTACATTTGCCTTGGATTAAATTTAAGATGAAGCTCTCACTTTGCTTAACACTGAGTGTATCCAATTGTATAGAGACCCTAGTCTTTGTCTTTTTCGGTAGCTCTTCCAGGAGCAGAAGATAGATGTTAATCAAACCTTTTAAATTTTACATAGTAAGGGAATTTATCTGAAGCACCACATATGTCAGAGTTTCTAAATTCCTCAACATAAAGAAAGGCTCATTACTCTCATATCCAACTTACACAATAGGCAACATGATGGTTGGCCTAAGGCAGCCATAACCACCATGAAGCCTGAAAAATCATGCCAGACTTGAATCACTTCATCACTTAATGCTGATGATGAGGCCTGTAATATCATGCCGTTTTCTGAAGCTATAACTAAAAAATACTTTTATACTGTCTGTTGGATATTAAATGTTAGAAAATTCTAGAAAACTAGACAAACTCATAGACTTCATGTTTCTTTTTGATTCCAAACTTATTACCAGACATTTACTGAAAACAGATTATTTTTAGATCCTTCATAAGAAAAATTCATCATGTCATGTTCAGCTTTCCCATTTCATTTTTTCAACCAAAAGAACCCCAAACTTTATCAGTTGGCAGTCACAGTGGACTGAGAAAGCACTCACATCTAGTTTGGGTTTGCTTTTTGTTACAAAAGGGAGAAAAAGGCAAGGAGATATACCACAGAAAACCCTATGATCATTGCCTTTTGGAGCAGTTGTGAGCCTCTCTCAACATCACGCAGTGAGACCATATAAGCTGGTTCCCCAAGACTTTTCTTCTTATATTCTTAGCCAGCATGATCACGTGAAGACGAAGAAACAGAGGTTGTGTAATATACCTTGGTGCTATAGTCATTTGACATGAATGGATATGTATCAGGAATAGTGTGACCAGCAGGACTAGGGAAGTGATCATCCCCCTGTACTCAGCACTCGTGAGGCCACACCCCCAATACTGTGTTCAGTTTTGTGCCCCTCACTACAAGAAGGACATTGAGGTGCTGGAATGTGTCCAAAGAAGGGCAACGAAGCTGGTGAAGGGTCTGGAGAGCAGGCCTTATGAGGAGCAGCTGAGGGAACTGGGGTTGTTTAGCCTGGAGAAGAGGAGGCTGAGGGGAGACCTTATTGCTCTCTACAACTACCTGAAAGGAGGTTGTAGCGAGGTGGGTGTTGGCCTCTTCTCCCTGGTCACTAGTGATAGGATGAGAGGAAACAGCCTCAAGTTGCATCAGGGGAGGTTTAGATTGGGTATTAGGAAAAATTTCTTCACCAAAGGGTTTATCAAACATTGTAAGAGGCTGCCCAGGGAAGTGGTTCAGTCACCATCCCTGGTGGTATTTAAAGGATGTGTAGATGTGGCAATTAGGGACATGGTTTAGTGGTGGACTTGGCAGTGTTGGGTTTGCAGTTGGACTCGATGATCTTAGAGGCCTTTCCCAACCTAAATGATTCTATGATTTTATGATTCTATGATTCAAGAAACAGATGACCGATGACAATTTTAATGACTGTTTATATGATGAGCCCAAAGAGAAAATGTGAAGTGTTAGCACTGAAACTGATTGGAGGACACTGTCTAAGGAAGCATACAATTTTTTGATTGAATCACAAAGTCTTCCCCTTAAAAGATCAATTACTTGTGCAAATTTATGAGAGCTTATTTCCTTAAATACAGGGGGAACAGAATACTTCCATCCAACCACAAGAGCTGCTGAGGAAAACAGTGCTAAGAGTCTTTCTTTTCTGCCCTTTTGTACTGGACTGTCCCACTGAAACTGGAAAAAGTAAACCAAGATTTTTTTTTGTTTGGTTGAGTTTTTTTAACAGCTTCAATACATTAAATGACATACTGACTCCGGTGAATCCATTGCACAACTCTTACTGCTTTCATTAGGATTAGACCTAATTTATTTTGTGAAGTGGCACTTAAGATATGCACGTGCTGAACTGAATGACAGGAAAAAGTCTAAGATGCATTATCTGGGAAGCATTAGAAGGGATTCATGAGAGATGAGGAGGAAGAGAAAAAGCTAACAGACTGACTATCCTGTCTACTCATAAAGGCCAGTCTGTGCTTTAGAGATGTGTGTATCTACTGGGAGGTGAAGGAAACATTGCTTAAACATAATCTATTCGATTTAGCCAATGTCGTCCTAAATGGCAAATGAAATAAAAAGAACCCCAAACCTGCGACACTGCTGAGCACTTTACTAAAGCAACCAAAAATATTTTAAGTTTGCAATATAATTAAGAACAAAAAGAAAGAAGCCCAAATTCAGGATCAGGAAGCAGACTCCTACTTATAATACAAACTTTGACATGTTTTCCACTTCACCTCACTTGTCACAAAGAGTCTGCATGAACACCAGGGATAAGAGAGAAAACATGCCTTTAGTTGTGTTTATGTGCCATGAAAGTACATTGAGGCTTCATATTTGTAAAATATAATTATTTTGGAAATTCAAAATGCTGTATTCTCATAACTACTTTTGTGGCAATGTGTGCCTTTATAAATGCTGAAAAATGTTTATATATTGGCCATAGGAAATTTATAATGTGTGCTATAACAACTGGTCTGTTGCAATTGCATTTGGTAGAAATAGGATGTGCTTCAGCAATTCTAAAAATTACACAGGTAATACAGTCTGATTATACACAAAGGGATTCTTTTCTTTTCCTTAATGAGTTTTTCTGTATAAGCTTCATTTAGGAACCTAATGCTATTGCTTAAAAATAAATAATTGTGTCTGATTCTCATAAGACTTATGATGTTCACAAAGTAAGCTTTTCTTGTATTTTCTTGTATTTGTATGGGACATACAAATAAACAGGCTCTGTCTGAGATTTTTATGATCCTGATGCTTTGTCCATATTTCCTGTGGCAGACGACAAGTTATGCTACAGTGACAAAGCAGGGTGTCAGCACGACCTTGTTGTTTTATATAAGCTATCAGTGAGAGCTACCATGAGACAGCGTTGGATATTACTTGGAAATCGTTGTAGTGAATTACTTAAATCATTAGGCTGTATGTGCAGCATGGTACTAAATAACAGAAGTCAATATTTCTTTATGTAAGCATTTGGCATTTAGATTTTGCAACAAATTAATCATTAAATTGCAGATAACTGGAAAGTAATCTGCCTTCTTCCATTTGTATTCTTAGGACTAAAACTTTTCCAGTAACCCCTGGTGGGCATTACCGAGCAAAACTGATGCTGACCTTGCCAGGATCCCAGGAGGTAAGTGTTAAGATGGAAAGGCTGCATCCTGATGTATTGAAGGAACATGTGACTGGTAAAAGGATATACTGAAGAAAAGACAGAAGAGAGGGCAAAAAGAAGAGATCTCTGATGGCAATAGGTAGACATTTTTGGCTGCAAACTGAGACAATGTCATAGTATGTGTTGTTGCCCAAATGTTGTTGATAGTAAATCTATGTCATAAGGTTAGTCTGTCCCCTGTGGATATGCAAATAGACTTACAGTCAAAGAATATGTGCCTTTTTTATACCACTTAGAGCAGAGTGTTCAGAGAGTTTCCGTAACCTTTAGAATAGCAGTTTTGGAGTAACGGAAGCATTATTATGTCAAGAAGTATATGTGACAATCCTGGAAAAAAGAGTAACTCAGGTATCTTGAACTATTAAACAGGCAGCTGCACACATTTCAGAGATTTCCATAGTACTCTGAACGCTTCATATCCCCAGGACTGATGAAAAAAGGCAAGTGACAGTATCAGGCATGCTAGACCTTACACTAAATCTCAGAGAGTGATTCAATTGTCTCTGTCTTATTACAAAATTCCCTTGTGTAGAAACATAACCTTTTGTTCACATTCAACCTGCCAGTCTGAACAGCTCGGTATCTTGTTCTTTGGGCAGATCAGTCACACAAGCTTCAGCAGTGGGAGAGAAAGACACCTAAATTCCTGAAAGAATTGTAGGTCTTTGATGCTTCATATTAAAACCTTAATGGCATTGAAATTAGTCCAATATACAACTGAAAGAATCAGTCTAGTTCAGAAGTAGAGGGGGATGTATCTGATGTTATACGGTACCTTGTTAAGAAAGTATTTTAAAGATAAAACAAAAATGACTCCACAGCCCAGGATGGTCCAGACCCACCATCTACTAGTTAGCAGGAGACTCCCTTCACCAGCCCACTCTGAGAGAGACTCAGCTATAAACTACTTTAAAAAATAATCATTCTATAATAAAATCCATATTGTGATTAAAAAAAAAATATTCCTGAGGCATGAGAGACAGAATGAGCAAGAATTTTCATTAGGTGATAGAAAACTATGTGTCAGCAAGTAGCAGAACCCAACAGGAGTGGATTTGTAGAAGAGAATTGTGCTGAGGACCCAATGTCCACACTACAGATGTTTGGGGAATTTTACTTCATTGTTCTAGTTTGGCCTAGAAAGAAAATTAGCTGTTGAGGGTGTGTCAGGTGGGCTCATATTCTAGTTTAGGAAGTGTCCATTTCATGCCCTCTGAGACTATTCTGCAAAGGAAACCAAAAGTTAGAAACAATGAGGAGATTAATTTGAATGGTATATCCTTTTTAAACTGAAAATAAGATGAAACTGAATCACAGAATCACAGAAAGGTTGTGGTTGGAAGAGACCTTTGGAGGTCATCTGGTCCAACATTCCAGCTCAAACAGGGCCACCTAGAGCAGGCTGCCCAAGACCATGTCGAGACGGCTTTTGAATATCTCCAACCATGGAGACTCCACAACCTCTCCAGGCAACATGTATAAAAAAGTGTGTTACAATATTCACACAGAACGTCCTGTGTTTCAGTTTGTGCCCATTGCTTCCTGTCCTGTCACTAAGCTCCACTGAAAAGAGCCTGGCTCCATCTTCTTTGCACCCTCTCTTCAGATATTTATGTACACTGATAAGATATCCTCCTTGAACCTAATCCAGGATAAATGGTTCCAGGTTTCTCAGCCTATCCTCATATGAAGGATGCTCCCTTCCCTTAATCACCTTCATGACCTTTCACGGACAGACTCTTTTCAGTATGCCCATGTCTCTCGTACTGGGGAGCCCAGAACTGGACATGGTACTCCAGGTTTAGCCTCACCAGTGCTGAACAGAGGGCAAGGATCTCCTCCCTTGACCTGCTGGCAACACTCCTTCTAATGCACCCCAGGATACCATTAGCCACCTTTGCAGCCTGCAGAGATGCAGTTAGAAAAGTAAAAGCCCAATTTGAATTGAAACTGGCTGTAGATGTCAAAGATAACAAGAAAGGGTTCTTCAGGTATGTCAACCATAAGCAGAAAAAGAAGGAAAACATAGGCCCACTGTTAAACGGAAAAGGAGAATCAATCACCAATGCTGCAGAAAAGGCAGAGGTCCTCAACACCTTCTTCACCTGGGTCTTTACCAACACTGTAGGGTCCCAGGCTTTGGGAACAAAATTGCCAATTGAACCAAACACCAACCCACCATCGGTGAAGGAAGAGTTAGTATATGAACTACTACAGGAGCTTGACCCCCACAAATCAATGGGCCCTGACGACATCCACCCAAGGGTGTTGAGAGAGCTGGCTGACATCATCGCAAGGCCACTCTCCACAGTCTTTGAGAAGTCATGGAGAACAGGGGACTGGGGGAAAGTAAATGTTACCCCTATCTACAAGAAGGGCTCAAGGGAGGATCCCGATAACTACAGGCCCATCAGCCTTACTTCAATCCCTGGAAAAGTTATGGAACGAATCCTCCTGGGGGCCATCACATGTCAAATGAAGCACATGATTAGCAAAAGCCAACACGGCTTCACTAAAGGCAGATCGTGCTTGACAAACCTGGTGGCCTTCTCTGACAAAGTGACTTGCCTGGTTGACATTGGGCGGGCAGTGGACATTGTTTACCTGGACTTCTCCAAGGCTTTTGATATGGTTTCCCACGGTCTTCTTCTGGAGAAATTAATGCATTATGGCCTAGACAAGTGGTCTGTGCAGCAGGTGGGGAACTGGCTGACAGGCCGCACCCAAAGGGCGGTGGTAAATAGCTCTTTCTCAAACTGGCAGCCTGTCACTAGTGGAGTCCCCCAGGGATCAATATTGGGCCCAATATTATTCAAAATCTTTATAAGTGATCTAGATAACAGCATCAAGTGTAGCCTGATGAAGTTCGCTGATGACACCAAGTTGAGTGGGGAAGTAGACACTCCAGAAGGGAGAGCTGCTCTGCAGGGAGATCTGGATAGGCTGGCAGAGTGGGCCAGCAAGAACCTTATGAAGTTCAACAAGGACAAGTGTAAGGTCATGCACCTGGGAAAACATAACGCGGGACTGCAGTACAGACTGGGATCTACCTTGCTGGAGAGCAGCTCTGTGGAAAGGGACCTGGGGGTCCTGGTGGACAGGAAGCTCAACATGAGTGAACACTGTGCTGCTGCCGCCAAGGCAGCCAACAGGATGCTGGGTTGCATCAAAAAGGGCATCACCAGCAGAGAGAAAGAAATCATTATCCCGCTCTACTCAACACTTGTCAGGCCACACCTGGAGTACTGTGTACAGTTCTGGTCCCTGCTATACAAAAAAGAATTGGACAGGCTGGAAGGGGTCCAGAGAGGGCCACGAAGATGATCAGAGGACTGGGAAGCCTGCCATATGAGGATAGGCTGGGAGAACTGGGTTTGTTCAACCTTGAGAAAAAGAGGCTCAGACGGGATCTCATCACCATGTACCAGGACTTAAGGAGTATTTACAAAGAAGATGGAGACTCCCTTTTTACAAGGAGTCCCATGGAGAGGACAAGGGGGAATGGACAGAAGTTGCTTTTGGGGAGATTCCGATTGGACACAAGAGGAAAATTCTTCACAGTGAGGACAGTCAACCATTGGAATAATCTCCCCAGGGAAGTGGTTGACTCGGCCACGTTGGACACCTTCAAGAGTCATCTGGTCAGGGTGCTGGGCCATCTTGTTTAGATTCTGCTCTTCCTAGAAAGGTTGGACTAGATGATCTCTAAGGTTCCTTCCAACCTGTGATTCTGTGATTCTGTGAATGGGGATATACTTCCCAGGAGTAGTATGTTGCATTTCCCCTTGTTGAACTTCGTGACGTTCCTGTTAGCCCATTTGTCCAGCCTGTTGACTTCCCTCTGGATTTTAACATGACCCTCTGCTGTATCAGTTTTGCATTATCAGTGAACTTGCCGAGGATATACCCTGTCCCTTTATGTATGTCAGTAATGAAGATAATAAAGAGCATCAGACCCAGTATTGATCCCTGGGGTACACTGGTGACAGGTCTCCAACTGGATTTTGTGCCGCTGATCATCACATTCTGGGCCCAGCCATTCCACCAGTTTTCTATCCATCTCATTATCTGCTCATCCAGCCCATACCTCAAGAGTCCTCTATGAGGAGCTTATGGGAGATGATGTCAAAAGCCTTACCAAAGTATATGTAGAAAAATTGACTGCTGTCCCTTCATCTGTCAAGTCAGTCATTTCATCACAGAAGTTTATCAGGTTGACAGAAGGTGACAGAAAGGAGAACCAATAAAAAGTAGGGGAGAAAAAGTATATACTATAAAGTGCAATGCTATTACAAGGAATGCATTCAAACTAGACATTAGAAGAGGGCTTTTATTAAGAGAAACTCTAGTGAAGGTGCCCATTACATATAGTAGTATCAGGAGACTTACAATGTGCCTGGAGAGGGCCTGTTTCAAAATCTGGCAGATAAAAATTAATGCTGAAATTTCAATACATTCAATACATTCAGCTTTTGAAGAGTCAGCACTGTAGTGTCATAGGTGATAAGTTCCAGCAAGGCTGTAGAAAGAAAAAAAAATCTATTTTTTTGGTACTATAGTTTGAAACTGTGATTGCAGGCAGAGAGTAGAATTCCGATTTCTGTCTCAAAGAATAGTCCCCTGGTACTACATTTCTGTTCTTATAATCTCCAGATTAAATGTTCTTAGGCATCAAAACATGGCTACAGTTCATGGTGGCTGGTGCCAACTACCCGAATATTCAGCTAGCGTGATGGAAAATATGCAGCCTCCTCCATACACTTCCCTGTTGCTTCTCTGTCCTTTATCCTCCACAACCTTCTGTTCCCTCTATTTCAATAGCTCCTCTCACTATAATTCTCCTTCCAGCTCTTATTTGGGTTAACGTCTTCGGCTTTATTTTCAAATAAACCTCCAGCATAAGAAGTAGAGGTGCAATGAAGGAGAAATCTGATGCAGAACATGTGACTCAAGGCCACTGAAGGATGTGACATTATTTTCTTTTTGTTTCAGTTGTTTCACCTTTCAAGGTGGTGTGGTTTATCTAAGGACCCTATGCCTACAAATGAAACAGTTAAACTGTTCTTTATCTTATATCTTATTGTTAAAAATTATTTTAGAAAATTGTTCTTCACTGACTGTAGGGTGCCACCTGTTGAATTACAGTCTAATAAAAAGTAGCTTCACCTGTGTGTAGTTTATAAGAATGTAAATCAGTACAGTGGCAGGGAAAAGTGCCTTGGCTCTGCTTTTTTAAGTTATGAACAATGATGTTCAAATGTTAGCCCAGAATTGTCTACATAGCTCATCATTATTGTGCTGAAAAACTGAGTGCAATAGCAGCCCCTTCATGTCAGTAAATAGAATCATGATTTCACAAACAAGATAAATTATAACTGTTCAGTTTATATTCTTTGAATTTAAAGGTATATATAGAGACTGAGTAGAAAAAATACAGTAACGGCAAACCATTTTATACTGCTAGTGGAGAACCGTGGAGGTTGAGTGATGTGGCATTGCCTGCCCCTGTTCATACGTGGTTGTCACCAGTGTTTACAGAACTGCATGAAACGAACTATGGAGAGAAAAAATTTTTTAAAATTGTTGAAAATATAATTAGAGTCAACATTCTACTTCAAAAGGAATTATATTTTTGTACTAAAAGTGGACATGTGACAAGTAATAAGCAACGTATATGCATTTGGCTGGGTATCAACCTTGACATGCAAAGAATATCATTCACCAACTTTCTTAAAGAAATAAATCTTACGCCTGCTGGTGTCTTAGTACTTTTTGTGTCCAGCTGCCTTCTGTGATATGAGGATTATGTCAGGGTGTAGTAGAGGGTAAATTTGTCAAGGATTGCATGATCCAAAAGCCACTGAAAGCAATGAGATGGTTCCTTTTCACTTCAGCTAGCCTTGGATCAGGCGTAGGATGGTTATTGCTTTATTCTGAGGATAGCAGCAGGGCTTCAGAACCGCGTAAGTTGCATGTGTCGTCAGGACATTTTCTGCTGAACTGAGAAACCAGCTAAAAGGAGATATCTCTTTGATGCCAACTGCTGAAGTTAGATGGCTCTGGTTTTTTGCAGACAATACTTGCTCAAGTTCTTACTATGCTGCACTGAGTAACAGTGCAAGCTGGCAGGATTAGCATTCACAAATATTCTGAACTGTAATGTTGAGCATGAAGAACATAAGTACTTCTATCTAACAGCAGCATATTTCTATTTGCAAAAGGGAAGCTTCTTTTTGTAATTGAGAATTCACTGCTGTGTGAATCTGCCTTTTAAATGATGATCATAAATGTAAAATTACTGACAATACTTCCTCACAAATGTATACTTAGGCTGTGTAATTATAATTTATATTTTATTTCTGTAGTTTCAGTTCTTGGAGGAGGCTTTTTTCAGCAACAACAAAAAACAATCATCATGTTGTTCAGTGGTTACAAGTAATTTTACAATATTTTTTAAGATGAGCCCTCAGTGCTTTATTGTCTCTGTTTAATTATGCCATAGTCAACAGTACTGCACATGGTCTTTACCGCATAATTGCCTGATCATTCCCATAAAACACTGGGGATGTTTGGGCTGCAACCACAGGCCAACATTTCCAAACCTGGATGTTGGCAGTTAAGTCTTTAAATCCATATTAAGTCTCATAGATAAATATGACCTAACTTTCATTCCTGTACCTCTGTTCAGTTGATTCATGGCCACTGACTGTCTTTGAAAAGCAGGCCAAATTTATGTAGAAGTGTCAATATGGATTTAAAAACCTAATTTCAGATTCTTAGCTGTGGCCTAAAAGATTGGACTTTGGTTCCCAATTTTAACATGAACAACGTTATAACTCTCTTGGAGGCAGGTGTACTTCTGCTAAAATCAATGAGATCTGTGCCAGTATCCAGTTGGGGCAGGGTTTGGTATGTTACAAGGAAAATATTTAATTTTAAAGAATAAGGAATTGGAAACTATGGTACAATTTATAGTGTTCCAAGGATGCAGATCGATAATTTTTGCTTTTTTTGTGTGTTCATAATAAGAGAATAGATATTCTATTAAACTTTTGTGTGATCCATTATTTGGAAGGATGTCAGTGTTTATGAATAAGTCTTCATTTGTAATCCTATGTATTAATATACACTCTTTTACAATTCAGTCTGACAGCTACTCCAAATTCATAGATTGCCCTGCTAGAGGCTTCCAAGGTCATAGTCCTTCAAAGCACTGTTTGTCAAATTGCTCTGACACACCTCCTGCTGACAAGCCTACTCGCAGGGTGTCAATATTCCATTATAGAGCCACATGACCTTGAAAATTGATTGCAGGCTGCAGTAGAAATGTCAAAAAGCTCAGGTAGACGAAGGTAACTGGTGATAATGATGGCAGGGAATCTGGTATGAGCAGCAGAAAGTTTCTTCAGAAGAAGCAGACATTGCACAGGCATTTCTAAAGTCACTCACAGGATGTTTAAAGAGCATTTAAGTTTGTGGCACAATATGGGAAACAGATTTTTGTAATATGACTACGAAAACTCTTGTTGAACCTGTAAGATTTATAAACGCCTGTTACTTACTGGTATGTCTACAGATTGTACCTAGAGAGAAAATGCTTCCAATGAGGGAAAAGAGTGTGCTAAAAATTAAACCTTTGGTTTAGGAGTAACTAACATTGTCAGGAAAATAGTCCAGTATATCAGACTTGGTTTTGTGTTCATATCTATCAGTATAGATCCAAGCTTAGGTATATTTAAGTTAAAGCATCATGTAGATGCAAGACAGATCAGAATCAGATCCTGTTTTTTAACATTCAGTTACAAAGGAATTCTGAAAGTATAACTGGAATTGAATAAGCTGTTGCATATAAAAGCAAAGACACATTTTGGACTTAAAATTTTGGTAAGCACTAATTTAATATGGGAATTCAAATGAACTTGGAAAAGCTATGTCTGCAGTTTATGCATCTTACAATGCACATTGGCAAACTAAATGTGGTCACACAGGTCCTTCTTCCTCTAAGACCCTCAAAAGAGATGGTTTATAGAGTTTGAAAGACATGATTGTTTCAACGAGACAGAAAAGGAATCAAGTCAGATTTAGACCCTATACCAACAATAACTTAAGAATTGTCTTTGAACATTCTTTATTAGGGTATATACCACATCACTGGGCATAAGTTGTGTGTGTTTGATTACATCAATGCAAATATCACAAGAGTTTTAAATCTTATCAGCAAATTTATAATTTTTTGTTAAAACAAATAAAATTACCTAAAAGTTTCTTTCTGGTTTTTCTTGTTGTTATGTTTTTAAATAAGCTTGAAGGTAAGTACATTTCCTCAAATATAAATTCTCTGACAATCCACCTCTCATTTTATGCATTTATGTTCATAGAATAAGATTTTCTCTCTCGATCTTGCAATCTCTCTTTTCCTCCCCCCGCCCCCCACCAAGCTTGACACCTACAGTTTCTTAGACTTGAATGCACACCTGCTAAACTCCAAGAGTAAGGAAAGTAACTTTGTATGAGAAAATGTCAGGGAAGTCAGAATCTGAAATTTATTAACCGAGATATGGCAAATGTAAATGTCAGCTTGTATAACTCTGGGTACCTAGGGTTGCAATAGATTTTTCAACTGTCTGGGCAATGAAAAGTGAACTTTTATTTCAATGACAGTGAAATAGCACTATACCTGATATAAGAAAGTGCTTTCTAGCTAGAGGGCATTTTTTTAAGCAAATTAGTTTATACTTACTTACACCCCAAAGTTTTCATACTAAAAGTTAAGTTCTTGTATGTAAAATGCAAATTCATATTTTTCATGTTTTATCATCCATACTTTACTTATTTGCAGAAATAAAGATGAAGAGATGTGTCAGTATGTGTTTATATCAAATATATTCTCAAATCTTACCTGCAAACTATTAAATACTGCTGAATCAGAACTTCAGAACAACACAGAATCAGGAGGCCTTAATGAACATCAGTACAGAGGAAAAAAACAATCAAAGAGTAATTAGCACAGAGAGAAAAACAGATAATAAAAGTTTAATATAAAATGAACTCTAAATTTTGTAGGTTAAAACTTTCCTTCTGCTTTAGCGCACACACAAAAAAAAAACACCCACAAAAAACCAAAACATAACCCAACCAAAAAATACCCACCCCAAACCCAGACTTAAAGTACAGTGTAATACGTATCAGTACAGTATTTGTGTGTTTATGTTCATGGTTTCGAGTGTTACCTCCCTTTATGGAGAAAGGAGACTCAAAGCAAAACATTCCTTATGTGTGGTCACTTCAGTGAGTGTCAGCACAAGTTTTGGTTATGGACACACTAGTGTTTCCCCCATGGAATGTAAAATCAGGCTGTGGAAGAGGAGCATAGCTCAGCTGACTGCTCAGAGGTGATTTTCAGCTCGATGGAACTAGTGAAGTAAAGTGTAAAAAAAAAAAAAAGTACTGAAAAACACTAGCAACAATAAATGTGGTAACTATTTTTTCCCGTCTCACATCATGTTACATTCAGTAAGCAATAGAACTGGGAACCATTCACATTCTCTGTCTACCTCCTTCTTTCTCTCTTATGCGCACACACAGGCACATTGTTTGCTATTTTGTAAATGTATGGTAGAGTTTTTCATAGAAAAGCTTTTTATTTCACAGCTATATTTTCTTGTTGAAATTAGAATGACCACAGAAAAATGTGCAAAATATGATACATATGATATAAGTGAAAAATATATCAGGTTATGTGCCTCTTTCCTAATTATCCCAGAATCACAGAATGGTGGGGGTTGATTCTGGGACCTCTGCAGATCATCTTGTCCAACCCCACTGCTGGAGCAGGGACACCTAGAGCAGGGGGTACAGGAACGCGTCCACTCAGGTTTTGAATGTCTTCAGGGAACAAGACTCCACAACCTCCCTGGGCAGCCTGTTCCACTGCTCTGGCACCCTCACAGGAAAGGAGTTTTGCCTCATGTTTATCTGGAACTTCCTGTGTTCCAGCTTGTGCCTGTTGCCCCTGGTCCTGTCACTGGGCACTATTGAAAAGAGCCTAGTCCCAACATCCTGACACCCACCCTTTAGATATTTATAAGCATTGATAAGATACCCCCTCAGTCTTCTCTTCTCCAGGCTAAATAAACCAAGGTCTCTCAGCCTTTCCTCATGAAAGAGATGTTCTAGTCCCCTGATCATCTTGGTAGCTCTCTGCTGAGCTCTCTCCAGTAGTTCCATGTCTTTCTTGAACTGCAGAGCCCAGAACTGGACATGGTACTCCAAATTTAGTCTCATGAGGGCAGAGTAGAGGGGGAGGATAACCTCTCTCGACCTGCTGGCCACACTGCTTTTAATGCACCCCAGGACACTGTTGGCCTTCTTGGCCACAAGGGCACAGTGCTGGCTCATGGTCAACTTGCTGTCCACCAGCACTCCCAGGTCCTTCTCAGGGGAGCTGCTTTCCTGCAGGTCAACTGCAAACCTGTACGGGTGCATGGGGTTGTTCCTCCCCAGTTGCAGGACCTTGCACTTGCTCTTGTTGAATTCCATGAGGTTCCCCTCGGCCCAGCTCTCCAGCCTGTCCAGGTCTCATTGGATGGCAGCACAGCCTTCTGGTGTATCAGCCACTCCTCCCAGCCTGGTATCATCAGTGAACTTGCTGAGGTTACACTCCATCCCTTTGTCCAGGTCATTGATGAATATGTTGAGCAGGACTGGACCCAGCACAGACCCCTGGGGAGCACCACTCTTTATGGGCCTTCAACCAGATTCTGCACCATTGATTATTGCCCTTTGTTTATTTCCCTTTGATTACTGTTGTGAATTTCATCATCCCCATAGAGGCAGTGATCATCTTACTATAGTTATTCACCTTTTAGTGTTTGGCCTTTTATTCACTTTTTACTGCTGCTGCTGTAATTCCATTAAAAAAAAAAAAAAAAAAAAGATAAATAATGAAACTAGGAATGCAGTCCTCACTGAGAGATAAAATAGATTTTGCGAACAGCTTTTCTCTGGGCAAATCTATACACTGTAGTTGTAGCAATACAAAGGAAACCATTACACGTCCTAGAGAGCTACCCACCTGTGTATGCTGTAAAGTATGCACAGATGCACATAGAAAACAGCTTCTAAAGGAACCTTAAAGTAGATGTGGTGGTATTGTTTAAAAGTTCTGTTCCCCTAGCAAGAGAATAAACATAGTTTTCAACTGCAATTTACTGCTCAGCAGAGGAACTTTCCCTTTGGGTAATAAATAGATCTTTATTCTTAGCACTAGACCACAGACAACAGCTCTAGTTCCTGAAAGCACACGCGTATTTTAAGGTAATTGAAGTCACATGTGCTTCCAAATAATCAAAATTGCATTCAGAAATCATTTATTTGTTACAAGACAGATTCTGTATGAGGTAATTTAAAATTAATTTGAAAGAAGATTTATATCTATGACCTACATTTAGATGTCTCTTTAAAATAAGATGGGTGATGGCAAATACAAACACGCATTTTATGGGAAATAATACCTATAATAAAAATTTCACTTTCAAGAGGCATTCACTAACCAATTCTCACAAATGGATGACTATTCCCATTTCATATCTTCATAAAATAAGGCAATAACGGTAAGAAATAAGAATCTACAAAGAAAATAATTCTCAGAGTGCTCACAGTAAAGATAAAAGTCTGTAGTGATAAAGCACCATAGAAATGAACATATGATAATCACAGTTTAATGATTACTCTTCACTTCCTTCTAAAGTTTCTGGTTAATAGCAACGAAAATACTATGTATGTATTCTCATTTCAAATGACCAAGCTTAACACTGCATTGTATGTCGGTAGACTTTGTAATTAATTTTATTTTATTTTTTTAAATAAGGACACAGCTTTTACTTGAGGTTGAAAACTGTGCCATATTTGTGTTTCTCCTTTGACACCTCTATTACATTTTGCAAGACCTAAAAGGAAAAGAAAAACTGGGGGGAGGGAACAGTCAGCCTGCAGCCAGTAAATATCTTGTGATTCTTTCTGTTTTACTTCCCAAACTGTCATCATAGTTGAGACTAAATGACAGCAATTTTCTGCATTAAGCTAGGTACATGGTTAAGAATTAGACTCAGAATGAAGCTGGACTGGAAGCAATATGATAACTGAGATGTTTAAGATGAACTCTGAAACACAAATCTACTGATATTTGAGTATGTTCAAGTTAACTGACTCTGTATAAGAAGTACGGAAAACTCTTTATTCCCTCCATTGTAACATTTTCACTGTACAATAAAGAATCCAAATATTTTTTGAGAATTCATAGTTTCTTCTCTAGACTGGAGGACATGTGATTCTTCAACTTAGTGGCTTCTGCACTTATGAAGAAGGGAAAGATTCTGGGCCTCAGCCCTTGTTTAGGAATTGCTTCTGTAGTGTACATCCATTGAATAAGATACACAAACAGGTCTGGATCAGGAAACACAATCTCCAGACTTAAACATCCCAGGATTTACACTTTTGACAATGTAAAGGGCTTGATCCATTTTACATCATTTCGTTTCTTTGCTGCACACTTTTATCAGGAGTTGAGTGCTCCTCACACTTAAAAATACCTGCTGAGTAGATCAGTCTGGCAGAAAATAGAATTAATCTCCAAGCCTTTTCATAGAGCTCATTAAACTGAGAAGGATGCTGGTCCTCAATTCTGATTTAGAAACTTGCTTTAGACATGAGGTAATTATTTAAAAGGAGGATGGAGGCACCAGCATCACGTTGCTAAAAAAGGCTGTCATTCCATCTGCAGCCTGTCAAGGTACTGATATGCTGAGGAGCAGCTCAGCCCCCACACTGGAGTTAAACAAAAGTACACCTCATTCCTTCACCTTGAGTAGGCTAAGGTGCGGGTTGCCAAGTTTTTAAGATAGCAAGTTTAAATATAGGCAACTCAATTCCACCTACATTTTATTTTGGGTATCGAAGTCCTCTGTAGGATTGAGCTCTAAGTTTCTGGTGGAACTAAGATTGCATTCGCTACAAACCTTTTAATCTTAATTAGGGTTCTTGCCTGAAGCAAGAGAGTATCTGCCTATATTCAAATTAAAGCTCTAAGAAAGCTCATGAGTAACTAATTTCCAAAAACAAAAACAAAAAAAAGAACAAACTGAAACTTTTAGTCAGAAGGAAAAACTGGAGGCTGATTTAAGATGTTAAAGAGAGTGAGGGCAACAAGCCAAAAACAAGCCTGTCAGATCATATTTGTGACTCGCCTTATCTTTCCTGTGAAATTGTTGTCTTCAAATGCACTTTATTTTTGAGCATCCTGACAATAAAATTACATGAGAAAGTACTTTCTTCCCAAGACCTATTTGCTGAAATATCATTGTCAACACAGCCATCTCACATTCATCAGATCATTGTCTACTTATTGACATTCAGTAAGAAGTTAATGAAAAAGAAGTTTACAGAAAATGGCTTAAAATGATTGGAAATAGCTGTTAACATTGGTTATATAAACAAGCTATTTTTATGCATCTTCTCTAGCACTATTTTGTTTAATCATAATTAGAAAACTCTAAGGCATAAAGATAATGTTACCTTTAGCTTGTTGAATTTTTGGAGAGAAATGGTAAGAAAGATGACAGCAGAGGAAATATATTTCCAAAATATTTTTAAACTTCAGTATTCTTTAAAATTTGAGTTAAAAAAAATGAAAGATTATTAAAAAATACTTGTATTTTATGAAACCTGATTGTTGAACTAGATATCTTTTTCATTCATAGGATAATCCCTCTCATTATTTTCTCATTCAGAATTGTAGTCAACAACAAAATATCTGAATTCTATACTCCAGTTTAAATTTAAATTAGATTTCTAAATTTTGATGGGTTTTGTTCTCCAGGTTCCAGTTAGATAATTTCATTTAAATTGGTCCATTAAATATTGTGACACACATGTAATATACAGCTTTAGTGTCCTGCCTTTTGGCACTTTCACAAAATATAAAATGAGCATGAGAAAAATAACCTCTAAGAGGAGAAGAAATAAAAAGTTCGATATGTTCAGAGGTGCATTTACAGGAGACAACAGTAGAACCAAGGTATGCTCCAAGGAAGGATGAAGAAGATGAAGGGAGAACCAAGGATGGTTTAAATACTGAAATTGTGCTGCCATTCAGCCCTCAGATGAAAAGCTAAGCCAAATGTAGTGCACTAACAGTCTGGGATTGGGCAGTATTGCTAGTTACTGACACAAAATTGTCTCTGCACTTTCTATGGGTAAAGGAGAAAATGAAAGAATCCAAATTTCAGTGGATTTAGTCTTAATCTAGTGCTTAACTAATTTAACAGCTGACACTTCTGTAATATATTTTAATATATTAAGTATACATAGTTATGATATATTAAAGAAGCCTTGAGGAGTGGAACCAGAGACCCAGACACAGAAAGAAGTAAAGTGAGAAAACATATGTTCCTGAGTAAGGAATGAGGTAACATAATTGTCACTTAATACACTTTTAGAACTATTTCTAAAACAAAAATGGGAAATACATTTTCCTGCCTTGTACTGTGTACATGCCTGGTGAGTATGTGAATGAACAAATAGTTTAAACACCACTGACAACCCTTGACATGATGCAGAAGACCACTAACTAAAAGTCTCCAGTTCATTCCGAAGAATATTCCTGAAGATCTATAAAGAACCAGCATGAAACTTTCCAGAAAAATCATAAAGGTTTGAATTCATGAAACTATTTTGTATACCAGCAGTCTACACACCAGTGCTGAAGCAAACACAATGACCCTGGAAGACAGTTTCTGAGGATAGTGACTCTTTTACATTGAAAATAATAATAATAAAACTAAAAATTGCAGACAAAATTATGACTCAGTGTGATCACCTCCACAACTATTCACATATGATTTGGTTTCAGCATCTATATTATACTACGTATGAGAAGGCTTCTATGCTTCATTTCATGGCCTACACTCTAAAGGACAATACAGGTTTAGTGTTAGGAGATCCAAAATGGATTTAAAGGTGTTGTCTGCATCAGTAATTTGGTCTAAGCAGGTCTGACTCAGCTGAGAGCTCAGCACCCTTTCCTGGTAGGTCCCTCCTCAGGGTGAGGTTTTTAGAGGATCCTGTGGTACATGTGTACAGCACAGCAACCCCAGCGATCCAGTGTAAAAATCACCACATGCATGTAAGGTATGCAGTGGTTCAGGTGGCTGGTGTGTACTGATATGCTGGAGTGGCACTTTTTAGTGCTTCAGTGACTGGCTTTTTATAATTTGGCTGCATAGGTTGCATAGGATTCTTTTTACATGTCATACCATTGGTTTTTTCCCAGTTTCTACCATTGTATGCCCATGCATGTGTGAGTATTAACAAAACAGAAAAATAATGCAAGATATATATGTTGTACCCATACAACTGTAGCTTGATGTTATTGTAATTGCAGTGATGATTACATGTTAATAGTCGTCCTGATAAAACATTCATATCCAACTTTAAATAAAACAGTAATACAACTGTTGCTGTGTGGAGCTATTATAAAATATGGTAAAATAGTGTGAATGGTTTGCAGTATGGCATTTTCTCATGTCAACATTACCATTTTAACACCATATAGTTCATCTGATACTTCAGCTCTACCTTGAAAATACAAGCTAATAAAACAAAAGATTATGAAAAGTTGGTAAGAGTCTGGAATGTTTTTGGTACCACCCACTGTGAAAGATTAATGACAAGGTGCACTGAATTAATCTATGCATTTATACTGTTTTCTAAATAAATATTGGGGCTTTTCACTTACTTATCTTCTTCCTGCAGTCTTGTATTAGGTTTCTTCTTTCCCTGTCTGTCCTGTTTCAGTTACTGTTTCTGTAGTGTCTTTAGGTGGCCATTAAACTAGGTGGTGATTAAATGGTGAGTACTGGAACATTTGAATTTATAACTATGAAGATTTTAATATTAAAAAATACTGCTGAGAGACAGAATATACAAAGACTGGAATAGATATAAGTGACAAATTCTGTATGCCAACTGGGCTCCAAAAGACAGAATCAAACAAGAATGGTGTAGTATATTTTTGCCCATAACCTCTTAAAGGGCCTCTTCTCCATACAAGTTCTACTTCTTTCACAATTCATTCATGTCTTTTTGTATTTCAAATACATTCTGCAAACTTATTTCCTCTGAGTTTCTTCCTTTTGATCATTGTGCACTCTCTTTGGTCCTTTCACTTGTCACTGTCATGTCTGCTTTTTCTTCAGTGCTGAAGCATAGATGTTCAATGTTAATACTTCACTTTCTGCTATTGTTTAACCACCAGTTTCTGCATGGTGGAAATTAAATTAAAATTATTTTCAACACACAAATTTGCCATGCTCAAACTCTACTTTTTTCCAAGTCTGACACACGATGCACTTCATGTGTTTCTTTACATGAAAGAGAAATGCTAATCACTGATCTCAAAAATATCTTCCTCAAGTAAAGTATCATGGAAGGGAGACGGCAGAATGGAAAAATTAATCCACAGCAAAGTAATTTAATTCTATAAATGCAGAGTTTAACATGGAAATCAAAGAGTAAGAGGTGTGCAATATCTAATAACACTTTGTAAATAGATATCTTTTTGAATAAAACTATGCATTAATAGGTCATACCAACATGTGTCTGAGAAATGATGATGTAGTTTTAGTTTTAAAACCTTTCCATATTCTCCATTGGCTGCTTAATTTTAGTATATGTACTAATTTAATATACATACTTTGATAGATTATGGCACGGTGGGATTGTGGCTAAAATATTATAATTTTAATCTATTGATAAATACAATTTATCAATCCTTATATATTATATATCATCATATTATACCATATTGTATTGATAAATGCAATTTAAAGTAGGGTTTGTAAAAGTTAACACTATAGTAGATTTGATGGCTCATGACTAGCTAAGAAATCCCCATGTGTTACTGGATATCTTATGGCAATCCACTGAGTTTTTGTTAGGTTTCCATGTGATTTTTTTTTAGATTTATGGTTTTGGACAATCACTTATGAACAAAGAAGTATTTTCACCCTCTAGGATAAAAAACATGGTCTTGAAAAATAAATAATAGATCGAGAAAAAAGGATTATATGTCTCATTTTAAGGTGATGCAACAGAAAGAGGAAAAAATAATTATATTTAATTTTAATATTTTAAAAAAGTAAAATTTAAAAATACAGAAATCTTGGAACTTTCCAAATAATAATGTATGTCTGGGGTTTCTTGGAATGGAACTTTCTGAGCCATCTGTAAGTTTTAAGTGAAAAAAGGTCTAGTGGGTTTTAATTTCCCCATTGTGGGTTAAACCAAATTATAAAACATCACCAAGGACTACAACTATGCTCACACACAGTATTGGTTGTTATCAGTACTGCAATAATTTTATCAGTTTTCCCACTTAGGAAAACAGCTGACATTTAGCTTAGCTGAGTAAATTGTTACATTCTTGGCATTACTCCTACTGATCTTTCCATAATACGACAGCTGATGCACCACAGAAGAAACTCAGACATATACCTGAAACACATCTCAAATTTAAATTATTGTTATATTTGCAGGTTTTTTCCAGATTTGGAATAAGTTTCCAGTTTTAATTTCAAATATTAAGGAATACATAATCTTATATAATTAGTAGTATTATATAATCTATGAACTTTCAGATTTTTTTTTTTCCCCCATAATTAAGTGCAGCTGAAATCACCTTTTCCTATTTCCATTTGCTTTGAACTCTTTTCCTCTTCCCAGTTTTGGTATTTACATTGCTATCAGCTTTTTAAGAAGTCACTCTAGCTGTAGCTTCTGTATAAATGTACGAGCTGAAGATAATTGCCATTTTCCATAGTGTTCTGTTCTTATAATATCTAAGCCTTGCTGAATTTTTCTCACATTGCCTGTTATACATTGAACTGTTTTACCCAGGCTAGAAGACAGGCTTAGCCTCCTTGTCTGTATAAGGGTGTTACGATATTCTGATTAAAGTGGATACCTTGAGATACACTTCGATTTCCATTTGTTCAAAGATTCTTTTCAGGTATGCATAAGTCTAGGGTTTTTTTTTTTAATAAATGTAATTTTTTTTATTTCTGCAGTGTATGGGCTTTTGCTGTTTTGATTCTTACACTGACTTCATCATTGTGCTATTTCAGAAAGAAGTAGCCAAATGTTGGAGTTAGTGATCCTAAACGTTTGTCTATGGTAACCTCTCACAGAAGATTAACCCTTTTGATATCAATTATCCAAGCTTTACCAGAGAACCTGATAAATCTTTATGAAAGGGAAAAATAGGCTTTCTTTATTCCTTTGAAAGCCTGTAAGAAAATGAGAAAATTCAAAGCAAAACTCCTCAGACACTACTGAATCCCTGCTGACAGCAAGTAAAGAACATTCAAAGCCAATGCAATCCTCTTTCACTACTCCCCTGGGAAGAAATAGAGTTTTTCAAAAGCTTAGATGGAGTCAAGCAGAAGTCCAGTTCAATGTTTCATGACCTTTTTAACAAATCTGGACTGCGTTTTGTTTCTATATTAGTAGAGTTAAATACTTATTTTCTTGAGTGAGTAGTTTAATCCTTGTGGCCTCCATATTTTGATAATTTTGCAACTTACTTTCAATTTGGTTTCTACTTCTGTGGAGTATTTTGAAGCATCTTTGTATGAAAGTTTCTACATAACCCATGTTTTTGGTTTTGTTTTTGGGTTTTGTTGGTTGTTTTTTTTTTAAGTCACCAGGGTGGAAATGTAGAGATGAAAGTGCAATTGTATCTCACAGGTTTTGGATAGAAAGAAACCACTGATAGCCTTGGTTAGTGAACCAGCATGCCTCTAAAAATAACTAACAGCACAGAAATTGCCTGTTTTAAAAGGTTTTGCTTTTCTAATTCCTGTACTTGTTAGACAGCTGAAAGCTGAGATATTCCAGAATCAGTTCAGTTCAACATGCAGCTAGACAGTTATCCAATGCCAAAGACAAAATAGCCCAAAATATATTATTCAGTGGAGCTCAGAGTTACTGCATTCAATATTTGCTACTGCAAGATGTCCATCTCAGAATCCTGCATATTCAAGACTGAAAATCTTAATTAAAACTAATTTTTATTGGTTTATACTGTGTTTGGTCACTACCTGCAACAAGCAATGAATAGCCATTTGGACCAATGAAGTTTACTTTGAGCTGCTGAGTAATCAGCTATATTTTGTCCATGCTGGTTCCAACACCTGATTATCTCACTGCCTCAGGGTAAATATTTTAGGAATTGCCAAGTCTGGTAGCCCAACAGAGGCAAGGCTGCTGCAGCTTCATAATCCCTGGTCCAGCCAGCAGTGAGGCTGAGCATGTATTCCCAATAGGTATACTATCTCTCTGCCTCTCTCTGTGTATGTATATGTTTGTGTGGTTGACCATACAGATCAATACAGATGCAAAAACACACCATACTCATTCAAAAATCAACAAGCACAAATAGCCTGATCCTGTTCCTCCCTTGGCTGATCCAGATGAAAACACCAGTGGAAATTATATAGATATATATGGTAGTTGGGCCTGGATCCTCACTCTCTCCAGTGGCTAACACATGGACTTAAACCCCTGATGCTCACAACCCCACTCCAGCTGCTGATACCCAGACATATACACAAAAACCCACACACATGCATACAGAGACACACAGCCCCCAGTTCCCTCCAGTAACAAACCTTAAACACTCTCTATCCAGTAGCTGGCCCATGGGTCCCCACATCTCCCCATTTGCCTTATGTACAGACATTCACCCATGTGTGAATGGATCTCTCCAGTAGTTGGTTTAGATCTGTGTCCTTACTAGTAGCTCTCCCCAGATTCTCTGATCTCTCAGTAGGCAGATTGGACCACCTGTCTCTCCAGTAGCCAGCTTCAGACCCTCTGATCTCTCTAGTATTTGAGTAAAGTTATGGTGTCTCTGATACCTGGTTCCCATTTCTCTTACCCCATTCATTGTCTAGTCCAGCCTGAAGTTCTCTAGCAGATTACATGCACATACATGCTCACCCCTGTACAGTACGCACACACTCCATTCTCTTCTGTTGCTGGCACCCAGACACAAAGACCCTCTGACCAATGGTTCCACTCCAGCTGCTGCTCTCAGACCTCTGCATGTGCACATCATGTCCAAGAGAATACCTTCACTCAAGAAAGTAGACAGAAATGCAGTTTAATGGGAATACAGAACTGACTACATTGGCCAGGAACAAAGCATGGCTAGACAAACATAAAGATCCTTTTCTTCCACAATACCAGCTCATTTTATTACCTTAACCTTGTATTTTCCAACTCTTCCAACCACCTTGATCTCTCCCTTTCCCCACCCTTGGCTACTCCCCTAAACATCCATAATAAGCCTTGTGCAACCCCAGAATGTTCTTTCTTGGCATCCCATAGTAAGTGCCATCCCCCAGATCAGGGACTCTCTGTCTCTCTTGTGCCCCAGATTGCTGCCCCTGTGGACTCACAGAATCACAGGTTGGAATGGACCTCAGGGATCATCTAGTCCAACCTTTCTAGGAAGAGCACAGTCTAGATAAGATGGCCCAGCACCCTGTCCAGATGACTCTTGAAGGTGTCCAACGTGGCCGAGTCAACCACTTCCCTGGGGAGATTATTCCAATGGTTGACTGTCCTCACTGTGAAAAATTTTCCTCTTGTGTCCAATCGGAATCTCCCCAAAAGCAACTTGTGTCCATTCCCCCTTGTCCTCTCCATGGGACTCCTTGTAAAAAGGGAGTCTCCATCTTCTTTGTAACTACCCCTTAAGTGCTGGTACATGGTGATGAGATCCCGTCTGAGCCTCCTTTTCTCAAGGCTGAACAAACCCAGTTCTCTCAGCCTATCCTCATATGGCAGCTTCCCAGTCCTCTGATCACCTTGGTGGCCCTTCTCTGGACCCCTTCCAGCCTGTCCAGTTCTTTTTTGTATAGCAGGGACCAGAACTGTACACAGTACTCTAGGTGTGGCCTGACAAGCGCTGAGTAGAGTGGGATAATGATTTCTTTCTCTCTGCTGGTGATGCCCTTTTGATGCAACCCAGCATCCTGTTGGCTGCCTTGGAGGCAGCAGCACACTGTTCGCTCATGCTCATGGTGTTGGGTTTCACCCAGCTCATAGGGTTGATACTTTCCTGGGATAGGTGGGGAGGGGGGACGGAGCAGGGGCTTGTCTCTGACTTGGGATAAAAATGTTCCTCTGGGTTCTGTTGCATTTATGCAAATTAGTATTTAATCACAAAGCCTAACAGAATTCATTAGGTAGAATTTGTTGGAAATCTCCTGGTTAGATCTAAAATAATATGTATTTGTTATTTCACATGATCACTTTATTTTCTCCTGATAGAGAAGTCAACAGGAAGACTGCAGATAGGTTAAAACTCCCATCATGATGGTGATTTCTACAGAATCATTACCTTTGCTAATGTTAAAACAGAGGTCTTTTAGAATAATGGCCACAACAGCACAGACTGAACATTGGTTGAGAAACTCACTTAGCATTAAGAAGTTTCTATGGAGAATTTTAAAAAATGAGCCTAATATTTATCACAGTATTTTTCAGCACCGTCTCCAAAATTTCATTAAAACTAGGTATGAGTCAACTGTGGCTCTTCACTGTTATGTCATTCTCTCAGTGACATATAACTTACCACTTCTGTCTCTCAGTGACATCATCGTTAACTTCTGATTCCTTGCTCAATAAGCAGTATAATTCAGTAGGGAAATGAAATAAGAAAATGCAAGAGTTAACCTCTGGTGATGATTTGGGGAACAAAATACAAAGCAAATTATCTGTATGAAGGGTTATTACAGTCATAGCTTTTCATCTAAATATATAATTTTAAGTTAACAGATTTGCAAGAGTACAATACAATTTGTCCTTTGATACTACGAAACAAAAGTGGTATAAAATCCTAGAGAGAAAATATACTTTCATATGTGTAGTGACAAGATTATAGCCATGGCCTATAGAGATTGCAATCTAAGGACCTAAACTGAAAATATCGATTTTCAGATGCAAAGCTTATGACCTGTATAAAAAATCAGGTGATAAATGATTATAGGTCTGGATTAAACAGGCTACACAGAAACAAAAGCAGAGGTTTATGATGTATACAGGTGATGTATTTCTTATAGAGGTTCTTAGTCAATAAAGATAATTTGAAATTAATTGAATGAAATTGCCGTCACTGGCAAGTACATGCTTACTGGACAGAAATGAAGAAATTAGTGCAAAATATCTTTACTTTATTAGACTTCTGACAGATACCATTCTGAAAATCATAGCAAAATATAATCTTCAGAGATTTATTATCAAGTGAATCCATAAAACTTATTCAAAAAGCAGGGACAATAGATTTCTCTCAAATTGCAAAACATTATCAGGAGGTGGTCTCCAGAAATATTGAGTTCAGTCAAGAATTTATGGGAAAAAATAGTTAACAAACATGAAATACAGGCTAAATTAATAAGTAATATTATTCAGAAAAAGATCTTATGTATGGCTGGTGGAGGGATTAAAGATAATGTAACATTGAAGTGTTATTGCAAAAAAAAACCCAAAACATATCCTGCTATGTACTAAGACAAATGTCAGGTGTAAGAAACTGGGAATAGTTGCTTCTCTACCTCCTTTAGTTCTGCAATGATTTTGGCTTCTTAGTTTAAGAAAAAGACAAAGACAACTGGGTTATAATGCCAAGTAGAATTATAAGAGTTGTAAGAAGTTCTGAAAATAAGATTGCCACAAAACTGAAATGATGAGGTTATCTAAGTTGGAGAAAAAAGCGAGAGTATACATGAAGACTGTTAGCACTCCAAATGCAGTGTATAGTTAAGAGTGTCTTTCTGCTTCATATCTACTGAGAGGAGCACAAGAATCAGGTTGCAGGAAGAGAAATTTAAATTGCCTATCAGAAACAAACTCCCAAAAATTATTAATGTAGAGTTAGAGGAATTCCTGTTACTAAAGTTTTATTGGGAACAGCATAACAAATGTTTCAGAAATAACCTGGGTGCCATCTTAGGGAAAGGTAATAGACTAGATTCTATGGAAGAGCTTAGAAGATTTCTGATTGATATGTCTCTGTCACACCATTTTTACTTTCAAGTACTGTATATGCATTATTTGCTCAGATATGTAGGTGAGTGTGCAATACAATACATACACAAAAATTCACATGCAAAAATAAGAGAACTTGTTGTTTTTAAAGTCATATTTAATGGTGAAGCAATGTTTTGCATAAGTTTTACTCACGTCTCCCTTCAACTTTTACTTTCAGTATAAGTGATGTAATTGTAAGCTGTAAAAACTCTCACATAAGTCCCTTAAATGAAAAAATTAAAAGGTTGAAATTATCTGTCTCAGGGGTATGACTGAATAGTGGCTTCTTCAAAGACCTTTTTTCAACAATGAAATCTTTACCTTTGATGCTTTCTCTGATGTCTCAGGTAATTTTTCTATAAATTTCCTGGGTCATCAAGGAAAAGAAGAACAGGTGTCCAAAAGATGCACTAATGTAAACAGTACAGGTAATTTTTTAGTGGAGCTGAGAAAACAAATTCATAAATGGTATACTCCTAGATTTTCTGAGAGTAGTCTGCCATATTTCATAGATACAGTCATCATTCAGAGGTATCTGAGTACTTCATGATCTGAGCTTAGTTTGTTTTTTATTAGTTATTAGAAAACTGAAGATATTAAAAATATTTTAGAGTTAGAAATTCACACAAACCTCAGTAGTTTAATAAGTCTAACTGTATAATGCCTAGATTGCAAATAAATTACTAACTGGTACAAATCAATTTGCCAAATACTAAACTTTTCAACCTCAGTACTAGTTATTAGCAAGCATAGCATTTGGGGTTAATGATGGCAAAGCAGAGTTTGAAAACAAAATTTTATTGGTCATGGCAAGACATACCATGTTCAAAACTGGTGCTGGAATTTGCATACTTTTTTGCTAAGCATTTTTATTCCATTTGGTTGCATTGCATGATCAGTTAGCAACTATTATGTACCTGTGGTTTGAACTCGTCCACATCCTCTTGTGATTTACCATCATAGCAGACAAGACAGTTACAGTGAACAAAATAGAAAGAAGAAAAAACTCCAACATTTTGAATACACAGAATGCTATTTTTGCTTATTTTTCCATTTTGTTTTTTGTATCTCAAGAAGTAGATGCCCACTTGCTGATTCAAAGAAAGCTCTTTGCTAAACTGCAAATATAATTCCTATCCCTAAGGACAGACAGAGAACTGAAAATTATTCATCCCTTGTCTCCAATATCCACTCTAACAGCAGTGTTTATGACTCCTAGTATTCTCATTCTCGCTAAGGTACTTTTTATGCATGGTTCTCTCTAGCATAATATTTCAGTGTAGAAAGACTTCTGATATTGTGGGACACTAGCATCACTCTTATGAAATGCAGAAGTGCTGTTACTCCACACCATAGCACAGGGAACTGAAACACAAAGAAGCTGATTCATGCCAGATCATAAGGCTACGTCAGCACCATATCTGGTAGCAGTGGTTGAGGCTAAGATGTTAAGCTCAAGGCTGCAAAGGTATGTGCTTCCAGCTACTTGTGTCCCCGCTTTACGGGAAGATCTGAGTCATGAACCAGAACCACTAAGCCTGCATTTCTTTCTCTGGAATAAGTTCACTAAGTCCAAACTAGAGCCAAAATGTGATCTGCCTTGCAACCAGCTGGTTAATCAGAGAATTTTTGTTGACTATCAGCCTGAGAAATCATGGCAATATGGAACCAGAGCTTGTGGTACAGTCAGTATCTAAACCTTAACAATCTGTTTGTGCCATAGCAACCAAATCCAGCCTATAGTATATAAAATTATTTCTCAAGCAAATCTTCTCAAGCTAGGAAAAGCCATTGATTCTTAGGAAGGTTTTAAAGCCAAGCAGTGGCATGTCTGAACTTAAATTGTCTCTGAATTTGAACTTCACTCCCCAGTATGGGTGAAATTCCTGACTATCTTAGTTCAACTGGAGTTTTAACCTTGAGTTAAATGAAGAATAATTCCTTCACTTTCCCTGTAGCTGGTCCTATGTCCCTCCAAGAACTGTTACTTCATTGCTTGCCTATGATAGCAGTAAGAGCTTGTATACACACAGGGCTTAATAAAGACAAGGGATTGCTTTATCTCATGTTTTTGATGATTTATATTCTTGCACTAAAAAAGCCTTTTTTGAAGAATGATAAAGCTTTATTGGGGATGTTTTGTAATATCTTAGAAGAGAATTAACAGAAAAATGTAACTGACGTAAGGATATTGACTATTTTTAATGGTGAGTGGTGGAAGCTTTAATTAAAATTTCTTTCGTGTAATTTTAAACCTAACTTTTCCTATATGTTGATAAGAGAGCTGCTCTGTATTGATGTACTTTGACTGCAATAATCTATTTCTCTCTTTTTTTTTTATGGCTGTTAAACTATGATAGGTGTCTTTAATCAGAAAAAGGCTTTGATGTGAAATGCTGTAAAACTTTCAGGCATTTCAGTTTTATTTTGATGATATTTGGAGGATCTGCACTTTTTCATGGTGTTGTGGTTTAACCCCGGTCAGCCACCAAGCACCACACAGCTGCTCGCTGACTCCCTTCTGGTGGGATCAGGGAAAGAATCAGAAGAGTAAAAGTAAGGAAACTCATGGGTTGAGATAAAGGCAGTTTCATAGGGAAAGCAAAAGCTGCGCACAGAAGCAAAGCAAAACAAGGAATTAATTCACTCCTTCCCACGGTCAGGCAGGTGCTCAGCCATCTCCAGCAAAGCAGGGCTCCATCAAGTGTAACGGTTTCTTGGGCAGAAAAATGCCATCACTCCGAGCGCGCGCACACACACCCCCTCCCCTCCTTCCTCCTTCTTCCCCCAGTGTTATATTCTGAGCATGATGCCATATGGTGTGGGATATCACTTTAGTCAGTCTGGGTCAGTTGTCCTGGCTGTGTCCCTTCCCAGCTTCTTGTGCACCCGGCAGAGCACGGGGAGCTGAAAAGTCTTTGACTAGCATAAGCACTACTTAGCAACAACTAAAACATCTCTGCATTATCAACACTGTTTCGAGTACAAATCCAAAATATAGCCCCATACTAGCTACTACATAGAAAATTAAGTCTATCTCAGCTGAAGCCAGGACACGTGGAACTACTAAACCTATTAACAACTGGGATTTATGGGGAAAAATTTATTCCTCCTTAAATATTTTGTAAAGGACTGTAATTGTTATTTTGCAGGATTATTGACATTGCAGCTAGCGGTACCATTTATGGACCAAAGAGTCACTGTATGGGATATTGTAGGTAGACAGATCAAAATAATGTTCCCTACTCCAAAGCCATTCACTGAACTGTGGATTTTAGTGACTCAAATTTCTAAAAGGTCTTTTATTTCTTCTAAGAGTTTTAACCTGTCACTCAAAAACCCATTGTACGGAAATCTAAGTTGAACATTCAGCATCTGTTCCTAGCTTGTTGTTACATTTCTTAGAGGACCAATAATTATCGGCAGGACATCATAAAAATTATGAACAGTTTTTTAATGTCCTGGCTTTAAACAGATGGAATATTTTCAATGTAGAGTATGAAGCTATATAAAATAATGTATGTTAACTTAAGTTTCAATTAACTTCAAAGAATCTTTTCAGAATGGGTTATAACATTCACCTGTGCTACACCATATGACAGAAGGTCAACTGAGAGAGAATAGTTTAGTGGATGGGAAGGGGACATTTTATTTGGTAAGCCTGCTTGCTGTTGTTTAGTTTGGTTTAGAAGTGCTGTAAGGTAGAGTCATGCTGTGATTCAATCCAAAAGACAAAGAAAAGCCTTGAAACTAGGTGACAGAAATGAAAGCCAAATTAACTCAAGAAATTAAAAATACCTTGATTATGTTATTCCATCTGTGTTGATTTCACTGTGAAGACTGCATGTATTTTTGTAAGGGCACAGGCTAGTCAGATAATCAGGTTAAACTGTTCTATCATAAGAAAGCTACTATGTACTCTTACTCATACTCCCTTCAAATATGACATACACATACTTCACTGGAGTCATGCTTCTGATTATACCCTGAAAACACTTTAAAATTAAGGTTGATTGGATCAAGGTTGTGGGTTTTTTTTATTGTTGTTGCTGTTTCTTTTTTCTTTTTTTTTGTTCCAGCTGAGGTTCAGAAGTCTTCAGAGGTGTGTCATTGCTTTGGGAAATGTTGTTGAAAACATACTATCTCATTTTGATAAAGGATCTGGCTCATTCTCAAACAGGTTATTTTTGCACATTTAGATGGTATTTCCTACATTCTCATGCAGGGACAAAATGATTATTGATTTGATTACTGAAACAGGATATGCATAAGACCTTAAGAACTTGATATTTAGATGCATTGAGTTCCTCTGAAATATAATTTTCTGAATGCCAAGAGTAAGCTATCTACTCAGGTTTACACAGATTAAAAGTCTGCTAAACTCTACCAATTTAATCTGGCACTCTGAATAAATAAAATCTCCTTGAACTGATTGATTAGAAAACTAGAAAAATAAAACACTCTTCACACCAGCTAAACATTGTTGTTACCATGACAGTAGTGTTTTACATTCTGGTAATGTTTAATAAATATATAAGTAAAAAAGAATTTATGTGGCATAACAAATCCAAAGTGTAAAAGCCTAAAAATACTACTGATTAAAAAAAAATTAACAACTAAGAAACGTCATATTGTTTCAAAATTAAGATGACTTCTCACAAACAAACTGAATTAAAAATTTGATTTAAATTGAAGTAGTCAGATGTCTCAAATCTAAAATAGACTTTTTCACTCGATGAGAAAGACATTTTCCAGAACTAGATGAACTCCATTGCACAGCCGAACTACAAAATAATGGATAAAATGTCTGGTGAATGCTTACCTATTATTATGATATCCAGAATGGGATACTTTGAATGCAAAACTGATAAAGATTAAAAGGTATGGGAAGATAAAGATTTTTCAAATATTGCAGATTTTCAGATCTCTGAAAACCCTCTATAGTTTTCTTCTTAGCGTCTGTATTTCAGTCAGAATCTTATTCACAGTTCTAAAAAGAATGTCTGAATTTCATAGCTTATGATTTTTTTCTCATGAACATGGGTTTCGAAGCAGAAGATCTTGCAAAAAATGGTCTACCACAGGAAGAAAAGTGTTGGTTAGACACAGAGAAGAGATACCCTTTAAAAATTAGCAGAAGAGGGATTTGAAGGGGGAAAACACCTTCCATTTTATGTCTAATGGAAAATGCACTTAATTTTTTTATGGATACCGGTTTATATTACAGAAGTATTATACCAGTAATTTTACCAGCTATAAGGAATCTGGGAATAATTTTCTTTTTTAAAGTGATTGAAAATCCAAGGCATTCATAGAACTTTATTAAAAATTAGAGATTACACTGAACTGAGTTCTACACACCAGCCCTCTGTAGAGCTGATCCAAAGTCCAAGAAGTCAACACTCCAGCTGAGTTAAATCATTCTGGCATATAGTGCAGTTCATATTCCACTATAATCATCCATACTTAGTGGCAGCCAGAATGCTGATACCACTTATCTTTAATTAAGTATGTATAAGAAGAAATGGCTGTGCTAAGGACCATTACATTTAAGAAAACATTATAAAAATACCTAACATGAAGACAGAGAGAAAAAAAGAAAAAACCAAGGCCCAGACTGAAAAATTACTCAAAACTTGGTCACTTCCAATGAAAACGATAACCTGTAACAGTAGTCCATACATTTTATTGCTCTTTGGACAACCATAGAGGAAGAAATACATAAGGGGGCAACATGTATTTCTTTCAAACGTGAGCTGGCTAAGCTAACTTCATATGGCTAGAAATGTTGTCAACCACTCTTTTCAGAATTTCTTTTTTTCAGGAAATATGAATTTGGTACTTTTGTGATCTGCAAAATACCTCTGAATATTAACTAATTTATTAGGGTTGGAAGGATGAAGGTCTATGGGTTTCTTCATAGCCACAGAAGCAATCTGAAAACCATACTATGATGTGAAGCTAAAGGAATATTGCTTTTTACTGTTCAGGCTCTAGACTTTATACTAAATGTCAAATATGTGAGAAAATTTTAGGGTGGTGTTTTATAAATATATGCATTTGTTGAAAAATCTTATTCGTTTGAGTAAATATCAGCAAGACAGCAAAAAAAATGGAACATGGTGATAAAAGGATTACATTAATTTATGTATGCAGATGCTCATGTTTGCACATATGTATCTGTATCTGTGGAAAAATATATAAAAAGTTAGGAAGAAAACAGATAGTGGTTCTGCAAGTAATTTTCTTTGCCAGAAATGTTCTATTTTCCCTGAGCTACTATTGTTGACATTTGTGTTTGAATAAACATGATCTTTCTCTTTCCACTTAAAACTTATTCTTTATTCTTCAGCAAAATCATAACACTGTGTTTATGACATAGTAGTCTACTGCTTGGAAATAAGTGAACTGTCAAAATGTCAACATGATTATTTCATTGCAGGATCATGGAGAAGGATCATGTGGGTGTGTGAGGAAGAACAAAACCCTGATAACTAACAAAGCAGCTAGAAAAATATTAAAACTTGTGAAAAGTTAGTGGCTCTAAATTCCAATGAACTTAAATGTAAAGCATTCCCCACAGCATGAAGGCAAGTTTGCTTGAAAAATTCTAAATGTTTCACTGCTAATCCTCCACTCTGCAAGGCACCTGGAGTTCATCCAGAGGCAGAATTACTGCTCTGGGCTGTTCTAGCTGCTGCTTTTACTTTTGTTCATTGGCACTTGACACTCACTGCTCTAAGTCTTTAGTGTACACTGCCAGAAGAAATGCTTTCTAACTGCACTGTGACTGAATATGTTTTGGGGGACTGGGAACTTGCTTATGGAGTTACCTATGACTTGTCTTTCCAATTTCCTTATAGCTAAAGCAAACATCAGTTTTTTGAGCAGTCAAGATATCTTTCCATAAAATAGATATATGATACATGATACATGACATGATATATCATATATATAATAACATGGGATGTATAATATACAACATATTATAGAATATATTAAAATGTTCCTTTTAATTCCTCTTCATGAGTCATCATCAAACTTCATGAACCTTTCCCCTAAGCTGTTTGTACCCTTCTTATCCACCTGATATTAACACAGCCTGTAGGAACTAAAGAAGCAGAAAGATGGTACAGCAATAGTGCACAGCTCAGTTCTCTTACCAGTCTGAACACTTCTATAAGAATAAAACTATTAAACATTACAGAGGGAGCTCTTTTCCTGTTAATAGTAGTAAAGTATTTTCATCTCATCAGTTCACTTGATGACTTACAATCTTCCAAAACATTTACTTTTCATTCTCCTTACAATTCTGGTAAGATTAACGTCCAGTCTTGCAAAGATTCATGTACAAATTTCATTTTCTACATAAGAAAAAATATTACATGTTCAGAAATTCTTGCAGAATCTGGACCCACTTGTTGAACCAGGCAATAAAAAATGAAAATCAAAACGACATTTTAATATTTTTTTCTCTTTTCTTTATATGCAAATCACAACACCTTATGCCATTTGTACTAATAAGCACATTTCAGTAAGCTTAGGCTGGGGAAAAGAGTAGCTCAAGTTCAGGTTTTACAAGTAATTTCTGAACTGAATCTTTTACTCTGCTGATGCTTTTAAAGATTCTCCCCCAAGTCTTTAACAGGAAGATAGGGAGAACTGGCATATCATTAATAACCAGGGGAAGGTAAAAAGCTGCAGGTTTTCTGTGTTGTTCTTTTTTTCTCATATTTATTATCAAGTACAGGGGTTGCCTAGAATTGGCTTCTGTTTCTGTGAGTTATACACAGCCTCTCCAATTACAGGGCAGTTTCTGTGATTGCACAGCCTGTGAAGATGAATGAACCCCCATGAGCTGTGTAGCTGCACAGGCAGATTTGACCCAGAAATCACCCTCTTTACAAGGGTCTTATAAAATCTAAGGAATATTCTTTTAACGCTTGGAGACACTAACATTAAAGGTGCTACATAAATACTGAGGATTATTATACTAATTAGTCTTGTAAACTAGAGAAATTCTTTACTTGGAAAGGTCAAAGAGAGAGATTTTTAATTTTATCTAGAGATGAAAATTAAAGGTTGTTTGTATTCAGGGAAAAACAGTTTAAAACAGAGAGTTGTGTGACTTTGCAGCCATTAGTTGTGATCTTTGGTTTTGTTAAATACTGACTAGAATGTAATGAGGAGGTTTTATCAAAAGGAATTGCTCAGTGGTTACTAGTCACACAATTAAAGCAATTGTCTGAAATTTTTATGCATTAGTAAAGCTCCAAAAATCATAGAACAGCAGGGATCAGGGAGACATACAGCTTAGCCTTTTCTTACTGCTGCTTCAGTTAAAATATATGTTCACTGTTGGGATAAGCTGACTTGTACTTTTAAGATTTTCATTACTAATGACCTCATGGTTCAGTGTCCAAATATACAAAAATTAAAAAAAAAAAAAACAACTGAAAACTCATGTACATTTTTTTACAAGGGATAGTGATTCTGCTACTACTCCAATGCTTTGTAGTCTTTTATACTTTGAAACAGAAGGTTGAAACGTGCATGTATGATTGGCAGTAATTCTAGCCATTTTATTTCTATGTAAATTATTATATATGGTGCACAGTGATGAAAAAAATCTGCTGCAACTGCCATCATTGCAAGTCCATGAAGAAACATCTGCCCTGTAACTTCAAGCAGCAATTGACAGGTAAAGCCGAGGATTCAGCAATGCAGCAGTTCAGACATTCATATGAAAGTATAAATACTTCTTACAGATTACGCTAAGAAAGTCACCTGTGTGATACAGTGAGGAAGAAATCACTCTCATCTAACACTAAAAAGCTGTTTTTAGTGTGACACTATCCTTTTTTCTCACATTCTCTACATGGATGTCTAAGGCATGAGGCAGACAAAGCTGTGAGGGCAGCATTTATAAGGCCAGGATCAAATCTCTCTGAGGTGCTATGTGAGAAATGAATTTTAAGTGATGTGTAGTTTTCATAGAAGGCTTTGTACATGGTGGGATAATAACAACAGACAGTTTCCTGCTTTTCTTTCCTATTTGTTCGCATGTCAGGTTTACTTCTGTATTAGTCCACAGAGTACAAGTGGAAAAAGAGAAAGTCACTTAACCTAAGAAGATGTGTTTGCTATGTGCCTGGAAACCTGAAAAACACCCTTTAAATGAGGTATAGGGAATTCCAACTTTCTATGAATGCAGGATTCTTCCTTTACAGTACATTAAACTCCTTATTTAGCATTTGTAGTTGCAATGACTGTGGTAGATTATAACACAATATATTAATATAAAACTAGGCTCTAAAGCACTAGGAAGAATCAAAAATAGCCAAAGACTTTTGTGTCACTTGACAGATATGAACATGAATATGGGGAACAGATAAAAGGTTTAAACTTTATTGATATTTCTAACAAGGCATTATCTTTAAAAATGAGCTGACGAGCAACAAAACAGTCTGTTCCTCTTGTGGCAATATTGCTTCTTTAAGTTATGTAAATGTGGCTTCATAAAGGGCTAAATTCTATCTCTATGACACATACCTTGCTCAGAGGTAGAATAGGATTTCTTCATTACACACTTCTTCCTCATTCTTTTTGTATCTCTCACCAAGCTAAATTTGCTTTCCAAATTTTTTTTAAAAAGAGTGGTAAGATCCCATTTGTTGCCACAAATATTGGCCTTCTGCAGTTTTTTGTCTTCTCTGCAGTGAGTGTACAGATAATGTTAAAAAGCAGCAGAATTTGGCACATGCCTTTTCTTGCTCTTCAGGTTTATTAAACCATTTTCAAGATTACATTCAGTTGCAGATATCTACATTCACAACATACTGTCATCTATACCTTCTTTTACTGGCCTTTTTCTGTGTCAGAAAACTACATGTGCAAGAAAGTAGTTATAAGAGAGTATCAGATTTAGAGTGATGTTAAGGGTTATTTTAGGTGTTGCTCCTGAAGTTAGCATGATAAAATCTCCTCCCAGAATAAATGGACAAGTATATTTCTTGATAGACAAATAAATAACAAACGAAACTCTTTCGCAAGGTCAGTCCTTCCTGAAAACCGTTATGCGGAATAAGGATACTACAAGTTAGATGATAACATAAATTTATTAAGATAAAAAATGGCTTCTTGGAATGGTCAATGAATTTCTGTCATGAGATGTCTGGCAAGAGTCTTTTGAGGAAACTGAACAATAGTTATGAGTTTAGTTTAACGAGTATGTGCAGTGAAAATTGTATGTATCTGGAATGAAATCTGTATCAATTTAGGAGCCTGGACTCAACTTAGGTACTAAGTTTCTGAAGCAGATATGAATGCAGCTGAGCATAGAGCTCTCCACAGTTAATGGAAACCTGAACCTCCTCAAGAAAAATGGAGGCTGATCCATCGCAGCCAGGCTCTCCTGCAGATTGTTTCTGAGGAGTGCTAGTTACAGCAATAGAAAACCTGTTGGTAGCAACATCAGAATGACCTTGCTGTATCTTAATCTCTCCCTTAGGTTTATATAAAATTGCAGCTTCATAACATTTTTAGAAGCATAAAAATTAGTTTCTGCTCCAGCATCCTTCACACCCACAAATAAATGGTGAGGATGTGGCTTCTGCCTAGTCTGTTTCTGAGGACTTAATTTGATTGTTAGTGTTCATATTCCTGTTCATTGTTGTGAACTGTGTTTTGCCTTATTAATGAAATACTAGACTCTGATACGTTTTTTGGTTTTTTTTTTTCACCTTAGTCCCAGTAAAAGCCATCAGGTAACCTAAATCACAGAATCACAGAATGGTTGAGGTTGGAAGGGACATCTGGAAGTCATCTGGTCCAACGCCCCTGCTCCAGGAGAGCTACCAACAGCAGGCTGCCCAGGACCATTTCCAGATATCTTTTAAACATCTCTGATGATGGAGACTCCACAACCTCCCTGCGCAACCCGTACCAGTGCTCAGTCACCATCCCAGTAAAAATGTGTTTCCTGATGTTCAGAAAGAATGTCCAGTGTTTCAGTTTGTGCCCATTGCTTCTTGTTCTTTCTCTGGACACCACAGAAAAAAAGCCTGACTTTGTCTTCTTTGTGCCCTCCCTTCAGATATTTGTATACACTGATGAGTTTCCCACTTGAGCCTTCTCTTCTTCAGGCTAAACATCCTCAGCTTTCCCAGCCTTTGTGTCTATGAGAGATGCTCCAATCCTTTAATCATCTTTTCAGTATGCCCTTGTCTCTCATATACTGGGGAGCCCAGAACTGGATATGGTGGCCTCACCAGTGCTGAATGGAGTGAAAGGATCACCTCCCTTGATCTGCTGGCAGCACTCCTCCTAATGCACCCCAGGATACCATCAGCCGCCTTTGCTGCAAGAGCATGTTGCACCCTCGTGGTGTCCACCAGTACCCCCAGGTCCTTTTCTGCAAAGCTGTTTTCCAGCTGGGTGGCCCCCAGCATATATTGGTGAATGGGGATATTCTCACCAGGAGCAGGACCTTGCAATTCTCATTTTGACCTGGACTGATTATGGCCTGCTATGCCAGCCCTCCAGAAGATATCCTTTCTCATACCTCTTCAACAGAAATCCATTTTTAAGTTTTATTGTCAACAGATGATTGAGCTAGAAAAGCATTAATTGATATTTTCTCAGCAGCAGCTATTGCTAGAGTTTTGAAGTTGCCTTAACACTGCACTAGAAATTGAGAACTGTTATGTACTTTGCTTAGTAGTGACATTTATTTCCTCAGTGGCCTTGATATCTCTCTGCTCAATTGTACTCACTGGTATAAGAGGGTAGTAATTGGTCTAAATGATGATTTCTATTTATAAAATGAGGGAGCCTTTCAGGGAGAAAATAATTTCAGAATGTTGCTGTAGAAATGACACTAATTAATGCACTAAACTAGGACATAATCTGTCTGGGTTTGGTTCCGTCCTTGGTCATGAACTTCATGATTCTTTACGGACAGGTAATTACTAACGGCTCCTTACTTCCTCCATTATAATTTCATAAAAATTATAAATTCCTACTTTTTTCCCCTTGTTCAATAAATAGAGATTGGTTAAGACCCCAGAAAGGTACAGTACATCACTGCTTTAGACTACCTTGCATTGTTTTAGATTCTCCAGTTATTCACACTTTCATCTTCTAATCGTTAACATGAAACTGCTTTGCTGCAGTCTTGAAACCAAACAATGGTGTACGGGGATCCTTAAGCTTGTATTACTCCACCAGAAATGCATTCTGTGTGGTAAGAAGTTGCAGTGCGTGTTTAAATCCACTGAAAATTCCTTCTGCAAAGGATAAGCTGTATAACTTCATGTCCTGATTCTGCCAATAACTCATTGTACAACTGTCTGGATCTGAAATTAAAAGCTACTCGTATATACATTCTGATAAAAATAACTCAAACAGCAGCTATACTATTCAACATCATTAATTCCATTTTACAATTATTCAAAAGACCACATTTTCCTGTACCAACTATTATCCCACACAGAATAAATAATATATATTAGGAAGTTTGAAATATGTATTTATGAATTATACCAATAACTTGTGATGTTCATAGAAGCCCAACATATGTTTTTTTAAATGGGAATCTTAAGGCTTTACTAAAGGAACATGTGTTTACTTCTATGAATTCATATGTGACACAACCAGTGACCTGTTAATTCTTTACTTTATTAATATTTTTACCATTGCCATTAGCAAACTCTCTGTACACAACCAGCCTGAATAAAAATAATGAGTATTTCTAAAATGCATAGTTGGTATTTTATAAACTTAAACATTATCATGAAGTGTAGAATAAAAATTAATGAATAATGATAGCCAAAACATTAAAATAGTATGAAATAACATAACCCCTGAATAAGTGAGTTCGTTCCTTTTTACATTATTTCCTTTTCAGAGCACATCTCAGAGGAAAACCATTATCAGAAGCAGGTTTGTGCCTTCCTTCTTTTTATTCAGATATAGTTGAATTTATAGTTCCACACGGGATATCAGGAAATATAGATTCTAAGTCAATGATTCAGGAGTTTTTTTATTCTCTGCATAGCATCAGTGACATGTGTCTCAAAGTCTCATTCATTCTTGATGACTGTCTCATCAAGAATATAAAATTAGGCCTGGACTTGGCCAGAAAATGGCATGAGAAAAGATCTTAAGCATGTCTGGTGGTATCCAAAGGAGGGACCATTTTTAAACATTTTTAGAATTTTTGGGTGGAATACTTGTCAGTGAAACTCAAGCATTTGCTTGGGTTGCAAAAATTTACAGGCTGTTTTAAATACACCTCTTATCAAAATCTGATACTGCAACAATTCTGGCAAATTATTCCTTTCCTATATGTATTGGTTTTGCATAGCAAGGTTTTGGTAGCTGGGGTGGGCTACCGGGGTGGCTTCTGTCAGAAGCTGCTAGAATCTTCCCCTGTGTCTGATAAAGCCAACACCAGTCAGCTCCAAAATGGGCCCACTGCTGGCAAAGGCTGAGCCCATCAGCGATGGTGGTAGCACCTGTGAGATAACATACTTAAGAAGGGAGTGGGGGGAAGCAGCAATTGCAGCCAGAGAGAGGAGTGACAACATGTGAGAGGAACAGCCCTGAAGACACCAAGGTCAGTGAAGGAGGGGGAGGAGGTGCTCCAGGTGCCAGAGCAGAGATTCCCCTGCAGCCCATGGAGAAGACTATGGTGAGGCAGGCTGTGCCCCTGCAGCTCATGGGGGTTTATGGTGGAGCAGATATCCACCTGCAGCCTATGGAGGAACCCGCGACAGAGCAGGTGGATGTGCCTGAAGGAGGATGTGACCCCATGGGAAACCCACACTGGAGCAGGCTCCTGGCAGGACCTGTGGAAAGAGGACCCCATGCCATGGCAGGTTTGCTGGCAGGACTTGTGACCCCATGGAAGGGACCCACATTGAAGCTGTCTGTCAAGAACTGTAGCCTGTGGGATGGACTCACATTGGAGAAGTTTCTGGAGGACTGTCTGCCCTGGGAGGGACCCCATGCTGGAGCAGGGGAAGAGTGTGAGGAGTCCTCCCCCTGAGGAGGAAGGAGCTGCAGAAACAATGTGTGATGAACTGACTGCAATCCCCATTCCCCGTACCCCTGCATCACTCGGGGGAAGGAGGTAAAGAAAATCAGAAGTGAAGTTGACCCTGGGAAGAAGGGAGGGGTGCGGGGAAGGTGTTTTAAGATTTGGTTTTATTTGTCATTATTCTACTCTGATTTGATTGGCAGTAATTTAAGCTAATTTCCCTGAATCGAGTCTGTTTTGCCAGTGATGGTAATTGGTGAATGATCTCTCCCTGACTTTATCTCAACCCACAAGGTTTTTATTATATTTTCTCTCTCTTGTCCAGCTGGCAGAGTGGCTTTGGTGGGTGCCTGTGATCCAGCCAGTGTCAACCCACTACACTATGTAAATGAACTCTATAAAATATCCAGTGCCTGAATCTTGGTCATGAAGAAAGAACAGGATATGTTGTAGAAGATGCTAAATGAAACTCCAGAAAAATCAAAGACTTCATTTTATACAAAGAGCAATCCTATATGGGAGTATGGACTGAGCTGTTAAAGCCCTTTTTTAGTATGCAGCAATTTTGCCTATCATTCTCCATATATCTCCTAAAATCTAGGTTCCAAAACAAATAAGCATGATTTGATAGCTGTAATAACACTGCCAAACTTTGGCGTCCTACTTTAGGGTCTCTGTATAAATAAATGAAGTAAATAGATTCCTAACTCATATCCTCTTACTCACAGTTTGGAAAGGTATTCCTCTCCCCATACTCAATTGACTCGAAGTTTATCAGAATGAGTGGGTAGGAATGTACATCTTATTATGCAAATGTAGTAGAGAGGGGTACCTTTCAGTTTCTGACACCCTCAAAAGATTTATATACATTGTACTATAGTAACTATATCTGCACTCATAACTTATAAAACAGTAGGTTTTACTCTGAGGAAAATTTTAAATTTAAGTTAAGGTCTAACTGATCTGCTATTGGGGTTTTCTTTGCCTTAATTAACTTAACTGGTCACCCATGATACGAACTGGCATCACCCCTTGCACCAAATACATTTTCAAACCAGTATTTTTGTGACATCATCAATGGTCTCTGTCATGACTTGATAGTCATCCACCAAAGTAATTAATATTTCTTTTTCAAAGTCTTCCATGTACCTTTCCTTGGTCTCAATGCAGAGAGCAGTCTATTGTATTAACCACTACTGTCTCAGTTTTCTTTGCACTCTCTATTTCTTTCCTTCTATTGAATATTTATTCTCCTGTTTCCTATCTAAAGTTTAAAAAAATTAAAACCTTAATAAAGTCTACGGAGCTCTTTGTGATCTGTAGCTGCACAGTACTTTAAGTAAAGGTATTCTGTATGCAAATGGCACAGCTGGACTCTATGAGAACAACAAAGTAAAAGCAAAATTAAGCATATATATAAAATCTTTTTCAACAAAACCTGATATCTTTGTACAAGAAATAAGCATCTGGTATAAGCACAAAGCAAAGTGTCATAGCTCAAGGCCTGTCTCAGTAAAAGTTTAAAAGAAATTATTAAATTTTTTCCACAATTTTTGAAAAATATAGTTCAGCAGTTTTCCACCAAAATTAATTACTTCAGACATATTATTATTTAAATATTTTACCATCGTGTCAGGGGATGATCCACAACTTAAACTTTCAGCCATCAGAAAAAGTCAACTAAAAGGGAACATGTTCTTACAAAATAATTAACTAATTGAAAATACCTTTAATGTTGGAGTGGCAAAATTGTGTGGGTATTACCTTCTCTTATAACCTTGGCTAAGAATAGCATTGTCATCTTCTGATTTCTGGAAGAGCCATGGACAGGTTTGTTGTACATATGTTACACGCAAATGTGTTCAGTATTAGGTATCAGACTGGTTGTGTGTGCATCTATTTTAAGTTTAAAGTTTAAAGATGTTTCCAGGATATGTTAAAATTGTCACTTTATGCCAAAGTGTTACGAACATTTCTGGCATTTGAAAAGCTGCGGCAGCTAAATGACCTGCAGCAGATTAATGACAGAAGGGAAACCTGGAAGTACCATAGTCCCAGTTCAGAAGGATGGTTTTCTATTTGTAGACACATTAGCTCATTTCTGTAGAGGCTGTAGTGGGAAATTATACTTCCTGTTATATATGTTATACTGTTATGTGTATGTTTTTTTTTTTAAAAGGATGATAATCTATGATACAGTAGAAGCTGAACCTTTTCATAGGAACACAGCATATTTTATTTATTAAGCCCAGAGGTAGAATTTGGGTTAACACAGAAAAAGCGGGTATAAAAATATCTCAAGACTGGTTTCATTTTTACACAATTTTGGGATGAGGAAGAAGATTAGGTTCTTGTTTTACCATCCTTCCATGTCCAGGTCACTACCAGTGTATTTGCTGTTCCTGCTAAGGTATTACTCCTGACAGAGCTAATAACTTTGCACAAAGAATTGTATACTAATTGGAACAAGGTCTTGACCCTCAGCCTCCCACATGACAAATAAAAGCATTAATTACTGGGATCCAAGCCCTACCTAGGACCACCAAATATATAAGTTAGAAAAAGTAAACAGCTTCAAGTTTTGAGAAAGCATCTTGTGTTATGTAGCACTCCTGTGACAGCTTGTAGTTCAGGACTGAAAACAGATTTGGCACCAACTTAATATTTTTAAAAGGTCTTTCTTCTTGAAATTAAAGAATAACTTTTGAAGTATCTTTAATTTTTTTCAGGAGGTGGTGTTTCAATTATATGTATAACATTTTAACATTTGGAAAAATGACCTGCACTGTCAATTGTCATTTAAATTTTAATCTGTAGGAAAAATTATGCACTCCATGTTATAGTTTGAAAATCAAATAAATGACACCAGGCAGCTTGGCTGGTTATTTTGATAGTAGACGTAAGAGTTGAACAGGGATTTTTTTTTTCTCATTTTTATTTTCTTTATCTCTAAGTTATGTTGATAACTTAGTATGAACAAATGTCTTTTTACTTAAAGTTTTCAGTAGTCAAATACATATATTTCTTTGCTGGAAATTTTTTGTCACAATATTTGGGGGGATATCACAATATTTTACAATGGACAACCATGAAAAGTTATATATAAAATTAAAACTCATGATCTAAATGATTCCCTGGTAAGTTACTCCTGAAAATGCCAGGCATATCTTTCTGAGAGTTCAGAACAAGGATGTGACTTTGATCTTGTTTTTCTATGAACTGAAATTAGATGGCCACTGCTTCAGAGTACCGTTTCTTTGAGGATATGGATTTCCTAAACAGTTCTCAGCAGACTCTGCACTAACTGTAAAAGCACAGATTCACCTGTCCCCTCTCCTTTGAGCCTTGTTTTGAAATTTCCACATGGCCTTACTGGTAAGCTGTTATCATATTACAGGAGACAGAAAAATTTATAATAAAGAAAATTACAGACCTTTCCTTGACCTTCAAGTTTGCAAATAGGAATAAATTGTTAATTTAGGTCTATACTTCTGGTCAGCTAGGAGTTATACTTTAGGCAAAGAGAATGGCAATTTTTTAAGCTGTTACCAAGGAGATGGTGAGTCAGATTCTGTTTCTAGGTTGACTTAAAGGTGTTGGTGTTAAAAATGTTAGACATCTAATTTGTTCTGGGAGATCAAACCTGTTTGGCAGGTGTCTATTAAAACTGCTGATTTTTCTCTCATTTTCAGTTATCTCTTTCCACATCACTGACACTGGAGGCATGAAAAAATATTTAAATGACTTTTTTCAGTATAGAAGTAAAATTTCCTTTTCCCAAGACCTTTCCTTTCTCACCATAACTCTTCTTCATCCTTCTTGCAATATTTATTTTATCTTCTCTTGTTTTACTTTTATAAAGACATACATGGGTACTTAGGCATTTCACGTACTAGTCATGCAACATGAAGACTGAGTGTAACTCCATTTTCAATCAATGGGACTTTGCATTGATTACATTTGTTTTCCATGAAGTTATGTAACCCATTCTATCTTTCATTTTTAACTATAGGCATAAAATTGGCCATATTTGTTGTTGTTTATTAATTGCCTTGCCCAGTTTAAGGTTCTGAAAAAAGTAACAATCTTGAAAATGCAATACTGAAAATAAATACATAGTTCTGTTTTTGTTATAAACCCATTAAATGAGAAATGCACACTTCTGTCTGTTCTCGCTCTTGATTTTGCATTATTTAAAGTAAATATTTAAAGTAAATATTTAAAGATTATTTTCTTTTTTAAAGTAGTACAGGATGCTGTTGCTGGGCTAAAAGCAAGAAAAGAAAATGGACTACGGAATCTCCTTGACAGCAAATGAAATGTAAGATTTTCCAGCTTGAAAGTCCTTTCTGTTCTGTCCTCTTGCACACTGTACTCTAGCAGGTGAGTATCTAAAACGAGTAGGTTCAATACACGGTAAATAGACACATGGCTTCTGTGCTTGTCGCTGCTTGCAATGAAGCAGAACTGGAGCAGGCTGCTGTCTGAGTATGTGCCACAATCATCAGAGTTTAAGGGTTTCTCAAGTATTTCACAACATCACAAAATAAAATCTTTTTTTTATTTCCTCCAGAAATTTTAAAATACCTGTGCCCTTGCCCCATTGTTTTCTGTTTTCCCTGTGTGTACTGCACTCCTGCTTTTACCAGAGGGCAACCCCCTAATAATCCTGATTAAAAGCACAACCTGTGCTATAGTCTGGGCAAACCACATACCTCTGTGTGACAGGCACTTGCCCTGTCATAAACTTAAGGCCGAACATATTCTTCTTGCAGCCACTGAGGTTTCTCAAGATCTAAAGGAAAGCCTGATCAGGGAAGTATTACAAAAGTTCAAGCTGTATTTTACAAAGGTGTGCCATAGTCTGTTGATGAGAGAAGTGTGGGGCATTAGATCATGCAGCCTGTTCTAGGTAAAACACTGAATTAGGTTTGTTGTGGCTTACAGACAGCTGATCATGACTGACTTCACAGTAAGTAACTCTCAGTCCAACTTTACCTTTCCAACCAAGCTAGTGACAGCTTTCTAAGAGTCAAATGTCTTTGTAGCTGCCTGGCTCATTGGTCAGGCCATTCTTGATATAGTGAAAACTTGAAGATTTAGATAACATAGGGACCTTCTGAAATACTGATGAAATCTTCAAAAAGGTTGATGAGCACTGCAGGAGCTGTTTATATTATTCCCATACTTACAATAGACATATTCTCATAGAGATTTAACAAGCTTCACCATAGAAATTAATGGTTACAAATTTAGGAAACAATCAGCGTTGAAGCATGAACTGAAATCTAGACAAAGTACCTTGTCATGGTTTCAGCTGGGAAAAGTACCTGCAAAGGAAAGTTAAATTTCCTTTGCAGTTTATTTCTTCAAATATATGTACAGCTGCAACCTTCTTTAGGAAGTTAGAGCTCTCAACCTAGAATATTCAATCTGGAGGGCTGCAAGAAGTGCATAGTAAAGTACAAGTAATGTAATGTTAGAGAGCATATGATGATGTTTTTGAAGATCCTTCGTTAAGGGTCCTATTCTGATCCTCTTAAATTGAACAATTTCTCCTATTGTATCTATCACACAGCTAGCATGTCAAATGCTAAGTCATTACTTTGCTTTTAAGTGATGTCAGGATTTAAACAGATTCAGATTGAGAGCATCTTCATACTATAAGAAGATGCTGTGAATGTCTTTGATATCTATACAGCAGTATTTACACAAAAAATCAAATTATATAATCATAGAATTTTCCAGACAGAGCTTCAGTGAGAACACGCTGGCATCCAGGTGTCAGGATGCATGGTGTGCCCTGCTCTTACACCAGTACCAGACAGCAGCAGTGAGCACACCTGTGGGAGGTGCCCCCAGGTAAAGGAACTCAGCTTAGTGGCAGAGCTCAGGGAAGAGCAAAGAGCCACAAAAATGGTGAATGGTCTAAAGCCAAAGTCTTATGAGGAGCAGCTGAGGGAACTGGGGTTGTTTAGCCTGGAGAAGAGGAGGCTGAGGGGAGACCTTATCACTCTCTACAACTACCTGAAAGGAGGCTGTAACAAGGTGGGTGTTGGTCTCTTCTCCCAAGTCGCTAGTGATAGGACGAGAGGAAATGGCCTCAAGTTACTCCAGGGGAGGTCTAGATTGGATATTAGCAAAGATTTCTTCACTGTAAGAGTTGTCAAGCATTTGAACAGGCTGCCCAGAGAGGAGGTGGAGTCAGTATCCCTGGAGGTATTTAAAAGACGTCTAGACTTGGCACTTAGGGACATGGTTTAGTGGTGGACTTGGCAGTGTTAGGTTAATGGTTGGACTTGATGATCATAAAAGGTCCTTTCCAGACTAAATGATCCTATGATTCTATAATAAACTCAGATACAAACTACTGTGTTATTGTAAGTTTATAAATGATTCTATAACATGTAACCTTGAAGTATGATTAAATATTGTATAACAAATGAAACTCTGGTGATGACAGTTATATTATTGGATGAGGATTTTATGCAAAAGCCCATGTTTTTAATAGCAAATTTTAATAATTTTAACAAATTTTCAAAAGAAAAGGTGACATTTTCTCTAATCCTTTTTTTTGTGTGTGGTTTTTTTCTTTATAAATACAAATTATTTTAAGGTTACTTGAATTTTTTTTCAGGTCTTCTAAAAAGTGTTCTGGACATATTTCTTGAGTCACTTCAACTGTTTTTATGGGATTTTGGTTTTTATTTTAAAAAATATTGAAAGAGTAATCTAAAAGGTAAAAAAACTTATAAATCGGTTGAAAATTGTGATTTGTGTCTACCCTTTGATTTTTCCAAGCTACCATATTTCAGAAATTAATACAATTATGTTGCTTCTAAAACCTCCAGACAAAAGCTATTTTCTTCCCATCATACTTTCAGCTCTTCTGGTCTCTGCTCTGAAAAACATGTACATTCTTAATTTGATCCTTTTCTATGTCAGCATAACGACACAATTTAAATGGTATAAGTATATAATATTTATTTTATAGATCTTGCTCATCCAATGCACTGTCACTTGGGGTTAAAACATAAAACTGGAAGACAACAAAAATCTACCACAAACTTGGCTGGAGACCTTCAGCAGGCTGTGGAATCAAATTCATCATTGTGTTCATATGAAGACTGGTATGAACAATGCAACATACTTCACATTTTGAGAAGTAGCTTAATTATTTAAATACCTTTTTCTGGTGTTCTTGACTTTGCAACCTTACTATTCTCTTAACATTTTTCACATGAGTTTGTGAGAGCTAAGAAATACTCCTCTACTTTAATAATAAAGCTTGACATTAACCAGCATATGGTGTTTACAAATAGCTCAGTGCAACTATTTTTTGGAAAAGCCCTCAGCTTCTAATTTTGCTAAAGAAATAGAACATCTATATTGCCTCTTCTGATTCAGCTTTAAGTATGAATATGATATTCTATGAAGGTCTGAAATATTAAAATGCACATAATATGTTCCCGGAAGTAACCTAATACATACATACAGCACCTCAGCATTTTTCATTGAAAACTCTCCCAGTCTATTTTCTATTTATTTTATGGTGATTTTATGCTAACTCATCACAAAATTAAATGAAAATTACTGCTTAATAGTTCAATGATAATGATACTATGCAATTTCTTATTGTTACACACAATGTTCCAGTTAATCTTGCAATTATACATTAAGTCTTTTTCATATCACTAAAAACAGAACCTATGAATTTATATATTCTTCCAACCTGTAGGTTGCAAAGCTTTTTAAGGATGGTCTTCAAAATATACAAGTTGACCTCGAAAGATCTAGATTACAATCAATAAAAATATGCTATCTATTTAAGGGAATAGCAATTATATATGCAGTTAAATGGTGAAATGAATTTAGATGGTAAGATAGGTGGCTTGCAGAAACTAAAATGTGATTTCAGTTCCAGATCTAAACAAGGTTGGTACAGAATCTGCCAGAACCGTAAGCAGTTGAAATTCTTCCACTTTTTGAAAAGGGGAGAATTTTTCCCCACACACTGTAATGTACAGCTTTCCTTTCAATATACTACTGTCTTAACATTTGGCATTTTGCCTTTATATGTAATATAAACTCTTTCTCTCTCTTTTTCTCTCTCACCCACACAAACACACACACTCTGTTGTAGTTTAACCCAGCAGGCAGCTAAACACCACGCAGCTGCTCACTCACTCCCTTGTGGTGGGATGGAGGACAGAATCAGAAGAGTAAAAGTGAGAAAACTCATAGGTTGAGATAAAGACAGTTTGATAGGTAAAGCAAAAGCTGTTCGTGAAAGCAAAGCAAAACAATTAATTCATTCACTCCTTCCCATGGGCAGGCAGGAGTTCAGCCATCTCCAGGAAAGCAGGGCTCCATCACGCGTAATGGTTACTTGGGAAGACAAATGTCATCACTCTCAATGTTTCCCCCTTCCCTCTTCTTCCCCTGGATTATATGCTGAGCATGACATCACATGGTATGGAATATCCCTTTGTTCAGTTGGGGTCAGCTGTCCCAGCTGTGTGCGTTGTGTTCCCCCCCTCCACCCCAGCTTCTTGTGCACCCCCAGCCCACTCACTGGTGAGGTAAGCACTGCTCAGCAATAACAAAATCCCTGAATTATCAATGCTGTTTTCAGCACAAAGCCAAAACACAGCCCCATACTAGTACTATGAAGAAAATTAACACCGGACAAAACCAGCACACACATACACATAGAGTCCAGCTGGGTTTGGTGTCCTGGACAAGAAATTGATAGGCTTTACTTAGCTACCTAATTTATCAGTAGATGACTTCAGTGGTAGTCTAGCCTGCAGGGCTAAGAACCTGTTTTAAGCCTCATAGTACAATAGATACCCTTCTGAACAACTCCTGTCTCCAGCTGTCTGCCTTCAACTTGTATCTTTAGGCTTTGCTCATTTTGTACCAAATCCTAAGTACTCATATGAGTTTTTACTCTTTGGGTCTTTTCTACCTTTTCAGCAGCTGGAGCAAGTCCAGAGGAGGGCCACAAAGATCAGAGGACTGGAGCACCTGTCCTGTGAAGACAGGCTGAGAGACCTGGGGTTCTTCAGCCTGGAGAAGACAAGGCTGTGGGGAGACCTTATAGCAGCCTTCCAGTACCTGAAGGGTGCCTACAAGAAAACTGGAAAGGGACTTTTTACAAGGACAGGTACTGATAAAACAAGACTTTATAATGAAAGAAGGTAGATTTAGATTAGATATAAGGAAGAAATTCTTCACTATGAGGGTGGTGAGGCACTGGAAGAGTTTGTGCAGAGAAGTTGTGGATGCCCCATCCCTGGAAGTGTTCAAGGCCAGGTTGGACAGAGCTTTGAGCAACCTGGTCTAGTGGAAAGTGTCCCTGCCCATGGCAGTGGGGTTGGAACTAGATGACCTTTAAGGTTGCTTCCAGCCCAAACTGTTCTATGATTCTATGATTGATGTCTACTTTTTACTGTGAAGTTGTATATAGATTGTTACCAAAATAATGTCTCTCACTTATTTAATACCTGGAAAATACCATTTTTGTCTTGGCTCTCTCTCAATATTGTAACCACAACAACTGTGTTTCCCTTTCATATTCTTTTATTTTCATGTTGAATTTTTTTCTAGTATTATTATCATGTAAATGAGGTGACACATCATGAGGAAGCACAGAGCTGATCTGCAAGCTAAAAACTCTACACATGAAGATTTCATACAGTGTAGGGTTATCATCCCAAAATGTCATTTAGATTTATAGAAGGATGTGTGAATCTGTGTCAGAGTCTGTAATTTTAAGGAAAGCATAATATCAACAAAAAAGATGTTTTCCTTTTTGAATGAACTTGAATTTTGTATTATTTAAATCTAAAGATAGTAAGTTAATTTTAATTAAAAAAATACATGAAATAAACTATGATAAATGACACTTTCATTCTCAGAGGGTGAAAAAGAGTAAAAAGCCTACATGAGACTTCTTCTCTCTTAGATAAACAGAAGTTATCTAGTTACCTTTCCCCATTTAGTTAAATTTCTCACATTTTGAGAACTGCACCATCACATAAAACTCAATCCCTATAATAAGTTATCTGATTCCATTTCAAGTCAAATAAAGAAAAGTTTCAAGTGAGCCTTCTTCACGCAAATACTATTATTTTTCAAAGATTGGCCTGGTGTAAGAAAAGAGCAAAGAACATGCAAGAACAGTTTATTGAGTTTGCAGAAAAATTTCATCTCACACAAAAGAGCATCAAACTGAAAATTAACAATTTTTTCAGACTCCAAAGGAAAACAATTCCCCAAACATTGATCTATGTGTGACATTTTGATGGTTAATTACCCAGGGAACCTGCCACTCCCCAGTTTTCCCCTGTATGGGAAAACTTAGGCACCTAAGAGTAAGAACCAAAAAAAGCCATCAAGTCTAAACAGGCAGAGTAATTTCTGCTACGTGGCATTAGAAGTGGCCACCTCCTCCAGCAGTCCCAGTACAGGACCCTCCTGCCTGGCTACTGGAACCCAATCTAGTGCACAGGGACCCCTTTAGGGTCAACCAGCAGCAAAGCCGAGCTCAGGTCCCAGAGGCACAAACAGAGAAGACACTGGGATGGCTGGTCACACAGGCTGCCACAGAAAACAGGACTCACATAAAATACAAGCACAGGCTGGCAAGTTCCCTCCTTTTCTTGGGCTGGCAGGGACAGAATATCACTAGTGCAGGCATACGCAAAACTCTCCAGTACCACTGCCCAGATTCCAGGCCCTCTTACTCACCCCACAGGTCTCATTCTCCCTGCCTGATCCAGCATGGTGCCTGCAAGCAAAAGGACACATGCATTCACACATATGGGACAGAGGGTGAGATTATGCAGAGAGACAGCTAAGAAAAGATTTAATGAGAAGATGAGGCAGTCTGCAGCGAGCAGGTGCAGGGCTTGGTCAGATACACATAATGACTGTCCACATTTTTCATGTGATCAGCCCATTTATATACCTCATTTTTTCCTCACTGATCCCCTTTCCCTGCACAGTTCCTCATCAGCTGGCATAGACCCACTGACATCCTGCCCCCTTGCCCCCAGCATCCCGGACCCTCATCTTTCCATCCTTATCGGCTGCAAATTGCTGGTTTGTCTGTAGCTTCTTGATAGCCCATGAATAAGTGACACTGACAAGGTTTCTTTCTTGTCTTTGCCTCCGTTATGTTAATCTGTCATCTGTGACAGTATATTTGTTTCTTGCTTGACCCTTTTCCTTAGTGTCCCATTTGGCAAGGTCCTCAATCACGTCATCTTCCTGCATTCCTCAGAGCCTTATCAGTCAGTATGACTGACCAGGTTTGGTTCTCAGTCTTGTCTCTCTTACAGTTTGTCAGTCAGGTTTGTGCCTCTGTATGTTCTTGTTTATGACTTCCTTCTTTTCTTCTTTTTCCCTTTTTCCATTGAGAAAGTCTTTGACCAGATACCATTAAAGGAGAGCAGATGCTCTCTCCTTCCATATAACCTTACAGTTTCCAATGGACATGCAGCAATCACAGAGCAACTAGATACAGCGGAAGGTCACTACTTTTTCTGACATGGATGTATTCAATGATAGAGGTGAAGCAACTGCACATTTGAGGTACCTAAGAAGACGACTTGGAATGAGTTAGGCTCAGCATAATCAAGTCTGAGGTTTTTGTGGATGTGCAAGAAAGCATTTTCTAGAAACTCAGTATTAGAAATGTGGATGGCTACACAATTCAGATATCCAGGGTCTGAAATAAGCTAAATAATGATTAAGAAATCTGTATTTTGGGTTTCAAAACAGTAGAAAGCTTAATTCCTACTGTGGAACTGCTTGAAAGTGTTTTCACTTGGAAATTGTATAAGACTCTGAGAATAAGTTTGATACATGGATCATATATTATTTATGAAGTACATACAATAAAATTTCCAGATAAAAGACTTTGTCAATGAGAATGTTAGTGTTTTCCATGACAATCCTATTCATGTCTGCTTTTGTTTGGTAATTCTGTTAATGGATCTTCTGCTATAATCGGTGAAGGCATAAAGGTTTCAATTATTTATCCCTATCCACAGAATTCTGAAACAAATTGAGACTTGATTTTACCTTCAGATATTTTATCACAGACTATTTCTGCTACCTAGTTGACATTCATATATGAACCTTGATGTAAAGATATATGCCTTAATACTTAAAACACTTTGATTTGGAGTAGCCTTTCAGCAGTTGATAACATCAGAAGTGAAAAGTACATGAGTTGCACTCAAGGAAAGGTGATAGAAGGAATAATGATTGAAATTCATCAGAACACTCACTTTTGTGTATGGCATAAGCTAGACAAGAAATAGAAGTATTAGGACTTACAGCCTTTCCATAAGAAAATATTTCTCTTTCTGAATGTTAAACTCTGTCATAATGCCAAACTTCTCCATTTTCTAAATGCATCACTAGTTGGCAGTATATAAGTTTATCTGTAAAACTGTTTTGTAAAGGCTCTAACTCTAACCAGTTGAATTAAAACAAGAAGTTCTGAGCATCATCTTTTCTTTGAATACACCATTTCTGCAGTTCCTTCCCTCAGATCCCTGGATTATATTTCAGTTTTACTCTGGATAAGCAGGCAAGATCTGTCAGAGCAAGAAAAATTTCAGGAGTGACAGAATTTAACATAACATCAAATCTTGTAAAGGTTAAAAATCTTTGAAAAGCAGATTTTGGAAAGACTTTTTATGCATACTATGGAGTGCTGTGTGGTTCAAAATGAGTGGTATTAAAACATCAATTATTTCTTCATATATGGTTAGTCTCATTCTTTCACACATTGGTAATAAATTGGCTATTAAATAAAGCTGACCAATTAAGGATCTAACTCTAAAATGGTAGATTAGTGTCAAAGTTCCACAAGAAACATGTCAATAGGATTATTTTTGTTGTTCATTAGAGGAAAACAGTATAAAATTTGTTAGTTTTGAGAAAGTAAAGAAGTATCTCTTAGAAATGCTGTTGGGTAGAAGAGTACATGTGGCCTCTTTTCTAGTAACACATTACCAAATATGTTTTTCAGTGCTTGCAGTCTGGGGAAATTAATGAGAGGAATTACCATTATGCATTGTATCTCTGTGCAATTAGGCTAGCAACATACTTCTATACGCACTATTTTCTTTTTTGTAATAGACATGTTTTCCTTTGACAATCTCTGCATGACATCATAACTTCATATGACACTTTCCTTGAACCCAAAGAAGTAGAGTTCTGAAGAGTTTAATGTGGCGCAGGTGCTATGAGTTGAATACAGTTGCTATGGAGTCTCTGAAATGTCATACAGAACTATTCCTGCAATAATTCAACCACCCTCTGACTTGTGAATAAACAAAAAACCCCATATATAATCTTCCACAGCAATCAGATAATGGATGCTGGTATGAATACACAGCTGTTGTTTTCTGTTGATTTAAGTATTTCAGCAAACACTTCAACTTGTGAAAGCTTTGCAGAAAAAGATGGGTTTACTACTTTACTGTGAAAATTTAGACAAATTATTTTAACTAGCTGCCCTGTCAAATTTTTAAATATCAATTAATAGTTTTAGAGAACTATTGCTCTCTAATCTTTTTATCAGAAACATAACTGAAATCACTATTGAGTAATATTTTACAAAGTTTCTTATTTGCCTCTCAGTAAGAAAATTAATTAGTTGTCTGTTCCAGAAAAGAGAAGTTCTGGAAATACGTCAATATTACAAGGAATGTTAATTATGTTCATTTTTACTTACATGAACACTCACCTAAAAGTGGACAAGAGTATTCTGAATTGTTACTGAGGATCTTCATACTATGCCAAGATGCAGTGAGCATCTTTGATATCAGTACAGAAGTAGTTACACAAAAAACCGAAGGGAAGAGAAACAGTTGTCTCTTTAAGTAGGACCTTCTTCATACCTAAATTTTGTGGAGAACAATGAGAAAAAAACTAGCAAAACTAATTCCTAGCAAAAATCATTCTGTGATTCTGTGAAAACCAAAATTTGGTAATTTTTTGAGTGATCCTGTATCAATTTAAAAAAAAAAAAATATATATATATACAGTTTCTCACAATATTGTGGTTTGAATAACATGCTAAAATAATTTATTTTGCTTCTTCAAACCTGAGGGCAATTTGGCTCAAGCTATAATACATCTTTATTATAGAAGAAAAAAAAGAAAAAAATCCCCCACAGGGTGGAATTTTGCACGTCAAAGGAACATGAAAATGTAGATTAGCCATTTTGTGAACTTAAATGACTGAAGCAATAGGTACATATTGTGGTGATAAATGCTAAAGGAAAAAGGACGGATGGCCTGAATTATTTTCACTGTAAAAATAAATCTGTAACAGGCATCATCAATGAAATACAGAACATCAGGAGAAGACATTTTTCAAACGTGAATGATGAGGTAGAGGTGAAGCCAAGATATTTATTTTTAAAGCAGAGGACATCAGTGCTGTGATAATTCTATAAGGCAACTTATTCTGTGGTCTGAGATGAGATACAGTCTGACCTTGTTTAGCTCTTTGTTTTCTAAAGCCTGTCTTGGACTCAGCAATCAAGTCCACCTGTTTTTCAGCTGTCCCATATATCTACATCCATTAGTTATTTCCTCACCTAACTTAAGAGGTGACTAAGCCCAAATGTGTCCTACTATATTTGGTAGTCAGCCATAAAGTTTAGCTGAGATTTCTCATCCCAGCTCTCCTGAATGTGTATGCATTTTACTTAGTCTTTGATTGGATAAACAAACAAAGAGTTCTGGTTTGACAACTAGGCTGAAGTTAGTTTTTCAAAATTTTCTGTCCTCAGTTCAAAAGGATGAAGGAATTGCTGGCCAAGAATACCTGCTGGTTATGCTGCTTTATTGGGATGAAGGTTGTATTCTGTTAAGGTGAATATAACTGAAGACTCAGATTGTCACCACCCATGGTTGAATATGCACAACACCACACCAGCCTTTTGTAGTATGGTCTTCACAGTCTAACCAGAAGAGAGCTGGCTGACTGGATTCAGAGTCACTAAAGATGTGATGTCTAGCAGATCTGATATTTATACTCCTACCTAACTTGACTAGATGGACCTCTGGAGGTTTTGGTTATGGAAGAAGATTAGGAAGTTAAACCCAGACAAGTAGATTTCACCATGCCCAAATCAGAAGCTTCATTTTACTGAGACTGTATTTAGACCAGACTAAGTCTGAGTCCATGCTAAGCCTGCATATTAAAGTGTGCATGGCAATATGAGCTGTTTAATTTTTGAAATGGAATTACCTGAACACTTCTAGATGTTGTTGTGACAAATGTAATAGAAAAAGAACAGATTTCTAGAGTTGTTTTCCATACCAGCAAATACCTACCCATATCCCACACTTTTGTTAACCAGAGACTGAAGAATGGACTTCTTGGATCATATTTCTGTTTTCCTGGATGTCACACCATACAGTCTAATAAGCTACTGCTGAGGTAATGGCACCAATATATCAAACTGAAGTAAACTATACTTTTAAAGAATAGGTAAATATCTCATAGGATTTATAAATAGCAAAAATAATGTATTTATTCCTGGCTTAATAGACAATTTCAGAGTTATCTTTCACAAATAGACCTTTGAAGCCTGTACAGTGTTGTGTGCTTGTGCATGACAGTGGAAATGGCTTTGGAACAGTTTGTGGCTGTTTTCAGTTTCCAGGCAAGGATGGTCTGATCTTGTAAGATGTATCTGATTAAAACTAACAATGATTAGTGGTAGCATATATTTTGGATCTGGATTTTCATTCTGGAGAATCTGTTCCAACCTGGTAGCATGGGAAAAGTCAGTAACAAATTTGTAATAAGTGCAAACTGCTCTTAAGTATGCATACTCTTCAATGTAGGTTCTGCTTGGAACATGTAACTTTGTACATCATCAAGAATCATACTAAACATAGGCTGCAGACAAGCTCATTTACATCCTTCCTTTTTTGCACTTGACTGTCTACTTGTTCAAGGGTAAATGAACGAGAATAACATAACTCCTTGTATAGCCCAGAAAGTAGCAAAATTTACTTGACCTCACTCAGCTCACAAAGTCTCTGTTTCTCTCTTCACAAGAGAGCAGTATCCTAGTGCCTCAGGGCACAAGGATCTATATGACCAATACTCTTGAAAGAGAAGGGTTAATAAAGCATTGTGGTGTGACTGAATGTCTGTAATGACGTTCCTTTTTTTTAAAATACAATAAATCAGGCATACACTTTACTTAGTATCAATTATGATTCATAAATATTTGATTATTATAGAAACCCTGTGCATAGCAGATGACCTGATTCTAATAACCACAAATCTGTATTTTATTTTTAAATGTAGATTGCTTCCTGCACTGTTTTTAACCAGTTTTAGTGTTCAAATTTAAATCAGAAACTCTCTGGGGTGGAAGAAATCTTTTTATTTTTAGTATGTACTGTGCTTAACACAGTCAGGTCAGATACCCCTATCTGAGACCACAAGAAGTAATGCATTACAAAACAAGGAAGGATATATTTTTAAATCTCTGAAATGTTATCAAGGAATCTAGAGGACACTTTGTGAATTATATTGGTTACAAATTCTGTTGTAAACTTTTTGCAAACATGGGCTTTTCATTAATCACAACATAACCAAATGTGAGTGTGCTTTTGCTTCTGCCATCTATGCAAAACCCCCAACAAAGCAACAGATATCCATTCAGTTATAACAAATCTTATCATGCTGATCTACGGTGATCTATGGTTTTTGCTACATATATTCGTACTCATTAACCTTAGTAAAGATATGTTGATATATTTTATCTCAAATGACATTATCATTTGTTGTTCTCTGCTAACATGGAAATTCAGCCAGCACTTATCTTAAGAAACACTGACATTCATAGATTCATTGAGCTACTTTGAGATACTACTAAATTGTCAACTAATTCAGCTAATGGGGTCCCTAAGATCTATGGAGATAGGGTTTATGCCCTCAGTAATGTAATTTATATGAAAATTAGAGTACTCCAAGGGAAATGATTTAACCTTTCAAGATCATATCAAGATATCGAGCTTCTGAAATGCATTTAATCATAGCAAAGTTTACTGTGGATAACATTTTTAGTTCTGTTTAAGCCAGAGAAGCTGAAATCAAATGGTTTTCTGCAATTACAGGGATTCCAGTGCTACTGCAGTGTGACACTACAGGGAAATGTAAATGTACAAAAGGGCTCATTTCAAAGAATTCAGTCTGATTAGTAAACATGCAGTGTTTTATACAGTAGCATAATTTGTGTTTCTTTCTTTGAATAACTGATAGCTGGATTATGGAAATTGCCTCAGAGAAAAGGAAGTTATTACAACATTCTCCAGCTAGGCATGATGAGGACAGATTGTTTTCCCTGGAGCAGAAACATTTCATGCAGAGTTTCTGGAGCTACTTTGTTGGTGAGGGTGAAAGGGGGTGGGGTGGGTTTTTTCCTTTCTTCCTTGCACAGCAGAGGATGGAAATTAACTTTCTGAGGCTCTGTGTATCTTTCATATCTTTGTATATGTTGGTCTGAGAAGATGACTACAGATTTTGTTTTGACAACAATACTCCACGGCTCAAAGCTGTAGTAGAATTTCTTCAGATTCACCACAGTGTTGGTAGAAAGACTGCGCTTGCTCCTCTGCATCTGCTTTGACTTCTATGCATGTTGATATGTAAGACAGTTTCTCAAAGGAATACTAGCATTAAATGAAATATGGATCTAATGAGGTCATTAACCATTCTTTTCCCCATAGTTTTGAATGATTGCTACTATAGACAGGGCACTTTTTAACACAGGAAAAAGAGATTCACGCTATGGGATTTATGAAAGATGCAACCAGTTATCAGAATATTGATATTTGTTATGATGTTTCTTAGATACCATCTGCTGTTTTGTTTTTGACATCAGAAAATGGCAAAAATGTGAAATGGGGATAATCAGCTCTTTTTGAGGCAAAGATATTTTTCTCAGTGACTAAATTGTATAGTACATTAGAAAGCCCAATACCCTCACACACAATTACAGTGCATATAAATGAATATCTACTTATTAAGAAAAAAGGAAAAGCAAATTAATTCAATATTTAAAGAGTTGAAAAACAGACTTTCAGCAAAAAATGCTTTAAAACACACACATTGCAGGTGGAATCAGCACACATGATTATTTTAGACTATTTACATAGTTCATTTAATTATGACTAAACCAATGTCTGTCTTGGATGCAAACTTCTCTGAAGATATAAAAGTGCTAAACCAGTATGCAGCCTATACAATATGCAGTGTGAATTTTCATTGTTTTTGAAACAACTGATCAAAATTATAACCTGTACTGATACAGTTTGTTGGTTTGTTTTCCTTGCTTCACTGCCTCTTATTAAAGAGGACTGAACTGGTGAATCAAGGCACACATGGCAGAGAGGGGGCGAGAAAACAGCTATTGGAACTACAAACCTTTTTTTTTCCCCAAAAATAGTTTCTGCTGTTTGTTTCAGCAGCTGCAGCCCAAAATCCAGCTTGCTTACAAAGCAGCTGTGTGTGAAACTGAACAGACCACCCACATATTGAACAATAAGGGGCAAAACTCTGTACTGTGTTATTGCTCATTATCCTCATTGGCTAATGGCTGAATTTGACATATTTAAACTACTGTAATTTTTTTTAATGGTTTCTTCTATCTTTTCTCAGCTTCCTGTCTCTGGCCCAGATCTTTTCCTGCTGAGACAGACAAGCATTTTCTGTGTGAGTGGGTAAACTTCTTTCAACAGAGGGAACAGGAGATGTTTTCAGCCTGCCTCAAACCGCAGGCTGCTGGTGCAATGGAGGGATTACCTGCTAACACAAATCAAAAATGGTAGGAAGGACACACTGAATCATCATAGCAGTCCTTCATGATCATATTTTTTAAAAAGAAAGCAAAATATTTGCCTCAATAAACAGCCAGCAACTGCTAGAGACTGAAGATTTTATTAAATTGTCAATGAAAGTAAAGTTGGCTTCCAACTCTTACTGCTGAGAACCTTCAGCCTAATAATCTGTCCTCTTTGTCCTCTGCTTTCTAGCCATTTTAGTAAAGGGGAGGGAAACATCAAAGTCAGATATGTTTCTCTTGTTTAGACTTTACTTTGCAGAAAGGTATACGTAAACTGAACTGCATCTTTGATAACTCCAAGAATGCAAATACTTTGAAGAGGTGCTCTTACATTTTTAAAAGTCTTAAAAATCAGAAAATGTAGAAGTTAAAAAAATGTGTCCAAGTCACTGGATCAATTGGCTGGCCACTCTGAAGTTGTTAGTCAGTTATGTTCTATAGGACAAGCCAGTGGTGCCAGCATTAAAACCAGTAGGATTCAATTTGAATTATTGTCCAGGCGTATATAACCCAATATATCAGGCTGAACTGACCTGTATGAAGTTTTGCATTTCATTGTTTTTTTTTTCTTTTTTTTACCTGTAAATGCACACAGTTCGTATTGTTTGCAGTCTGCACACACAGATCACCATGCATCAAAACAGTGTTTTCAGCAATTTGTACTCAACATGGTTGCTTCAGTTTCTTGGTGACTAAAACTCAGTAGGACCTTTGCTTACTTCAGAGCCATAGAAGATAATTGTAAGGGGACAGCAGAATACTTATGGACTGACCCAAAGACCACTGAAATCAACAAGAGATTTCTGTTAACTTCTATAAGCATTCAAGTCTCTCCATACCAATTTCTTTTCTGACTGCTGAGAGTAAAATGATAAAAGTTTATACATTTTTGGAATCAAAGTTCTAAAAGAGCATTAAGTGTTCTGATGAATAATGTACAACAACTACTTACACTGCTGCTGAGAAGCTCTTTCTGAGAATTGTCTATAAAATCTCTTGGAGTTTGAGAGCCTGAACCCAGAATCTCATTATTTTTAGTGTGAGCTTTGAACTTAGATACACAACCTATAAAATTACTGTAAGGACTGCTTAATGTACTTTAAAATAGATACTGACTACTTCTTACTTATTTTTTCTGATGGCTATTCCCAAATACTTGCAATCTTTGAGGAAAATCTGTCCATCAATAACGTACAAAATTATGCATCAGTTGCTTTGTTCACTGTTTAGCTTTCAAGATCAGTTTTAAAGGGCTGTCACTTAGAAAGTCTCACAAATAAAACTGAATTATGTTGCAGACTGTTTGAACCTGCAGTCCTAATTTACTTGAAGTAGATGGGAGAAAAAGGTAAGAAGAAAATGGAAAAGACTGCACAAAAAAGTAGCTGTAACTGTATCACTAGTGGCTATCACAGCTCTAAGGTGAGTTTACAAGATTAAGATCCCTCAATTTTCCTTATAAATCTTCATCTGATTTGTGCCATTATTCAAATATCTATTATTATTGCAGTGTAAAGAAATTAACAAGACAGAAAATAATCCCTAAACCACAAGCATTTACATGATAGAATTCATGTGATATAGGCCTTCAAAAAAGTAACTGAACATACACAACTTATTCTTAAAAGAAGTAGCAAATTATATGAAGCTTCTTTTTTATTATATTTTTAATTAAAAAATAAAGGTAAACAAAAAAGTATTACTTTAGATACAGCTAACCATAGCAAAAGTTTGGGCAAAAAATCTTGAGTGATCTTCCTGTGACTATGCAACAGCGCTATAGGGCTAGGACTTTATTAATGATTTAAACAGTACCTGGGAACATTCCTGGAACTCATGACCTATATTATTAAATTCTTAGAATCACAGTGACACAACTGTAGACCACAACTCAGGCATGGTTGGGGAATCACCATGGCCCAGGAAATCTTACATGCAGGTTGAAAAGGTGACCTCCCTGTTTTGGAGTCTGAAACTTAATATATGATTTCTACCTGGCCCATGCTGGCCGATTTCAATGCCAGAAAACAGTCCCAAGTATGTTTCATTTAACAGAATTAGCCTGCAGTCCACCCAAAGGCAGTTCGATTGTTGAACTTGGTCATAAGGTGGACCAAAATTCCTGCTAGTATGGCTTTGCTGACTTAAAAATATTTAAGTAGTAAGGTATTTGACCCTGCAAGTACATTTCAGCAATAAAAATTTCTTTGCTAAAAACAAGATTAATGGTTTTTTTCTAAGAATTGTCTATTTCTTACTACATTTTAGCATCAATAAATGTACTCATTTCTTAATTGCACAGAGAAAAGAAAAGAAACTTAGAAGATGGATATAGTAATGCCTTAATATATTTGATTCAGTCACCTAGAGTAAAAGTATTATTTAGAATAAGCATATGGGAAAAGATGATAATCTCATTGCAGAAAATGCTGAATTACTTTTTTTTTATTCCCAGACAGACTCATGGTAAAGGGACAAGTCACAGATGTATGTATTTTAGAGCAGTTGTCCTAAGTCTTCAGCTGATGAACTTTGTAAATTGTTACTCCTTTGGGAAAAGGCACTAGTTTAGCACTAAATTCTGCAACACAGGACAATATGGAACGATAATTTTGGGTATTGACTCTTTTTCTACATGTTCATTTTGGTATAATGTCCTTTGTGTGAACATTTTCTAAAGTAAACTGATTAAAATAGTAGATACTAGAGTCAAGGCATTGATAAGCAAGTGAAATTACTTAAGGAAACAGAATGCCTATATGACCTTGCAGTTGCATATAAAAACTCAAACAATGTGATTAATGATATTAAGAGATGTTGTACAGTTTAAGCATTTTATTAACAATGTGCTTCTCTGCTAGATGCTCTCTGTCTCTGCTCTTAGTTTCTAGTACCTTTGTAACATTATTTAAGAGAATACTAAATATGTCCTCTTTCTCTGAAAGCATTATGAACTACTGCTTTCTCTGAAAGCACTACAAAATAATACTCCCAGTGGTCAAAGATATAAAATTATTTCTGTCTATTACTGATCTTTGTTTTTGTGCATTACTGTCTACCTTTTAAAAACTATAATCTTCATAATTCACAGTACCTGTGTAATGCAAAGTATGGATGTAATTTTTTATGGCTTTGTTAAACTTGTGGAGACTATTGTATTGCATTCAGGCCTTTGTGGGTAAAATGTCTATATAATTAATCTAATATTGGGTAATGAATTTTGGTTTACTAAACATAAATGCCTAATGAGCAGTATGTTGATTATTAGAAACTTAAATTATTTAAAATAGCAATACATTTATAGTAGGATTAATCTTATTTAACTTTACCCATTCAAAAGCTATGAAATGAAGTCTAAGCATTAGATCCCTCTACAGTAAGGGATAAGGTACTTTATAAAGAGTTAGATAAACATGCACAGTGATTCATTTAATGTCTCTAGGATTGGATGAAATTAGCACCGGCTTTTCTCTTTAAATATTATGCCCGAAAGTAAAGAGAAATACAATAAGCTATATGCAATTGGAAGAGTAACATTATTCTGTTGAGATAAGAAAGGAAAGTTACTGACCTTCATAAAGTTAATTGGAAGGAAAGGGTCTTGTGCAGTACCTCTATTTATTTCCAAACATCACACATAAAACATACACATTCATGCTAGCATACATTGATACACACAGTGTACAAAATATGTTATGAAAAAGCTCTGAATATCTGAACCTTGATGCTAGCAATATTGTGATAATAATTAATAATAATTAATATATTCTTGGAAGAATGTTGAGCACTGTGAAGACAAATAAAATGTGTTAGCTATTTCATTATTCAGAAGTGCAGGACTACATAGAGTTTTTTCCTAATCTGCATCTGATTCATCATCTGTATGCCAAAAAGCAGCAATACCAGCTTCATACAAATAACTGTAGACATCATTTGTCTTCAGCGCTGCTCTGTTTTACAAAAGCTTGTCATAGGTCATGCATTATCATTAGCTTAATAATGGCAAGTTTTGCTTTATGTCTCTTACTCCACTTGCCAAACCTGTGTTCTCTGTTAAGGTATGGGATTTTTTTATGAACAATTACTGCTTCTTTGTAATTACAGTTGACTTGAAGAAAGGATTTGACACCTTAAACTGAAACATTATGTTTTCTTCTTCCACTAATATAGAGTTACTCAGGAGTAGTAATGGTTGTCAGAGTCTTTTACAATACTTATAAAAGCACTGTGTACACTGATGGATAACAGTCTAGATAATTCAGTCTGACTAGCAGAGTGTTGCAAGAAAATATCCTTACTCAATTTCTTTTCATCTTTGTCATGCATGCCATGTCAGACAATACACCGGGAAGGGTTTTAGATTCATTATTCAGGCCAAACAAGTCCCATAAGCACCTGTCAAGATCCTGAACAACTATAGTTTGCTGATTTTATTGCCCTTCCAGAGGATAGCTTTAACAGTGCACAGCACCTTCAAATACTTAATAGAAATTCAATGAAGGTGAGGCATTAGGGCAGCGTACTTTGGACAGAATTGTCATAAGAAATGGCTTTTGTGCCCCATAGTTCCGTTTGAACAATGAATGGTTCATGTCCATTCTACTCTTTCTGTTCTCATTCAGTAGAATGTTACTAAGTCATCATTCTTTGTTTTTGTTTGAAAAATACAGTGTGCGTCATTCTGAACAGGGTGTCTTCATATTTATTGGGATGAAAAAACATCCTGGGAAGTGTTGGAGTCAAAGTAAATTTTCAGTCCATATTGGTCTGTGTGGAAAGGAACTGTATCACCTTGATCATGGCCACGGAGGGGATCCCATCGCTTTATGTCAATGGAAATATTCTGCTGAAACACTTTGCACAACAAATATCAAATATGCAGAATAGATACTACTGGCTTATGACTAGTTATGAGCATAACTATTCTCATATTAACCTTTGAACTTGTTTCAGTATAACAACAATAATGGTTGTTATTAATAATATCTATTATGCACTGTAATTTTCTAAGAAGAAAGTAAAATTTTAACCCTCTTTCTTCATTGTATGTTAAATTAGCATATATACAGACACATACATTGCTGTTATATTTTAAACCTTTTTCTTTTCAAAAACCAAGTTAAGAGCTGGCCTTTTTCTTTTTTTTCTTTCTTTTACAGAATCCTCACTGGAGTTTCTATCTCTGTTCTGTTGTTAAAAGCCTACAGTTTCACTTATGAAATCCCTTTTTAGGAAATACAATGTAACGTATACCTCCACCTTCACCCTTCATGTATCTAAAGACCACCAAACACAAAATGATACCACTGAGGAGAAAAATTTTGCTCATTCTGGAAATGAACATAATATAATTTGTGTGAAAATTATTTTCCTGCTTCTTTTGCCAATTGATTCTAAACTCAGAAGTCAAATTCCATCAGTTCTGCCTTATGTGTGAAATATCATACATGGATGGAGTGGCAACATTAATTTCTGACTCAAGATTATGATGTTGGTCTCTTCCTTTTTGAAATGCTAAAATTTAACTTGAAGCCACTTAGTGAATCTGTATCCAATTTTTGTAGGTAGAAACACATTTTCTGCATAATTTCATGGGCCTCAAACTAGGACCTAGGGGCTCTGACCAGAGACAGAAGAGCTAGAATAATATCCTGCAGCCAGTTTTCTAAAGTAATGACAAATTTACAAGAGTCTAATTATCACTACTGAAAAATTTAGGAAAGGGTTTAAAGGCTTTAAAACTATTGCCAAAGTAATCAATCTTCAAGTGCCATAAAATACTTGCAGACATTTATCCCCATAATTTCCTATATCAGACTATGGTAATGAAATATTATACAACATATCTATTTTGGGTACATTTATCACATAATGAGTTTTTCAATAAAGTATTACTTTGGTTTAGATGGAATGAAAGGTAGCTCACTCAAAGGGTGACTAAAGCACTGTCACAGTTATTTATTTTGGCTAGAAAATCTGTGTGTACTCAGAAATTTTATGACAAACAAAAAATGTATACTAAGCTTTAACAATATGAAGATCCCATAGCCTGCTAAGGATGGATGGAGTTCACCTGTTGGGAAGGGGCAAGGGAATCTTTGGCAGTAGGATGGCCAACTTGGTGAGAAAGGCTTTAAACTGAGGGACTTGGTGGGTGGGGGCCAACGTGGCAATGCTAATGACATCACATCCAACGGGGGAATAAGACAGGCTAACCAGAGCAGTGATAAAGGTGCCTTAGCTGCCTCATGAGGTGACAACCAGAAGTCCGACCACCTCAAGAGTTGGCTATAGTGGATCTTTGTGCACCCCTCCAGGGATGCCTGTGTGCTCAGATATCTTTCTGAAATGTTTGTACACCAACACACACAACATGGGAAATAAACAGGAGGAACTAGAGGTCTGTGTGCAGTTTCGGGGCCATGATTTGATTGCAATTACAGAGACATGGTGGGATAACTTGCATGACTGGAATGCTGTCATGGATGGCTACAGTCTGTTGAGGAAAGACAGACCAGCAAGGTGAGGTGGGGGAGTTGCTCTTTATGTGAGGGACCAACTGGAATGCATCTAGCTCTGCCTTGGAGTGGAAGGAGAATAAGTTGAGAGCTTGTGGGTAAAAATTAAGGGGCAGGCAAATATGGGTGACACTGTTGTGGGCATTTGCTACAGGCCACCTGATCAGGAAGAGGAAGTTCATGAAGCCTTCTACAGACGGCTGGAAGTAGCCTCACAATCGCAGGCCCTCATCCTTGTACGGGACTTCAATCACGTTGTTATTTGCTGGAAAAACAACATGGTGAGCCATGCACGATCCACGAGGTTCCTGCATAGCATCGAGGACAACTTTTTGATGCAGGTGGTGGAGAAGCCAACAAGGTGAGATGTGCTGCTGGGCCTTATGCTAATGAACAAAGACGGGCTGGTTGAGGATGTGAGAGTTTGGAGTAGCCTTGGCTGCAGTGACCATGAGATGATCAAGTTCAGGATCCTGCATGGTAAAAACAGGGCGACAAGTTGGATTACAACCTTGGACTTCAAGAGGGCCAAATTTAGCCTCTTCAAACACCTCCTTGGAGGAATCCCATGGGCTAGGGCTCTAGAAGGCAGAGGGGGTCCAAGAGAGCTAGTCAATATTAAAGGACCACTTCCTCTGAGCTCAAGATCGGTGCATCCCCAGGAGGAAGAAGTCAGGCTGAGGAGCCAGGACACCTGCATGGATGACCAAAGAGCTTCTAGAGAAACTCAGATGGAAGAGGGTGGTTCACAGTATGTGGGAAAAGGGACTGGCCACTTGGGAGGAATATAGGAATGTTGTCAGGGTATGCAGACATATGATGAGGAAGGCCAAGGCCCACTTGGAATTAAATCTGGAAGGCATGACAGAGATAACAAGAAGGGCTTCTTCAAATACATCAGCAATGAAGGGAAGACTGGGGATACAGTGGGCCCACTGCTCAACAAGGAAGGGGCCCTGGTGACGCAGGATGCAGAGAAGGCAGAGTTAGTGAATGCCTTCTTTGCCTCGGTCTTTAATGCTAAGGCTGGCCCTCAGGCACCTCAGCCCCCAGAGAAAAGAGAGGACAAATCTGGAGAAAGGAAGACTTACCATCAGCTGAGAAGGATTGGGTCAGAGATCACCTATACAACCTGGATCCTCACAAATCCATGGGCCCTGATGGGATACACCTGTGAGTGCTGAGGGAGCTGGTGGATGTTCTTGCTGAGCCACTCTCCACCATCTTTGAAAGGTCATGGAGGACAGGAGAGGTGCCTGAGGCCTGGAGGACAGCAAATGTCACTCCAACCTTCAAAAAGGGCAGGAAGGAGGACCTGGGGAACTATAGGCCAGTCAGCCTCACCTCCATCCCCAGAAAGGTGATGGAGCAGTTCATCCTGGAGGTCATCTCCAGGCAAGTAGAGGAAAGAAGGTTATCAGAAGTAGTCAACATGGATTCACCAAGGGAAGTTCATGCTTGACCAGCCTGATAGCCTTCTACAATGGTGTGACTGGCTGGGCTGATGGAGGGAGAGCAGTGGATGTTATATCTCTTGACTTCAGTAAGGCATTTGACACTGTCTTGCATAGCCTCCTCACAGGCAAGCTAAGGAAGTGTGGGTTGGATGAGTGGACAGTGAGGCGGACAGAGAACTGGCTCAACAACAGAACTCAGAGGGTCATGATCAACAGCAGAGTCTGGATGGAGGCCTGTCACTAGCGGTGTTCCCCAGGGGTCTGTGCTGGGTCCAGTCCTGGTCAACATATTCATCAATGACCTGGACAAAGGGATGGAGTGTAACCTCAGCCAGTTCGCTGATGACACCAAGCTGGGAGGAGTGGCTGATACACCAGAAGGCTGTGCTGCCATCCAATGAGACCTGGACAGGCTGGAGAGCTGGGCCGAGGGGAACCTCATGGAATTCAACAAGAGCAAGTGCAAGGTCCTGCAACTGGGGAGGAACAACCCCATGCACCCGTACAGGTTTGCAGTTGACCTGCAGAAAAGCAGCTCCCCTGAGAAGGACCTGGGAGTGCTGGTGGACAGCAAGTTGACCATGAGCCAGCACTGTGCCCTTGTGGCCAAGAAGGCCAACAGTGTCCTGGGGTGCATTAAAAGGAGTGTGGCCAGCAGATCGAGAGAGGTTATCCTAGTCTGCCCTCATGAGACTAAATTTGGAGTACCATGTCCAGTTCTGGGCTCTGCAGTTCAAGAAAGACATGGAACTACTGGAGAGAGCTCAGCAGAGAGCTACCAAGATGATCAGGGGACTAGAACATCTCTTTCATGAGGAAAGGCTGAGAGACCTTGGTTTATTTAGCCTGGAGAAGAGAAGACTGAGGGGGTATCTTATCAATGCTTATAAATATCTAAAGGGTGGGTGTCAGGATGTTGGGACTAGGCTCTTTTCAATAGTGCCCAGTGACAGGACAAGGGGCGACGGGCACAAGTTGGTACACAAGAAGCTCCACCTCAGTATGAGAAAAAACCTCCTTTCCTGTGAGGGTGCCAGAGCAGTGGCACAGGCTGCCTAGGGAGGTTGTGGAGTCTCCTTCCCTGGAGACATTCAAAACCCATCTGGATGCATTCCTGTGCCCCCTGCTCTAAGTGTGCCTGCTCAAGCAGGGGAATTGGTCAAGAAGATATCTAGAGGTTCATTCCAACCCCTACAATTCTGTGATTTTGTGATTCTGTGATCTTAAAAAAATTCAAAGTTTTCATTGAAGAGTATATTTACAATATCAACAACATTCTTCCAGTTTATAAATATATGCAAATTATCACCACTGCCAACATTTATCTCTGTCACTTTTACCAGTTGTCATGGTTTAGCCCCAGTCAGCAACCAAGCACCACGCAGCCGCTCACTCCCCACTGCTGGGACGGGGGAGAGAATAGGAAGAGTAAAAGTGAGGTAACTCATGGGTTGAGGTAAAGACAGTTTAACAGGTAAAGCAAAAACTGAGTGCAGAAGCAAAGCAAAACAAGGAATTCATTCACTACTTCCCATGGGCAGGCAGGTGTTCAGCCATCTCCAGGAAAGCAGGGCTCCATCATGCGTAACGGTTACTTGGGAAGACAAATGTCATCACTCTCAATGTTTCCCCCTTCCTTCTTCTTCCCCCAGCTTTATATACTGAGCATGACGTCATATGGTATGGAATATCCCATTGGTCAGTTGGGGTCAGCTGTCCTGGCTGTGACCCCTCCCAGCTTCTTGTACACCCGGCAGAGCATGGGGAGCTGAAAAAGTCCTTGACCAGTGTAAGCGCTACTTAGCAACAACTAAAACATCTCCACATTATCACCGCAGTTTCCAGCAAAACTCCAAAACACTGCCCATACTAGCTACTATGAAGAAATTTAACTCTATCCCAGCTGAAACCAGGACACAGTGCAGTTCTACTGTTCTCCAAAGTTCTCAAGATATGATTTTTATATTTTAGCTTGAAATTTAACCCCAGCTGAGACAGGAACTTTCTATATATCCATTACATTGTAGTCCCTTCAGTTATCATTCTTCTGCTTCTCGAATATCAACTCTGTCCTCAGCAACTCCACTCAAGAGCTTCCTTGAAGGGCTCATAAAATCACTTCATCTTTCTTCCATCTTTTCTAAAATACTTCCATTTAACTCTCCGCCTATGTCTAGGCCCTGAACTGTAAACACAGTTCTTGTCTGTCATGCTTTTTCTTTAGACTTTTTTAGCCTCTGTCTCTTCCTTACTCAAAAGGTTTCCTATCCCAGCAGTTTCACCTTCTGGATGTTTGCAGGATACTTGTTTCATCTGGTCATAGTTTCTGACAGACTTATGAACATTTTATACATGATTAATCATACAAACATATATATTTACTTAGAGTAACACACACACAACTATGAAGACATGAGGACATTTTCCAAGATCTTCCTCTTTCCAATTTCTTTTTTTTTTCTGTCTGACTTTTAATGTCTCACAAGACTTCTGCTTAGAATTTCTACCCTTTTCAACATACAGAATTGTTAACAGGAAATCCCAGCTCAGGGCTTTTGTTAGATAAAGTTGTATTTCCCTGATGACGTCGCTAAGAGACTGTTTAGCAAGGCGTCAGAGGAGGGCTGTGATGTCATGAATAATGCCTATATCCTGTTACATGAGTGCCATGGACATCTGATCTTCATATACTCAAATATATTTCATATTTTTCATTCTATGACACAGGAGTGCTTTCATACAATATTTTTTTTCTCTGCAGGTAAAATGGTTGTTGACTGCCTAGCACTTTGTCAGCAGTTTTTTTCATAGTTGCACAGTCAATTCCACAATGGCTTGTATTTTTTTCACATGTTCCAAAAGTTCATTTATCACCACATGGAAGTGGTCCAGTTTAAGAAGATCTAAAAGAAAGTCTGCCTGTTATCTCTGTTGAAATATATTTGTGCTAAGGGAATTTTTCACTACCTTAGCAAAAATGTCATTATATGAAAGGAAAGAAAGGGTGATAGTTGTCATGCTGGTGTTCTTTTCACTGAGCTGCTGATAGAATTCTTCTGATGGCCTCAGATTTCCAGCTTTCTCTGTACTTTTCCAACATGAGATTTGAGGAAGAACATCTTCTGTAACCTTAACAGCAGCTACATTTCCTTTTACTTTGGTACTATTCAAGACTATCTCAATTCATTCTGGAACAACTTGTGATGTCTACCATAATCATCTCTTTGGAGTCTTGCATAGCTCAGTGTATTTCACTCAAACATCTTTTTATCTTTCTTTACCAAACATCTTCCAATCTCTCAGTTTTATTTCTATTTCAGTGTCATGAATGTGGACATCTAATCTAATTGCAATTTATTTTTAAGCAGTCTCTGCTTATGAATGAAAGAGCTGATATTCCTGTCATATTTTGTTGTTGAAAAACAAAGAAGGGTGTTAATGGGCTAGAAAGATAGCAAGATTCATCAGTGAGTAATGGTGATGTATGATGGTCAAGAACAGGAGGAAAAATACGTGACTTGTGGGCAGGGAAAAAAAAACTTTTAATAAAAGATATAACTAATTTCCTTTCCTGTTTGTAATTTTACTTTTTATTTATCTTGAAAGAATCTGGGAAATAAGTTTCTTCATGTTGAATACCAATTATTTTGTCAACAAAGTTTTTTTTGTCTTTCGCTGAAACTTGCAGCTCTAAGAAGAGCGCACATAAATAATGATCAAGTGATCGATTGTCTAACTGAAAAGTTGACTGAACAATTACAAATTTTATTTTTAAAATATACATTATTTTATTACAAAAAGTGTATTACTTCTTTGTATTGTACAATGTTTTGTATTAAAAAAAGTAGGTTGAACTCTATGTTTAGTGTACCTTCTTTGTTCTGAAGATATGTCTTGATCTTCCATTAGGACACAGTATTGACCAAAAAACATAGTTTCATTGTTTTTGATAATGAAAAGAGAGGTTTATCTGAGAACTACAGTACTGTTCCTCTGAAAATAATAGTCCTTGTAGTAACTGTTTCATTAATAAACAATTCCATACTTGCCTTGTCAAAGTAATCGATAAAGGCTAACCTTTATAATATTAAAATAAGTGGCAAATACCGTGGCATGAAATACTCTTTATGAAAAATAGCCAAAACAAAGTAAAATAATAATAGTTATTATTATTATTGTTATTGGACAAAAGTTACAGTTACTCTGTATTTAGCTTTCTAGCACCTGTGCTGGTGCGCAATGACCCTTGAACTATCACAAAAAATTCAAATCCATCAAAATACTCTGAAGCAACTATGTAAATATATATCTGCAGAACATCAACTCACGACAGAAATAACTGAAATTCAAACAATGAGGAGCATCAAATTAAGTTGTTTAAATCTTTCTAGTCAAGTCTGATTGCTGCTTTTGATAAAATTACAGGATTAGTGGTTTCAGAGAACACAGCAGATGCAATATATTTAGATTTTACTGAAGCGTTTGATGTGTTGTATTGTGAAACCACACAAAATTAATTCAAGTTGGCTCAGATAAGAATACTACCACAGAGCCTGACAAAACTCATTGGAGAATCATAAACAAAGAATCATGATAATCATCACAGTTTTGCTGTGGAGAAGTTTCTGAGAAGAATGATAAGGTCTGGTGCCTCTTTTTTTCATGTCTCTTACTTATTATATGGTGATACAAATAGCATATTCTTAAAATTCTTAGGTATGTGCTTTCTTCTTTGAGTTTGGCGGAGAATTTGGAGGTAAAATCTGTGGAGAGTTGCCTGCTTTTTTCCAAGCAAATTTATAGTCATGAGTGGAGAGCAGGTAAGAGAAATTCTCCAGCAATTTTCTTACTGATTTGAATGGCAGTCATATTTTTCTCTAAGCTAGATTGTGCTTAAATCCTTATGCTCCGTCCAATGTTGCCACAATAACATGATAGTTATGACTGCCCTACATACCAAGGGCAGTGATAAATGCAGTCATTTTACATGAAACACGTGTATAATTTTAAAAAGACACTAAGAAATTATGTAGAATATGAGACTGGGTATCTGTGTGAACTGTTCTAGTCCATGAAAAGATGGAGTGAAAAGAGCAAGGAGCACAACGATAGCTGTGGCTGGGGAAGGAATGGTCTATTAGAACTTCCCTATTTCTGTAATCTAAGCAACAACATGTGTGTACCTTTCTACTTATTTTGTTTTTTCTACTTCTATGTAGTAATAGGTTTATTCTATTTATATAGAGTAATTAATCCTGCCCCTACTCCTTTTGTTCCAATTAATGCCTTGGTCTGTCTCACTAGAAATAAAGCAAAAGGGTTTGACAGATTTTAATGAGAACTTAGAGATTTGGGGAAATTCTGCCTAGTTAGTCAGCTTGCTTTAAAAAAAATAAATAAGAGCTTGCAAGCATGTGAGCCTGGGGAGAGCTTAATTAAAGTGAATGTGGAAATTAAACTGAAAGGGAAAAAAAAGAAAAGGAGGGCCAGCAAGAAGGAAAGAAAATCAGTCAGGGAAATTGCTGAAGGAGTGAGACTGAAAAAACAAGTACTAGGAAACCAAAACATGGCATTTCATAATCATCCTGTGGTAATTCTTTCCAGTAGTTCTTCCCACAGATGTCCTCCACAGACCCTTATCACATAAAGAAGAGATCTCCCTAGTGGAAGGACAGACACTGTGCTCCCACTGTGGGACTGACTATGCAAAGGAGCTTGCATAAACTGAAGAGTTTTTCTACATAGAGAAATTTCCAGGCATAAACCTGGCAGAATAATTAGTCCACTTTAAACTATTCTGATATGACTCCCCACTGTCAAAATTATTTAGGAACAAAAGTGCCTTTATTATTTAGAAGTAAAGTAATTAATCTTGAGAACAGCTGGATTTACTCAGTGATTGACTGTCCACATGGGGGAGTTATATAAGCATAGCTAGAGTAAACTAATCTGATTGCTGTAGCTATGATGGAAATTACCACACATAAACAGACATTTTTTAATAGAATATAATGATAATACATGTCCTTTTCCCTGTACGAAAATTTTTAAGCATGGATGACAAATTTAAACACATGAGGAGAGACAGATTTTTTTTTTAAAGAGGTACAGTATGAGTCATTGGCAGTTTCAAAAATATATTCTATGAAAAGCAATTGAACTACTCGGGTTCTTTGACCTATGGAACAAGAGGTTGATAGAGGTCATGCTAATATTTCATAGCGAGACGTAACAGCTTTTATTAAGCTAAACTGTAAGCTCATAAAAGAAATTAACAAGATCTGACAAAAAGCAGCAAAATCTAAACTAAATGCTGGGTAGACACAGGTGCTCCTAATTACTGCTTATTATGTTAATAAGGCCACTGGAGAAAAGCGTCATTAGATGTTTGAAGTAGGGCGGACCTGTGTGGATAGGTGTTTTGGCTGTGAGCTGGAGTAGGTGACCATTTCAGATCTTCAGTAATGGCCAATCTCTGAGAAAAGTAGGCACTCACATAATCAGGTGCAGGAGAGGCAATTGTCACTTTGCACCTAAATGAAGGAGATGAAGGTGTTAATTAATGCAAGACTAATATGTCTTGCTTTATATTTTTCTGCTTGTGTTAAGTTCTTTCCAGGTCTTTGGTTTTTATTTTGTGGGTTGTTTTTTTTTTTCTTTAGTTTCCATGCAAAATTAGTTTATGGATTGGGTTTTCTTTAAAACATGTAAGAATCAAACACCTGATTGCTATGAATTTTCTCTGGAAGTTGCAACCTATCATTAGCTTATTCTTTTTTCTTTAAATCCCACTCAGTAATTTATATTATTTTGACAAGCTTCTTTCATTTTTAGGGGGGATGTATTTTTCTGTCCCAAGAACAGAAGTTTTGCCCACTTACTCATCCCAAGAGTATATTATCCATAAGCAACATTGCAGAGTTTTTAAAATAAGAAAAGTTGATTCAAAAATCTGTCACTAATCTGTAATTAACTCTACATTTCCTAATATATGAAAGAAAAAATTAAAAAAATAGAAAAGTGAACCCAAATTAAATCAAGAGAAATCTGGTCATTTTGTTATACTGTTTGGGAAAGGAAAGAGAATTGAAGCATGAACACAAGCCAAATACATTTTATGAAAAATGTGTTTGGTGATAAACGATTTGATAATGTTAGTCATGGCGAAAATTAAAATAGTTGAGTAGTAACATTATGAAATAAGATCTTATGGGATCATTGAACATGTTTTGTTTTGTTTTAAAAGTTAGTGAGTTCCGTTTTGGCTATGACTTTAAAAAGCTTATTTAAGAAATACTCAAAGCTTTCTTCAGCTTTTGCTCAGAACTTTTCTGACTGCCAAAGTACTCTGGCTTCATAAGGAAAAATTCTAGTGCCAGAGGCAAAAGTATGTTAGTTAAAGCTGAGGGACAGACACAAATACATGTTTGGCTTTGCAACCATAAGTCCTGGTTAGCTCATCTCCCCACATCACAAATCTAACCATCATGGACAAAGCACAACTATACTGCATTAACTAGGAGCTAATGTCACTGAATCTAGAATATAAAAAAAATATTGAGACCTTTCAATTCTAAGTATCATCCCCAGCTTATTTTGAGAAAAGTTGATGTGAGAAAAACCTTGCTTGGAGTTTGTAACTCACATAGTTTAGTGACTTAAGCCATTTTCTAGTACATTAATCAGTTACAGCATGAAGTATGTCTTTTTAAAGTGAGAACTATAAGCAACATACATCAGCAATAGTGTTCATGAAAATCTCCAGGACCTGATTCCCCAACATCCAGCATTCTGTGATGCAAGATGAATGCAAAATATTATTGATACAAAATGGTATTTCTCACCGTTGTGATGCAGTTGTGAGATTCTCCAGGCTGCAGTGAGAAAGGGGCACTAAGCAGAGCCTTGTGTGGCTTCCTCACCTGGGTTTGGTTCTGTGCAGCTACTAGTATGGAACTGAGTGGGACAGGTTGTGGTTCCCTCAGTGCTCATGGCACCAACTGTCCAGAAGCCAGGTGGGGCATTCTGCTGTGAGGTGTTCTCCCATGTCATTCACCTTTCTCAGCAAGCAACGACTACATTACCAAGTATTTTGACTTGATAGCAATAGACCAAAACTGTTTGTGCAAGTCACCTGCATAAATGGTATGTGCAGGTCAGTTCATTTACTTAAGGCTGGATTTTTTTCTGGTTTCCTGTAACAAATATTCCCTCAGTGCTCATGATCTAAAGCTATCTGAAAGCCCAGTCATTGCTTCAGGTCTTTATCCTTCCCAAGGGTAGCTGAAACACATCTGAAGCACACCCAGGGAGAGCTTCTGGTTTAATTTCCTCCTGAAGGAATCTATTTCACATACAGCAGAACTCCTAGACTTTAAACAAGATGCAGTGAACATGGACAAAATGTCATTATTTTTATGCAACTCTTGTTAGTGAAGATTCAGCTAAATTTGTTTCTCTGCTTACATAAGAACTGCCATGCTAAACAAATCAGAAAGTTCCCCTGACCCCATTTTTTATTTCCAACATCAGTGGACTCTATGTGCTCAGGAATAGAAGAATAAGACTTTAATAATTACAGTGATTTTATGGTAAGGGCCAAAGAACAAAGGAGATTAAGTGCATACAGATTCACATAGGTGCAACTTCAGTTGGCAGAAGAAGGAGTTACCATCAGCTGAACGAGCCATGACCCCACAGCTTCAGGAGCCGAGATTCCTGGAGACTTGTTTTTAATAGTTTAACAAGTAGATAACTACCTCCAGCCTAACATCACGTAGTGAAAGAACACAAGAATAACCACTGATTTAGAGATCCAGCTGAAATCCTTACACACCAGTGTTTTAGAAACACCCTAAGCCACAAATTCGACTTGAACAATCATAGTAATAGTTGCTAGAGAATGTGCTCACTGTATATTTTTCTGACCCTTTTAAGGTCATTTATACTTTTGTACTCCCGATCTTCCCGTACAATGCATCCACAATTTCATTGTTTGGGAAAAAGTGTGCCTCATATTGTTTGCCTTACATTTGATGCCATATACTTTTCTTCAGTTAAATGTCTGTGCTTTTGAAGGCCACAGTGGTCTAAATGTGCACTATCAGCATGAATTAAGGTCAAACAGATAGGCAATAAGAATAAAAGCAGGGTAGGCATAAAGGAATAATGAGACAAAAAATGGTGACAATGTAGGATAAAAATGTGTTGTGGTTTGACTCAGTGTTCCAGTGTAGAGTTTGCAGTTGGTCAGTCACGGAATACTTTGATGGCCAAATCATGTTGTGAATAAACAAACATTTCTATATTTGGCTAAGTGTAAGGTTGTACTGTTAGCTCTAGTATTGAGCTGGATTATTTTATTTCTTTTCCCCTCACTATTTAATATTCTATGTTGTTTGGTTTTTAGTTTAAGATAAAATTAATTCTTTCATCCACTTCAGTGGAGTCTGTGAACTGCTGAGACCGAGACTGTAAAAGCTGTAAAGCACAGATTTTTTAAATTTAGTACCCCTTATTTTGTAGTTCCTTTACTCTTGGTAATTAACAGGTAGAGAAGAATTTGTTATATCACTGAAAACAGTAAAGAAAAGTAAAAAAGAAAAAAGTAAAGAAACCTAGCAAAGAGATAAATCTCCAATACACTACCTAAGATGCAGAATTTGTAACACGAGTAGTAATAAAGTAGTTACAAAGTAGCACTTCATAGAAAATTCAGTAGAAATTAATAAAGGTTACATAAACAGGTGTATTGCCTAAAGCATAAAAGAGAGTTGCTAATTCACAGTACATAATAGCTAAGAATTCTTCATTTCACTGCGGTCATTGTCCTTTATGTATACTCTGAACATATGCTTTGAATATACATGAATGCGGTGATATTCTTCTAAATCTGTTTTTAGCCACCACTATTAGCCGGAGGGGAGGGAGAAGTCACACACTCCTCAGCTGTCCAAAGAAGAATAAGAACGACCATCCAAGGGTTTAGCTTTACTGAGCTAGTTTAAGTTTCTTTGCTCATAAAAGTCTTTAGAATTTAACCAGCAAAAAATAAGTTTTTTCAAAGATTAATTAAAAATTTGAGAAGTATGACAAGACAGATTGAGGTCTGTATGCAACAAGATTTTTTTAGATGGTGTCTGGAAGATAGGAGCCACCTGCAAAATGAAGCTACTGTTGCAGATATATGTTGCATATTGCTATATTTCAGTTCCTTAACTAAAATATAAATACCTTTATGACCTGTTCCGAAGTCACCAATAATTTCTGCTTTAGCAATGAAAGAGAAAGACCAAAATGATGTATAATTTGGGCCAAGTTCTTCAAAATGTAATCAGTTAATACTCCCCTTGGATTCAGTAATATCTTTCCTTAAGTAGAAGGGACTAAATATGAGTCTACTTTTGAGATAGACTGTAATATTTTTAGTGTAATCTTAAAAAACTTGATTTTTAATAATGCACTGTTATCTTCTAAAGCAATTTGTTTATTGCCTTGTAGCTTGATACAGTGTTAATCAGATAAAGCGCTAATAGATGCAAACACATTTTACATTTTCTTAAATACCTTTTTTAGGTATTTGATGCATTTTAGAGGTCAACTTTCATTCTTTGTGACCTATATCCCCTTAAAATACACTAGAGCTATCCTTATGTACAGAGGGTAGAAGTGAGCTACATGGTAGTTCAAAGGCAATCTGTAATTCCACATATGCCAGACATCTGATCCCAATCTATCTTTCTCCCAAGAGTAATGTTCACACTTTTGTAACTCTTTAATAGGAGTATTATATGCACATAGTTTTAATTTTTTTTTATTTTTCTCAAATTTATATTAATCTTGCAACACAAAAAACACTACTTTTATGGGTTTTTTTGGGAGGAGGCAATTCAATAGTTCATTGAGGTCTTCTGTAGCAAGTCATTCAGAATGCTGACTCTTCTCTCATTCTCATTTGTAAATATTCTAAATTAAAACCACAGCACACCTGCACACCAGTATAAGAAAGGCAGTGCATTTATTGGCCATACTGTAACTATTCTAGGTAAAGGGAGTATATCAAACTCTTTTAATTTGGTATTATGTTATGAAATTTCATGCAAAAATATATCAGATTGCACTTTTTCTGTAGACAGATGGAAAATCAGGTTAAATAATTATGAGTGAGCTTAAATGCACTGAGACTTAGAATTACATCATCTGGTCATATGCATGTAAGGATCTATTTCAGAAATGCAATCAGCCTTGGTGTGGGGGTCGGTGCTGTACTGCCCTGCGTAAGGTAAAACTTCCAATATTATAAAAGGTGCTTATGATAATTATGTTCCTAACTGGTATGCCTGAAATTAGGTTAAATGAAGCTAGATCTAAGACAGAGTTTCTAATGCAAGGACAATTTTCTTCATTTTTACATAGTTGCGGGAGAAAAAAAAAAAGGAGAAAGAAAAGTAGGAAATAAGAGGCCACTTTCTTTCTGTGCTTGTAATACAAAGGAAGCCTGGCTCTGGCAATTCGCAATATATAATTCTGTGGTCCAGGTTTGTGTTAGTGGGGTAAGGGTTGGCTGGGTAATAACTCAATCTCTACAAAAATCCATCCGTTATGCAGCTACACCACCAGCTGTGGTTATGATCCAAGACTTCCCTAGACTTTTAATTAGCCTTTTGGGTCTCCCTTCAGCAAAATACTTAAGAATGTGGGTAGCTATAAGGACAGGGTAGCGCAAATGACTTCAATGGGATTCCTGCTGAATTTGAACCCTAGTCACTTATGTTGAAAGAAAAACCCCTAGCCTAAAATAAATGAAATATATGGTTTCATCATTATCAAAGTAAAGATTTATTTATTTATCATCCAATAGAATCCATTCATTTAAGGAAAAAAGAAATAGCCCCCTAAATATTTCCTTAGCAAATCCATTTTCCAAACCTCTGCAAAACCTAACATAGACCACAGGATTATATAATGAAAATAATTAGAAGCCTTTAAAGTATTCAATTTCTGCAATATTCCATTTCCTGATCTTTCATTTAAACCACATCTTTGACAAATGTAAAGAAAAAAAAAATAAAAAAGACAAAAAAACCCCAAATATATTTTCCTTTTCTTCTTCTCTCTGGATATCTTGCAATAATATAGATTTCACTTAAAATAAGTTCAACTTCTCCTACTGTATTCAAACTGTTCTATATTTACGTATACCTCACTAAGTGGTACTTCTTTCCTTTATCTTCAGAACATCTAACTTGTTCATTAAATTGCCTTATCACACAGCACAATACTGGTTGTAGGCTTCCCTTCCTTAAACCAACACTTCCAAGTAGCCGCACAAACGGAAGAGCTTATCTTAAAAAAGGTTAATATGATCTTGTCAGTGAGTCATTCTGCTTGTCAAAGAGATAGGACTCTAAATGTTTGTTTCTTTGTGAAGGAACCTGAAGGTAATTTGTGAAAATAGCCCACTATTCAAAAGCATAAATCCAGATGTCATTACCAGCCATTCCACGTGAGTTTCAAAGATTAACTAGAGTTGTGTTTTGATTCCTCAGTGGCTTGAACAAAATTCAAGGAACCACTTAGAAAGTAAAACAACAACAAAATACTTTAGAAATAGGCATTAAATTAGCTTTTGCTTTCCATCCAAGGAAAGGTAAAGGAATGCTTTATAGTATAAAATATGGTTACAATCAGTACATGTTAATACCCAAGGAGATTTTTTTCTCTATGTTCTACTGCCATTTATAAATCATTTGAAATAGGTTTCTGAAAACATATTCAGGAAGCCTGGTATAATTTCTGAAGGGGAAAGTGAAAATGAAGCAAGACATTAAACTATGTGCATTTTCATTATTAGGTTAGCAGGAGCTTTAGGTAGTATATATAGAAAAGGTACTTGCTTTCTTTGCAAGGTCAAAAAATCTGAACAAAAAGGGCATGATTTCTAAAAAGTATTTGTGGGAGTTTTTTATCAGTTTGAGCACGGGGATAAGTACAAAAAATAAAAACAACCACTTCCTGGAGACCACCACAGACACTATTTTAATAAAAAAGGCCATGATTCATAAAATCTACATATTAGTTTAGTTTCAACAACCTAAAATCAAACCAACAAAAGCATGCAGGTTTTGCTGAAAGATTGGCTAGTCCTTCAAAATCTTTGCACTTTGAATAGACTATTTCAATTGGAAGGGACTTAAAACGATCATCTAATCCAGCTGCCTGACCAGTTCAGGGCTGACCAACTTAAAGCATGCTATTACAGGCATTTTCCAAATACCTCTTGAACACTGACAGGTTTGGGACACTGACTACCTCTCTAGGAAGCCTGTTCCAGTGTTTGACCACCCTCCCAGTAAAGAAATGTTTCATAACGTCCAGTCTAAACCTCCCTTGTGCATCTTTTCGCCATTGCCTTGCATCCTATCAGTGGATACCAGGGAGAAGAGGTCAACACCTCAGTACCTCTGACTTAATGTATAAGTTGTATCCCTGCAGTGTAAAAACCCCAAGGATATAAAATCAAAATACCTGTGAACTGTGACTAGGATCAACATGCATCCCAGGAATGCACATGTTGTATGTACCATTTCTCTGATACCTCAGCCAGGTACAGAAATTGCCAAGAAGAACGAGCTTTAAGGTTCCTTATACTTTTAGCATGTTAAGGTATAATTTGCCATTCTTATTTAATTCCCGTGACACTCAGCTGTGCTTCCAAAACCTACCCACCTTACTGTACCTAGTAAAATCCTTTTTCTGATGTGTTTTATTGTCTTCTGTTGACTACTTCATTTTCATTAACTCTTCTGTTTGGTTTTGTGGTTTTTCTTTTATTTCTGCTTCCCCCACAATTTGAATTTTTTTTTCCCATTTCTCCCTTCTGCTTCCATCTTCTTGTAGCAGAATATGTTTTTATATAGAGAGATATATAAACACATATACATACATGTATATATACACACACACATATATATAATCCTGGATTTATCCTCAGTCATCTACCACCATTTCCTTACCATTTCCCTTTGCTTTTTTGGCACTGTTTCCTCTTTCCTTGCCATTTATTTAGTCTCTCACACATTTTCCTGAGCTTCAGCATGCATTCTTTAAACTTAATCTTTCAAAGGCAGGATTTTCTGAAGATATGTCTCAGTACTTAAATAATTTATTACAATATGTTGAAAGCATATTTTCCAAATATACTTTAACCCAAATAAATCTCAATATTGGACAGCTAAAAAGGCATCTTCTCCAGTGATAATGGCTGGATAAATAGCTGAAATTGCTTCATTACAGCAACATGGTATCAGGTAGGTAAATCCCAGGAATATTTTTCTTCATCATTTGGTACTTCAGAATTGATAGGCCTTTCTTAGAGATAAACTCTCTGAAGCAATCCAAAGGTACAAACATAAACACCCCATACCTAGGAGACAACACATGGGAGCCAGGAGGCAGTAGCGAGTCTTTACTAAAGTCTCTATAAAATTGGCTTTATCACATTTGTTTACATAAATGTGTAAGATTTATTCCAACCTGTGTTTAAAATTAAAAATAAAATTATTTTTTATAGAAAAAGCTCCAAGATAATCCATCCTCTTTCTAATTATTTTTTCAGACAAATCAGTGTAATCATGCTGAAGGAACTATGGAGTTAGTCTCAAATATAAGCAAGCTTAACATGGATTTTCAACACTCTCACAAGTCCTCTGAAGTTTGTTTGAGAAAATTATTTTCTTTAAAATAAAAATAATTTCCAACTAGCAATGTGTGGGATTTTAAAATTTGGTATAAATTTGTATGATTGCTAAAATATTTCTAAATTAAGGTCATGAAACAAGTTCAGAGCAAGTTGCATTAAGTGCCTCTACTCTTGTGTAGGTCTTTCTTTTCTCTTGCAAAAACTGATTTGATGAATCCTTCAAACAGGTGTTGAAAGAAACACTTCAGGATGATGGTACACCTCCCTGCCTTATTTTGTGGTTTAAGGAACTACAAGTGTTACACTAGCAAAGCATTAACTACTCAATATGAAGGAGGTTAGGTTTTGCTTTTTTAAAATTTTATTTTCTATGTTTCTCCAAATTATTTAATTTTTCTGCAACATTCAGCAAAACATGCTGCAAATTAGCAGGCACAGGGGGAAACCTCAAGGGAGACCACATAAAGGATTTAACTCCCATGGAACACTACAGTAAGTCTGCAAGTGTTTTCCAACACAACAAAGCCCTGTTTGCCTCATATCTTGTACTTGCACTATAAGGGATCCAGCGTCTGTTGCCTATAGAATTTGATGATTTTTTTTTTTTTTTTGTGGTGTCTGAGAAGTCTGTTCCCTAGGACTGAAATTAAATAAAAATAAAAATTGTTCATTAAAAAAAAAAAGTAAACAGAGTAAACTACCTTTCTGAGAACATAAAAATTCACGATTATTTCTTACTTGTTTGTTTCCAGACTTGGTTGGTTTAGTTATTATTTCTCTTTCTAGAAAAAGAATTTTTGTTGCCAATTTTGATACCAGTGAAACAAATACCCTCCCATTAAATGGAGCAATGAAATATTTTTGTAAATATTGTGGACAGATATGAAGAAGACTTTTTTTTGCTTTTGAAGTAGGTGCCTATCAATGACTGATCTCACATGAAAAAGGACAGTTGAACTTCAGTCATCGAGAACTGAAAGACATGTCTCAAATATGCCATTAACTGTTATAAATTCTATGGAAACAGAAAATGAGTGGAGAATGAAAGAAGAAAGAATAATCTATAAAGTCAAATTTGATGCCATTTTTGCCTTTTCCTTTCAGGAAAAAACCTCACATTTTCTTCAGAACTATTTTTATAGAATGTACAGATCATCATTATTTCTGGTCAAATCTTACTGATTTTTTGTGTGTGACTTGAAGGACTCCAGAAAAAATTCTGTTGAAGCAGAAATTTTTAAAAAATTGTTTTCTAATTAATTTTGCATTGAATCAGCAGTTTGAATTGCAGTGATCTGCTAAAAATGTTTCACATTCCACCTGGTCAGAGGAGCATATTCTAAGACGGATTCCTGTTATGGGTTCAAGGTAGTTTTAATGTGTCTGACTTCAGATAATCTATAAGCACAGCCTAAAGCACTTGCTATTGTGTTATTATGGATAAGATTTTGTTTTACTAGCTAAAGAAGGTTGCAAGCATCTTTACATACTGCAGCATCAGATGCTTACAGGTATTAGCTAATTTATTTATCCAATTATTATATATTATTAAAGATACTGTATCAATTCAACTTTGGAAGAGATACTTATAAAAGTCATTACACACATATACAACTAAAGAAGTAGGTAGGTAGGCAGTCATATTTCCAAAACTGTCCAAATTTCTCATTCCCATTTCCCATTCAGACTCAGAGACTGAGGAATTAATCCCAAAATTTTGGCATCTTTCTCACAGAATCACAGATTGGAAGGGACCTCAGGGATCATCTAGACCAACCTTTAAAGAGTCCAAACCTTTCAAGTTCTGAGTCCCATTCCTTTCATATTCTGGTATTAGGTAGTCTAACAAACACATCAGGTTTTGCAGATTCTCCAGGAAATTAATACATAACCTTTACAGGCAATGTTTGACCTTGAGGGTAGAATCTATAGAGGTGCTACTGTTAAGGTGAGTTATCTCCTTATAATGCCTTGGCTGAAAGGGCAAAGTAAAGTGAGCTACAGCAGGTCAAGCAAGACCCTTGATAGTATCAAAGCTTAATATTTTGCATGGGAATACTCCAGCGCAAAAGGTTTATCTCACCCTGCATGTCAGTTACAAACACTTGTGGATTGCTGAACCTCTAAACAGCTGCTGCACTGCTGTAACCGATCTGTTTAAATCTCATTGAGATCTGTGTGTTTGAGAGTAATATATCTTGCTTAAGTTAATTTGTAAGAAATGAAAGCGGGGCTACCAACCTCAACAGGTGCCTGCTTAGCTCAAAAGGGGGACATGTACAAATGTAATCAGGAATTTACTGAGACTAAAGAGTAGTCTTTGAATATGAGTGTACGGGCCATGCTTGTATACGAATAAAACCTTTTGGCACATTATTTATCTCATTAACCAACTTCAGGGATATGAGTCAACTGTTTTCATCTTCATTTTTTTCCTTTTTTACTGATGGGATAAAATAACATTATATATTCTTTGTATATGAACACTTTACTTAATAGCATTAGCTGGCTCAATAGGAACTAGTTCAAGAACCAAAAAATATCCCTGAGTTTTCATTACTTATTTCATGTAAAATTGCTAAAAATATTTTTCTTCCTGTCTTATTAAAAACCAAATGAATAAAATCAATACTTGACCCTCAAAATAAAGGCAATGCATTAATATATGTGCAGTTTTATACCAGAAAAGAAAAATCTTTTGGATTTTCATCATCAAGTGGAAACTAGAATGTGGGGTAGGGAGAAGGAAGTTGAGATTTGTTCATTTACTAGTCAGATTTATCTGCATATGCTCCTCATAAATTAATTTTGATTTTTTAAAATGGTGAAAAATAAGAAGGAAGGTTTTGACAGAAAAACTGTGTATCTTCAAAGCAAACTCAGAAATTAGTCATAAGAAATATAAAAGGTGATGAGAATATGGATTCAATTTTCTATGGACTTTCTGGAAGATAGGAAGTCCAACTGGGAGGCAGTAAATAAACAAGATATAATTCATCTATTATATCAGAATATGTTGTTACCTTTGCTCAGCATTTTGAGATTCTGTCATGGTTTTAGCTGGGACAGAGTTAATTTTCTTCACTGCAGCTGGCCTAGTGCTGTGCTTTGGACTTAGTATGAAAACAATGTTGATAACACACCGATGTTTTGGTTGTTGCTGGGCAGTGCTTGTACTGGTCAAGGACATTTCCAGCTTCCCAGGCTCTGCCGGGTGCACAAGAAGCCGGGAGGGGAGGGGGCACAGCTAAGAGAGCGGATTCAAACTGGCCAAAGGGATATTCCATATGATGTAATGTCATGCCCAGTATGTTAACTGGGAGGGGCTGGCCGGGGGCAGGAAGCAATCGCGGCTCAGGGTCCGGCAGCATCGGTCGGCAGGTGGTGAGCAGTTTCATTGCTTATGGTTTTTTTTGTTTTTCAAACAAACAAAGCTAGGTCTAATCTTTGACTCTTGTTACCTTAGGTAGAAGATCTGAGCTGATATGAGTTTGCTGTATTATATAGTTGTGTACAGTAGGAGGAAACATTAAATATTTCTCAACAGTTCTGTATTTAATAACAGTACAACTTTGGTTAGAATCATGAAGTGTGGACTGGGACTACTCCCAGAACCCACTTAACTCAGTGAACATATTTCCATTGACTTTCCATTGGAATTTTAGTCAAGTTACTATTGAGAATTTGCATAATAATGCAAATTTTAATGAATAAAATCTTGTTTTTAAAGAGAAAATATAAGCAAAAATATTTGCTGACGTATCAAAAAAAGTAAAATTATTGGAACTGCTAAGAAACAATGTGGTTGGGTTTTTTTCCTGCAGAAATCATTTCTAAATGTTCCCCATCACACGACAACAGAAAGTTGGTAATGAACTGTATAAAAGAAATCATATACAAATTACATAACTCTTGTATAATAGGAAAAGTCCATCACAGTGCTGATAAGTGATGTTATGTACAGTACTATTCTTGACGTTGGTTTAACGCATTTTTCTTTTCTGAAAATTCATCAGTTCTTAAGGAATGTTCACCTTTAATGTCAACTAATGGTCAGAGTTATAGTAAGCATGACTTTAAATATATAAAGAGTTGGAGTAACTTAGCCTAAGTAGAATCTTCGTATTTGTAGAAAAGCTATTGTAAAAATAAAATAAATAACCTATTTGAACTGTCAGATTAGTTTGCATATATCTTTCTTCAGTCCAGTGTTTCTCTGATTTTCCACATTTTCCTGCAAACCAGTCCTAGGTACCTTCTGGAGTGAACAGAAAGTACTCTTCAGAAGGATAGTTCAGTCCAAGAAAACTTCCAAGAAAAAAAATTTCTTTACCAAGTTTGGGTCTAATATGCTTTGCAATTCCATACAGTCCCACACCTACAGTCACAGAATCACAGAATATTTGGGGCTGGAAAACTCTGACAATCATATAATCTAAACTCCTGTTCAGAGCAGGGTCAGCTAGAACAGGTTGCCCAGAACTGTGCCCAGCCAGGTTTTCATATCTACAGGGGTGCAAAATCCATAGTCTCCCTGTATGATCTATTCCAGTGTCTGACCACCCTCAAAATAAATACAAAATTAAATAAATTTTAAAAATATTCCTTGTGGTTAATTGGCATTTCCTGTATTTCAGCTTCTGCCCATTGTCTCTTGTTCCATCACCGGGCACCTCTGAGAAGAGTCTGGCTCCACCTTCCTTACATCCCTGAACATGTCCCACATCACGTATTCGTACACATGGGTAAGATCTCCCTGACCCTTCTATTCCACAGGCTGATTAGTCCCAGCTCTCCCAGGCCCTCCTCATGTGAAAGATGCTCCAGTCCCTTAGTTATTTTCTTGGCACTGTGCTGGAATCACTCCAGCATGCCCGTGTCTGTTTTGTATTGGAGAACCCAGCACTGGATACAGCACTCAGATGTGTCTCACCAGGGCTGAGTAGAGGGGAAGCCTCCCTTGACCTGCTGGTAACACTTTGCCTGGTGCAGCCCAGGAGACTGCTGTCCTCCTTTGCTGCAAGAGCACATTGCTGTTTCATGGTCAACTTGTTGTCTACCAGGACTTCACAGGGCCGCTCTCAGCTGGTCACCTTTTGGTAACTAAAAACTCACTGCTACACTGCTATTTCATTTGGATAATTTTAAATTGGAAAAATAACAAAACAATTTTTTTTAAAAAAAGCACAGCAGATTTTTTTTTTAAAGGGACACTGCAGCATCACTTTACTACCAAGGAACTGAGCAGTGTACAGTGTGGATGTGACTAGTGGTTCACCTCAGAGAGTACTTGTTCTGAGCAGTGCTAAGACATGAAGAAAAAGGTAAAAGATGCTTCACAATGTTGTATTTTAAATGGAAAGTTTCTTTGTACTTTGCCAATAAAATTCATGGTGTGTAAAAAGTATCCCACAGGGAAAGTTTAGAAACTGCTGTTTAGAAAGTGTTGTTGGCAGTGGAAGATTGCTACGGGAGCTTACCTGACGATGTACAGAGTTACATTTGAGGAAAAAAATAATGCATGCTAGAATGTGCTGGAGTGAAAGGTGTTGAGAGGAGAGCTGTTTAGTGCTGGGTTTCAGGGATGTATTTGAAAGTAGCTTTTCCCATATGTAGGTGGAAATTACTTTACAAGCTGATCTATCCAAGCAAGTGAATATAACTCTGGCTGGTGGAAATATTGTTCTAAGTCATCTGTGGCAGATGCTGGCTGAATGGCTGCTGTTAGACACTGATGATTTCTGCCAGTGAACCCAGTTAAAAGTGCCCACACCATGGGCATTGTAGGTGCCCCATCCCTGGAAACGTTCAAGGTCAGGCTGGATGGGGCTCTGAGCAACCTGATCTAGTTGAAGATGTCCCTGCTCACTGCAGAGGGGTTGGAATAGATGACTGTTAAAGGTCCCTTCTAACCTAAACCATTCTATGATTCTATGATTTTACCTCTAGGTTCTGCAGGGTGTTAACCTTTCCCCTCCGTAATGGCAGTATTGTGTGCCCCTGCAAGACAGAGCTCCTGATCCAATCACCTGTCCCGAGTATTTACTTTGGATCACCTACTAGGATCCTCATGGGTCTCCTCAGACCTTACTGAAGTTGTAGACTTTCTAGGTTTTTTGTTTGTTTGGTTGGTTGGTTGGTTGGGTTTTTCTATTTACATTTCTTCAAATGACACATAATGGCCATGAAAAAATGCATGCAGCAACACATAGGCTTTGTAACAAATTTCTGAACATAGAAAAAGCACAAAGTAATGCAGATTACTGGAAATGTCTCTTATTTCACGTCACTTACTTTTATCAGCTAGTTATCCCTACCTCCTCTCTTCTTGCTGCACGTGGTGAAAGTCCTCTCTAGTTTCCTCAATCAAATTGAGCTCTCTTTGACAGCATTCTTCTCTCTCATTACATTACTTGACCATTCAGGTTTCTTTTGTTTAAACGATCACATCTTTACTTTTAAAAAAAAAAATCATCATATGAGGCAGGATGCATCTATTTTAAACAGATTTTATGAAGAATTCCAGCCTATTAAGTCCTTGAAAATGTGTCTTTCAAATATAAAGTTGTGACAAAGAATTTCTGTAGAATTAGTTTATGACCAAGAATTATTTTCAATTATGTATTGTTTTCTAAGACATTGCAGAAATTATTGTTTTTAATTTCTGCTTGACAGCAAAATAAGTAATGAAAATTCTGATAAATATTCATTGCCTAACTACCACAATTTTTATGAATTTCATCCACCATTTGGAGGCAATGTTGAAATAACCAGCTCTAATCCATGTGAGAGTCATGAACGGGCCAGATTCATGCACTATCACCATGTAGTCACAGCACTAAAGTGAAATAAAGATGGGCTCCAATTCCAAATGTCAACAAAAATGGAATGTTTACAAAAGCAGAATTTCATTGCACAAACAGTTTTAAATGAGCCATAACAAGAGATCCCTTTATTTAAACACCCTGACCAACTTCATCATAGGCACTAATGTATAAACATAATTTGTAAATCCTCAGATTGAAATTCTCATCTATGTATTTGATCTGCAGTCAGGAGGTACCAACTCACAGTGATTCTATTAAAATGAAGTTTTGAATTGGTTCTTACAAAGCATTCTCCATGTACTGTCATACGGTATGTGGTCTGAGAGGAAAGCTATTATGCATACTGTAGACTATGAATTTTTTATGCATATGCATTTTAGGCTCACTGAATTCTGGCTACGCTACACTGATTTTTATCAGAGCACCTCCTTGTATTAGAAAATCTAATAAAGTATGGTGTTTACACAAACTACTAAATTCTCTTTTTTTAAAAAAAAATCTCCTTACATGCAACATTTCCATGTTTAAAATTATATTAATACTGTAGGTATTTTAAACTGGGAGAAACATTCTTCAGAAGTGGTGTATTAACTGTGTGTCTAGGGAAGCTGTAGCCATTTGAAGATGCATAAAACAGTACATAGCAGACAATACAGAGTATTACATGAGTTACTCCCCCAAGACTGCTCCTAATTTTATATCTGGTGAAATGTTCTGTACTTCTGTTAAAAATGTTAAAAGCTGAAGAGAGTTTGGTGGCTTTTTTCCCCTATAGATCAAATTTAGCTATAGTGCTTTAGAACTGAAATGAAATATGTCCAGTGTGATATAGTTAAAAATAACACATAGGAGGAAAGTTCAAAACTAAGAAGTTGACAGGATGCTGAAAGAGACACAGACACAGACACAATTTATCAGCAGTGACAAACAGATCCTTGGTATTGCAATTAGTAAAACATTAGTCAAGTGTACATGATGGATAAATATTTAGCAAACTGTGTAAAGCCCATGAATTAAAAAATAGATATATAAAGACCCCAACTTATTTTAAGTATTCCTGAGTAACAAAATTATTAGGAGCTCCATTAGATTAAAATTCTATTATACTTCTGCTAAAAAGCCCACTGTGTGTGGCTGATTTGCATATACCTATGCAAATCTAGAGCTAATTTTTTCCCATCTATCTTTAATTTCTATTAATTTAACTTCAGCTTAAACCATAACATGATGTAGACCACAAAGATCACACAAAATACGTGTGCAAAAGATACTCTAGAACTAAGCCTGAGACAGGGTTTGGGGAAATAGGAGTCAGTCAAGAAAACAAAATGCAGGCAGAATCGAGATCTGATACCTAGAATGAACAAGAAGGAATAGTATTGTCAGGCAGAGAAAAGTTTTTTAAAAAAATTCATGTGTAATTGTGGTTGGAGTTGTAAGATGGAAGCCAGGTGACAGAGAGCATCAAGATGTCACTGATAAATCCATTCAATAAACATAAAAGAGCTAAAAATGTGTCAGGCCAATATTTAGTAGGGTTTTTTCCTACTGTTTTTATGCTCAGCTGAGTGTAACTTAGGCAAACATGCCTTTGCATGTTTTTAATATACGAAGTTTGATTCTGGGTTTAATTTTACTGATGCAAAGCTTAAGGGAATTTGGAAACTGGCCTCTTTCCTATATAACTGAGAAAAAACCAGACTATCTGTAGCCATTCACTGCTTGCTAGTAATAAGAATGAACAGTTGTTATTCATGCTTCTGTAAAATGTTGTTGTAAACACTGATGTTGGCATCAAGAGGCCTCTGCGGAAAACTAATCCTAAGACTTCTCCTGATATTCCTTTGTTTCCCAAAGCGATTGATCTAGAATGACAGTGAGATTATTTAAGGTAGAACTGAGCTGATCAAATCTTTTGAGTGAAAAAAGACATTACTTATTTTTTCAATACTGACATCATTAGCAAACTATGATAGTGTGAACATTTATTTACTCTCTGTGGATTTTTTTTCCCCTGGAAACTGTTTTCTTCATTGTTATAAAAATAATTTTAAGAAAATATCTTCTCTACAGTTACAATTTCACCTCTATCTTTATTCTTAACATTTTACATGTTAACATTAGAATAAACATCTGTAAGTATGTACTTTGGGATGTATTTTAGGACTTGAGGAAAAGTAGGAGAAAGAGGTGAACGCCGAACCAGGTATTAAGACCTTTTCTACAGTTGAAGGGAGTACTTTTTTGCCACTCCATCATGTTATCATGTTTGTTTCCCAGCAACACATCTATAGATTTAGGTTTCTTGATTTTTACTCATTTACTTATTTAAACTCTAATTTAGGTGAAGTTTGAATGATGGTTTTAATTTCCCTTTTTATTCCTTCGCTGCCATTCAGCTTCCTGCCAGAATAAGTGACTACTCACCCTTAGAAAAGGCCCAAGATTCAGAAGCATCTATAAAATATTGAAAAACTTTAGTATCTTGTATTTAAATAAATGGTTCTATAATAAGAAACACTGGCAGGGAAGCATGAAATGTGACTTGAGAAAGGAAAAACTACCATGGTTCAAGAAGCTCAAGAAAAAAATCTGTCAAGCTTTTGCCTCTCGCCTCCTCCATTTCTTTCATTTCTTTTTCCTCTCCAGTAACAACTGCTGGAGTGTAACATCCTTTCAGCCAAAACAGGCACTAATAAAGGATGCAAATGGAGCCAAAATCTGCAAGTGAGGCTGAGGCACACTCTTAATGCATAAAAACAATTAATGAAATAAGAAACAGAAGCTGGCTTTGCAATGGGGAGAACAGAGGTAGGGGGAGTGATGTAAAGTGAGGGGACTTGTGATCAGGACTTGGACCACAGCTGCAAGGAAGTAGCTTGGCTGAGGCATTGTTAGGAGTCTCAAATGGAACCTGGATTTGAGAAGGAAGAGGCTTTAGTATGGATAAAATAAAGGTCAGATTTCTAGAAGGCTGGACTTCAAAAAATTGCATGAAATGCAGTCCGACTGGGGAAGGAGGGTGCTGGAAGGAAGATAGATAGATTGCAGGAGCTGAGACAGGATGCATGTGGGGTGGTAATGGGAGGAAAGCATGGACAAGAGAGGTGAGGCAGATAGGAAAATAGCCTCAAAAAAGGAGAAGACATGGATACATTTGGATGGATAGATACTCCCAATTACGTAATCTCAATTTCTTTACATTACTGCACTCCTTACGTATACCTATAGAAGAGACTACAGATATTCACACACATTCATAGAATCATAAAATCATAAAATCATGAAGGTTGGAAAAGACCTCTAGGATCATCAAGTCCAACTGTCAATGCAACACCACCATGCCTCTTAAACCATGCCTTGAAGTGTCACGTCTACATGTTTTTTTAAAAACTCCAGGGATGGTGACTCCACCACCTCTCTGGGCAGCCTCTTCCAATGCCTGACCACTCTTTCAGTAAAGACATTTTTCCTCATATTCAATCTAAATTGCCCCTGATGCAGCTTGAAGCCATTTCCTCTTGTTCTATCCCTAGTGACCAGGGAGAAGAGACCAACACCCACCTCACTACAACCTCCTTTCAGGTAGTTGTAGAGACAAATAAGGTCTCCCCTCAGCCTCCTCTTCTCCAGGCTAAACAACCCCAGTTCCCTCAGCTGCTTCTCATAAGACCTGCTCTCCAGACCCTTCACCAGCTTCATTGCCCTTCTTTGGACACATTCCAGCACCTCAATGTCCTTCTTGTAGTGAGGGGCACAAAACTGCATGCAGTAGTTGAAGTGTGGCCTCACCAGTGCTGAGTACAGGGACACAATCACTGCTCTGCTCGTGTTGGCCTCACTATTGCTGATACAAGTCAGGATGCTGTTGGCCTTCTTGGCCACCTGAGCACACTGCTGGCTCATGTTCCGGCGGCTGTCGATCAACACCCCCAGGTCCTTCTTTGATGGGCAGCTTTCCAGCCACTCTTTCCCAAGCCTGTAGCGTTGCATGGGGTTGTTGTGACCCAAGTGCAGGACCCGGCACTTGGCCTTGTTAAACCTCGTACAACTGGCCTTGGCCCATTGATCCAGCCTGTCCAGGTCCCTCTGTAGAGCCTTTCTACCCTCAAGCAGATCAACACTCCCACCCAACTTGGTGTCGTCTGCAAACTTACTCAGGGTGCTCTTGATCCCCTCATCCACATCATCAATGAAGATATTAAACAAGATTGGCCCCAACACTGAGTCCTGGGGGAACCCCTCTCGTGACTGGTCACCAACTGGATTTAGCTCCGTTCACCACAACTCTCTGGGCTCAGCCATACAGCCAGTTTTTTACCCAGCAAAGGATACATCTGTCTAAGCCTTGAGCTGCCAGCCTCTTTAGGAGGATGCTGTGGGAAACAGTGTCAAAGGCTTTACTAATGTCAGATAGACAACATCCACAGCCTTTCCCTCATCCACTGGGTGGGTCACCCTGTCATAGAATGAGATCAGGTTGTTCAGGCAGGACCTGCCTTTCATGAAGCCGTGCTGGCTGGGCATGATCCCCTGGTTGTCCTGCGCATGCTTGGTGATCTCACTCAAGATGAACCACTCCATAACCTTCCCTGGTACTGAGGTCAGACTGACAGGCCTGTAGTTCCCCGGATCCTCCTTCCAGCCCTTCTTGCAGATGGGCGTCACATTGGCAATCCTCCAGTTGTCTGAGACCTCCCTGGTTGACCAGGACTGCCGGTAAATGATGGAGAGTGACTTGGCAATTCTTAATTGTAAGTCTCAGTGTAAGAAAAAGATTTCTTGCAAAACCAGAAGAGTTTCTGTAGGACTTCCTGGGCTCTCAATAAAACATTATTTTGATCTGTATGATCTTCTGCATCATGTTAACGAAAAAGACAAGAAAACTAACAAGTTTGCTGGGTAATCTAACTTCCCTGCCCCACTTCCTGAAATTTGCTTCTTGCTTACTTCTTCTATTTCTCTGTTTATATACTTAAAAAATTAGTACAAAACCTGCTCTACACTGAAGAGGCATCAAGTTAATGGTAAGTCCATCCTATCTCTATCCCATCGTATTTAAGTCAAGCCAATGTTTATTTATATGGGTTATCTAAGTTACCTTTGAACAGAGTAAGTAGGAGGGGAGGAGGGGTTTTGGAAATGTTAATTAACTGAGAAATTTCATTATAAATAAAATTTTGATAAAGGTGTAAAACCTGGTGTAAAAAAAAGGCTAAAGCTCTGTATTCTTGCAAGAAAAATCTAGCCTTGACTTCTGTTAAAACTGTTACTGTCTGTAGGTTTCAGAACGAACATTCTGAAAAGCTGACAGTGATTTAATGATCTGCTAACTGAGATGTAATACATTGTTATAGAATTTGGAAATACAGACCATTAATTCAGAAGCTCTAGCTGAAGTTTGAATGCCCTACACTTTCTTCCCACTTTGTCTTTTACTTGAATTTGGTGTTATTCGGAAATGTAGACTTCAATCTTTACAGGTTTGCTGGTAATGTAATATTTTATATGTCGTCTAGATGAAAGAGAGTTGTGTCACTTGGTAAAAACATTCATAGATAAATCTTCAGGTTAACAGACACTGAGAAAATTTTGCCAAGTTGCTCCTTTTTGGAAGAAACCAAGCAAGTGTATGTATTTCAGATGTTATTTAACAAATGTGTTGAGAAATCAAATTCAAGGGCTTACTTTGAAATGGATAGTAGAAAGAACCAAGTTTTTCTACTTCCTTTTATGAAAATGATGAATATTCAGTTGTATGAATGAGGAGATTATTATGAGTGGGAGTCATCTCACCTAACTTAAAACGTTTAAAGAAAAATGTGTTGTGGTTTTTTTTCTTCCCCTAGTTGATGACAGCTGTAGAAGATGATTCATCCTATTTCCTTAAATCCCAGTCTTAAGGCTTGTGTTGGCTTTGGCTGGGATAAAGTTAATTTTCTTCATAGTAGCTAGCATGGCACTGTTTTGGATTTGTGCTGGAAACACTATTGATAATACAGGTATGTTTTAGTTTGTGCTGAGCAGAGCTTATGCAGAGTCAAGGCCTTTTCTGCTTCTCACACCACCGCACCAGTAAGCAGGGTGTGGGTGCACAAGGAGTTAAACAAAAAAAAACAAGTGGAAGTGTGCTTATTTCCCTTCAGTGCATCAGAAGGTTCTTGCAAGACCATCTTAGACTAAATTCTTGACTCTTGGTTGCCTTAAGTCATACAAAATGAATGCCTTACCACATCAGTTGGAAAATCCGAGAAGCGTCTTAACCAAAAGACAAAGTAGGCATGACTGGCATTTTCTGTCATCTTTTCTATGATTTAGTTCATATTTTACTTCTGATTACTTTGCTTCTTTCTATGTTGTTCCAACTGACCTTGTTATTTTCCTCTTTAAATTTTTTTTCCACCATACATTTTATTCTTCTTCCCTTCTCAGTTGTTATCCTTTGCCAGTGAGCAATTACTCTGACTCCCCTGTTCACAGAAACCAGTGAGTATACCATGCTTCTCCTAAGATACAACACACTGTAATTCATGTAATCTTTAGATGGGTATGGTCACTGTGATATATTACATATTAAGCTATATCAGATATATGTCTGGCAAAATGCATACCTAAAATGGCATTTTCCATTTAACTTTGCTTGTCTTCATGAATGTTAGCCGAAACAATGTTCTGTCACATTCCATTAAAAATTACCTGTTAAGTGTATTTAAGATTGTATATGACCTTCCTCTAACTGGCTCCCAGGAGCCAAGAGCTATGCAATAGTAAGTCTACACTCTTTTTGAGTAACAAAGTTAAAGACTTCAGCTCTGTAATGTTCTGAATGAGTGCTCTAACTAGTATAGGAATATACAGGTGTTTAACTTTGAGCCAAAGCTCTATGAGGGAGTAACTTGTGACGCAAGAAGATCATTGCAGGAAATTGAACAGAATATATATCCTTTCATTGCAGTCCTAAAAGAGTTTACTTTTCTGATGGCAGGGCTTTTTGAGACAGACTCAGAAGTCTTTTCAAAGTACAGGGGGAACACTGTGGCATAAAATGGAGGATCCCATGTGTTAGGGCGACTATTGTTGCACTGGAAATCCCCCTGCATTTGTGTTTAGATTACGCTTAGACAAAGGGAACGTGGTTCTTCATGGCTAGGATATTGGGTGATATATCAAGTGATAGTTATTTGTATTAGAAAACTGTGATAGAAAACTTCAAAATTTACACAATTTTTTTAAAAAAAATACTGATAATGTACCATATGTTGTCTTCTTATTCTTTTTTTCTCAGAACAAATGTTTAATACACTTTGTGTCTTCATTACTCAGATATCAAGTGCTACCTTTGTTTTCATAGAAACAAACAATCTATTCTGTTATTCAACATCCAGACTCACTCAGAAATACATCCTGGACTTTCTGTATAAGCAACTTTAGCTTTAAAATATTAGATTAATCTTGACTTGAAGGTGAAGCTTCATTAAACCCATCTGTGAATTATTGAGACAGAAAATGCTTCTCCTGAACTGATATTCCTCACATCATGATAAAGTCTTGATCCTCTTAGGGTTGCTGTGAATCTCTAAAATAAACACAGATCAGACCTAAAGATTTTTTCTACAATCTAGCATATTTCACTGAATAAAATATGAATATATGCATACCATGAATTTTTCTTTCCAGTTTAAAAAATGTCTCTTTAAAATTACATTAGCAAGAAAATCAAAATCATACTCATCGACATACAAATTATGCTATATCTGCAAAGTGCATAATCTCTGAACAACTCTACAGATACTTTGAGTTTTGATTTTGAGCAGAGTTATTCCCAAAATATTAATAAATAAAAAATGATCTACTATTATTAGGAGTAGCACAAACCAGGATGTTGTGCTATGTAAGTACTAAGGGGATGTCATACCAGCATCAAAGTTACTGAGAGACGTGAAAAAGAAATCTGATAGAAAATACGAACTTTTTAGCAGTGCTTTGTGTATACTAATTTCTCTCTTCATTAGCCTTATTATTCATAGTACAAAAATAGAAGATAAAGAAGCCAGGGAAGAATGCGGAAGAGGAAAATAGAAAACACCTTATTTCCCCCTTTCCCAAAATAAAACACAGAAAAAAGAAATTTTTAGTAAGAATTAATTACTCAAGATATTCTGCTGTCGTGGTTTAGCCCCAGGCAGCAACCAATCACCACACAGCTGCTCACTTACTCCCCTCTCCAGTGGGATGGGGGAGAGAATCAGAAGGGTAAAAGTGAGAAAACTCATGCCTTAAGACAAAGACAGTTTAAAGGTAAAGCAAAGCAGTAATAGTAATAGTAGTAGTAGTAGTAGTAATAATAATAATAACAACAATAATAATATAATGAAAAGGAAAAGCAAAAGCCGTGAGTACAAGAAAAGCAAAACAAGGAATTCATTCACTACTTCCCACTGGCAGGCAGGTGTTCATGCACCCCCAGGAAAGCAGGGCTCCATCACGCGTAATGGTTACTTAGAAAGACAAATGCCATCACTCTGAACACCACCCCCACCTCCCCTCCCTTCTTCCCCCAGCTTTATATATAGGGCATGACGTCATATGGTATGGAATACGTCTTTGGTCAGTTTGGGCCATCTTGGCTGTGCCCCCTCCCCTCTTACCTTCTTGTGCCCCTGGCAGAGCATTGGAAGCTGGAAAGTCTTTGACTAGTGTAGGCACTACTTAGGGACACTCAGCCACTACTTAACAACAACTAGAACATCAATGTGCCATCAGCACTATTCTCATACCAAATCCAAAACACAGCCCTATACCAGTTACAGTGAAGAAAAATTAACTCTATGTCAGCCAAAACTAGGACAGCTGTTTAACTTGCTTTTTTAAAATAATCAAATTCTGATGGATTGAAAGATACTGCATGGTTGTAGAAAAAAACCTAGATAGATCTCTGAGCTGGATATTTTCAAGAGAAAGGATTTGGCTTTTGATAATTGAACCTGAGATGTTCTAGCCATCAAGAAAATCATTGGCATTGGCACTGGTTCTAGGCTGCATGGTTGATTACACAGTGAAGTAAGAGGGCAGATTAATTAGATGTTTCAAAACATTTCCAGATTTCCTTATGATAGGAAAATTATTTTTAATATGAGATTATCATTATTATATCTTTCAAAAATTATTTACCTCATTTAAGAACATAAATTATAGTCTGTTACTTTACTTCATAATTAAATGCTCTCAGATTTATTTCCAGGCCTAATTTTTAGTAATTATGTTACATTTCAGTAGCTATTGTCCTATATCTTACATTTGTGCCTTTGAACTTTAGTAACATCTCTGTGAGGTAATTCCTGAATAAAGCCTCTGCAGATAAGAACATTTCCTAATCTATCCATTAAGGAAAGGAAAGAAATTAAGAACTCTTACTTTGTTCTCCCTCCAAAATCTAATATTATGACCTAATGATAATCTTTCATCTTGACAACTGCAATCATCTCTTCCTGGCTTTTACAAGTTACCACCTTGCTTCCCTGTTCAGATGTCCCCCTCCAGGAAGATCTTACCTATGTACTGCTTTGACCAGTCACAAAAAGGTCCTGTAAGATCTAGCAAGGACAAAACTATGAGGCCCTTACAGAAATATAATGAAGTTTTATTATGGCTATTCTAAAATACATATAACACAGAAGAATATTACATTCCTTTAAAAAGTCTAAAAGTAACAAAGTTGAAATAATGGAATAGAGTCTATCATTCACAAAATATCTTTCAGGTATTGTTTTTGTTTTACTGATTTTCTTTCCCCTTCACTTAAGGAAGGGACTTCTTAAGGAAAGACTTCAGAATAAATTAGACTAAGATCAGGAAAAGCAATTTTAAAGCTTCTGCTAAAAATATGTTTTTATAGCTAATGCTGTTAAGGATTTTTTTCAATAATCCTTCAAATTAAACTCAAATCAGTATTTTTTTGTGTTTAAAAAACTTTTCAGTTTCATTCTTTTATTGTAAAATGAAGTTCAAGGCTGTTGAAATTCCTGCTTCTGTAGCTTAGATGAAAATCCTAATTTGAAGTAAATTCTAATTTGAAATTCAAACTAAAAGTAGTATATTTTTAAAAAGTTACTGGCAGACGTAAACAGTCTATCTCACCCTTTTCAAAACATTGTTAAATGAAAATACTTTTTCACTAAAAGTTAAAGGATGCCATGTGCAGCAAGTTAATGAGTGAATATTCAGTATCCTAATCACAACATTAATTTCTTATATTGACATACTTGGTGTGGTTTTTTTCTTGCATAAATGTAGCCTAAGTCAGTCGAACAAGGACATTGTCATAGTCTGTGGAGTGAAATAGTTAATTCCAATATAAAATTGGAATCCTTCCTTGACTTGCTGCTTATTAACAGAGAGGACCTCATGAGTGAAGTGGAGATTGGGGGCTGCCTTGGCAACAGAGACCATGAAACAGTCAAGTTTAAAATCTATGGTGACAGGAGGAAAGCTGCCAGTAAGACCTCAGCTCTGGACATGAGGAGAGCAGACTTCGGGTTGCTCAGGGAACTGCTTAGTAAGGTTCCCTGAGAAAAAGCTTTTGAAGGTGCTGGGGTCCATCAGTGCTTGTCAGTTTTTAAGTACCACCTCCTAAAAGCACAGGATCAGGCAAAGTAAAGTGTAGGAAGTCAAGCAGGCAAGGCAAAAGTCCAGCTTGGCTGAGCAGGCATATTCTTGAAATAAGGAGAAAAAGAAAGTATATGGCCAGTGGAAGCAAGGTCAGGAATCGTGGGAGGATTATAGCAATGCTGTTCACCACTGCAGGGAGGAAATAGGTGAGGCCAAAGCTCAGGTAGAGTTGAAGCTGGACAATACTGTGAAGGACAATAAGAAGGGCTTTTTAAAATACATTAATGGCAAAAGGCAGGCTAGAATTAACATTGGCCGGTTGCTTGGTGAGAATGGTCACCTCACAAGCAGGGACATATATAAGGCAGAGACTTTTCATGCTTTCTTCACCTTGGTCTTCAACACCGAGAGTGGGCTCAGGGACCCCCAGAGCCCTGGGCTAGTGAACCATAACTGTGGGAATGATAAACTCCTACTAAACCCTGAACTTGTGCAGGACTTGCTGCTCCAGCTAGATCCCTATAAGTCGATGGGTGTCATGGTTTTAGCTGGGATAGAGTTAATTTTCTTCACTCTAGCTGGTATAGTGATGTGCTTTGAAATTAGCAGGGTAAAAAAAACCCTGTTGAGATAACACACAGATGTTTAGGCTGTTGCTGGGTAGCGCTTATACTAGTCAAGGACATGTCCAGCCTCCCATGCTCTGCTGGGTGCACAAGAAGCTGGTAGGGGAGGGGGCACAGCTAAGAGAGCGGATTCAAACTGACCAAAGGGATATTCCAGATCATGTAACGTCATGCCCAGTATGTTACCTGGGAGGGGCTGGCCGGGGGAGGGGGGAAGCAATCGCGGCTCGGGGACGGGCAGCGTCGGTCGGCGGGTGGTGAGCAGTTGTATCATTTGTGTTTCCGTGGGGTTTTTTTCCTGTTTTCCCTTTCCCTTCCTTTTCCCTTTTTATTATATTAACATTATTGTCATTATTATCATAATCATTTATCATTATCATTTTATTGTAATCATTAAACTGTGCTTATCTCAACCCACAAGTTCTTTTGCTCGTCCGATTCTCTTCCCCATCCCACAGGGGTGGGGGGGGTGAGCGAGTGGCTGCGTGGTGTTCAGTTGCCAGCTGAGGCTGAACCACGACAATGGGGCATGATGGGATTCATCTCAAGGTACTTAAAGAGCTGGCTGATGTCATAATAAGATCTCTATCAATGATTTTTCAATGCTCTTGTGAATCTGGAGAGGTCCCAGTTGACTGGAAGCTGTCAAATGTTGTCCCAATCTTCAAGAAGGGCAACAAGGATGACCCCGGTAACTTTAAGCAATTGCCTGATGGGTCAGATCAAAGGCTCATAGTAAATGGGGTTACATCGAGCTGGTGGCCAGTCAGTAGTGGGGTTCCACAGGGATCCATCTCATGGCCAGGACTTTTTAATCTCTTTGTGAATGACTTGGATGCAGGACTTGAAGGAATACTAATTAAGTTGGCTGATGACACAAAAATGGGAGGAGCTGTTGACACTCTCAAGGGCAGAGACGTCCTGCAGCAAGGTCTGGACAGACTGGAGAGCTGGGCAATCACCAAATGTATGAAGTTTAAGAAGGGCAAGTGCCGGATTTTGCACCTGGGGCACAGCAACCCTGGATGTGCACACAGACTGGGGAATGAGAGGCTGGAGAGCAGCTCTGCAGAGAGGGACCTGGGGGTTCTGGTCGATGGCAAGTTGAGCATGGGCCAACAGTGTGCCCTGGCAGTGAAGAGGGCCAACCAAGTCCTGGGTTGCATCAAGCCCTGCATTGCAGCCAGTCGAGGGAGGGGATTGTCCCGCTCTGCTCTGCACTGGTGCGGCCTCACCTCAAGTGCTGTGGGCAGTTTGGGGCGCCACAGTGCATTAGGGATATAAAGCTACTAGAGAGTGTCCAGAAGAGGGCCACAAAGTTGGTGAAGGGTTTAGAGGAGAAACTGTATAAGAAGCAGCTAAAGTCACTTGGTTTATTCAGCCTGGAGTAGAGGAGGCTCTCTGGTGACCGATGACAGGACCCGAGGGAATGGAAGGAAGATGTGCCAGGGGAGGTTTAGGTTGGATCTTAGGAAAAGGTTCTTCACCCAGAGGGTGGTGGAGCCCTGGAACAGGCTCCCCAGGGAGGCAGTCACGGCACCAAGCTTGACAATATTCAGGAAGAACTTGGCCAACTCCCTCAGAAATATAGTGTGAATTTGGGTTTGTCCTGTGCAGGGACAGGAGTTGGACTTGATGATCCTTATGGGTCCCTTCCAACTCAGGATATTCTATGATTCTATGAAAATTTACTTCAATGCAGAATAGCAGTCAAAGATAGGATACATCAATAAAACCAGGGCTTATTTCTTTAAATCTAATATATTCACAGACTCACAGAATGGTAGGGGTTGGAAGGGACCTCTGGAGATCACCTCGTCCAACCCCCCTGCTTGAGCAGGGATATCCAGAGCAGGGATCACAGGACCTCATCCAGGCAGGGTTTGAATGTCTCCAGGGAAGGGACTCCACAGCCTCCCTGGGCAGCCTGTTCCACTGCTCTGGCACCCTCACAGGAAAGGAGGTTTTTTTCTCATATTGAGGTGGAACTTCCTGTGTTCTTGTTTGTGCCCATTGCCCCTTGGCTGGTCATTGGGCACCACTGAAAAGAGTCTAGTCCCATCATCCTGACACCCACACTTTAGATATTTATAAGTGTTGATGAAATCCCCCCAGTCTTCTCTTCTCCAGGCTAAACAAACCCAAGTCATAAGCCTTTCCTTAGAAGGGAGATGCTCCAGTCATCTTCGTAGATCTCTGCTAAACTTGCTTGAGCAGTTCCCTGTCCTTTTCTAGGTGCCTTTGTTTAGGCAACTGTATCCCATCCTCATGTCTGGCTCTGGCTCTGGCTCCTTCTGGTTAGTGGTCTGTCCAACAACTTTCTATATACAAAGAAACTACAGTTTTTGTTCAAGGAGTAAGTTTTGTGCTTTCTCAATGAACATTTCATATCCTTCCTAATAATTTGTCTATGCTTTATGTATATTTGCTTCTAAATAAAAATTCCAGGATGAAATATTGACCAAGTACAGGAAAATTTGTGGTTTATACCTTTGCGGTGTATTTCTGGTCTTTCTACTCCAGCTTTCTTGGAGATCTCAACACACAAATCCCAGGTAAAATGATTATACGAATCTATTAAAAATATATATATAAGGTTGTTCTATGACCAGAATTCAAACATTTGTGTTTAATGCATGTGACAGAATTCTGTAAAATAAAAAAGCAAAACTTGTCAGCCTTGCACATGTTGCCATTTTATTTATTTATGTCAAGTAGAAGTTTGTGTCTTTTTATTTTAATATACTTCCCTGTATTCCTCTCCATATCAAACCACAAGTTTTCCAGAAGAGGTATTAATAATTTAATTTCTATTTATAATATATAGATTAACAGAATGAAAATATATTATAAATTACATTCAAATTCAGACAGACATGGCACGTGATTGAAAAGCAGTGTGATATAAATACAGAGGCATGAAATATGTATCTTTGGAACACTTGCAACTTTTCTGTGCAACTTGTATTTCAGGGCAGAAGAACTTGTGAACTCCTTTCTTTCTGTACAAAAGTGAAGATGTTCAGAAGAATTTGGGTTTTATGTTAAGCTCTGTCAAACACTGGGACCACCACTACTTTTCTGTGCTTGTCTTTGAAACATCTTGTACCCTAAACATTTATCTCTACTTACAAGGCACTCATCTATGCAAAGAACATACTCTAACACAATGATTAAAATTACTCAAGTGTAGTCCCTGTAGAAATGGGGGAGAAACCCCCCCAAAAAACAATAACAAAAACAAATAAACAAACAAAACAACAAAAGAAAACACCAACCTTGCAAGAAACTGATCAATTATAATAAACTTTTGCAAAATGAAACTGAAAAAAACCCACCCACAGCTGAAAAAAAAAGTTTAGAGAGGTAACTTGGAATTTGTTTCTAGGACCATCTTAGTGCACTGAGCTATTATATTAATATTTTTTGTGAAGAATTTCAGTTCTTTTGTGCACATTATATCTATGACATATTTTAAAAGTAAATAAGCTGAAAAGTAGATTATTATCAATGGTGTTACTGACTTGAATAGGATAGTTGACATGATTTAAGATTGCTCTAAATTGACATTTTTCATGTTTAGTGTTTATATTATAAAATAACGAGGTATTGATTTTCTTTGCTTTGCTTTTCCAAGCCATATATGTTGTTTTTTACAGGGAAGTCAGAATACAGCTACCATAAATACTAGAAGACATATATGTCTTAGGATTTTAAATATTAATTCTATTTATAATTGCATAATATTTTCATGTAACAAAAAATAATTTGCCCATTAGATGTGCAATTCTACATGGTGGGGAAAAACATGGAAGTATTAGCAGCCTAGAAGTTACAATCCTGATTGGGTTTTTGTGGTTTTCCTCTCCTCTGGAAAATAAAGCATTACTTTTGTTTCCATTCTTATAGGAAATGACCAGAGATTTCTAACAAGCCATTTCAATCAAAATTCTCTTCCATTTCTTGTTATGTATTCCACATGGATTGTCATGGAATAAGTCTAGTTAATATGTCCTTCCCTATTGCTTTTTCATTCTGGGTGCTCATTGACCTGGTGTTCCTCATGTAGTGAGCAATCAAACAGCAGATTTTGTTCTGTTCACAGACAGTCGACACTGTGAGATTATTAAAGAAAAGGATGTTAAACTACCAAAATTTTCAACATATTCCTCATAATGTAGTCATAATTGCCATCCTGTAGTTCCCTCCAATATATTACAAAAAGACTACATCTCTGCTTGAAATATTTTAGTTCATTATGGATGATTAATAGAGTGATTACAGCTCGTACTTGAAGGCTGACATTTGAAATCTCATTGCTGTGTCATCTTTAAGGAAAGAAATTATTCTCATAAATTCTCAATATGTTTACCATTATATCTCTGAGTCACTTACTATACCAAATCCTGTCTATATTCCAGAAGTCCAGTGCAGTATTACTTTGATTTAGCTCCTTCAGAGCATGCTGTATACTCATAATTATAAAGTTCAAATGCGTAAGGTAACTGACTCCTTTTGGAACAGGAAATCTCAGTTCAATAAAGCCTATGTATTAAAAGCTGTATATGATTGTTTTTCTCATGTGCAGGTAATGAAAAGACATTGTGTGTTTCACATCATATGAACATGTGTAAGTCTATGTGCATAGACTTCCTATGCAAGACAGAAAGCATCCCAGCATCCTGAAGGAATTGGCTGATGTAGTTGCCCAAACACTGTCGATGATATCTGAAAAGCCATGGCGGTCAGGTGAAGTCCCCAGTGACTGGAAAAAGGGAAACACTGTGCCCATCTTTAAAAAGGGTAGGAAAGGGCACCCGGGGAACTACCAACGTGTCAGCCTCACTGCTGTGCCTGGGAGGATCATGGAACAGATCCTCCTAGAAACTATGCTTAGGCACATGGAGGACAGGGAGGTGATTTGAGGTAGCCAACATGACTTCACCAAGGACAGGTCTTGCCTGACCAACCTAGTGGCCTTCTATGATGGAGTGACTACATCAGTGGAGAAGAGAAGAGCTGCAGGTGTCCTTGAAGATGTCCTTGCTCACTGCAGGGCATTTAGACTAGATGACCTCTAATGATCCCTTCCAACCTAAACCTTTCTATGATCTATGACTTACTGATATCCTCTGATATCTTTAGGCAAAAATTCCAATAAAACAATGGAATGAATAATTAGAATCAATAGAAAGGCTGCTTTTTGTCTTCTGTGTTTGTATTATTATCAATATATTTTTCTCAGAAAATGTTTTATATAAAGAAGTATCTCTATTTCTTTAAATATAATTGCTCTTTTCACTTACTTAAACTTGTAGGATCATTATCGTATTCCTGAGTTTTGATTCACTAAAGCTCACTAGAAAAATCAGATAATTTCTTTTAGTCTGCTTTCCCAAGACAACACAAATCTACTTTGCATTCATAGAGTGTGTCCAACTATTTGTTATTTCCTTCTCTCAAGTAATTTTCAAATATGAATATCTATACAGAGGATAATTGATCTCAGTGAGTAGAATCCTATGATATAAATTCACTTCTGTATAGCTATCAGAGAATATCTCAGAGGGGGGAGTCAGGGGTAAAAAATGAATAAATTTCAAACCTCTTAAAACATCTGTCAGCCCCAAGACACTTACCCAGTGTGGTGCTCTGGCCCCTCTGTACTTGACTGCGAATACTGTTCAGCTGCATTGGCAGCTCCTACGTAAGCATGTTGCACATTTCACACCATCCTTCTCTGCTTCACCAGAGGGACGCCAGCCACACTAGAGGGAAAGACTGTAGTAACATGAACAAAACTTCCAGTGCTAGCTTCATATCTCTTTGTTCAGCAAAGATAAAACAGGGCTTCAACAACTTCCCATGTCAGAAAGGCCAAGAGAACAATCTTTCCCAATAGCTGTAGTTTGCACCTTAGAGTGATGTTTTCCATGTCTCATTAGTGCAGGAAGGACAGTTGATCTACCTGGGCAACTGATGTAAAGGTAAAATTCATCAAGAATAAAAATGTTTTCTTTGTGTAGGGCAGACTGTGAGGTAGTAGATTGTAGAACAAGCTATGCATGCTAGATGAGATAGTCTTAAAGAGCTCCAATATTGGCTGTGGGATTATTGTTACCTGACTTTAACCAGCTAGAAGTTAACATCTGGGTTTTGCTAGTCATTTAGGCTCTTTTATATTCAATTAAAAAGGACAAACACTCTCATAATGAGATTCATCCACTCATCTTAGATGTCTTGATGGAATAAACTCCACTGAAAAGTGATTCACTTCTCTTCATCGACCACAGAAGGATCTTATATGACTAATTTAGTGTAAGTGATAGTTTTAACATTATTTTACTTTAACAAGATGAATACAGAAGTAAAGTGAGAGGAAAAAATAACCATGATTTAGTCTATACTCAACCTTGGCTCATACTATACCGTCATATAATTTTGTAATTAAGGCCTATAAGCACAGAAGTTTATGGGTCTTTAGTCTATACATGTAATGGGTCTTTATAGTTGATTTCTCCATACTTGGGAAATTGTCAGTATTTCTGTTATTGCACATACAGATAGTACAGTTTCTAGTCCAAATGGCTTTTAAGCCTCTATTTAAGGAGTAGAATCCAGATTACTACTGAACTGGGATAAATAAATGTTCTCCTTTGAACAAAAATTTTGCTTAGCGTGATTACTGGAATGAATTTGTGTGGATCCTGTCTATGCTTCTGGATTTGAAAAAGCATCTGGGACTGAGCTGCATGAAATATTTATCTAGAAACTTGAATCCATCTAATATACCTTGCCAAACCTACAAATATCAGTCCAGAACCATGATAGCTGGCAGAATTTATGTGATGCTATTTCTAGACACTGAAGAAATCTCCAATTTCATCCGTAGGAGTTGGCCCAGGGCCTGCCACTATGATTTCATTCTGCAATATCCATTTTCTTTAGTCTAAACAAACCAGTGTGCTCAGCCCAAGTCATACAGTGCAGAGTTCTGTAGCACAGTTTTTACATCCATTCATGCAAGCTCTTTTCCAGTATTCAGTCCATTGAGAGTTTAACCCTATGTTGGATACATTTTTCATTTTATGCCTTTTGTTTTCAGCTTGTGGAGCAGTGAGGCACCCTTGTATCATCTAGACCAGCTTCTTGGATAGTAATGATAAAATAAGCCTTCCACAGAATAATTTTGGTGTACATTAAAACTTATTTATCAGAGGAAAAATAATCCAATTAGAATAAATTATGAAGAATCAACTGTAATATTTGTTAAGAAGAATCAATAGTTAATTGTAGAAGAAAATTGGGAACCAACAGGGAGATTCAGAAAGACTGCTTATGTTAACAGAATAAGAAAATGTTTTTTCCAGCAGTGTTCTGGTGGGGAACATAAGAAGATTTTATTTGTCAAGGATTTTGTAGTAATTGAACTACCATATCATAAAGTCTCGATGGATATATTACACAGAAAGATCTTGGATGTGAGGATCCATAGTGAAGTCCAAAGAAAGTATGATATCCATTTTTCCTTTTTCTTATTAAAGCTTCTTAATAATTTTGAGGACCCTCAGCACTTATAAGGCATTAAACAAGGATTGACAAGAGGCAGTGCTATCATGTCTCTGACTTTTTATAAGGATATTTTATGGTTTTGCATGCAACTCATTCAGCCTTCAGATTCCATAAGAATCTTAGCTTTTATTAGAAAGATCAAATTTAATATCATGACTGAGGTGAAATATGTCAAGGACATTCTGAAAACTGAAAAACCAACCGGAGAATAAAAATTCCCCCAGATGTATAATTTAAATAAAAAAAAATATCCAGGACTTCTGTGTCATACAGAGACCCAAGTCATAGTCATAAGTCTTGAAATTGACAATACTGACAAAGTCTTTCACTTTTCTTCTTCTTCCAGAGGCTTGGGGAGAAATAGCTAGATTCATTTGCAAGCTGGGAGTCATAGTTCTAAACCTTTTTTCGTTTTCTACTGTCTCTCATACACAGTAGTGATTCCTACTCACATCCTTTTTTTCCATATACCATCTCCTCTCTCTCCTTTTCTGGATGATTTGCTTTCAATCAGTTACCTTAGAAGTGCTACGTTTTCACTTTTCTCTACCCTAAATTAAACTAAACTCTTTCTATATAATGAGACAGTGAGAAGAAGAGGGGGATATTTTTTTTCTGACTTCTATAAATTTGCCTGAAACATTTAAGGAACCATAAGGTCTTGTTTCTATTACATGAGATTAATTTTATTTTTATTTTTTTGCTTAACTTCTTTAGTATGTCTATCAAACTGTGAAGAGCTGTCAGTGCTATCAAACCTCCAAGCTAGTCTTATAAAGCTGTAAATTTTATGGAGCTTTACAGAGTGTAACTGAACTAATTTTAATACTGGCAGTGCAAAGTTCTTAAAATGCTCTTCAGAATGGGGGGATGATTAATTATAATCACATCTGATTTCCCGGCATAATCTTCACATAGTGTGTTTTATTAGTTTTGCATGTTAAATCAGGCTATAAAGCCAAAGGAACATGGTCTGGGAGGATTATACTTTCAAATTTTGAGTCCTTCAGAATCTCCAAACTGCAGTGCTCCTGACAGTCACCCAAAAGTGCATCTTCTGTCATTCTTCTGTCACATAATTTACTCTGGGTATATAGTACCAAGCCAAACGAAATGTTTAAATTGCTGTTATATAGCAGTGATGAACTGGCAGCACACATCAGCCAATTCCTGCTTCCTTGTTTTTGGTGTCAAGCAAATATATAGCCCAAATGAAATTGTCAATTCCTATCATCTGGAATGGCACAATCACACCTTTTGGTTACTTGGCAAGATGCAGCATAATAACAGACCCTAATCATTCCACTGTGCTTACATTCAATATACCAATTTCTCTTGACTTATGTTATTAATATACGGAAAATTGCATAGAAGAGAAAAAAAAAAGGAGAAAGAGGTAGGAGGAGGCACTACATATCCGCAGAGTGCTGAGCAGGGACAGGATTCAGCTGCCAAGGGAGCAAGACTGTCTATGCTTAGAGAGGGAAGTGTCTGGGGGACAGCATGATGGGGGAGGCTTTCACATATCCTCTGTGAATGCTGCATGACCAAGGCCCATCTCAAGTGCCTGTAGGCAAATGTAGGCAGGATGGGAAACAGGATAATGTGAAGTTCTCCATGATATTCTACTTCACTCAGTTGCTGCCTGTACGTTTATCTCTTATTTTTCCTCCAGCACTTGCAGAAAACGCTTGGAAAAACAAGTTGAGCATGAGTCAGCACTATGTCATTGCAACACACAAGTCCAAAGAATTAATGGCTGTATTAGCAAAAAAAAAAAATTAATTAAGGATAGTAAAAATCAACAGAACAAAACAACTAAAAAACACTCACACTTGAAACCCTGTAATAAAACTCTAATGACATTATTGACAGGGGAAAAATAAGAACTTACCATAAAAGCAGAGCAATGTCAGTATGTCATGAATCTGCTAAAGACACAGTCAGAAAATAGTGTTGGAGGTTTTCCACGATAACATTTACAGAGTACTTTGACATACAGTAAAGAGATGCCTTTTGCCCTTTAAGATTGTTCTTATTTTAGAGAACATGTAAACTTGTGTGAGGGAGCTGAAAAATACCTGAGGAAAAGTTAAAGAATTTCCTGCTAAAGTTCCTGTTAATGGAATAATGTTACCTTTTTCTTCTGAAAACCCTTTTCTGAATGATTCTTTTGATGTTCTTTGGCTCTGATGAATTTTGTAAGAATGTCTGTGCAGCAATGCTATAAAAATAACAGGAAATCATGGAATGGTGCAATCCTGTTTGAACACCTCAGCATCATTTAGTCAGTACAGCCTTACATTGTTTATGGAGATACTTTTTGGCAACATCTGCTCTTAAAGGAAAAAAAACACTAAAAGCTTGTGTAAACCTTTTCCTCAAATATGGAAATTTCTTCTGAAGAAGGTGATCTAAAATTCAGGAGTTATATTCAGTATCTTGTAGGACAAGCTTTTGCAGAGATAGGAGCTTTTGGTCCTCCCACATACTCAATAGGGTAGGACACTTTATTCTTTCTTCCTCAGCACTGGAGGCTCTAAAAATATAAGAAATTGAGTGTTAAGATACCTTCAGGATATGGTTGATGAAGTTTCCTGAAACTAACACTGTCACTGAAGAACTTCTAAGTCTTGCAGAGCAAAAGCAAACCCTCTTCTAATCTATCTTCTGTCACTTTTTGTGGTTTGTACTCTCTGTAATGCTTGGAATAAATGGAAAAATGCAGAGATAAAATAATACTTGTATGATAAATATTTCTTCTCATAATGATTCTAGAATATGTGACGGCAGGCTTAAAAATAATACAGAAAACATGTAAAAGTTATGGATATCACTGGTGTCACCTTAGGAATTTTGAAAGAAATTTACCTTGGAGGGGTAGAAAAACAGGGAGTCAAATAAAATTAAGCATCAAATAAAGGAACAGTAAAACAAAGACAGAGTTTCTGTCAGCCTTGTATAGCTAAAAAATATGTTTGTCACATGACATACAATGACACTACACAATGATATAATTAGTATTAAGATTAAGAATGAATACGACACCAAGCTGAGCAGTGCAGCTGACATGCCTGAGGGACAGGATGCCACCCAGAGGGACCTGGACAAATTGGAGAAGTGGGCCCATGGGAACCTCATGAGGTTCAACAAGGCCAAGTGCCAAGGTCCTGCACCTGGGTTGGGGAAACCCCCAGTATCCGTACAGGCTGGGGGTTGAAGGGACTGAGAGCAGCCCTGCTGAAAAGTACTTGGGGGTACTGGTGAACAAAAAGCTGGACATGAGCTGACAATGTGCACTCGCAGCCCAGAAGGCCAACCGTATCCTGGGCTGCATCAAACGCAGCGTGGCCAGCAGAGCGAGGGAGGTGACTCTGCCTCTCTGCTCTGCTCCGGTGAGGCCCCACCTGCAGGGCTGCATCCAGCTCTGGAGCCCTCAGCACAGGAGAGACATGGACCTGTTGGAGCGGGTCCAGAGGAGGCCACAAAAATGATCAGAGGGATAGAATACCTTTCCTATCAGGACAGGCTGTGAGAGTTCATAGAATCATAGAATAGTGCCATGGTTTGAGCTGGGATAGAGTCAATTTTCTTCACTGTAGCTGGTATAGTGCTGGTTTTTTGATTTAGTATGAGAATAATGTTGATAACACACTGATGATGTAGTTGTTGCTAAGTAGTGCTTACACTAGTCAAGGACTTTTCTAGCTTCCCGTGCTCTGCCGGGTGCACAGGAAGCTGGAAGGGGACGGGGTACAGCCCAAACTGTGCCAAATGGATATTCCATCCCATATGATGTCATGCCCAGTATATTAACTAGGGGGAGTCAGTTGTGGGAAGCAGTGATCATGGCCTGGGGACCAGCGCCATCAGTCGGCAGGTGGTGAGTGGTTGCATGACTTGATTGTTTTTTTCACTCCTCCCAAGGTTTCACCTCTCATTATTTCACTTTCATTATTATTGTCATTATTATTATTACTACTATTATTGTTACTATTACTATTACTGTTATTATTGTTTTGGTTTAATTATTAAAATGTCGTTATCTCAACCCGTAAGTTTTCTTACTTTGGCCTTTCTGATTCTGTCCCCCATCCCACAGGGGTGGGGGGAGCGAGCGAGCAAGCTGCTGCATGGTGCTCAGTTGCTGACTGGAACTAAACCAAAACAAACAGTTTGAGTTGGAAGGGACCTTTAGAGGTCATCTAGTCCAAGCAACCTGCAGTGAGCAGAGACATCTTCAACTACATCAGGTTGCTCAGACCCTGTCAAACCTGACCTTGAATGGTTCCAGGGTTGGGGAATTTACCACCTCTCTGGACAACCTGTTCCAGTGTTTCACCACCCTTACGGCAAAAAAAAATTATTTTTTACATGTAAATGTAAGTGTAAATTTATCCTCCTTTAGTATAAAACCATTGCCCCTTGCCCTGTCACAACAGGCCTTGATAAGAGGTTGCCCATACCTTTCCCGCAGACCCCCTTTAAGTACTGAAAGGCTGCAATAAGGTCTCGACACAGACTTCCCTTCTCCAGGCTGAACAACCCCACCCCTCTCAGCCTGTCCTCACAGCAGAGGCGCTCCAGCCCTCGGATCATTATTGTGGCCTCCTCTCAACCCACTCCAACAGGTCCATGTCTCTCCTGTGCTGAGGGCTCCAGAGCTGGACACAGCCCTGCAGGTGGGGTCTCACCGGAGCAGAGCAGAGAGGCAGAGTCACCTCCCTCGACCTGCTGGCCACGCTGCGTTTGATGCAGCTGAGGATATGGTTGGCCTTCTGGGCTGCGAGTGCACATTGTCAGCTCATGTCCAGCTTTTTGTTCACCAGTACCCCCAAGTACTTTTCGGCAGGGCTGCTCTCAGTCCCTTCAACCCCCAGCCTGTACGGATACTGGGGGTTTCCCCAACCCAGGTGCAGGACCTTGGCACTTGGCCTTGTTGAACCTCATGAGGTTCCCATGGGCCCACTTCTCCAATTTGTCCAGGTCCCTCTGGGTGGCATCCTGTCCCTCAGGCATGTCAGCTGCACCGCTCAGCTTGGTGTTACCTGCAAACTTGCTGAGGGTCCACCCTATCCCACTATGTCATTCAAGAAGATATTATCAGTACTGGTCCCATTAAGGACCCCAGAGGGACTTGTCACTGATCTCCATCTGGACGTTGAGCCATTGACCACTATCCTCTCGATGCGACCATTCAACCAGTTCCTCAACCACCGAACAGTCCACCCATCAAAACCATATCTCCCCAGTTTAGAGAGAAGGATGCTGTGGGGGACTGTGCCAGAGGCCTTTCAAAAGTCCAGAGGGAGACATCTGCAGCTCTTCCCTTCTCCACTGATGTAGTCACTCCATCATAGAAGGCCACTAGGTTGGTCAGGCAAGACCTGTCCTTGGTGAAGTCATGTTGGCTACCTCAAATCACATCCCTGTCCTCCATGTGCCTAAGCATAGTTTCTAGGAGGATCTGTTCCATGATCCTCCCAGGCACAGCAGTGAGGCTGACACGTTGGTAGTTCCCCGGGTGCCCTTTCCTACCCTTTTTAAAGATGGGCACAGTGTTTCCCTTTTTCCAGTCACTGGGGACTTCACCCGACCGCCATGGCTTTTCAGATATCATCGACAGTGTTTGGGCAACTACATCAGCCAATTCCCTCAGGACTCTGCGATGCATCTCATCAGGTCCCATATACCTGTGTATATCGAGGTTCCTCAGGTGGTTATGGACTTGATCTTCCATTACAGTGGGAGAGGCTTTATCCCTCTGGACTCCATCCTGAAGTCCATTGGCTTGGGAGGGGTGAGGAGAGAGGTTAGCAGTGAAGACTGAGGCAAAAATGGTCTTGAGTACCTCAGCCTTCTCCTCATCTGTTGATACTAGGCCACCATTCTTGTTTGCCAGTGGGGGTACGCTTTCTTTAACATTCCTTTTTCTGGTTGAAATACCTGTAGAAGCCTTTCTTGTTATTCTTTGGATCTTTTGCCAAATTCAGCCTCAGCCACGCCTTGGCCCTCCTGACTCCATCCCTACACAACCAGGCAGTGTCCCTATACTCTTCCCAAGATACCTCTCCCTGCTTCCACTGCCTGTGCAGTTCCCTCTTGCCCTTTAGTTTGGCCAGTATGTCTTGACTCAGCTATGCTAGTCTCTTCCCTTCCTTGCCTGATTTCTTATACCTGGAACTGAGAGCTCTTGCACTGTATGGAACATGTCCTTAAAGATCTGCCAGCTCTCTTCTGTTCCTTTGCCTCTGAATTCTGACTGACTCCTTGAAGAGCTGGAAGTCCACTTTCCTAAAATTTAGACTCCTGACTGTACTCCTTGCTTTGCCTGTATCCCTCAGGAGTGTGAACTCTACCAATGTGTGATCACTGCAGCCCAGGCTGCCTCCAGCCTTTATGTCACCGATGAGCTCACTTGCATTGGTGACCATCAGGTCTAGTATTGCATCCCCTCGGGTAGGGCTGTCTATTACCTGGCTCAAGATTTTATCCTCAGCGCTTTCTAGGAATCTTCTGGATTGCCTACAGCTCACCGTGCTACTTTTCCTGCAGATGTTGGGGTGGTTAAAGTCCCCCAGTAAGATGAGAGCCTGCAAGCACGCAGCCTCCTGGAGTTGAATGAAGAAGGCTTCGTTAGTATCTACTCCTTGATCAGGAGGCCTGTAGTAGACACCAACTACAAGGTTCCCTTTGTTGCCTCTGTCTCTGTTTCTTACCCATAAGCTTTTGACCTGCTCATGGTTATTCTTCAGGGACAGCTCTTCATATTGTATTGTTTTTCTTTTGAGTATAATGTACATCTATAGTGTTAAATAATTTATCTCTGCACTTCAGTCCCAAGTTTTGGTCTACTGATCATCCAAAATGCATAAATAATAGTTTATTCCCAGGTTATTTCTTGGTGTGAAGAAATAATTTTCCTCTGGAATGAAATCTGTCTGTGGTTCCAGACTTCTCTAGGTTTCTGATGTAATGGATGTCAGGTTCAGTTTTTGCTGCTTTTCTTCTCCAGCACAATTCCACCATAATGTCACTTTTAGAAATTAAATTAAGCTTAGCCTTTCTTTGTGAGTCAGATTGACAGTTCTGGCAAGATCACGGTCCACAGAGATGTGCTCTTTGATCTGGAAACAAATTTAGCTGTCTAGTAGTGTCATTTGAAAAAAAAAATTATAATCACAGGTTTAAAACACTATCTTCTCTCTACATCTTCAAAAAAGATATTTAAATCCATTAAATATATGCCCACTTTTCAATGCCATGTCTTTAATTTTCTTGGATTTACTGGAATTAGGCCAAATAACCTTCTGTTCTCTCCTATCCTTGTGGTTTACCCCTTAAACCTACATGGAGAGAGAGTACTAAAGAATCACCCATAAAACCAAATGTACAGACAAATCAGAAATTTAGGAAATTTGAGATATGCACAATTTAAAACAATTCTATTTTTATTTCATTTAAAAGATTATGACCTTTTTTCACTTCTGAATACAAGAATACATCTTATCGAACAAATATATATGAACTATAATCCCTAGTTTCCCATGATTTCAACATTTCTTCAACTCCCTCTGATATGTTTCTGCAGACAGATTAGCAAGAATTGGAGTTTCTTTTATTCTATGTCATATGAATGTAAGTTTTCTAAATAGACAAGTGGTGTTAGCACAAATACATAATATTTCATTTTCAATATAGTATTCCTACATACACTTAAGTTATACAGTTCTTGAAATTCAACTCAGGACAAGGGGGAATTGTGTATGTGAATCATTCCATTGATTTTACTGGAAATACTCATCCAAGCAAGCAGTAAATATTCTGGCCTTTGCTGCTCCTTAATTCTCCATTGAAATTTTTTTTAAAAATCTAATTCTATAGAAACTAAACCTATAAGGACAAAAAAAATAATTTGGTTTTGGCTCTGGTCTTTATCAATTATAAGACATCAATTTGAGAAGATTTATATTTGAGGAGAGACATTTCAGAACAGTAATCATGAAATGTGTGGTGTTTATAATTTAGATTTTTACCTTTGAATCTCAAGTACCTGGGACAGTAGCATGGAACAAGGTACTTTTTCTGTTATTCAGTTATGAGATGAGAAGAAAACTCTTTATCCCAGCGTTCTGAGGGCCACAGACTTGTTTAGTATGTCTTAGCATAGATTCATCTGATCAAATGTGTCTGTCACCACCTAAAAAATGCCTTATTCCTCCTCTTAAAAAACATGTTTCTCCATGTAATTTGTCTGCCTTTGATGAGAAGCTCTTAAATTCCATCATACAACAAATGAAATTATTAGCCTGTAGATTTCTAAGAAAATATTAAAACTAAAAAAAGAAAACTACAGAGGTAAGCCAGTAACAGTTTTCTGAGATGGAAGAACAGTAATTAGTGGTAGAAGATGAAGAAGAAAACTTACATTTGGAACAAGAAATGTGCTAAGGCAAAAAATATATCTCTTTTAAGAGAAAGTGTAGGTCCTAAAAAGAAAACATTAGATCCTGAAACATAGTCTTACTAAACATATTAAGCAAATTTTATTAAGGAATTAGGAAGAAATAAATGCATATTTTGTTTTAATTTAAGCATTTCCTTGTTATGCTAGTAGTTTACCTATTACAGAGCCATGGACAAAGGAAGGAGAAAGCTACTTGCTGGGAGTATAGGAAATAGTATGAGTGAAAACAAGCAAGCAGAAGTGAGACAGATTTTAAAAATCAGTTTTCCAGATTAATCTTTTTAGATCTTGCTTGTATCACAGAGATCTTTGTTAAATGAATGTATTTGCTAAAATGTTATACAACGGTAGCAATACTTATCTAAGACTCTTACAGTGCTACCAATAATTTGTTTATGTCTAGATAGTAAATTTACCCATATTTAACTACATTAACATCTAATTAATTCTTTCATTCACTTATACATTCAGAAAGTCAGTCAGCCTGATCAAAACAATATGCCACTCTATCCAAAATATAATCCAAAAGATAATTTGGATTGAAGACCATCCAATCACTATACACTGTAAAAGAAAACATTGGAGCAATATAAAAAATACCTGCACAGAAACTGAAAATTGCATGCAATGAAAGGAGTCATTTTAGTGGAAGCCTTAGAATCCATACTTAAGATTCATCCTAAGATATAACTTTGTTGTCCCATTATATGCTCATGGGCTTTTCTAGCTACTTAATTTCATCTGTAAATGAGGAATTCACAATATACAGCTGACCCAGCTCAGAAATATGGTATGTCATCTGGCTATATTAATTGCTTTTTGCAATCACTGTGGGTGATTAAAATATATATATATATATGCCTTCCCAAACTGAGTTCCTTTCCTTGCAGAAGAAAGAGCTCTCCAAAAGGTTAATGAGAAAGAAGAACAGCTGGTAAAGAGACAACTGACCATCCCTCCCTCCTCCCCTGCTTCTCTCATGCATACTCATTCACAGATATTCAAACCGCCCACCCTTCTGTTTGACTGAGCTCAAAGCATTTGTGGTGAGGAGTCCTCTGCTCTCAATTTTCTCTTACTTTTCAAAAACAGCCATCTCCAATGTGCTCCTGGTTTAAGGGACTAAAGTAAAAATAAGGTCATCTCAATATATTTCTTACAACTGGCTTTTCCGAGACCTTCTGAAAATATATTTTCCTGAACTGTATTTCTATAACCTTCCTTATTTGCTAAGTGTAATGGTAATAACCTGCCACAAAGAGAGGTTTGACAGTTTCTGATTTTATGCCATTTTTCACATTGTGAGTGACAGTAAAGCATCTGGACTATCCAGAGAAATATACTATAAGAAAGTACATGCTGGAGTCTCAGTCCCACCATCCTTTGAAATGTAGAAGTGGCAGCACATTATACCTGGTAGCTTCACTGACAGATGACTGGGAGTAGTTGGGAATAAACCAAGGGTAGGTATGAAGTCAAAATCAAATTAACAGCCCATGGTATCTGATACTGGCTAGTTGAATAAATATTTTGTGGTTTTAACTTAAAGCACTGTGTAGTTAGGTAAGGTAATAACAAAAGTTCTTCCCCAGAGGCTTCTCAAAAACATAAGAGAGGCTAAATGTTTTACTGTCAATTCTATAATTTAAAAGGCCAAGCATTGCCTGGACAAAAGAGGTCAGTTTTTAAATGAGCAAGGATTTGGGAAGCTCACTTAAAAACTTAAAAATGAGATTCAACAATACAACAGCCACATCAAAGAAAAGAAACAGAAAGAGCTACAAAGCAGGCAGGAGAACAAGTCAGTTTTTGTTAGTTGCCCCCAAAATAACTCTTCTGTAAAGAAAAGAAAAACAAGCCCTTAAATATTGGCAACTGCAAAAATTAGGTAAGCAAATAAACTCTTTTGGAAAAGGAATAATCAATAAATAAGCAATCTATCTATGAAGACATTTTTCTTACTATCAGATAGATTCTGAAAATAAAATAGATCTGAGGGAAAGCAGAACAGCTCAGTTCCTACTAAACTTTCATCAACAAACACCAGTAATATCTCAGGAAAACAAAGGGAAAAATATTTGTCTGCTTGCAAATTGTTGCAGTTAATTCATGAGGATTTGCAAAATAAATTATCTTGGTATATGCTATCAGTTTCATTCCTGTGTTCAGTTGGGACATATTGTGTCTTTCCAAAATGGAGTAAATCTTTGTGGAGCAAATTTTTAATGCCAACCCTGTTGTGAATCAGAACCTTTATAATAACAATCAAAAGAAGGAAAGTTCACAGTCATCTTAGTTCAAACAAGGAAGTTTTTGCTGAACTTGGTGATTTCTGAGAATGAAAATAACATTTTAGGAGACTAGGTAGTTCACAATTAGTTTTTTCTACAGACCAGGCATTTTGGATGTTTTGTAGATAGGGCTTACCAAGCAAAGCTTGAACGTCTGCAGCCATGAGCAATGCCTGTACTTACTCAGGACCCAGACTGGCCTAGGCAGCTACAGCCAGTATTCATAATAAGTTTTCACACTACTTAACTTGTTACACTATGCATAATATAATAGTTTCCAAAACACAGAATCAGTTGTATTAAGACCGTAATTTCTGAGAAGCCCCATTGTTTTATTCTGAAGCTCTGTGTCCAAATGCATCTGAGCTAAAATGTAGCAGGGAAAAATATGGCATCATCATGCACTTTCTGTGAGATGTGGTTTGGCTGCTCAGTTCACGTCACTTAGGAATTAGAACCCCTTGTGAAGGTTCAGAGTCATGGGGCATTCTAAAATGCAACAATGATTTAGTTATTCGTTATCCCATTTCTGGCAGATTTGTTGTACTGAGGAAACTGGGAACCGGTGCCATATCATGGAATAACGGCAGGGGTCTGGATGTTCCCTTAAACTGAAGGAATATCTACCCACCACTGTAAGCTTTCTACACAGGTGTTCTCATGCTCTATCACACATTAAGCAGAACAGATCCTTTGTATTGCGTAGATCCTACATTCTGATCTCATAGCAGAAATGTCTCTAAACATGGTTTGGCTTTGCAGAAATGTAAATTTTGATGAGGGGTCTGAAGACCAGATGGCAGGGTGAATGGCACTGTTAAAATCCTGTTGAGAGAAGAAAAGCTTCATGCCTGGACACATCTTGCTGCACTGCAAGGCTGATTTGAGCAGCTCCATTTAGTTTTCAGGGACTGATAAGCTACAACATTGTGAGTCAGTTCATCTCTGCTCTTGGAACTCCCCTGAAATCAGCCCAGAGGTTGCTTTGACTCGATTGAAGCAGACCCAGTCAGTGGAAAGCAATCATTCTCTTTTCTGCGTTTGAGCTAAACTCATGGGAGCTTTCATGATAGTTATTCATCTTGCTAGATCAGGCCAATTTTATATGACACTATCAACATTCCACAGTCAGAGAGAAAATTAAGGAGAAAAAAAATAGTATAAATTCATTCAGGCTGCAGAAAACTCATGGAATATTAATTTCTAAGATGATGTTTTTGTGGGTTCCTTTTTTTAAAAAAAATCCTTAAAAATAAACACTTCTTCTTTGCAATAGAATCATAGAATCATAGAATCATTAAGGTTGGAAAAGATCCTTAAGATCATCGAGTCCAACCGCTAACCTGTCACTGCCAAGTCCACCACTAAACCATATCCTCAAGAACCACATCTACCCTTCTTTTAAATACCTCCAGGGATGGAGACTCAGCCACCTCCCTGGGCAGTCTGTTCCAATGTTTGACAACCCTTTCGGTGAAGAAGCTTTTCCTAATATCCAACCTAAACTTCCCCTGGTGCAGCTTGAAACTGTTTCCTCTCATCCTATCACTTGTTACTAGGAAGAAGAGTCCGACCCCCACCTCGCTACAACCTCCTTTCAGGTAGTTGTAGAGAGCAATAGGTTATATAAACATTTACATTTTTGTAATTACTTTTACAATTACTTTCTTTCTTCCTACAGCAAATTTCACAGGTTAAGGACTGTAAAATACCACTAATAGCTCAGAGTGCAGGCAGATTGGCCATAAAAAAAGTCTACAGCTGGCCATATATGAAGGTGTCTATAGACCTGTGGCGGATCAGTGGTGCCACTTAGGACTATCACAATGCACAAAGTAAAGAAACCAATCCAGGGAAAAGTTCTTGATCATATCCTTTTTGTGAGCAGCTCACTGCAAATTCTCCATGTTAGTAACTTGGTTAGACACAAGGCAAATATACTGACAGCTATCAATATTTTCCCCTGACAGGGAAAGGCCATAGTTTTGCCTTGCTGAGGTAAGCATTAATTATTTTCAGTGTGAAAGTAGCTTTCTTTCACGTTTCCTTAAAAGTATTCATTGTGCTAACATTACTGTCAGTAACCTGATATGCTAGAACTGCATGAAAACAGGTTTCTGGAGGTAACACCCAGTGCTGAGAAGAATTGGAAAAAACTTTATAGAAATACTCTTTGTCTGATCTGATCAAAAATATTTAAAAATCAATACACTATGCCCAAAAGATTACATTTAGGATACTTTATCACCTTTGCCTAATGACTGCTAACCTGATGTAGTCTAACCATACATGTCAATCTTCACTGAAAACTTAAACATAATGTTTGTGCTTTTATGTATTCTTATGTCTGTTTAAACTTAGAGCTCTAGTAGTAAAATATCGATTACTCCTCTGAGTCATATTTCTCAGTTATCCTTTCTCATAATGGCCTTTAAGAAAACATTAGATAAACTATAAAACAGAATATGTTAGAAGATTGATGCAGATGAAATATCTTTCGGTGGTAAACTGCAGTTCCTTGAGCTTGAGACACTACTAGTGCTGTCTTAAATATGAGTCTTGAAATTTGACTCCAGATATTCAAAGAAGATACAATATGAAATGTTATAATGGCTGATATCTCCTAGGCACCTTACGATATACAAGAAAGACTGCCTTGGCCTCTCTCTCAGTTATCCAAGGTCCTTACATATAGCACAAAGAGATTACTGAGTGTCATAAGGGAGCACTCTCAGGTGGCCAGAAAGGATCCTGAGACAAGAAATACCTTACAGAAGGGTGACAATGATGAGGATGCTTACTTAGCAAACAGAAGCAGCTCAGTTCTCTGTGTTGTGGTACAAGAAGGGAGGAAGGATTCATGGGGCTGGAAAGGGAGAGGGCAGAGAATTGATGACACTGTCTTCTCACAGGTAAAACTGGGTGTGGGTTTTTTTTTATTTAAGCATTGGATGAAATAAGGAAGGAGTTATGCAAGCAGAAACAGAACCCTTTCTTTGTTATACTGCATCTCTGTTTCCAGTCTTGGTGCACACCTTATTAAGCAAGGTAGAGAATTTGCTGACCCTTCTCTTTCTTTTAGAGGCAACAGTTGAGGTTGGTTCTCTGGCAGAAAGAAAAACTCATATAAAAGTTAATATGAGAAAAAAAATCTGATTTTTTTTTATAAATCATATAAATATTAGCTGTTGGATGAGAATTAAACTTATCGTTTCCTTCATGAACCAGCTTTTTTAAAAAGTCATCTCTGGTCCAGTTCTGGTCAGCACTGTATTTTGTGAGGTGTCTTAGGCATTGTCTGTCAACAGTCACAAGCTTGAATCCTGTAAAGCCTTAACTGTGGACTACAGACAGTTTCATAGTCTGTATTGGGCACAGGCATGCCCCGGCTGCCGAGCTGTATGGCCCATCAAAATCTAGCCAGGTCCAAGAACACATAGAATGTGTGGAAACTGGGTAGCTTCAAAGTTAACAGAGGAACAAAATCAGAGTTCTGAGCAGTACAGTTTTTAATTTAAGTATCTTAGACTCATTTTGATACCTAAAGTCTTGAATAGAACTTGCCCTAATTTATTAGCTTTGGTCAAACACCAAAGCTTTTTGTTTTGCTGCTTCTGAGTAAAAAATAATAAAGCAAAAATTGACCTACAAGAACCAATAAATCTGATTGTGGAACATTGGTTGCAAAATTATTTCTTGAAGAACATCTTTGAGGCTATTTCAGGTTGAGATTTTGCTCAAATAAAGCAAGAATCTAATTTAAATACTATTGTAATTTAAAGTTTTCCTATGAATTACCATATATACAATAGTTTTTTAATTCAGTACTACCATACCAAAGAAAAGATAGGTAATATAAGTTTTAGTTTCCCATAAGGAAATTTTTTTTAAGCTAATGAAATAATGTTTAGAAAATTCCTTAACAAATGAAAAAAAATTGACAAAAATATTGACAAAAAAAAATTAAATCAAGCTGGCTACCGCTATTGCTTTCCTTTAAAGGAAGACTGCTGCTCTTTCTCAGTTGTTTTGGTTTATGTGGTTCTATGTTTATATGTCTACTTTATATTCAAAAAGAATTCAAGAAATACAGGCAAGGAGCAGAGGACTTTTTTCTGAACATTCACAATTTCCTTCAAGAAGTATAGGAGGATGCACTATATAGAAAAGTTCAATTTGTATTCAGCAACTTTTTATTTTTCTTCTATTAAACCCTTGCCATCCAGAGATTGACACTGTTTGATGTTAAATCAGGAAATAAGACGTAAGAGATAAATACATCTTTATTAGTTTTATAAAGGAAAGAAACTGGCTTCCTAACTCAGAATTAAATTCAACCTGTACATATTTAGTAGAAAACAATGTTATCTTTATTTTATTTAGTTTATTTTCCTCATAGGGATGGATACAAGAAATTAAATTGCTGAATTAAATATTATTGTTACAATGAACAAATAGCTATTATGGAATTTTTAACACAATTTACTAGAAAAAGAATCCATAACATGTATCTCTGGAAATTAATACAGCAACATATTTATTAGTGATTACTTTAATGGCTCGAGTAAACTGAATATCTAGCAAAAGAAAAATCTGTTTTTCTTGATGTAAAATACTAAAAATTTATCAACAAGCAGATTCAGTCTGACTGTAATGCAAATATGCAATTCTCAAAGAAATATTATTACAGAATTTATCCCTGAAAATACCTCCTGTCTTATATAAGAATAAACAACGGGCTGAAGACTTCATTATAATTGATTATGTATATTTAATTATAAATAATTCATTAATTATCTTTGAAATTGTAACTCATTAAAAGTAGACATTGATACCCTGACATACAGAGAATTAATTGTATCTTAAATATGCTTTCCTACACTTGTAATAATAGCCATATTTTCTGTTTGGTTATGCCTTCCTGCCCAAAGAACACTCTTCAAACCTTCAGCTTTCTACTTCTTTAAGAAAGTGTTTCTATTCAACCAGTAAAAAGCAGCATGGATTAATCCAGTGAATTAATAAGGAGGCAAACTGTGGCATCATTGGGGATTTTGGAAAGCTCAAATGAAATGGAAAACACGGAATGAAACAAGTGGATAAAAGCAAAATAGAACATAATGACATTTTTTTAATCACTCAAACACTGTTTTATCAAAGGTGTGATATTGATTCAGGTGAGTGAAAATACAGAACTTTAACAGCTTCTCTTGATTTGCAGCTTTATAAGCAATCTGAAGCTAGTCAGCAACATTCTTTTTGAAACAAAATTTAGGAATGACATTTTAACCTCCATTGTTTTCTGGATGTCCTGGTTTCAGCTTGGATAGAGTTAAATTTCTTCGTAGTAGCTAGTATGGGGCTATGTTTTGGAGTTTTGCTGGAAACAGCGGTGATAACGTGGAGATGTTTTAGTTGTTGCTAAGTAGCGCTTACACTGGTCAAGGACTTTTTCAGCTCCCCGTGCTCTGCCAGGTGCACAAGAAGCTGGGAGGGGTCACAGCCGGGACAGCTGACCCCAACTGACCCAAGGGATATCCCACACCATATGACGTCATGCTCAGTATATAAAGCTGGGGGAAGAAGAAGGAAGGGGGGACGTTTGGAGTGATGGCGTTTGTCTTCCCAAGTAACCGTTACGCGTGATGGAGCCCTGCTGTCCTGGAGATGGCTGAGCACCTGCCTGCCCGTGGGAAGGGGTGAATGAATTCCTTGTTTTGCTTTGCTTCTGTGCGCAGTTTCTGCTCTACCTATTAAACTGTCTTTATCTCAACCCATGAGTTACCTCACTTTTACTCTTCCGGTTCTCTCTCCCGTCCCACCAGGGGGGAGCAAATGAGCGGCTGCGTGGTGCTTGGTTACTGACTGGGGCTAAACCATGACACTGGGTTATCGAAAAATAAGTTCTAACATTTTTAATTAGAATTTAATTTTTCAATCTATCCTCTCTTCATCTATTATAAGGTGAGAAATTACATATATAGTATTCTAATGTCAGTAGAAAGGGTATAAACATTTTAGCATATATGATATTTAGCACATTAATGATTAAATAATTGACTTCTGTTATGTTTAGGACTGTGATACAGGAAAAATTACACTGAAGTTCAGTTATGCTTTTGCCCAAAGCCTCTCATATATCCATACAGGGCAAAATTCCTTTTAGACATTGCAGAATCTGGAAATGTGATTTTTTTGTATAGACACTACACTGGACATAGTGATTCTAATACTACCCTATGTAATCTCCAGACACTACAGATATATCTTCATCATAAGAATTATCTTCTCTCAGAATTGACAGTATGATTATATCATACTAATCCTGTGTTGCATATAAAGGCAAGGGGCAACTCTTCTCATAACAGTGAAACAAAACAAAAAACCTCCATTATTCCTTTGCAATATTATTCAAAACAGACCAGGAATTTGATCCAGAGCGTTCTATTCTACTGCTCTCAAAAGCTTAACCTAAAGTAATTGAACTTTTGCACAGACTAAGTCGGATTTGCAGAGGTGATGACAGCACCACACTCCTGTTGATTAATCTCTCAGACACATTCATAGATGATAAGCCATACCAAATAGTGTCGGTTAGTGCTCAGGAGCAATAATACAGAGTTCTATTCTAAGAAAGACTGCTAAATGTTGGCAGGAAGTCTGTAAATGACAGTTTGATGAGTAGAAAGTCATGTTGTTCAAAGCTCTATTGTGTCCAGTAATGGCACCTTGAACAACAATTTGTTGGTAAAGCCAATAGACAATGTACTGCTCCAATGAACTGGTACAGCTATTATTTGATGAGAATAAATTCATGCAGGCTGAATTAGTCCTTTGCAAGAAAATAAAGCTATATAGATAGCCTGCCTGAAAAATAAATTTACCTGTAGTAAAGTCAAAAGCAACCTGATCTAGATTCAAATTTGGATCTAACTCCAAAATAGATATTTCTTTGACCAGGATATTGAATTAGATGACCTCCAGACATCCCTTTTAGCCTACCTAATTCTTTAAGCTTACAAAGTCAGAAAGTAAACACAGGGAAACATAGATATGTATGTTCATATAGATATTTTGCGAATTCAAGGACAAGAATTAATAATGAAGAAAAAATATCTGAAGAATAAAAGAATTATATCTACACATATCATGTCATGTGACCCTCCAAAAAGTTAAACTACACTCTGCCATGTTTAGCTAGCTGAGACTAGCACAGCACAGCACAGTGAGAGCAAACTGCATGCAATTCTAGATTCCTATTTTGCCTCCTCTCTCTTCCTGTAACAATTTTGAAGCTTCATAGCACCAGGGAATCTCCTGTAAAGTCTGATGGTACAAAGAAAGCCATTCCAGACCCTCTGAATTCCATTTGTTTTGCCTGTTAAGTAAATACAGCAAAAATTCCTCCATGTTCAGGGCTGCTTCTAACTGCAGAAAAACAAGATACACCACAGAAACATTGGTGAAGGATTCTATTCAGAAACTGGTTTATATTTGCTTAAGAACCATTTCAGCCTGCCAAAACCATGAATATTTGCAACCAGAACAGGTGACCTTTCTGTTAAAAAGAATTGCACTCCATATATTGTTTTCAGTCACAAAAATACTATATAGTTGCAAATAGTTGTACAGAAACTCTGATGGGCCCATCCAGGACAAAAGTGAGCAAAGAATACAAGTGCTTTAATATTTAATTTCAAATATCAACATCCGTTGTATTGCTGGTCACTCTGTCATTACTCCTACTTAACACCAGCGGGATTACTGACACAGTGAAGTACTATGCAAGCACTGCCTATCCCACTCCAGAGCACAAGATAAAAGCTTTCCTCCGTGACTGATATGAATAATGACCAAGAATAAATCCAGACTTCTGAACTGCATCCCACTGTTGAATGAACACTACCTCAAAGAAGAAAGGAGGATGCAGCAGCAGAAGGAAAAGTTAAGTTCCCCTCTAGAAAGCAATGATTCTGATTGTTAACATTCCCCCTCCCCTGGAGCTATTTTGCCTCTGGCAATTCTTGTGGTCTCAGTCCTGCTATGCTTTCTTCTGCTCTCCCCTCCCTATATTCATTACTGCTGTTTCTTTGAGATTCAGTAAAGCCCTTACTTATCTACAGAATCCCAGAACATGTGAAACTTATAATCTTTTCAACTTACTGTCTCATCCCATATTCCCAGTGCTGCTTTCAAAACGTTCATTAGAACAGGGTTTGATGAGAGAATCTCAAGCTAACCAAGATTAGTCTGACTTACTTCACAATTCTTTCACCATATTTAAAATTCTACCTGTAAGTATACAGGTAAGATATTCACTGAGAAGCTAAATATTCCAAACACTGTTGTTCATACCTAGATGTATCAGTTTAAAACAACAACAGCAACAACCAAACCTGCCCATACCCACCTCTGGTTATGATGTCAAATGTCTGGTAACAGTTTCAGCCACAGAAAACATCTCTCCATGCTTTTACTGAACCACAGGGAGAGACTATTTATCAATAGTGAGTATGAAAGGACAAAAATATATTGTTTTTTGGATGGTGATATTGGGGTATGAAGCAATTTTTAACAATCAGCAATTTTTAAATGCCAGAAAATCAGTGTAAGTTTTTTTTTTAAATATTGAAGAAATTTGAATGGTAAAAATTATTCATAACTAAGCATGATGCATTATGCACATGAAAATTTCATATTTAATTGAAGAGCAGAAAGAAACTGGCAGTTCTAGAGTCTGAAGTCCTTTATTTATGCTTGCATCTTTTAGCAATTTGTGCTTAGCATGGTGCATGTTTGGTGCCAGCAATAATATGCTAATATATTACCATTGTCAGACTAACTGAAATAAGTTATAGCTGAGTAAAATAATAGGAAGTCATTCATTAGAAAGTTTAAGTAGTGTGCAAAGCATTGTCTGTATATACAGCCAATGCTATCAACATTAATTGCAAAGACCATGATAGCAGAACTACTTAATAAAATATTCACTTTTCAAATAAGCTGAGAGCTTATTAGGTAGAGGGCAGACCAATATGTGTTGGTGTTGTGTCAGGTGTCTGCTCCAGACTACCTGATCAGGAAGAAACAGCAGATGAGGTCTTCCCCCGACAACTGGAGGAAGTCTCGTGTTTACAGATTCTGGTCCTCCTGGGGGACTCAAACCAGCCAAATATCTGCTAGAGGGTCAACACAGCCAGGCACAAGTGATTCAGGAGATTTCTGGAGTACATTGACGACAACTTCCTAACACAAGTGATCAAGGAGACAACAAAGGAAGACAGTCTGCTGGATCTCAAAGAACAACTTGTTAGGGGTGTGACAGCTGGGGGAAGCCTTGGTTCCAGTGGCCATAAGATAGGGAGTTCAGGATTCCGAGAAGACGGAGCAGGACAAAAAGAAGGAACACAACCCTGGACTTCAAGAAAGCAAGACCTACTTGGAAGAATCTCCTGAGAGGAGAAGGGGCCAGGAGAGCGAGTTTATTTTCAAGAATCATGTCCTCCATGCTCAAGAATGGTTTATTCTTTTTTGCAGGATATCAGGAAAACACAGCTGGAGGTTTATATGCATGAACAAGGAGCTCCTGATAAAACACAAACACAAAAAGAAATGTATAAGAAGTAGAACCAGGGACAGATGACCCAGGAGGAATACAGAAACACTCTCCAAGTGTGTAGGGATGGGGTTAGGAAAGCAAAAGTTCATCTGGAGTTGAATCTGACAAGGGACAAGAAGGACAACAAGAAGGGCATTCACAGGTACATCAGCAGCTAGGGATGAGGAAAAATTTGTGTCCACTGCTGAAAGGGACAAGGAACCTGATGACAAAGGACATGGAAAAGACTGATGTACTGAATTCCTTCTCTTCATTCTTTACTGGAAATAATTGACTTCATCAATCCCAGGTCCCTGAGACCAGTGGGAAAGTCAGGAGCAGGGAAGACTTACCCTCAGTGGAGGACAATCAGATTAGGGAACACATAAACAAACTGGAGGTACACAAGTCCATGGACCTGATGGGAAGTACCTACACGTGCTGATTGAGCTGACTGATATCATTGTGAGGCCTCTCACAATTAACTCTGAAAGGTCATAGTGACTAGAGGATGTTCCTGAGTGCTGAAAGAAAACAAACATCACTCCCATTTTCAAGAAAGGCAAGAATAATCATCTCAGGAACTTCAGGCTGGTCACCCTCAACTTGATCCTAGAGGTGGAGAAACTAATCCTGGAAACCATTTCCAACCTTGTTCAGGACAAGAAGGTGTTTGGGAGTGGTCAGCATAGATTTACATAGAGGAAGTCACACCTGATCAACCTGATACCCTTCTATGATGAGATGACTGATTTAGTGGACAAGTGGAGAGCAGAGGATTTGGTTTATCTTGACTTCATTAAGGACTTTGATGCTCTCTGCCGTAACATCCTCATGGACAAGCTGACAAAATATGAGTGAGACTACTGGACAGTGAGGTGGCTGGATAACTGGTTGAACTGCTAGGCTCAAGAGTATTGTGATCAGGGGCATGAAGTCCAGATGGAGGACAGTACCTAGTGGTGTACCCAAGGGCAGATACTGCAACCAATACTGTTTAATATCTTCATTAGCAACACCTAGAATGTCTCTGATGAGACAAAGTACACCCACAGCAGTCTGGCAGACAATAAAAAATCTATCAGCAGTAGTTGTTACCAGATGGTTGTGCTGTCATTCAGAGGGACCTGGAGAAATGGGCCAACAGGAATCTCATGAAGTTCAACAAAGGGAAATGCCAAATCCTGCCCCTGGGGAGAAATAATCCCATGCACCAGCACATGCTGGGGACAGCCACCTGGGAAACAGCTTTGCAAAATAGTCCCTGAGGCTCCTGGTGGACACCAAGTTATCCATGAGCCAGCACAAAAGGTCAACAGTCTCCTGGGCTGCATTAGACAAAACATTGCTGACAGTTCAAAGGAGGTGATCCTTCCCCTCTGCTCAGTCCTGGTGAGACACATCAGGAGTACTGTGTGTAGTGCTGGGCTCCCCAGTAATACACAGACATGAACATACTGCAGTATGTCCACTAAGGCAGTGAAGCATTTTTTATATAAGGAAAGGCTGAGAGAGCTGAGACTGCCTAGCCTGGAGGAGAGGTTTGGGGGATCTTTTCAATGTATATAAATATCTAACGGGGACTAGGTGTAAAGAAGACTGAGCCAGATAGCAAGAGTCTTTTCAGTGGTGCCCAGTGACAGGACAAAAGACAATGGGCACAAGCTGAAATACAGGAAATGCCAATTAACCATAAGGGAGGGGTTTGTTTTTTGTTTGCTTGTTCTTTTTACTGTGAAGGTTGTCAAACAATGGAATAAAGTTGTCCAGAGAGCTTGTGGAGTTTCCATCCTTGGAGGTATTCAAAACTGGACAGGATACATACCTGAGGAACCTTCTCTAGATAACTCTGCTTTGAGCAGGAGTTTGGACTAAACCCTTTCTAGAGGTGACAGCCAGCCTCAGTCATCCTCTGATTCTGTGTCTCTATAAATGGTACACTTTGCCCATGAAAATGCCCAGTGGCAGGATCAGATCCTAAAAAGAGCAATTTGTGACATTGTAAATACAGAAATGCACGTGATTCCACTGTAATGGATGCAACCAAATTATTGTCTCACCTGGATTAGCTCACAGATGTTAAAGTAGCTGTAAATCCTCTCCCTGGGTTAAAATTGAAAGTACAATTTGGCCATAGGTGTTAGATAAAAAAGGAAAATCCAGAATCAAGTAAACTAGAAAAGAAGGTCTTCTTGCTAGTATGCCACATAGGTGGCCTGCAATATTGCCAGAGTATGTAGTTCAACCTTCTGTAGATCTGCTTCTGCTAACTGTAACTCACTGGCTTGTATTTTATATCTAATATTTGCCTTGATATTTTTACATAGTTTAGCTAGTATTTTCCCTGCTATAGCAGCATATCATAAGAAATAGTTCACTAGTGGGAATAACAGAAGCTTTGCTATTTGGAAATTACACAAAGAGGTTGGAGATATATATATATTTGCAGGAATTATGTACTGACAGAATTAAATATATTAAAAGTTTGCAGCAAAGGGGGAGGTGGTTCTGAGTTAGGATCCATTTCAGTCCCCTCACAGAGCTTGCCAAGGGTATGTGAGCTGCAGACTTTAATCCCAGGGAAGCTAATAGGCACCTTGAAGGCTAGCCAGGTTACCCTGCATAAGCACTGCCTTGAAAGAAGCAGAATGCTACACGAGGTGTCTTCGCCTGAAGCTTCTGCTCGCTGACAATTACAGGAGGAATAAAAAGATGCTTTTACTGAATCATGGGTCAAACACCAACTACAAAATTGTTCAGAAGGGATCACACACACAAAAGTCAACAACTAAATGCTTTGTTTTATCTGAAACTTACCCTGGCACCGAAGGTGTTCCTTTCCTATTTCTTTCTTAGGAAGCAGAACTATAAAAAGATTTTTTTTAGTACTTGAATACTAATTCTGCCAGCTGTGAAAATGGAGAACAAGAATATTGTGATGTATATGTCCATAGGCCTCATCTCAAATAACCCTGCATCCTTCAAGAAGTGTTTTCAGGGACCTGGGATCCTCAGGTTCATCTCCGCTTCCCTAAAAGAATCTGAGGAGACACAGGCAACTTCAATGAATGAGCATGCAAAAGATTTTTAGGCTTTCCTGATGTTTTACTCTTTGTCTCCAGCCAAGGTAGGTTGTCCTGATAAAACTGAGAGTATCAGGAACATTTCTGGGACACAGGGATTTTTCAGCTTGCTCTTATCTGGAACGAATCCTTCATAGTAATTTTTTCTGCTAAAGTTTTCAGTTACAATATTTTGTTAGTCCTGTAACTGAAAACGTAAAATGTACAGGTGTGATTAATTGACATCACACAAATGTATGTGAATTTAAAATGTGAATAGTTTAAATTGATTGCTATAATTCAGTGTGAAATATCTATGAATGTAGGCATAACTCTTCACTGTCAGTTTTGGTGATATTTGTATTTGTCATGTTCCTTTCCATCTTTATTCTGACTCTGAGATACATATCCTTCAATAAATGTTCATTCATACGTTCATTTTCTTCCTAACATTAAATCACATTTAGATTTACTGACCTTTTTTTAAAATTAACATCTGGATGGAAGATGAACTAATTTCTGTTGATCAGATGGGAACAGCTGAATGCACATTAGTTTTGTTGGCTTTGCAGCTGGCTTTGGGTGCAGCCATTTAGCATTATGTGTAGTGGTAAACAAAATGTCATTGATGTCTTAATTTTTTATACCATCTCTGGTTTCATAAGATTCTTATATCTTCCTTTATCTTTTGCCTCATTTATACATGAAAAAAATAATATACCATGTTTCTTGTAGGTAGAGTATCTGCTAGCAATATAAGTGGGGGAAAATGTAGCAGACACCAATATTTAATTAAAAGTAAGATTTAAGTGTTGTAATGATCATGAGGATTCATGGAGTTAAAATATAGCCCTGGGAAATAGCATTAGTCTGTTGTTAAATTGGATGAAAGGAAATTCTGGAGAACCTGATCTGTGTTACATCCCTTATTGGTAAGAGATAAATGCGCAAGTTTAAATACTAATGCCTTTTATTGTTAAAACTAAAGTCAGAGGTTTAAAATTCTTCTTCCTTCCCTCCAATTCATTGATGTATCCAGTGGGAAGTAATAATTCTGAGAGTTTATAACTTAAGTCTGCAAACCTTTTCTAGTGCTACTGTAAACGTTATATCTCCTGATTTCCATTTTAATTGAAATCTAAAGTGCGAGAATAATTACTGTTTGTCTCTCATAAAAGACATGGATAATTTTGTTGTATGTATGTACTACGGGTACTATAATGTGTACATCTGAATCCAGATAAGTTCCTAGGATCAGAGAGGTGGTGCAATTTTCAATGCCTGTCCTAATGAGTTTTCACTAATATATTTTTTTCAGACTGTTGCACTCTATTTTCTCTTTTGCATCATCATTTAACTGCAACAGCCTCTATTTTTGCTTTTTACCTAGTTCAGGATTTGTGATATATTTGGAGGATTTCAGAGGTTCACTTTTTCACTGAAACAAGTTCTCCGATTAATAGCTCAATTAAAAATCAGCCATCCTGCAGTTACAGAAATAATGCAATTGTACATAGATGAACATATGGTAAGTGAAAAAAGAGATAGTTTCTTTCTTGTATCATTCTGATTTTTTATTTTGTCTAAAACAAATAATTTATATGCACACACAGAGACACGCACACTGCAACAGCACCCAGTAGCATAAAGCTGGGGAAAGGATACCTCATAAAGACATACACATATGCAAGACACATATAAAGCCTAGATAAAAGGATATATACTTTCTTTTGTCCACAAAACATTGAAAGTGCCACAGAATTAACATTTTAGAGGTATGAGGGGAAAAGAAGTAGCAAAAATGTGAAGATGATGCTGTTTTAAACCAGTGCATCTGTATTGTTTATGCCTCCCTCACAGTCGGCAGCTGTTCTACCTGTTTGCTTCCAGCTCAACAACCTTCAGGCTATCCTGAAGGCCAGTTCCTACAGTAAAATACGGTAAGATTTTTCTGCATCTTACCCACTTGTGTTTTCCAGCACAAACAGACTCAAATCTTGACAAAAATTGCAAATTTGTGTTTGTACCCTATATTTTCTACAACTAGGTGGAATAATTTTTTTCACAAGTCATACTCTGCAAAAAATCCAGTACTTTTTATCCAATAGTGTGTGTTTTCTGAAAAACTTATTTTTTAAAATGGAGAGTATTTTGGTAGTATATTTTCCTGATGTTTCAGTCCAGTAACTATCAATAGTTATTATATTTTCTAGATAAGATATGCGACACTTTTTTCCCCTTCTTGCGTGCACCAGAAAGTATAACCTAACTGTCAGCATCAGCTGTTCCATTTTATGGTTTCTTAATCATCAGTATTTGTTAATTCTAGGCAAATCAGTCTCCAAACCTTGACTTAACCATCACCTCTTGTACCCAGAAGAATGAACTCAAGTGTTTTCTTGTACTTCCAATCTCAACTTGCCCTTCTCTAGGGAAGTCTGAAGGAAGGCTGCATCTTTGTGGCATTTATAGGATCTAAAAGGAAGGTAGGTCAAGGTTCTCAGAATCCTTGTTTCAGGCTCTGTGCAGGCTCAGGCATGGACCAGGTCATGTTTGGTTCATCACTGTGCTAGAAGTATAACGTCTAAATAAACCTACAGAGAATTGCTCAATTTTGCTGGTCTCCAAAACTGAAGGATATGCAGGTTCTGTGCAGTTCTACATGTTAAATGATGTTTTTCTATAGCTTCCTTTTTGAAAATTGTGCTGGTTTTGGCTGAGAAGGGGTTAATTCTCCTCACTGTGGGGGTCGGCTACCTTTCCAGATTCCCGCGCTCTGCCGCGTGCGGGGGGGGGGGCTGGGAGGGGCGGGGCCATGGCGGGTGCGGCTGACCCCAACTGGCCAATGGCAGGTTCATGCCACACCATGTGACACCATGACCAGTATATGAAGGGGGGGCAGTTGCGGCTCGGGGGCGGCGTCGGGTCGGCGGGCGGCTGCAGCGCGTGTGGTTTGTTCCGGCGGTTCGTTTCCCCTCTCCCCTCCCTTCCCCCCTCCCCCGGGGCTTTGCGCCTCTCGTTGTTCTCCTTTACATTGCATTTCTATTGTTGTTTCTTTTAATTTTAATTATTAAACTGTTCTTATCCCAACCCACGAGCGTTACCCTTCTGATTCTCTCCCCCATCTACCGGTGGGGGAGTGAGCGAGCGGCTGTGTGGGGCTGAGCTGCCGGCTAAACCACGACAAAAATTTATCTAGTACCCAGATTTAAGTTGTTTCTCTCCTTCTGTAAAATTTTTGTGACATCTCATTTTGACAGGAACATTTTGGTTTTTATTGACCTTTTTGATGTTAAGAATCCAATAGGCAAGACGAGACATCATAGAACATTTTCAGTTAGCTAACTTTTCTTCACAACCAGTTTTCAGCAGACATTTGTAGGAAAACCTAAATAAAACACCAAATACAAGAGGAAAAAAGTACCTGTTATTCTGCAGACATTCAAAGAGGAAAATATAAGGATTAATTAATAGCCTAGATAATAACAATAGCAAGTTATAAGAGAGCTTCTGCACTCTCTCATGAGTCAAAAGTGTGCAGCGTCACAAATTAGGGGCAAGGATGAAAATCAGACTAAAATAAGGCTTGCAGCTAAAGGAAAGATGGGCTTGCCAGTATTTTTTTGGCATTATAAGCATGATGCGACTGAATATGTATTCAAACTACAACAAGCCAAAAAGCCATAAAGATTAAAAGTGATTGGGTAGGAAGGACATGCTAAATAAACAGCCATCAGTTATTTGCTCTCAGTTCTCTCCAGCCACCCAGCATATTAAACCCTTTTCCTGCTTTTTAAGAGTATACAAATTTGAAAAAAAATTGTTAAAATAAAAACTCCAAAATATGTTCTCTATGTTTTTAGTAGACACTGAGAGAAATTAAACTTAAAACATATTGAGAAAGAGACAACTGAGACATTATGTTAAACTTCCTAAAATTAAGGATAATGGTCTGGATATCTCATTGCTAGCATGTGTTGGCTGAGAAGGCTGTGGGATCTCCATCAGCAGAAAATTTTAAGAACAGCTTCTGACAAGCTGCCCGTCTTAAAATAGGGGAACAGACTAGAGGATACTCTGAGGTTTTTCCAGCCCCAGCTTTCCTATGACAAAGATTATACTTCACCAGACAGCTCACAAAAAATGTGCATTAGTCACTGCTAGGATGGAAAGGAACTCATTTCACATTTCAGTTTCAGGTAAAGTACTTATACATATCCCTATACAGAGAGTAAAGAAATAAGAGAAAGCTGGGAATAGGCAGATAGGTAAAGAAATAATAAAACAAAAGAAGACAAACAAATAATATTTACATCTGGGAAAGTTATCCTAATTAGCAACTGTAATTCATATATACAGTATGTGCAAAAAATAATTTGTAAAGGAAGGTTAAATAATTTTAACTGTCCTTAAACAAAGCAGAATTACCTCTTTTTAAAATGTAAACTAAGCCAAATAAGTTACATACAACTATATTCTTTTTATTTTGAAAATCTAGTAAAAAGACTAGTACCAAAGTCTTATAATTCCCAAATTTTATTTATGTATATCGCTGTATTGTTAGTACTGGAGTTCATTTTTGTTTGGGATTTTCCTCAGCATAACCATCTCTACATTATCAAATATAGCCTAGCAGTCTAAGACAGGGACATTAATGCTGTTAGCAATCACTTTATTCTTTGTCTCAGAACTTCTGTTGTCCAGGTTAAAAAAGGGTGGCTCTGGAAGTTGAAAAAGGGCTAATTACTAAATCCTTTTGAGGGATGGAAAATCTTATCTTAATTTTCTGACACATTCAGAGAATGACAGAATAAGAAACATGAAAAAAAGAAACTATTCAATCATTTGTCAGTCTTGTACCTGGGTCAGGACTTGAACATGTAATGGGTATCTGTCAGACTACATTTGAATAAGCCACATTATAGGTTTTCTTTTGTCATCCTTGAGAAGTCAGTTGAAAGGCTGATGGTGCTCAGTGACAAGAATTCAATTCGATTCCTTATATATTTCCCATTTTAAAAATAACTTAGTCATATCTTCTAATATTCTTTTTGATATAATATTTTGCTAAATATTTCCTCTCCTTTGTTACTTTTTTATGTACATGAGATTTGTATAGGCTGTTATCATCTGCTATTGCACTAAACTAGTGTGGTCAGAATTAAAATTATGTAGTACTGAAAAAGTGACTAATTATCTGAAAATTGTAAACGTCAGTATTTTGATTGTAACTGCTGCCTAAACTTTAGGTTTTTCTGGTCACTCCCTTTTTCTCCATAATGATTTTGATTGCTCTTCTCTCAACTCACTCCAATATGCCCATCCTTCTGATAAATCATTTCCAGGATGTAACACAATATTCTAGTTGGAACTGCAGTACTGCCATATCATTAGTTATTAATGTGATGAACGTTGATATTGATTGATGTGGTAGAATGATGTGATACCATGAAATAGATTCCTTTTTAACTGAGTCAACATTTAAAGTTAGGTTTTTGGCATTCACTCCATGTTTTGTAAAGCATAATCAGGAAGAAGATAAAAATATGGTGCTATTTAAAAGGAAAATAAGAAGAATCCAATTCTGAAAATATGCAGAGATTTCAGCAGTTAGATTTATTCTGTGTCAGAATGAGCAGGGCACTAACAGCCAGAGAAAAGAGCCCTGAATCTGGGCCTTTGGCATTGGGTAATGGACAGTAATGTAAGATCTGAATTTCTACTCTGCCTGAGTCAGACTCAAGCCAGGTTCCTCACTTCACCAAAAAACTTAACAAACCGTGCAACATATGATCTCTATTATTCTGACCTTGTCCGAGTGTCTCAGTCACACAAATTGTGACTAGAATTTCTTCTTTGATTTTCTCCATGAGAATGAATCCAGAATTAATACAGTCAAAAGTCTGCAGATTTTCAAATCACTCTCAACTAAATATGTCATTAAAAGATATCTAGTTAATCTTTACCATTTGTGATACAAATTTCAATGGTTTATCTGTAGCCGATTGTTTGCTTTTAGTCACATGGATCAGATTTACAGAAGATTAAGTGTGAGATGTGATGGACCCAACTCATTCTCACGTAGTAAAAAAAGATCGAAAAGTCACAAAGAGCTCTAATTCCTCGCCTCCTCTCTAAAAAGCAGAGAGCACTGGCCATGCTCAGTCCAGAGGGTCCTCTGGGACAGTGCTCTCACATGCACTGGGTATATAATCCTGCAGTCCCCATCCCAGCCTCACCTCTGTATTTGTATATCCCGGTCCACTGTGTTGGTGTTAGTTTAGCAGAACATCGCTGCTTTACATACCATCCCTACAAAATGTAGCGAAGATATCAGCTTTAGTTTGTATTGCTTGAATTAATGGTATAAAACTCTAGGCAGATATGCTGTAGAGTATGTGGGGATGCTTTGGACCTGATCAGTCACTAGGCTACAGTGTAAATAGAGTCCAAAATAGGGTTAATACAATTAATCTTTTTTAAAAATAAAACAAACAAACAAACCAAAAAAACACCAGGGACTGAAAGACAGAGAACTGGTATCAAAGCGTTCTAATGATCTTCATGAAGGACACTTGTTTTCTGAGAATCACTGTCACCTCCATAGGTATGAGGTCCGATATGGCTTTTTTCCCTTTATAAAGTATATAAACTTTTAGTGATAACAACAAGGCCTGATTTCGTCATAATAAATTTAGGTACCTTGCTGAGGTATATTAATTTAGAAGTGTAGTTAGTTGCTTTATACTTTTTCTAGTATCTGTGGAAAGAGATAACAAATCTTCACAACTGATTTCAAACACCACTTCCTCTGGCTAACTGGATATTTCTGATTTTCCAGGTGAAAAGTAGGAGACAATGCACTGTGACTTAGTACTACATATCATAACTGAGGAAAATCATTGAAGGAAACCAATAGGGTTTATCTTTAAGTTTACATCCAGCATAATAACTTTACCAAACAATCAAGTTTTAAGAATCCCAGAATAGCTATACACACTTTATAGATACTTTTGGATTAATCTCTCTGTGCCTTCATTTACCATCTATAAGGAAGTACTGAATACCTACCAAACTGAGCAGTATTAGAAAAAGCTAAGAATAAACCAATGAATAGCTATTAAAAGTTTTACTGGTCAGAGAATTTAAAATATAACTTCTTAGCCAAAAATTTAATATAGATATCAAAGCTGGATATATGCATGCATTATAGTTTCTCAGGACATGACTCATGTATCTTGTTCTGTGTGCTAATAATTTACTTGATTTAAACAAGTTGTTTAACCTAACTGTAACTATTCTGATCAGCTAAAAGAACTTAAATTAGCATTTATAATTCTTTTATTCTGAGATAAGTTAGAATTATTAGGTGAAGAGAAGAGATACTTATAAATGAAATAATCTTGGAACTTTCTCCAGTCAATGTGACAGCAAGCATAAGCAAGGTTTTAAATTTAATTTAGTAACCAGCTGAGAAATCTAAACAGACTATTTCTCTCTTAGCTTTTTTACCAGCCCTCAAGAAACAAATAAATTTAAATATAGTTATTGCTTAATTTAGAGAAAAATATGTCAATGAAAGCAAAACAGTAAAAGCTTTGGATATCTAATACAACAAAACCTGTGAGCAAAGCTGAAAAGATGGATCCATGAAACCTGCTTTAACAAACCTGTTGTTACAGTCTATGGTAGGCAAAAATTCTTTTGTTTCTTACAAATTGGGATGTAAATAATAAATCTTGGTGTCAGATACCATACTTAGTTCTTGCTGCTTAAAGATACAAATCTTTTACTGCCCTGATTAAAGCAGGTGGATATTAAGGACTGCACAATGCACTGAATTAAGGTTATATAGCAATCTCTATTCCAGCCACTTCTGGATATTCAGTGTAAGATTTTGGCATTTTCTACCTTTTACATGATTGATTTTACAATCTTAATGATCTTCCTTTGACGCTTATCTACAACGACATGGAAAACCTCGTCAAAATTAATTTTGAGCACATCTCAGAGACCTTGGCAGATGGACAGACCTTACCATCAGCCTCTATGACAAAATTAATGTCAAGAAAATGAACATACATTCTATAACTGTACATGTCCTAAGAGGTTTCCTGGTTATCATTCTTCTATATGACTGTGGAAAAATTAACTTGATTTTCAAGTATTTCTCTTGCAGGCAGAGGAAAGAAAAAAAAATTTTTGCAATTCAGCCTTTATCTGATCTGGAAACTTTTGTGTGCCCATCTTGCAGCTCTTTCAGATGAGCCTTCCTTTTTTTCTGGAAAACAAAACTTCATAATGCAGCACTGCTGAGCTTTTACTGCAAGAATGTGGTTTTGCCCCTCACTCACGGAGCGGTTGGTGTTAGCCTAGTGCAGTTTAAACTGCAGGATGCTCTGGCAACACTGGTTACCAGACAATATACACCACTTTGCCATGAATTTACATATAAGCTCTTCTTGGAAGTTAATTCTAAGTATTTAGGGGAGCGTACTGAAAAATCAACAAATATATTATGTGAGAGTGGATGGATAAGAAGGTGGACCGTCTCATTCAGTTAATTTCAGAGTCCATTCCAGCCACTGTAGTATTAACACCCAACAGTATATGTAGGCTATATAGAAGATAGATATATCTATTGCCTAGCCCATCAAACCTGAAGAACAAATATATCCTTAAAGACCTGGGTTTTTTTTTGTTTTGTTTTGCTCTGGTTTGTTTTCATTCAGGACAGAGGATACCAATAAGTGATATTTCTTTTGATGTGAAAAGAGTGTATAAGGTTCAAGCAGTCGGCTGCATGCAGCCTGTGAAAAATACTGGCCCAAAAGACTTTTACATTTTCAAGCGTTGGTGCCAGTCCTCAGACTAAGATTTGTGTACATCATTGAACCCTACCCTGTGGGAAATATCTTCAAAGACATTAAAAACTTTATTATTGATTATGATTAAGACTGGCCCAAGCACTTGTCCCACACATGCTGTGCCAAAGCAGACATGTTGGAGTTGTGGATTACCAAGACGTTTTGGAACTGTCCCAGACTCCAACTGTATTGGCTAAAATAAAGTAAAAGATAAATCTGATAATGGTAAGTAGATGAATATGATAATACTTCCTAGAACTCTGTTTTGGATATATCCCAGCATCCTGGATGGTCTCTAACTTGTGGAAAGCCAGGTTGTCTAAAGCAGTTCTTGTAGCCAAACAACATATATTGCTTCAGATGGAAAATAGATTCTCTCCAGGGACAGAAACTTGGCATATTAACTTGGGGGAACTAGAAGCTAAGAAATGAATGCAATTTCAGAGAATAGGGACCTTGAGACAAATCTGAAAAGCTTTCATCCAACTTTTTACAACCTTCGATTAGTCCTTAGAAATTGAATAGAGAGGTCTTTTTCCACTGTCTCAGTCTCTCCAGTGTTTCCCCCACGCCTGTAGACATCCTGTCTCCTTGCCCAACAAATACGCTAGCCCTCTACTTCTTGTTTGGCTAGTCCCTTGTTTCATTTCCAGTTCATTGGTCTGCTTTTCTGCTGCTATGGCCTTTAATCACCCTCTTACTTATGTGTTAGTGCTTCCTAGTCCCAGCTTTTTATTACAAATATTTTGTAGGTTCACTATATTGTGAATGTGTTGCTTGGTTGTATTGAGTGCTAGGGCAGATCTGGGAAGGCTGTTTGCAAGAAGAATCATTTGGAGATTTTACTGATGGATACTAACTAGTAAAAGCCTGTAATTCAATATAACTTCTTCTTCCTCTACTGTGGAGAACAAGACATATCTGCTCTCACCAACTGTTGCATGCATTAAATAATATCTGAAACTGAGTTTTGTGTGCTTCACTTAAAATTTATGTGCTTTAATTGTGATAGTAAATTTATATTATTCCTATGTTTATGAAAGCATGTGAGGATTGTTCAGGAGACAGTTTGTAATAGATGGTGAACCCTGATTTTACAAGTAACTTTGTCAACGGCTTCTGGGTGAGAAACTTTGTAGCACTAGGACAGCTACAGTAGTATTGTCAAGTTGGCATTGGATTCAGCCTGAGCTAGCAGTGGCAGAGCTGTTTTGCAGGGAGGAAGGTACCGATCTGGCTTCATGATAAACTATGACAATTCCAGCAGCTTGTGGCTCCACAGCCTGCTAGGGAGGAAGAAGCAAAGCCAGCATTGACACAGCTAGGTTAAATGCCTGGATTACAATTTTAATTTGATCGGGGTTGCATGTGATGGTAGGCCTTTCAATGGCGGTGCTCAAAATCCTGATTTTGAAATGAGGAACAAACCTGGTCCAAAATATGACAAAGTGATTTGAGTTTCTTAACAATTTTCATGTTTTTTTCTGATGTTTTCAATTATGTCCAACTAAAAGGATACGTATCTTTTCGTATTTTCAAAGGAATAAGGACTAGCAAAGGGAAGAGAAAAAATCTGCAAACGTGATTTTATGGGCAGATTTTATGGGCAGATTTTACTTCCTTATAGTTGACAATAAAAATATGGCTATATAGGAATTAGTGAGTCATTACAGCAGTTAATTTAGAAAAAGATTTTAAAAAACGTTCAATTCATGTTGCCAAAAGTGTTGATATCAAGTGATGCTAAACAGCAATGGTATAAATGCAGCATTGGTATAAAGGTGGCATTTAACTTTACTAACGGGTATTTTAAGAAATTGCTAATGAGTTTTATTTTACACTGAAGTTGTTTAGAACCATATTTTATTCCTCTCCCTAAAGTACTCTTTTTCTGAAGAAGCACAGAGACTAGCTTTATGGGTGCCTTTGCTCCTGTAAGCTACTGATCACAGAAGGGGTCAAGACTAGAAGCTCTTTGACACTTTTAAGAATTAACCTTATAAAAATACTTTCTTCCAAAATACTGATGTGTTTGGCTTTTTATGGGACCCAACGGGTGTTGGTTAGAATGACAAGAATTAGGAATATCATATTAGGGAGGGTGGAGAAGGGGCCCAAGGAAGACAGAACATTTACTTTAGGACAATAAAGATTTAGTCTGGTTTTTATTGCTTTTGAAGCCACAAACTTAAATGCACATTGAAACTTCATTACACTTACACTGAAATGTTGAAGAAGTATCAGATCTATTTTATCATGGAGAAGCTACTTTCAAACCAGCGATGACTTCTAAGTCTTTAAAACATTCTATGTGTAATGGTTGAATAGTCATGGGCTGACTGACGGGTTTTATTTCTTACGAGAGCTGGTAATAGCAGGAATAGCAGAAAGTGTTGCAGGTGTTCTGAAATGGAACTTCATTTGACTTGTGAGCTGTGAGCCGTTAAATAATCCCACTGTAGGAGGAGATCCAGTTCGAAACCATGTAAGGAACTTGAAGGTGTGAAAGTCCATGGGACCTGATAAGATGCATCTGCGGGTCCTGAGGGAACTTGTCGCTGACGTTGCTAAGCCACTATCCATCATATTTGAGAAGTTGTGGCAGTCTGATGAAGTCCTCACTAACTGGAAAAGGGGAAGCATAATGCCCATTTTTACAAAGGGAAAAAAGGAAGACCCAGGGACCTATGGGCCGGTCAGTTTCTCCTCTGTGCCCTGCAAGGTCATGGAGCAGATTCTACTGGAAGTTACGCTAAGGCACATGGAAAATAAAAAGGTGATTGGTGACAGACAACATAGCTTCACTAAGGGCAAATCGTGCCTGACAAATTTGGTGGCCTTCTGTGATGGGGTTACAGCGCTGGTAGATAAGGGAAGAGAAACTGACGTCACCTACCTGGACTTACGCAAAGCATTTGACACTGTCCCGCACAACATTCTTGTTTCTAAATTAGAGAGAAGTGGATTTGACAGATGGACCATTCAGTGGATAAGGAGTTGACTGGATGGTTGCACTCAAAGAGAGATCAAGTGGAGAGCAGTGGCATTCCTCAGGGGTTGGTATTGGGACTGGCACTGTTTAACACCTTTGTGAGCAACAGGGACAGTGGAATTGAGTGCACCTTCAGCAAGTCTGCCGACAACACTAAGTTATGTGGTGCAGTCAACACGCTGAAGGGAAGGGATGCCATCCAGAGGGACCTTGACAGGCTTGAGAGGTGGGCCTGTGCGAACCTCATGAAGTTCAGAAAGGCCACATGCAAGGTCCCGCACCTGCACTGGGGAAATCCCAAGCACAAATACAGGCTGGGCACAAAATAGACTGAAAGCAGCCCTGAGGAGAAGGACTTAGGGATGTTGGTTGATGAGAAACTCAACATGACATGGCAATGCATGCACACAGCCCAGAAAGCCAATAGCATCCTGGGCTGCATCAGAAGTAGTGTGACCAGCAGGTTGAGAGAGGTGATTCTGCCCCTCTACTTCGCTCTCATGAGACCCCACCTGGAATACTGCATTCAGCTCTGGGGCCACCAACATAAGAAGGACTTGGACCTGTTGGAGAGGGTTCAGAGGAGGGCCACAAAAATGATCAGAGGGTTGGAACACCTCTCCTGTGAGGAAAGGCTGTTCCACCCAGAGAAGAGCAGGCTCCAGGGAGACCTTATTGCAGCCTTTCAATACTTAAAGATGGCTTATAAGAAAGATGGGGAGAGACTTTAGTAGGGACTGTTGAAATAGGACAAGGGGTAATGGCTTTGAACAGAAAAAGGGTAGATTTAAATTAAATAGAAAGAAGAAATTATTCACTGTGAGGGTGGTGAGGCACTAGAACAGGTTGCCAAAGTAGTTGTGGATACCCTATCTTTGGAAGTGTTCAAGGCCAGGTTGGATGGAGCTTTGAGCAACCTGGTCTAGTGGAAGATGTCCCTGCTCATGGCAGGGGGCTTCAAACTAGATGGTCTTTAAGGTCCCTTCCAACCCCATCCCTTCTATGATTCCATGATATTCTGCTAAGTAATGGCATGCACAAGTTCATTGCCTTTGATGCCACCTCTCATTTTAAACAAACAGTAAGATTTCAATACCTTTGGCTCTGCAAACCTGCTCAGTCCTGCTTTGCTCTTTTTATTTCTTTTGTCCTAGTGTCAAACAGGGGAATTAAGAATTGGAATTCCATTTGAGATTAATCTTACAAACAAACAGAAAAAAACCCTAAACACCGTCAGACCTCGGCTGCAGCAAGAATTATGCATCAGTAGAAGACCTGCAGTATGCCAGTTTACACTGTTGTCTTAAAAAGTATACATAGGGAATTTATTACAAATGTTCTTCAAAGTTGATCCATATACCTGACTTATTACACTCAGTGCGACCTGCAAATGCAAACACAAATGCAAATAATAAAAAAAGGCAAAAAAGCCCCAACAATTTTCTATTTTAAGAATCATGTTCTTTCATGTATTGAATGTCTTCTTCCTCCAGAACCTAGCTTAAGCATATTTTCATAAAACATAAGCAAATCCATAATCTTCACTGTCAAAGTATAAGACACATTGGTTTTGTCCATAATTCTATAAACCAGCATCTGAAATAGATCTACTGACCAACTCTATTGCATAAGCTAATACATAGAATATGTGGTCTGTTATGAAAATATAATTTGGAATTCAAATACCATGTATTTAACAAATGCACAGTTAATCCCAAAGCTTGGAATTTCCTATAATATTTTTCTTGGATTCATATTCATACGCTTTAATATATCAAGTATAGTCACACAGACAGCAGCTTATCCGTAATCCCTAGCTTTAGGGTGTGACACTTAAATAATTTTATAGAAAACCTTCTGTTCAAATTTGATAACCATTAAACACAGATTTTTACAAATTTCTAACCAGTCATGTCTGCTTGCATTTCACTGCATTCCCAATATGAGAGCAATGAAGTGCTGTTAGCCAACAACTATAATATTAGGCTGTATATAAAGTTGAGTACTGCATTTTCCTTAGTATTTTTCAAGTTATTTTATTACTCTTTTCCTCTTAATGGCATAAATATTTATCCACAAATGTAAAAAACCCACAGTCCTTGTTTAGTGAGGGTGTGCTGTCCTAGTTTCACCTGGGATAAAGTTAATTTTCTTCACTGTAGCTGGTGTAGTGCTGTGTTTTGGACTTAGTATGAAAACAATGTTGATAACACACCGATGTTTTAGTTGTTGCTAAGTAGCGCTTACACTAGTCAAGGACTTTTCTAGCTCCCCATGCTCTGCGGGTGCACAGGAAGCTGGAAGGGGACACGGCCGGGACAGCTGACCCAAAGTGACCAAAGGGATATTCCACACCATATGACATGATGCTTAGTATATAACACTGGGGGAAGAAGAAGGAAGGGGGGGGACAAGTTCAGAGTGACAGTGTTTGTCTTCCCAGGTAACTGTTACATGGGATGGAGCCCTGCTTTCCTGGAGATGGTTGAACACCTGCCTCCCTGTGGGAAGTAGTGAATTAATTCCTTTTATTTTTTGCTCTGCTTGTGTGCGCGGCTTTTGCTTTAAACCGTCTTTATCTCAACCCACATGTTTCCTCACTTTGAATCTGATTCTCTCCCTGACCCCACTGGGGGGGAGAGAGTGAGCAGCTGAATTTGGCTGCTGACTGAGGCTAAACCACGACATGTGCTAACAAGGTTGTTAACATTAGAATATTTACATATAGTGATTCAAGACATTTGTAAAATCATCTTTTCTGTAATATCCTTGTAGGGAAAGCTTAAGTTAGCAAGTATCTTTTCTAGGAATAGCATAACTACAACAGAAAAATCCCTTTTGTCAATATGAACTGCATCTATGCAATGAAATATGTCACCATTCATGGATCACCTCAGACAGAAGAATATGTGCAAGAGAGGAAGTGGTCTGCATCCTGAAACAAAAAATGGCACCTCCCCTCCAGTTCTATGCACATCAAATATAAACCAAATATAAATCTGTGGGGTGGACAGATGCCTTTTCTTGTCTTCCCTTTCTAATTGCAAGACTAAACCATGAGTTAGGTGATGCTTATGTTATGCAGAAGGGAAAGGTTCCAGGAAGAAATGGAAGGAAGAATTCAAAGTGAAAGATTTGTAAGTCCAGAGATAAAAAATGTTACTAAAACTGGAGTCCCAAATGCCCCATCATGTATTCATCAGTTCTTTCTGGTAGCTGCAGCGCTATCTCTTAAGAAATAGAAATGTGGAGAAATGAAAACCTCTTGTTTTCAGGAACACTAAAGCAAACAAAATATCCTACTGGCTCAACATAAAACTGCATGAAAAAAACCCAACACAATAATGCATTGAGAAACTATTTTCTTCTCACAGATACTCCATGAACCGGGCAAGATTTTTTTGGTTACAGTGGAGAACTTCTTCAGTTTTCAAACTTAATCTAAATTACTGTTGGGAAATGCTGTGATTTCTTCTCTAGTCTGTATGAATGGGTTTCTTAGTTAAACTAAGACACAAGATGAGCCAGGGCTGGCACACATTTATGTTTCCCCTCATCTGAGATGGATTCCAACACTTTTGCGAGCGATAAGCCTGCCGGCCATAAGATACATAGATTCAAAGTGACCACACAGAGGAACCAATGAAACACCAAATAAAGCTTTCAAGATCATTTTGAAATCTCAGCTACTGCATAAAAAACCCAACCCAACCCAACCCAAAAATCGATGTTGTATGTGAATTAAGGCCAAGGTGTTTACCTTTTAGTTTTTGTTTTACTCTTTTTTCTATTTGTCTGTCATTCATAATTATTGTTGGGAGTTATTAGTGTTGTTACAGTAAAACAGTTACCTTAAAACAGGCTAATGATACCTGGAATGTTACGTTGTATTTGACATTGGCTGACATTTGAAGTGGATGAGAAATCCAGGATTAATTCAACGTTTACAGTTTATTAAGAGTTCAATTTTTTGTATTTTATTACTTTGCGCTCTGCAGCTCCAGGATTTGTGTATCTTTTGCAATTTTGTTCTGTTTTGTACAGCTGCCAAAATTCTTATTAGGAATGCGACATTCTGATCCTTTTCCCTGTTTACCTTGCCATCTACGCCAGAGCTGATAATGTGGTTTTGCAAAAGAGGACAGGCAAGCAGCCACACTCCAGGATAGAAATCAGGGATATGAATGCAGATTTGAGGTAGAAGAATGACTAGAAATCCTGTACATATGCCAAAATCATGGAGGGCATTGTTCCATTTTCCCCCACAAACATAATTCCTGCCACTCAGTTTTCAGCATTTCTTGTACTGTATAATAAGGGATTTCCATCACAAAATGGAACCCAAACAGATACCATGTATATGTAGAAAGAGAGAGAGTTAGGTCCTGTGTATGTGTGGGTTTGTGTTTGCTCATGTGTGCATGTGTAATGGGTGTGTAAATGCCCTGATTAATTTTTTGTCCATAGATTCCACTAAGGGGTAAGATGTGTAAAGTATAAGTTCTGTAATGTGCTGTATCTCAGCCACCTATCATATATGATGCCAGCCTGGAACTCTCACTAGGCCATTGTGTATTTTGTATAACTTCCAGAGTCTTATATTTTCTTTTCTTTAGGTAAATGAAATATCTCCAAGCTTTTCATTATGTGGTCATACATAACTCTTTCTCCTTCACTGTGTTTGTCCTTCCTGTTTGACTCTTTATTTTAAAGAATTTTCCCATTAAATGACTTAGGCTAACATAACTGAGTGTTAACTGCTCTGCTGTTATTCCAACATTTGCACTTCTTGTCTTCAGGTTTTTTGTTCTTTTTTTTTTTAATCTATGGCTACAGCCATTCTAGACTTAGAGCAAATCAAACTAATTAGTGTATTGTATTTTCTATGATTGTCATCTACTCTTATGCCTAACAATCCCTCTACTTCTCTTCTAATGAACAGAGAAGGTTTTATTACTCAAGTATTTACTTTCTTTATCAGTTTACAAACATTGATAAATAATGAGGAGCAAAATATATGAACTAATATATCTTGGGACTCCTCTTTTCCTGATACTGACAGTTACTCAAAAGTTTGAATTGTGGGAGTTGCTAGGTTTTCCTGTGGTTTTCAGAAGTTCCACCTGCAAAAAATATTTTAACACATGTAACTACAACAGTGTGATCCATTAGAAATGCAACTGTTTAGATCCTACAAAATAGATTGATCGTTCTGAAAGTGTATTTCTCTGTGTCAAACATTAATCTTACAGTGATTCAAATTAAAGTGAAGGATTGTACTTATGTGTTTAAATAAATCTTCCAAACTTTCAACCTGCTAATACCTATAAAACACAATCAGATTGAATTTCAGCAACATAAACTTTATCACTACAGGTTGAATCTATCATGTTCTGGACAAAGGATTGTGGCATTTTTGTTTCTGATATCAGCAGGAAATAGGAAATGACTTGAAAAACAGAGAGAATAGCAGATTTAATTTTTTATTGCTTAAGACATAGAGACTGCACCAGGATGACAGAATGGTCGGTGACAAAGGTAGGATGCAGGAAAGATGTTCAGAGGATCTCTAAGATGATTTGGTCTGCTGTGTCACACCACCATCCTAGTTTCTATTGAGATTAATATCTCTATTGAGATATTAAGAGATATCTCTTAGCTCATTTTGAGAATAATTTTAATGTTCAAATCCTATTCAGTATTACATCTGGTATTGAAGATTGATACCATCTTTCTGCTCTGAGGTGATATTTCAGGACACTAAAAAAAAGATTTTCATTGTTAATAATAGTCATAGTGCCATCTGAAATCTATTAGTCAACTAGTTTCAAATATTTTTTCATAGTTCAAACTGTGTAGATAAAGTTGAAATTAATGATCTCATTGATAAGACTACTGTAGAAGGAAAAGTAATTTAGGAACAGTGAGTATAAGAATATGATGATGTCAAGGAGAACATAGGCAAATCTACACAACTTGGGGTTAATCTGTGCTGGCATGGATACTGTGTGTTAATTAAAATTATTTCACAATATCTTATCAGATTTACTAATCATTGAGATTGTTGATGATCTTTTTTCCCTATCTGTGTTTTATGGTGTTTCCATCTTCCACTGTAGAATTATTCAATCGCCAGTAGGTTTTTCTGACTACTTCTTGATCATATTTGTAACAGAGATAGCTCTGAGCTGTGGCTGGCTTTTTATGACTCCAAAAACTATTAATCATGCCTCAGAGGGTGAGGTTTGGTGTACTTCAGCCACATGATTGGTTCCTTGGGATCACTATACTCCATACCTTAGAACATCTATGGATTGTAGTTACATTAAGTGTGAAAGTATCTATGTATTGAGTTTAAATTCATAAAATCATTTCCAAGAATGCAAATGAAGAAAGCACATGAAATATTGAAACATTATTTTGATGGGTTGATCCTGGCTGGACACCAGGTGCCCACCAAGCTGCTCTATCACTCCCCTACTCAGCTGAACAGGGGAGAGATCACTCACCAATTACAGTCATAGGCAAAACAGACTCAACTTGGGGAAATTAATTTATTGCCAGTCAAATCAGAGTAGGGTAATGACAAATAAAACCAAACCTTAAAACACCTTCTCCCCACTCTTCCCTTCTTCCTAGGCTCAACTTCACTCCCAGTTTCTCTACCTCCTCCCGCCCTGAGCAGGGTGGAGGGTTGCAGTCGTTTCATCATACATTGTTTCTGCTGCTCCTTCCTCCTCACGGGGGGGACTCCTCACACTCTTCCCCTGCTCCAGTGTTGGGTCCCTCCCATGGATGACAGTCCTCTATGAACTTCTCCAGTGTGGGTTCTTTCCATGGGCTGCAGTTCTTTCACAAACTGCTCCAGCATAGGTCCTTTCCATGTGTGCTTTTGTTGGGGTGCAGTCCTTCAGGAACAGACTGTTCCAGCGTAGGTCCTCGATGGGGTCACAAGTCCTGCCGGCAAACCAGTTCCAGCATGGGGTTCTGTCTCCATGAGGTCACAGGTCCTGCCAGGAGCCTGTTCCTGCATGTGTTCTCCACAGGGTCACAGACTCCTTCAGGCACCCACCTGCTCCAACATAGGGTCCTCCACAGGCTGTAGGTGGATATCTGCTCCACCATTAACCTCCATGAGCTACAGGGGGACAGCCTGCCTCACCATGGTCTTCACCACAGGCTGCAGGGGGATCTCTGCACATCCTCCCTGGCTTCTTCACTGACCTTGGTGTTTGCAGAGTTGTTTCTCTCACTTCTTTCTTCTGGCTGTTGTTGCACAGCAGTTTTTTCCTCTTCTTAAATATGTTATCACAGAAGAGCTATCACCGTTGCTGGTGGGCTCAGTTTTGTCCAGGGGCAGGTCCATCTTGGGGCCAGTTGCATTGGCTTTGTTGGACATAGAGGAAGCTTCTAGCAGCTTCTCAAAGCAGCCACCCCTGTAGCCCCCTCACTACCAAAACCACCCCATCCCAATACAATTATATTTTGACACTTTCAAAAAATACATTATATATCTTGAAGGAAAATTAATCTCACTATCAGGTAAATTTTAAAATGGTGCATATTCCTCAGTATATTCCAACTGATACCTAAATCAATAAATTACCTTTCTGCTTCATTCACAGCAGAGTTTTTTTCCTAAGATCTCCCACATTTCAGAAGATTGCTCTTCCCAGAGCAATTCCAGGGCTCCTTTTTTTATTTTTTTTTTCCAGCCATTCCTGTTAATTTTGCTCTACCTTCTTCAAAAACATTTACACAATGAAGCAGCATTGAATTTTGGCAACCCATTTCCCAGGTGAATGCCTTAAACAGGAAGAGGAGCATTCTTTTTGCCATCTAGTGAATATTTTCAATCTGAAGAAAGACTCTGAGGAAAATAAAACAATCTTAGATGAACAGGAATTGTTATCTGAGCTCCCAAAAACCAATCCTTCATACAGGCATATGTGTAGAGGAGAGCATAGGAGCTGTTGACACTGACTGACCAGAAAGTGAAATCTATAACACTGCAAGACGGCATTTAACAGCCCTCCATGGATTGACACAGAAAGTGCATACTGTTTAATGTGGAAAAGAAACATATGATCAATGTTTTATTTCAGCAACCCTGAAGTGCTCCAAAACCCAGGTCCCATAAGACAACTTTACAACTAGAGTTGAATCTGATCAAAAGCAAATAAATACTTCTGTTGAAATGCACAGCTTGGTTTCTGAAGTGTTACGTGCACATGGACTTCTGAGTGACCAAGATATGGCCATAATTCTACTTCCCAAAGTTGAAAACTTCCTCACATTTTAAGGCTGTAGGAGTCTATATGTGGCAATGCCACCTAGTGAGGTCAAACCAGTCCTTACTAGAATATATCAAACTTTTAGGAGGGTTTCAATAGGTTATAAATTCCTGAAATATATTGTGGTTTTATCCGTTTATTGTGGTCATTTTGATTTGGGCATTGCTTTGAAGGTTCAAATTAAAAATATAAAGATTATTTTTCTGTTTCTCTTCTTTTTTCTCTACTCAGCAGGGCTCTTTAACGAATGTCTCATAGCTTGTGGATGTTTCTTGTAACTATATGTATTTCTTTTATTACTGTCCCAAAGTAATTCATTCTTCAGCATATGCATCTTGTTTACAACAGATAGATCATTGTGAAAGGAAAATCCAGTCATCTGCTTTTGATCTAAATTATATTTCCATGGGGTAGTGCAAAACAATTTCATTTTATACAGCATTCTTATATTACTATCACAAAACACTTTAAGGGCTAAGTCAATCACCAGCTAAACAGAAGTAGAAGGTATTAAAGTGAGATTCAGAAGAGAAAATGTGCAAATGGATCATAGAAGCAGAGCACTGCAGATAGGTAAAAATAATTCATGTACCTTTAGCTGCAGAGTAGGTTGGAAAAGAATAGTTGTTCCAGGCTGAGAAAAAAAGCAGGGTAGAAAGAGTTTATTTGCTATAAACTCATTCACATGGTTCCCATCACTATAATTTTCCATGACTCCTTATACCCACACAATATATCATTTTCCTTCTTTTTGTCTTCCTTTGGTTCCAATGTAATTTATTATGTATTGTCCTTGTTATGTGTTGCTGTTATGGGAAAATGACGATCAAAAATGTGGACCCTCCAGTTTGCACTGAGGATAATGAGGTTGCCATCAACTGGTCCTGTTCAGGAATGAGCTGTAAATTCACGGACTGCTCTCTGGGGAAGTCCTGTCCCTGCATTCTGAGGGCAGTAGGGTTATATGGCTGTCAAACCCATCAGATCTCTTTCTCAGGTAGGAAGCTCTTAAAGGATTCTTCCCTGGGGAGGTATGGGGTGGGGTGGGAAGCCTGGAAAAGGAAGAATGAAAATTGACTAAGTTCTGTCTTCAGAACAAGTAGCCAATAGACATGTGAGCAGTAGTGTCATGCCCTTTCACTTAGCTGGGATACAGGGTAGCCTGTGACAAGGCTGGTAGTTTAATATCCCAGGATATGCACTCAGCTTATGCCCAGGAATGCATGGACTTTTTATCACCTACTGTCTTTTTTATGTAGGTTGTGAGTTAAGTCAAATCACATCTTCATAGATTTGTCAAAAGCTGTGAGCATGCACGTTGATCAGATATTCTAGTTCAGCTGACAAAGAGAAATTTTTCAACCCACAGTAGCTTAGGCAGATACCTAAGAATATTTTCTTATCCAACAACAATATGAACCTCTGAATTTACAGAAGTTTCTACGAGTTTTGTGTAAATATGCTTTTAATTTCTTGAAGAAAAGAGTGCAAAATAAGCATAGAAAAGTGAAATGTTGTAACAGAAGTGGCTTAAAGTACTCAGAGTCAGTTCAAAGTGGTGAAAGCTGACAACAGAAAGAACTTAGGGAAGGCAGGAAAGATAATTGTGGTATTTGCATTTTCAGGGTTAGTACACTCGATGGAAGATTCATCTTTCCTAACTTTCACCAACATTCATCTTCTAAAGTTAAGTGTCCATTTACTGATATATTTGATGGGGAAAAAAAAGGATCTGCACAACACAGCAATTGATTGTATCATAAGAAAGGGAGTCATACAGAAGTTTCCACTGGTGCTTACCTTCCTTGACTTCTGTTGATCATAGACCATATTTCTACTTTAAATGAAACACCCAGCTTTTAGAACACTGGAGCGAGGCCTTTCCAACCTGCAATGTGTGAACAAGTAATGGATTTAGTTATTTTTACCTTATTAGTTTTACAGTTAGAAAATAAGCTCACAAAAGGTATTGAATTGCTACCTTCAGATATTGAAATAGTCAAAGAATCCAAAGCAAGTAATTTACTTTTTTTTTTTCACATCAAATATTAAATGATGGAATTAAATAGCTGTTAGTATTACTTGCAAAACTCTCATAGGATTTTCCTTTCTGGAGGAAATAGTGTTTTAATATATTATCTTTAACATTTTTTTTTATTCCTTTAAGCAATCTGTACCACCATTTTCATGAGGGTACAACCATGTCAGAACTGGAAATCCCAGTTTTTAAGACTAGTGTCCAGAAAGAACTAGTGAACAGGCAGCACTGTTTAAATTCTCTCAGCACAATATGAGATACTTGGTACCATGATCCTTGTTAGAGGACTACGAAGTTATTTTATAATTAAAGAGTGCTAACCAGCATGATAACAAACAGACACCAGTAGAACTGCAAAAGGTTTCTCAGATCCATAGTGAAGAATGAAATATTTTTATTTCAGTGGAATAAATTTTATTCACAGAATGGGGAACATGATATGAAAATGTGTTAACCTGTGCTTAAAAAACACAGGTTCTGAAATTCAATTTGTTTTGGTGATTATTTCTAAAGATTTTTCTGTAATATTTTAATTGTGTGCTATCCGATTCAATTGCTTATTTGTTCATGGAAAGCAATTAGTCTGCCTATCTTGACCGGTTTGTCTGTGGTTTATAATACTATTATTTAATCACAAAAAAAGCCAATTCAATTAACCTAATGAATATGATACTTCATTGTTTTGCTTTGAAATCTCAGTGATTTTCATACTCTAGTAAGCCAGAGCATTTCTACCACAATGAAACTTGTCTGACAATGAACATTATGAAATATATATATTAATTACATAAATAAAAATATATAATTTAAGTTGGGTTTCTGATATTCTCTCCTTTTTCAGACCAACCTTTTAACTATCTGAAAATAGCTATTACAGACTCATGACGTATTTCTGATCTTTAAATAGCAGTAATTTACTTGACTATTTTTTCATATGGGCCATGTTCTCTAGTGTTCTGATCACTCTCCTTGCCTTCTACCAGGGTCTCTGGAAAGGAATCATTCACTTTAAATACAGACCAAACTGGACATCTTTCTTAAAATAAGGCTTTGCTAGTCTTTTACAACTACAAGTATAACATCATCTTTTCTACAATGGCATGACAGTGTGGACTTACAATCACTTTGTGGTGTAGTAGTCCTAGACAGACAAAAATGACATAGATGTAGTTAGACCTCCCTTGAATGTGCTATATGATCTCCTGAGATCCCTTTCAGCCCTAAAAATTACATTAGGAAAACATAAAGATTAGACAAGTCCTATTCTTGGACAAATCTGAACCAGAATCCATGCAAGTTTTTTGATATGGAAATTTACTTTATCCCACAGATATGATTTTTCTTGAAGCAGTAGGCTCTAAAAATATGCATTTTGAGTTCTACATGCTAACTGTATGTTGTTTAAACATACTTTTATTTTACAGTTTAAAGTCTTCTAGTGCCAGTTCACATTACTTAGTTTTGTAATATGCAGAAAGACAAACGGAATTCTGTTCCTTTTTCATACAGTTTATTATTTCATAAATAACTTCTTATCATGCTCCATGTTAATCATTTCCCTAAATAATATAGCCCTAATTTTTTGAAATCTCTTTCCATGTCAAAGTCTTTGAATAATTTTTCATCTCCTAACTTCAAATTAAGTTCATTTTTTGCTATTTCTGCTCTTTCAGGACGCTGAATGGCCAGAACCAAGCATATATTTCAAGATGAGGGCATGACATTGTTTCATCTAATGGTATTAATATTATGGAATAACACAATACTACATTTTGCCTGTAGTGGTACTCTGTAATCTGCTACTTTTGCTGCCCCAAAGGCCATGATCACACCCTTTGTTACTTTCAGTGTTAATTCTTGGTCAAGGGCAATGCTTTAAATATTCACAGGCTAACATGAAGAAAATAAACTTCTGTTTTAACAGAAAGCTACATTTAACACAAATGGGGGAGAAAGTCAATGAATCACTTCATCTTTTTAAGAGTGAAAGAAAAATTATGAGAAATCACTCTGCAATAAACAAAAGCCTCAAAAAAATCTCTTTACAGAGCATTTGAAGAGGCTGAATAAAAAGCTTTGCAACAGTACCTGATACAAACAGCACTGCTTGGTTTTAATGAATGAGGAACAGAGGAAATCAGCATATAAATTCTATGTCTGGAACAAGAAAAGGTACAGCATGCTGTTATAGGAAATTATGTTAAATATTACGGAGAATATGTTTAATAGCTTTCAGTCTAATTAGTGTAATTCTTTGGCATACTCTCACCACAAATGTGCTATAAGTTTGAGGAAGTGCATTTGCCACCTAGTAATGCAATCATTCTTTGAGTAATGAACCAACGTCCCCTTGCAATGCTCTGTCAGATTTCCTGGACACATTAGGCTCATTTCACATGTCAGGAGGTAGTGTGTAATGTATATAGTCATAAAGCTGATTTGCACATACCCAGAAAAACTGGTAAGTACAACCTCTTAATTTCTGTATGTGCAGGGTGCACCAGAGTTAAAACCTGCACATCTACAAATACAGCTGTTGGAGCCAGCTAGTTTTGGCTCACTCTGCTAAAAGGCAAACAGTTTCTGACTGCCATGTATATGCAGAGATCTCTGATGTCTCACACACAAAGCTGTGGGAGCCACCTACAGCCAAAGGCCCTGCAGAGATTCTTCTATACTGAGGAAAACAGTCAATACCAGTTGCCTCCAAAAAGTTGGAGAGGAAAACCTCAAAATCCCCGATACCTGCAGGTGAAGCTGTAGCAAGAAGAAAGGCTCAGAGGGAACCCTCTAATTTTGAGGCCTGTTACTTCACATCATAGATCAAATGAAGGGTGATATTTTCAGTCTAGGGCACCAAAACACAGTTTATGAAGGTTATGAACTCCACTGTAAACACAGGAATAACTATCAAGGAATAGTCTAAAAAGTATGGCTGGATCTGGGTCTTTGCCCAAGGGCTGCTTCCAGATATAAAACTGGTCCCCACAAAAGGACACTAGTTCAAGAGATTTGATTACAGTGCTCCATTATGGTGGTTGCAGCAATGACAGAGCTATGCCCTACTCTCTACTTGCTACAAGGACAACTTCTTATGACAGCTCCAAGAACAACTGTGTACAGATAGGTTGAATCTGTCTTCCTACATAGCACTTGGCTTGAAGCCCCTGGGGAAAATGTTCACTATCTGAAAAGACCACTGAATGGAAATTTGTAAGGAATTGAAAGAGGACTGCAGGGCTTGGCAGAGAGTGATATGGAACCAGAAGAACATTTCAGTTGGGGTTACTAAAGTCTTTAAAGCTCTGTTAGAAAGTATCAGGAGTCAAAAGAAAGCTAGGAAAGTAGCATCAATACTGGAGTAGAAGAAGCAGTGTTAGAGAAAATTATGGAGAAAGAAAAGATTGGCCATAGTTCAGAGAACTATGAAACTCCTATCTGGAAATGGTGTTTAATATGTGATTTGGTGACTACTGATTAATGCATAATTAGTCTATCTACAGGCACTGTCTGATTACAGGGCTGAAGGGTAACATTGACCCAAGTCACCTGATATGACTTTGGCAAAGGATTTTGCAGCCATCTGACAATGAAGGAGTAAGCTCACCTACCGATTACTTTTGCTGCACAGTTGAGATTTTGAATTATGAAGCTTTATGTTCCAAATCCATGTCCATAGAAAGATCCCATACCTGTGCAAGACATGAATAGTATGAAGTACTAATTTACAGGTGGATTATGACACTGGAAGGGAGATTGTGTCAGATAAACCATTATTTCAGTGTTTTATTGTTTCTGAGATGAGAGACAAAAGCTGTTTAGCAGAATTCTGGCCTTATTTATAATGGCATTCTTCAAGAAGTGATGAAGAATAGTTTCCATAACACAACTTCACCAATCATTTTTAGGTATTTATCACAGAATCATAGAATGGTTTAGGTTGGAAGAGACCTTTAGAGGTCATCTAGTCCAATCACCCTGCAGTGAGCAAGGACGTTTTCAACTAGATCAGGTTGCTCAGACCCTGTCAAACCTGACCTTGAATGTTTCTAGGGATGGGGCATCTACCACCTCTCTGGGCAATCTGTGCCAGTGTTTCACCACCCCCATTGTAAAAATGTTTTTCCTTATACCCAGCCTAAATCTACCCTCCTTTAGTTTAAAACCATTGCCCCTTGCCCTGTCACAGCAGGCCTTGCTAAAGAGGTTGCCCCCATCCTTCCTATAGTCCCCCTTTAAGTACTGGAAGGCCGCCACAAGGTCTCCCCACAGACTTCTCTTCTCCAGGCTGAACAACCCCAACGCTCTCAGCCTGTCCTCACAGCAGAGGCGCTCCAGCCCTCAGATCATTTTTGTGGCCTCCTCTGGACCCACTCCAACAGGTCCATGTCTCTCTTGTGCTGAGGGCTCCAGAGCTAGACGCAGCCCTGCAGGTGGGGTCTCACCGGAGCAGAGCAGAGAGGCAGAGTCACCTCCCTCGCTCTGCTGGCCACGCTGCGTTTGATGCAGCTGAGGATATGGTTGGCCTTCTGGGCTGCGAGTGCACATTGTCAGCTCATGTCCAGCTTTTTGTTCACCAGTACCCCCAAGTACTTTTCGGCAGGGCTGCTCTCAGTCCCTTCAACCCCCAGCCTGTACGGATACTGGGGGTTTCCCCCACCCAGGTGCAGGACCTTGGCACTTGGCCTTGTTGAACCTCATGAGGTTCCCATGGGCCCACTTCTCCAACTTGTCCGGGTCCCTCTGGGTGGCATCCTGTCCTTCTGGTGTGTCAGCTGCACCGCTCAGCTTAGTGTTACCTGCAAACTTGCTGAGGGTGCACCCTATCCCAATGTCTATGTAATTTATGAAGATATTAAAAAGTACCAGACCAAGTACAGACCCCTGAGATACATCACTTGTCAACGATCTCCATCTGGACGTTGAGCCATTGACCACTACCCTCTGGATGCGGCCATCCAACCAGTTCCTCAACCATCAGTCCACCCATCAAATCCATATCTCCCCAGTTTAGAGAGAAGGATGCTGTGGGGGACTGTGCCAGAGGCCTTTCAAAAGTCCAGAGGGAGACATCTGCAGCTCTTCCCTTCTTGACTAGGTTGGTCAAGAAGGACTTGTCCTTGGTGAAGTCATGTTGGCTACCTCAAATCACATCCCTGTCCTCCATGTGCCTAAGCATAGTTTCTAGGAGGATCTGTTCCATGATCCTCCCAGGCACAGCAGTGAGGCTGACACGTTGGTAATTCCCCGGGTGCCCTTTCCTACCCTTTTTAAAGATGGGCACAATGTTTCCCTTTTTCCAGTCACTGGGGACTTCACCTGACCGCCATGGCTTTTCAGATATCATGGACAGTGTTTGGGCAACTACATCAGCCAAATTCCTTCAGGACTCTGCGATGCATCTCATCAGGTCCCATAGACCTGTGTATATTGAGGTTCCTCAGGTGGTTATGGACTTGATCTTCCATTACAGTGGGAGAGGCTTTATCCCTCTGGACTCCATCCTGAAGTCCATTGGCTTGGGAGGGGTGAGGAGAGAGGTTAGCAGTGAAGACTGAGGCAAAAATGGTCTTGAGTACCTCAGCCTTCTCCTCATCTGTTGATACTAGGCCACCATTCTTGTTTGCCAGTGGGGGTATGCTTTCTTTAACATTCCTTTTTCTGGTTGAAATACCTGTAGAAGCCTTTCTTGTTATTCTTTGGATCTTTTGCCAAATTCAGCCTCAGCCACGCCTTGGCCCTCCTGACTCCATCCCTACACAACCAGGCAGTGTCCCTATACTCTTCCCAAGATACCTCTCCCTGCTTCCACTGCCTGTGCAGTTCCCTCTTGCCCTTTAGTTTGGCCAGTATGTCTTGACTCAGCTATGCTGGTCTCTTCCCTTCCTTGCCTGATTTCTTATACCTGGAACTGAGAGCTCTTGCACTGTATGGAACATGTCCTTAAAGATCTGCCAGCTCTCTTCTGTTCCTTTGCCCCTGAGGACCGTTTCCCACGGGGGTCCTTCTGACTAACTCCTTGAAGAGCTGGAAGTCCGCTTTCCTAAAATTTAGACTCCTGACTATACTCCTCGCTTTGCCTGTATCCCTCAGGAGTGTGAACTCCACCAGTGCGTGATCACTGCAGCCCAGGCTGCCTCCAATCGAAATGGTTTAAATTTGTTGTTTGTACCTCTAAATTCTGCAGCCTGGTTGATTAATTTCAGAGAGGGTCTAGTCTAAGGGATACACTTCCACAGTAGGGGGGATTAAAAAGAAGACTGCATTATTGTTTCAGTGATATGAAGAACAGGAACAATAATTTAGATGTATGAAGGTCTTCTCTTAAGTATTAAAACAGTTTATTAATGGAAAACTGGACTGGTTCTGGGCAGAAAAGTCAGATGCCTGTAGTTTTGGTTACACTTCCAAGATAGAAAGGTATGCAGTTTTGGTTACACTTCCAAGATAGAAAGGTATGCTTAGAGACTGCTGTACCTGAGCACCTGAGAGTATTACAAAAGATACTATTGCAATTATTCCTATTCCATAGGTCTGAGACAATGTAGCTGAAAGGGTTCATCAACAGTTCTATTTAATATATATCTGTCAACATGGGAAAATAAAGGCAATATAATTCACAAATGGATGGAATAACTTTCTTAAGTCCTTAGGTCTTGTTCTTCCCTGCCATGCCAGTATGTACTTTTCTAAGTCATGGACTGAGGCTGAAAAATTACATAGGGGATGCTTTTTCACTTTCAAGATAGCAGATTTGGGAAACCCAATGCCAGGGACAGACAGGAGCCCAAGGCAATGTTCACACTGCTCTAGAACTTTGGACAAGCTCACAGTTTGCAAAGGTGCAGGAAATATTTATACCACAAACAGTAAAGATGTATGGGATTGTCTAGAAAGAAAGTTACAGGAAAGGCTTTTCTCTGCAGGAAGCACATTACGTAATGTAATATGTTAACATGGAATGTTTCTAGCATTAACATTCTGGGTCAGATTTAGTGGGTTTCCAAGGTTTATGTCCAGGGATACTAATACCAGCAGGCCAAGACAAGTGCAGTGCTTAATTAGGTACATAAAGCTTCCTGTGGGAGTTAAAAGCAATGAATTAATTAAAGGGAAGATTATATTGTTTTACACTGTTTTCCTAAAGACGTCATGGGAAAACATGAAAGTTATACAGAGTTTTCCAAATATTAGTGTGTAACAGGTCAATCAGAGGCATAAAAGACAGATAAATTCCTAGAACAGTCCTCAAATTATCCCCAGGGTTGTGGTTTAGCCCCAGCTAGGATCTAAAAACCACACAGTCTTTCACTCACTCACACCATCCCAGTGGGGTGGGGGAGAGAATCGGAAGAGTGAAAGTAAGAAAACTCATGCGTTGAGATATGAACAGTAATAATTAACAGAAAACTGTAATTAATATAAAAGCAATAATAATAATAACAATAATAATATAATGAAAAAGCAAAGAACGGAAGAGATGAAACCTGGGGAGTGGGAAAAATAACAAACAAGTGATGCAACTGCTCACCACCTGCCGAAAGACGTCACCTGTCCCTGAGCCATGATCGCTGTTTCCCCTGTTCAGTTCCCCTCGGTTAATATACTAGCATGATGTCATATGATATGGAATATCCCTTTGGTTAGTTTGGGTCAGCTGTCCTGGCTGTGTCCCCTCCCAGCTGCTTGTGCCCCTGGTAGAACATGGGAAGTTGGAAAAGTCCTTGACTAGTGTAAACACTGCTTAGCAACAACTAAAACATCAGTGTGTTATCAACTTTATTCTCATACTAAATCCAAAACACAGCACTATGCCAGCTACAGTGAAGAAAATTAACTCTATCCCAGCCAAAACCATGACGCCCAGTCAACCCAGAGATGGTGTGAGTGATTCAGTAAACACCTGCAGGTGATGACGTCCCACTAGGGTGTAATGGTTTCGTTAGTAGATGTGACTGACTCAACACTGTCTTATTTATGGAACTGCTGTGAATGGCAGGCAAAGAAATAAATTGGTTTGTGTTGAAAATGCTATCATGCATTTAATGGACGAAGAGTCTGATGTCTGCCTAATGTGTGATGACCTAGAGTAAAGCCAAGCATAACACTTTGGGAAAAAGTGAGATGTAGACATGACATGGCAAAGTCCAGTGTAACTGAGTGCCAGAGTTAAGCACTTTAAAAGAATAACTATCAGGTATTGTTGTATAGTTGTATATTTGTATAATTGTATTATTGTATTGTATACAGCTGTAGATTGTTGTATAGTTATATTATTGTACAGTTGCTGTAGTACAAGCAAGTTCCAGAGGTGAATCCATGAGTACACAGGATTTTACCACAGTCTTTCTTCTTTCTTTTTTATTTTTTTTTCTAATTCTGTTTTATGGGTACTCAGCAAAAAACATTCTCCTCAAACGGCCAATGTGTAGATAGCTGTCTGCACTGTGTGCTGTGGCACACAGTGCAGTTAGGTTTTTGATCATGATTTTGCCTCACAGTCTTCCAGAGCATTCAACTTACAGCAACTGGCATGATAAATTCCTTAAGATGCTGAAAAGTTAATAACTTTATCTTCTGTAGAAAGCAATCTAGAAGCATCCCAGCAGAAAAGAAAGGGTGTTAATATATGTTGATAGACTATATCTCCTGCTCCATTTCAACAAAAGATGCTTCATTTCTGGGTTAATGTTTTCTTTTACCTTTCTACAAAGAAAAAAATGAAGAGTTTATTTACCTACTTAGTCCAGTTACAAAAGCCTTGTAATTACAGACATGCACTAAAACAGGCCCATAATAATGGGGCTTGATAATATGACACAAGATCTATAGGATAAAAAAGTTTTTCTGAAGTAATAGGCAAATGGCTCAGCCACCTCAAATGGCACTAGATATCTGAATACAAGTGACAGAATCAAGCCTCGTGTCTAATTATATCCATGAAGCAGCTCTACTTGTCCCCTATATTGCAGATCATTACTCAGCTCCCCAAAGCCTATAACAAACTTTAAACTTGAAAGCAAGAGACTAACATTTTCAAACTAAATGCGCTACAGGAAATAAGATCAGTTGCCAGTGTCCTAGCCTGGGACTTTTTAAATAAAATAGTGCCTGAGAGACTGCAGAACACCCTCGGTTGCAGCAGGTTAAACAGGCGTCCACTATGAGTGATGTAGGTATAGATGGTAAGCATTCAGGCAGAGGGGACTCTTCGGTATACTCACTTTCTTCCAGTCCTGGCCAGAGGTTATTTGTTGTCAGGAGACATTTCATTTGGATGAAATCACTTCTTCTCAGTTTTATTTCAACACCTTCTGAAGAACCATTTCTGCTCAGTCAGTGTTCTGGAGTGTTTCCACCTTCTCTAGAGCTACAGCTTTTATGTCTGGATACCTCTCATTGCTAGTGATGGCACAGGTCAGTTGAAATCAAACCAGCAACTGATCCGATAATGCAGTTGACTGACTGCTTCACAGAACTACAGAATAATTTAGATTGGGAGGAAGCTCCTGATATCATCTAGTCCCATCAGCTAGAGCAGGTTGCCAGACTGTGTCCAATTGGGGTTTTCATATCTCCTTGGAGATATTCAAAGAGATTCTGCAATCTTTCTGGACAAGCCATTCCAGCATTTGATCACCAAAAGAGGGTTTTCTTATGTTCAGATAGAATTCTATGTATTTTAATGTGTGACCATTGCTTCTTGTCCATTCAGTGGGCGCTACTGAGAAGAGTCTGTCTCTCTCTTCTTCATTTTCTTCCATCAGGTGTTTCAAGACACTCATAAGATGCCCCTGTGCCTTCTCTTCACCAGGCTGAACAGAACCCAGCTCTCTCAGACTTTCCTCATATGAAAGATGTTCCAGTTCCTTAATTATCTTTGTGGTCCTGTGCGGGACCCTTTACAGAAAGCAGTGGTCACCCATATGTATTCAGTTTTTTTGGATGTGATAATATATAAATTATATATTTATCTGTACTGAAGTTCTCTGTATTCCTTCACTGTACTTTTCCTTTTTTACCCCCCTTTTTGTTTTTCCACCTATTATGTAGTGAAATAAAATGATCTGGTTCCCATGCCCTCTATGCCATTGTTTTTCCTGTCACTTTCCACAGAACGCATTGATCTGTGACCTTTGCAACACCATTTTCTCAGGTGATCTCTCTGTTTCCCTGGCTCCTTTAGCCAAGTTCTGCATCACTGGCTGTCATTGTTCTACTGCTCTGTTCCCTTTGTCAATAGCTGCACTTACATGTCCTAGTCTAGGTCTTTTAAACACTCTGTCCTCAATTTTATTGCTGTCACTCAACACTTGTGCTTCTAGAGACTGAAGTGTTTGTCCCCTAAACTTTTCTGTGTCTAATTATGGAATAATTAATGTTACACGACAATGTTATATGTCAACGTACATCCTCAGCTTTCTAATAGTTGCACTCTCTCTTTTCCGTCTTGTTTTTCAAAAGGCAAGGCAAGGCAAGGCAAGGCAAGGCAAGGCAAGGCAAGGCAAGGCAAGGCAAGGCAAGGCAAGGCAAGGAAAGGAAAGGAAAGGAAAGGAAAGGAAAGGAAAGGAAAGGAAAGGAAAGGAAAGGAAAGGAAAGGAAAGGAAAGGAAAGGAAAGGAAAGGAAAGGAAAGGAAAGGAAAGGAAAGGAAAGGAAAGGAAAGGAAAGGAAAGGAAAGGCTTCCTTCAGCAGTCACAACATTAATCAACAATTTTTTCAGTTGCTTCTGTGCTCTCTGAATTATTACTGGCACATCTTAACCCCTCCTTTTGCCCTCCTGCCCTCCTTATTTTCATATATTTTGTCTTTGTTATCCTACAGAGTTACTTATGTGTATAGACTCAGTTCTGTGCTTTTGCAAAATCTTCTTCAAACTTTGTTTTCCCAGTGGGCTAAGTCTTACCACACTGGCATTTTACTTTATTTGGATATGGTACTTGCCTGGCAATAAATCAAAAGATCCTCCTTCTTTTTATGAGTGATGCTTTTATTTTGCTCTTTGCTCCTGCTCTCCCGAATGTCTGTGTGTTGAGCATTTACACTGGAAAACTAGGAACTAGAATTTTGTAAAACTAGAGTGTTTATTAAAGTAACAGATGACAAAGACATTGGAAATGCAGCAAGCCTTTCAGTCAGGTTAGCTTCCTGGTACCTCTTCAAACTTTTGCTCTAATGACTGCGTTGTTCTCTCTAATTTCTCTGGAGTTTGGTTTAACAGATTGTATAACGTAATGTAGCAATACAGCAGACATGAAAATATTACCTGTTGATGTGCTTTTATAAAACAAAGGCAACACTAAATGTGAATATTTGAATATACTTTGCTGATCTATCTTCATTCCTTTGATCTTTCATGGAACTTCAGAACATGCGAGGAAGAAGCAGAATCATAACTTCAACCTATGTTACCTATCAGCTAAAACAGAACAACATACGTTCTTTCAAGGATTGTCATGGTTTTAGCTGGGATAGAGTTAATTTTCTTCACTGCAGCTGGCCTAGTGCTGTGCTTTGGACTTAGTATGAGAACAATGTTGATAACACACCGATGTTTTGGTTGTTGCTGGGCAGTGCTTGTACTGGTCAAGGACTTTTCCAGCTTCCCAGGCTCTGCCGGGTGCACAAGAAGCCGGGAGGGGAGGGGGCACAGCTAAGAGAGCGGATTCAAACTGGCCAAAGGGATATTCAATATCATGTAACATCATGCCCAGTATGTTACCTGGGAGGGGCTGGCCAGGGGAGGGAGGCAGCAATCGTGGCTTGGGGACTGGCAGCATCGGTCGGCAGGTGGTGAGCGGTTGTATTGCTTGTGGTTTTGGTTTTTATTTCCCTTTTTCCCTTTTCCTTTTTGTTATATTATCATTATTGTTATTATAATAATCAATATTATTATCATTATTATTTTATTTTAATTATTAAAGTGTTCTTATCTCAACCCACAGGCTTTTTTTTTTGTTTTTGCTCTTCTGATTCTCTCCCCCGTCCCACAGGGGTGGGGGGAGGAAGCGAGCGGCTGTGTGGTATTTAGTTGCTGACTGGGGCTGAACCATGACAGGGATGCATGAGGATAGCACGTACCTGAGCTCTCGGAACACTGTGTCTGTGAAAGAAGTATCTGTTCAAAGTCCCCAGTAATTCCAGGAGTCAAAAATGGTGGAGTCATATTGGTATAGTAACATACTGGCTATTCAAGGGTCATTTACATGTTAACTTCATATGTAAGTAATAATAAATTGATTGTTGATGTCAGGATAGGATCTTTTGCATAGCTGAAATTTATTTCTCTCTGTCCTAAAAAAGAAACCCACATTAAAAAATCCTTAAAACTTTTCAAATATGTATATTACAAAAGGCAAGATTATGCCAAGAAAATGAACTGATTTTAATACTAAGGCTTTCTTTCCCTCTTACTTTATATTTGACACTTAATTTTAAATGGGTAACATTTGCTGTCTTCTGCAGAAATGCTGGTTGAAAATTGCTTTCTTAAGGGCAAAATTTCAACATGGTACGCATTATTGTCCTTACAACTTCATTATAATAAAAACAAAAAAAAGAGTAAAATTCAAGACAGTATTCCAATGTTACCTTTGCTATCTTCAGCAGTCAAATATGGGAATTCTACTTGATGTAGAGTTGAATAAAATGCAAATGTTGCATAAAACTGGCTTCAAAAGTTCCATTATTAAAGAAGAGTGCTGTTGTACTTTTCCAGCCTGAAGCCATTATATAATTTACTAGCATTTTCATTAATCCTTTGCTCACATAAATTGGTTAGAGAGAGCTTCCTCTCCTCTGCTTTCCTCTCCTTGAACAAAGCAGCAGCATGAAAATGTGAATGTGGTTTAGAAATCTTACACACGTGTCTCCTCAGACCATTTGTTTTTTAGTTTTTTTGTTTGTTTGTTTGTTTTGGGGTTTTTTTGTTTTTTTGGTATTTTTGTTAACCAAAGAAAGCAAACTGAATATTAAAGATATCAAATCATTTGTCTGGGTCTGCCACACAAAGAAAGAAATTGTATTGTCATTCATTTGCTGTGACTATAACCTGTAATCTGGCATTTCTTAGTTTGTTAAGTTTCAGATCAAGTTTGCATATTCAAACTTGAAGTGTTGAAATGATTGATTATAGGAAAGAAATATAAGGATGGAATGTGGAAATATGTTTCTCACTGAAGTCTTCAACTTTGAATACAAATTTTATTTGGAGCCTAAATTTCTTTCACAGTATCAAATGCAAAGACTATTGAAATCAAAAGGAAACTCTTGCACAGACCTATATAATCTCTGGTTTCAATTTATAGACCATTTCCACATTAAATTTCTTCTATAACTATTTTAAACTTTACTTTTTCAAATCATTGCAGGGCCATGAAACATCAGTTTGCATTCAGAAACTTCACCTTCAAATACACCACACAGTAAAGTAAGAAGCAGCATGTGATGGCAGCACTTCCATAGTATTCCACATAGTTTCTCCTGTAAAATATGGAGCTATTTACACATCTGTTTTCTTTTTCTCACCTCAGCGGGATAAATCTCTTTCTGCTTTCTTCAAGGGCAGGATGAGAATGAAAAGGTACGCTCATTTGCTGCACAGAGCTTCTTCCTCTAGTGAGTTGACAAATCTTCTTAATGCAGAGATCAACTGGATACAAAAGGTTGATTGAAGGACATCTGTAGCTGCCAGCTGATTATGCTTTTACAATCCATATATTGCTTTTAAAGATGAGCTATTATTCATTTTCCATTGTTTAAATACAATCTCTACAGGTTATTTCCTAAATGTGCATTTCATCATGCTGCCCTAGACCTACTCTTACATAATATGCATTCTGACTTTGAATTCCATTTTCATATTTTTAAAGATAGAAATTACACTTAGGGTCTTGTGATGTACAGTACTATAATGCTGAAAAAAATAGCTATCTGCCTGCAGATTTTCATTGGTGGATTAGATGCTCATGTACCTTGCAGTAAGTGATGAGACATATCTGTGGCAAGTTAGATGTCTTGAACTTAGACTATTTGGTGATAGTAGGAGTCAAATCCTTACACCCCTTCTTGCTTTGGGATCAGAAAAGGATAACTTTGTTATGGTATCTAAGATAAGCATACTGGCTTTAGCATCTTCCAGGTCCTCAGAGAGCTCAGTCCCACAGCTCCTTGTTTCTAAGAGGTTGCTCGAAACCTTCAGACAAGAAGTGAAAATGCACAGGAATAAAATGTCAAGGGAAGTCATCATCAGATAGCCTTTGGTCTGAAGGCTATAGCACTTTCATCAGAGGAGGAAAATGTGTGAAATTACAGATTCCAATGATTATATATATATCTATATAAAATATATATAATCAACATTATAATTGGAAAAGCTATGGTATTTCTTATGTATATTTTAAAACCACAGTTTCTATTGTTAATTTTTTCAGCATCTGAGAAATTTCTGCTTGTACAAAGTAATAGAGAGAAAGTCAACTGTATTTCCTTAGTTCTTCTGTACTGAGAGAGAAACAGTATTCTAAGGTTATTTTTAAAGTGAGCAATGTAACACTCAGATACGTCTGAGCTTCCTGGTGCAGTAATGCAGAGCAGTACGGTCTCACATGGAAACACCAGCTGAGGTCTTGGAAGCAATTGAATTAAAACAACAGGGCTAATAAAGCAAGATCATCTCAGGGATGTAGCAGGTAACAGAGCTAATGTGCCTGCATGATGCTAGGTGGTGGACCAGATTAAGTGTGACTGACAGCACAACAAAGTGCAAGTATGTCTTCTGTAATGTGATACTATTTCAAATGTGTGTCACCTATTAGCTCCGTGCTAACTGAAAATTTTAGTCCCTGTCTGTAACTGACTTTTTGGTCAATTGGCTTAAATTTTGTCTTTCATTAAGCAATAAATTAACATTTTCACCTGGTTAACATGAGATCTAAAATGAACTCTGTGGATCTATAAAATTGTTTTTATATAATTTTTCAAAGAAGCGTTCTGGAAATCATTTGTTTTGATCTGGAGATCAAGCCCGATAGAATTCTCAGTATTGTAAATCAACGACTTCAGTTTAAACTTTAGAAGTTATGTCTCTTAGGAAAATTTAGCTCTGAAAATAGAATTAGACTTTGTAACACTTCTTAAAATTCAGAGTTTTGTGTTGGGTTCTATCTCTGATAACATGCAATCATTTTCCAGCCTCAGGAATTCAACATCAAAAGTCGATTAAAAATCTGAAAATTAAAATTTAGTTTTTTCATCCTAGTTGCTTGGGGTTACATTTAATAATTGAATATATTTAATACTTTGGAGCTACACTTTGTACCTCTTAATTGTATAAAGAAGAAAATAACTCATCTTAAATTATACGGTCTATCTTTATCAATAGATTTAATAGGATTTATCAGGGCAATAGGCCTTCAGTGACTCTTATTTCTGCATGGCAGTTTTCAACATTTGTTTAGTCTTAGATATTAGAAGTTAATAAACTTTTAATTTTACACTGATATTTATTCACAAGCAAACAAACTCCTTGACTCCAGTATTAAGAACTCCTTGACTCCAGTATTTAAATTGGATTCAAAGGGGGAAGGGGATGTAGCCAGGCCCACCAGAAAGGAGCCTAGGGGTGGCATGCCAGAGTTAGGGGTACAACCAATAGCCCAGCTCAAGTGTATCTACGCCAATGCATGGCAGCAAACAGGAGGAGATGGAAGACATTGTGCAACAGAACAGTATGACTAAGTTGCCATCACAGAGACATGGTGGGATGACTCTTATGACTGAAGTGCTGCAATGGATGGCTACAAGCTCTTCAGAAGGGATAAGCAAGGAAGGAGAGGTGGTGAGGTGGCTCTGCATGTTAGGGAGTGCTTCAGTTGCGTAGAGCTTAGCAATTTTGATGATAAGGCCGAGCGCTTATGGGTGAGGATGAGGGGGAAGGGCAACAAGGCAGATATCCTACTAGGAGTCTGTTATAGACCACCCAACCAGGATGAAGAGTTAGATGAAGTGTTCTACAAGCAGGTGGAGGAAGTATCACAATCGGTTGCCCTTGTTCTAGTGGGGGACTTCAATTTACCAGACGTCTGCTGGAAATACAACACAGCAGAGAAGAAACAGTCTAGGAGGTTCCTGGAGTGTGTGGAAGATAACATCTTCACAAAGCTGGTAAGCGAACCTACCAGGGGAGGTGCCTTGTTTGACCTGCTGTTCACAACCAGAGAAGGACTGGTGGGAGATGTGGTGGTCAGAGGCTGTCTTGGGCTTAGTGACAGTGATATGATTGAGTTCTCAATTCTTGGTGAAGTAAGAAGAGGGGTCAGTAGAACCACTACGATGGACTTCCGGAGGGCAGACTTTGGCCTGTTCAGGGAACTGGTTGGGAGAGTCCTTTGGGAGGGAGTCCTGAAGGGGAAAGGAACCCAGGAAGGCTGGGCTTTCTTCAAGAAGGAAGTCTGGAAGGACTTCTGGAAGAAGGAGCAGGCTGTCCCCAAGTGCCACACGATGAACTGGTGGGGAAGACGACCGGCCTGGCTGAACAGGAAGTTTCTGCTGACACTCAGGAAAAAAAGGAGAGTCTACTGCTTTTGGAAGAAGGGGCAGGTAACACAAGAAGAGTACAGAGACCTCGTTAGGTCTTGCAGAGAGAAAATTAGGCAAGTAAAAGCCCAGCTAGAACTCAACCTGGCCACTGCTGTAAGGGATAACAAGAAAAGTTTTTACAAATATATTAACAACAAAAATAGAATCAAAGTGAATGTCCATCCTCTACTGGACACAGAGGGGAACACTGCAGCTGAGGATGAGGAAAAGGCTGAGGTTCTAAATGCCTTCTTTACCTCAGTCTTAAGAGTCAGACCAGTTATCCTCAGGGTATTCAGTCCCCTGAGCTGGAAGGCAGGGAGGAGGAGTGGCATAAACCCCGCGTAATCCAGGAGGAAGCAGTTCATGACCTCCTGAGCCACCTGGACACTCACAAGTCTATGGGGCCAGATGGGATCCACTGGCAGAGGAGCTTGCCAAGGCACTCTCCATCCTTTATCAGCAGTCCTGGTTAACAGGGGAGGTCCCAGATGACTGGAGGCTTGCCAATGTGACACCCATCTGCAAGAAGGGCCGGAAGGAGAATCCAGGGAACTACGGGACTGTCAGATTGACCTAGGTGCCAGGGAAGGTTATAGAGCAGTTCATCTTGAGTGAGATCACCAAGCATGTGCGGGACAACCAGGGGATCATGCCCAGCCAGCATGGCTTCATGAAAGGGAGGTCCTGCCCGACCAACCTGATCTCATTCTATGACAGTGTGACCCACATAGTGTATGAGAGAAAGGCTGTGGACGTTGTCTACCTGGGCTTTAGTAAATCCTTTGATACTGCTTCTAACAGCATCCTCCTAGAGAAGCTGGCAGCTAATGGCTTGGACTGGTACACTCTCAGCTGGGTAAAAAATTGGCTGTATGGCCGAGCCCAGAGAGTTATGGTGAATGGAGCTAAATCCAGTTGGTGACCAGTCACGAGAGGGGTTCCCCGGGATTCAGTGTTGGGGCCAATCTTGTTTAATATCTTTATCCATGATGTGGATGAGCGGATCAAAAGCACCCTTAGTAAGTTTGCAGATGACACCAAGTTGGGTGGAAGTGTTGATCTGCTGGAGGGCAGGAAGGCTCTGCAAAGGGACCTGGACAGGCTGGATCAATGGGCCAGAGCCAACTGTATGAGACTCAACAAGGCCAAGTGCTGGGTCCTGCACTTGGGTCACAACAACCCCATGCAACGCTACAGGCTTGGGGAGGAGTGGCTATAGAGCTGCCTGGAGGAAAAGGACCTGGGGTGTTGGTTGACAGCCTCCTGAACATGAACCAGCGTGTGCCCAGGTGGCCAAGAAGGCTAACAGCATCCTGGCTTGTATCAGGAATAGTGTGGCCAGCAGGAGTAGGGCAGTGATCGTGCCCCTGTACTCAGCACTGGTGAGGCCCTACCTTTAATATTGTGTTCAGTTTTGGGCCCCTCACTACAAGAAGGACACCGAGGTGCTGGAACGTGTCCAGAGAAGGACAACAAAGCTGGTGAAGGATCTGGAGAGCAGATCTTATGAGAAGCAGCTGAGGGAACTGGGGTTGTTTAGCCTGGAGAAGAGGAGGCTGAGGGGAGACCTTATTTGTCTCTACAACTACCTGAAAGGAGGTTGTAGTGAGGTGGGTGTTGGTTTCTTCTCCCAGGTCACTAGGGATAGAACAAGAGAAAATGTCTTCAGGTTGCATCAGGGGAGATATAGATTGGATATGAGGAAGACTTTCTTTAGTGAAAGAGTGGTCAGGCATTGGAAGAGGCTGCCCAGAGAGGTGGTGGAGTCACCATCCCTGGAGGTATTTGAAAGACATGTAAACGTGGCACTTCAGGGCATGGTTTAGGAGACATGGTAGACGGTTGGACTTGATGATCCTAGAGGTCTTTTCCAACTTTAATAATTCTATGGTTCTATGATTTTATGAAAGTTTGAGTTGTTTTCTTTATAAACCCTTGATTTGAAACTCCTTTTGAAATCAAATGAATATTTTTTATTTTAATTTTATTTTTATTTTGTATGGGTCCTATGTGATTTTTTTGACCAAACTCAGTGCAAGAAGCCTTCTAGGGACTAATATTAAGGTAAAGAGTATATTTAGATATAAAACGGGCTTAATATTTTCTGCTAGTAACCCAATTATTTACGCTAAGAAAACATCATAACATATTTAATAATATATAGCGGAGATTAGATGATAGATTTACAAGTCAGCTTTATCTTTAGGAAGAATATTTGGGGGTATTTGATCCAGTTACTAAACTAAATTTAACTTTGTAATGAATGGAACATCACTGTTTACTTTCCTTTGGGCTTCATTACCCAAAGTGTTAATTTATCTTTTGCTTAGCCTATTGCATATTAAGATTCAGCCTATGAACCATTGATAGGCTAAAGGCTTGGTGCATATCTTATTTATGCCTCTCTAGTGCAGGAAAATCTAAGCCATTTAATAATCATTGAAACAGAAAAAAAAAAAAAAGGTTGCAAAGGACCTCTGAAGGTGACCTAGTCCTGTGTCCTGTTCAAAGAGTGGCTATCTTCAACATTAAAGTTCCTCAAGTTTTGAGTACTGCCATAGACAGAGAATCTCTGAGAAACTTTTTCTGATACTAACTCTCAATGTGATTTTTAATTTTTTTTCTTACACTATTTTCTCTTGGCTTTCTGCTGTGCCAACTTTGTCTGGCTTTGTCTGGCTTTGTCTGCAGTATTTTATGTGGTCCTTTCAGGAGTGCCAAGGAGCAGTGACAACCAGGTGCTCCACAACGGGGTTGAGGAATTAGGAGCCAAGGGTGGCCTTGGGGCAGTTAAAGAAGGAACTGTCTGAAAGATTTTTTTTAAAAAAATCTCTTTTTATGCCAGTCTTATGTACGCATAATACACTTCCAGTCAGATTTCTCTCTCATTAATACTGTTTTCAAACAATATTTTTATAAGTAAAATAAGGTCACACTGGTTATACATGGCCTTATGGAAAACAGTGGGAATTCTGTCATTGATTTCAGCTGCACTAGAAGTTTCCTCTCACCAGGAGCCTCACATTAAAAATAATAGAATAAATAGAACCCAAATGGAGTAAATTGTTACTTAGTCACTTTTATGACTGTTTTTTCTTCAAGAGCAGTATATTCTTCATAGTCTGCTTTTTTTCAAAGGGAAAATGCTTTCACCAGTTTCCATTTGTGTCCACTAAGTTGCTGCTCTGTTCTTTTTATTTGAGTCCATGGGAAATTAACTTATTCACTGTGTTTCACAACAGATAAGTTAATAGGTATTAGGTTTTTTATATCATTCATATCTTACATATTATAAAAAGGATGTACACAGTCTTACAATGTCTAAATAGGATGTGCATGTGACCAAGCAAATATAACCCTTGCTCAACACCTCCAAGATATTCATCATCACTTACGATGCCTTTTCTGAAATTTATATTAGAAGATTTCTCAGGCAGAGATCTTGATTCATGTCTTCTGTGGAGTGTCTGTTGCCCTTTGTGTGTTAACTATAATAATAGGGTTATAAATGATTTATGTTGTTTTCTGTGTCTCTACACTCTGATTCATAAATCAATTGTTAGATGTAGTTTAATCATTCTCATGCTTTTTGTTTATTGAAATCTCTTGGATCTCCTTCAGTAGTTTTTACCTTGTATCTTCAGAAATATTTGATATAAGATTTTCCACAAACATTCGACACATGGCCACAGCAAGCAAATATAATCTTCATCCAGAACACACTGGAGGAATATTGCCTTAAGTGTGATCAATGATAGCACATTCTGAAAGGAGCTACGGTGTGTGCCTGTAAAACATTTAATCTTTCAAACAAGCAGGTTCCAAAGGCAAAACTGGAGTTCTCTTGCAACTATGAAAGCTGCGGCTGACAGCTTGTCCTGTTGTCATCTGCAAGATATATTAGCTTTCTCCAACAAAATATTAACACATTTATCAATTTTATGATCAATAACCCATACATTTGTAGTACTTAGATGTTTTAAAAAACATTTCATGAAATGATGAATTGTTGCTCTAAATACAACGTGTGTATAGTAACCTTAAATTCTGTACCTTTTTATTCCTGTATTGGTACATTCTTTTATTCCAACAGCTGCAAAGCAGTAAGAATGTCAATAACAAATAGGGTCTTTCCCACTAAAACAGAAAAAGGGTTTTAAAATAAAAGGTTAGTGAACCTTCACAGTTATGCTAATAGAATGAAATGCATTTGTTACTCTCTATTTTGAACATCTGAATGGCACATAGCTCTTTCAGTTGTCCTCTGCACAAGGGATACATTTCACCCGTAAACGTAAGGTCATTCCTATCCTAATACTATTGGTGCTCTCATGTAATACTGATATTGACATGGAAATACTGTGGGATTTAATCCATTCCCCATGAGGAAAAAAATATCATTTGTGATAAATGCAGTTTTCCAGTATAACTGTAACTTCCTGATGGATGTTTTTACAGCACAAATGTATCGGCCACTCGCCACCCCTTCTCAAGGGTGTCTTGATCCCTGTTTCTGTCTTGACCATCACAGATGTACTAATGAGAGCTGTAGGATAAACATGGCCTCAAATCCACTGCCTTTCCAATCTTTCTAGCAGTTCTTAGCACTACAAGTAGAACTACTAATTCAGCAAGGTTAACCCCACTGATGGTAACATAATTATAGGAGTTATTCTGAATCCATTGTTCTAATGATTTGTAACCCTCTAATGTATTTTGGTGTTTCAAATACATTCACCAATTCACTGTTCATCAGTTGTGAAGTATGTCTGTGCAGAGATTCACAGTAATGTTAACCAAGCTAAAAAGACCTCTAAATCTTGTGTGTACTAGCAAGCCATATGTTTTGACATAGAGTAAAAACATGCTTTTTGAACATGATTTTAGAAAGAGGGAAAGTCAAAGTGATTATAAATTCTTGTAGGCAACTGTTAATACTTACTGAAAAAAGGGATGTGAAAACTTTGAAATTCATTCACTTTGTGGGATAAAGATATCTCTTCTGACAAGGGTAATATTATCATCCTGGAACTTTAACTTCAAGAGTTGCCCTTGTCTGTAAACGACTGCCAACTCCTCATGCTGTTTGCAATCTTGTTCTGAATAGCTGTGGTTCCACCGGATGACAACTCTCTCAACGTTTTTTTTTTGCTTCCCCATCACATCTTTTTGTGTGTCTCAGCTGATTTTCTTTAAAGGAGAGTGTATGTATATTCTTTCATGCATCTACCAAAAAGATCTTTGAGAAGTACAGCAATATAAAGATGCTACTGATGTTAACACATTTGTGTCTCTGCCAGACATGCAATGCAACCTGATTTCTTCTCAGAGGATGTTTCTCTGCTTATTATTAATTTTTCTATCATTAATTTTTGCTCTCCCTTTTTCTGTTCTACTCTCACCTTATTTGTCAGTTCCCTTTCAACTTTTCCTTCTTATTTTCTTTTAGGTTCTTGGGCCACTGTAAAGAGCTGATCCAGATCCTCCTGAGTCAGTTGGGAGTTTCTCCATAGACTTTGGTTTTCTTTCAATCTGGCCTTTTTTCCTTTTTTTTAATTGCAATTCAGCCTCAATTTATCTTTCCTAATACATCAGCTCCTGAATTGTCCTGTTAAGTATGAGAAAGCTGTATGTCCTTAAAGATGTGAACAGGCAGTAGTACTAGAAAGCAAAAAAAAAGAAAAAAAAAAAAATACACCACCACCAAAAGACCTCATATATACTCTGCTGATTTCTCTTCATTCCTCAGTGGCAGTCATTTGTTGCTAGCCTAATATAGCAGTATTTTCATGCAACTCTGAGCTGGCTCAGTTATTTAACCAAGGCCTTTTGCTAACTATTTGCATGAACAGAATAAATTGACAAGGATTCATATTTATGCTTATGTACCTACCCACTTTATGTGGGTAACAGTAGTCTAAAATGAATTTGAACATGAAAATTCTACCCATATGATAAAATTTAAAATAAAAAAGATTTAGCAAAATCAGTTCCTTTCCTTCTCTTTGCTCGTTTGTGTTTTTTTGGGTTTTGTTTTGGTTTTTGGTCCGTTTTTTTTGTATGGTTGAAGAAACCGATTTTTCAGAACCATATGACAGTATCCGTATTTTATTACTTAAACTACTTGGTAGCTGCTTAAACTGTTATTCAGAAGTATTAGTACTGCATAAAGGAGGCTGCAAAAAGAACAAGCATCTATTTAAAATCTAAAACACTTTTCATTTAAGTATAGTGTAAATGTTTCTAATATTTCACTAACAATGGCAAATGGTTCAATGCCATGTTCTGTGGAAAATTACAGGTTCTGTGAGTCATCTGATAACAACCCATGCATTTGTTTCAGATGACAGCATCAACGCACAGTTCCTTTAAACTCCATTGTAGTGAGTTTCTACCTTCAGGTTTTCTGAGACTAATAACCTGTTTAAGAAGGCCAATTTCAGGATTATGTTCCTCTGTTATGGTTTGGAAAGCATCTGTGTTGCGCTGTCTTTCAGGGTTCTTCCTAGGGTACAGCATCTGGCTGAGTTACCACTGAAGGCCAAGCCCATTTTATTTTTTGCATCACACATACCAGCACAATTTTCCAGCTCTTTTTTCTTTTAATTCATAATAGCCTATTCTGCCTGTGAAAATTCACCTCAGCAAAGCTATCTGGCATAGAGACATATGTGATGCTTTAAAAAATCAAAGTGAAATACCAGCCTTGAGGTAATTCATTAATCTTTTCAAGTTAGAACATGCTTCTCCATGGATTTGTCATCCTATCCTCCTGTCTGATGGCCTTTCCCCGTCAGAAATTAACAGGCCACATGTGTATTAAAACACACATAGACACATCAGCTTAAGATGAACTTCTAAAGCTGCAAGAGGAAACCCTGTGCTTTAAAAAGAGAAGACGGCAGGGGAAGGATTCAGCTTTTATTCCTGTACATAAGACGGAGAAAACATTTCCTTTTAATTACTAAACTTGCTAAAGCTCAGATTAAAGTTAGCCAAAGAAAATTAATATAATTCTGCATTTTTTAACTTTATCAGTGATTTACCTTCCAGGAAGTAATCTTGGTAACAAAACAAACACATCATCACATGTGATATAACAATATAGTATGCCTAAATGTCAAATCATCTTCTAATGGGCAAAAATGTAAATTACACACCTGCAGTATTTCCACATGGTGCAATTACTCACTAGGTCATAGCTTTTGTATCTGCTGCCCCACCTGGGGTAAATTCACTAAAACTACACTTAAAGATTTCTCTCTTACCTTAAATGGTCGGAAGCAGACAGTAAGGTTGAATGTACTGCCACCTTTGTGGCGCTAACATTTACAGAGCTACAGAGCTACCTTAGGAACAAGACCAAAGACCAGATCCAGCTAAAAAACATTTCTTTTTAATGGAGTCCATTCTCAGCTTAAACAGTTCTTCCTTCTGCCTCACTGTACAAATAGGGATACTAAAGGAAAATCTGGGAAAACACAACTGGAGCAATTAGAAAAAAGAGATTGCTCCCTTTGCGTGCCAGCTTCCTCTTGTGATGGAGTAAAACAACCATGGAAATATGTCCTGAGTTTCTTCATTGTTTCATATTGCTACCCACTGAGATCTGCTGATTTGCATCTCAGCAATGGTGAGAATCGTTTATCTTCAATGAGGTCCTAAATGAAATGCTGCTGTGATGAGGTAGAACATATACCTGTTTGCATGATTTAATAATATGCAAAAGCACATACCGAACTGAAAATTATTGCTTGTAGTATCTGTCTGTTTTTTCCCTAGGAGACTGTGGATTCTAGAAGTCTTCTGGATCACGTATTCCTTTATTCCTGCTTACATAGTAATGGATCTGAACAGCAATTCACATGATGGGTTTTTTCTCTTTCCTCTCTAATTTTACTACTCCCAGACTAAACAAGCTTGTTGCTACATGGAGATTTCAGTTGGAACAGACTGCTTTCTGAGTGGAAGCTGGACAAACAATAGACTTCTTCAAGTTAAGTACATAATCCAAAGTACATGGTTAGGCTTCCTCTATAATCTTCTATAAATTACTCTAGAATTTCACCATAAATTCTATTACTGTATTAAAAAAAAAAGAACCACAAAAAAAGAACAACACAAACATAAAAACAAGTGTTCTTTCATGAGCAGAGCTGTCCAAGGTTGATGGTAAAGATGTCATAATGTGAGATGCACTTGTATCCCTGTTCCATTTTGCTAACTTCCAGAACCAGGTTTAAAAGACAGCATGATTAATCTTTATGTGGTTGTACTATGCATGAAATAGCAATGTAAGGGTTTTTTCCTCTAGGTAGTAGAGATTACATGTGATAGCATATGTTTTACAAAGACATTTATATCACATTGCCAAAGGACAGACCACTAAACTGGAGCTGTTGAATTAAAAATTTTACTTCATATGAAAATACTGTCATAACTATGAGATATTTTCTTAAGAGAAAAAAAAAAACAACAACTCTCCCAGACCTGCTTAAGGTTTTCACGTCGGGTTGCTCCTCCTCCACCAACAACATCCACTAACACAGAGTAAATGTTAATGACAAGATATTTTCTCCCATTTTTTTTAATCAAGTAAAAAAAAACACTTTCCTGATGTTCCTCTGAAGTATATTTATCATTAGGACATGACAGTGTCTTTAATTGAATCATCATTTAAAATCTTATTGTGATTAGGTTTTAATTCTGGATAATTTCCAAATAAGAGCTGGGCCTGGATGAAGTTCAAAAGTCCTTGAAATTTAGGGAAAGGGGTTTTTTTGTTTGTTTTACTTTGTTAGCTTTTTTAATACTGTCCCGCTAGGTTTACATTTATAGCACACTCACCTAAAACTGAGATGTGCATTCTTATTTATATCCAAATTTTTCAGACTGAACTTAAATGTCAATGTTTACATTTATGTCTAAACCACAAAAACTGTGGTATTTCTTCTGTGATGACCCAGATCTAGTTTAATCCCTGTAAGAGAGCTATGTTGATTCTCATTTTAAAAAGAGTGTAGTTGTCAGAATGTTAATATAAAAGGGCTAAAGTCCATGGAATTTTTTAGATAGGTTTAAGAAAATTAAAACTAATTATGGGATAGAAGTAGACATTTTGAGCAAACACATCTAAATTTGAGTTAGACATTTTATTGCTGTAATATAAGTCTATATCTAGGTTTAGAGATGTTTCTGATTTACTTATTTTTTTCTGTTATATCAGCCCACATCACAGAATGACACAGGATAACAGTTGGGATGAATTACATGCATTCGGAAAGCATTGTCCATTTTCACAGTGCTACAGATTTTCATTTCATGCAGTTAGACTTTTTGGTTTAAGATACCCATTTATAAAGTGGGAAAAAGAATAAGAAGGTAAGGAGAAGTACCAAAAGCATTACCAAGGATGTTTGTGGGCACGGCCTTTAACCAGAGTCAGAAGAAGATGATACCCATTTGGAAAGAGGGTGGAATTTTCTGTGGAAAACTTTTTCCTTCTTTGAAAACCAGGAGGCTTCAGTTTCAGTTCCAGATTTTAACTGTTATATCATCAAAAAATCAAATGTCCCATGGAGCTTACCTCTTGTGCTTCCTAGTAACTTCTAAAGGAGTGGAATGAATAAGACTGGCCAAAGCAGACCTTATCAAATAAATTAACCTACTAGTTGCTCATTTAAATCAGGCATAAAGAACTTCTTTTAATCAAATGGTCTTGGAACACTCTAGAAATATTACCATCAGACTTATCAATATTCAGGGTAGGGTTCAATTATTTAGATTGCTACCACTCTTCTTATACCTACATATTAGTAAAGTGGAGCACAGAAGTTATACTGGACAAAACAAAGTCACAAAACACATTGCTAGCATATTGAATAATTAAAAATCTTAGGGGCATCCAAACTCTTAACTCTTAGGCCTAACTATTATAAATTGTTATTTCATCATTGTTTAATACTATTCTATCCCCACACAGTATTACCCCTCTGTTTGGTTCTTTGAGTCTTAAAATTAGTATTGTACACTGTATTGAAAATAATTAATCTAGATGGGAAAAATGATTCATGAACAAATTGAATGGTCTCCTCCTCTTGGAGCAAAAGTATTTTCTTCTCCTTTGTTCTTTCCTTCTGCAGTAAAAAAAAAAAACCAACCCTAAAAACATTATACATTTCAAATATTGAAAACAGCAAACAATTAGCAGCCTCAAACATGCATCTTTATTTCAGATTTAGAGATCTGAGTCTATTACTTAAGGGCCCAGTTTTATTGAGGCAAAACACCCACAGAGAGCAGTGACATAATTTTCTGTTCAGTTAGTTCATTTTTTCCTGTGTGTATTCGGCTGGGCCATGATCCGGCAATTGGATCAGTGGTACCCACATGGGCTTAATGGTAGGATCAAAGCTCAGGCATTTTATCCCTGTTTTGTGTGAATTTATACAGCAACAGGGAAAAGAGGGAAGTTCTTTCAGAGAAGACAATAGAGGTTGGATTCTAGGGCAGGCTGAGTGCTGTAAATTATGTTTAACTTCTCTTTTGAAATACACTGCATTTCAGACATATATCCCGGTTATTATTACATAGAAGAATGAAGTTGAATCACACATTGCTTAAACAAAAATTAATCAATGCAAAGAAGGATTTTCAATTCCTGTTGTATACAAACAAACACACACACACATATATATAAACCTTAAAAACAGCAGAAGGAAAATAAACAGAAACATTTGGAACAACTAGGCTCGTAAAAGAATCATAGAATCATAGAATTGTTAAGGTTGGAAAAGACTCTTAAGATCATTGAGTCCAACCGCTAAATTATCGCTGCCAAGTCCACCACTAAACCATATCCTCAAGCACCATGTCTACATGTCTTTCAAATACCTCCAAGGATGGAGGCTCAACCACCTCTCTAGGCAGCCTGTTCCAATGTTTGACAACCCTTTCAGTAAAGAACTTTTTCCTAATGTCCAACCTAAACCTCCCCTGGCACAGCTTGAAGCTGTTTCCTCTTGTCTAATCGCTTGTTACTAGGGAGAAAAGTCAGACCCCCACCTTGCTACAACCTCCTTTCAGGTAGTTGTAGAGAGCAGTAAGGTCTCCCCTCAGCCTCCTCTTCTCCAGGCTAAACAACCCCAGTTCCCTCAGCCGCTCCTCATAAGACCTGCTCTCCAGATCCTTCACCAGCTTTGTTGCCCTTCTCTGGACACGCTCCAGCACCTCGGTGTCCTTCTTGTAGTGAGGGGCCCAAAAGTGCACACAATATTAAAGGTAGGGCCTCACCAGTGCCGAGTACAGGGGCATGATCGCTGCCCTACTCCTGCTGGCCACACTATTCCTGATACAAGCCAGGATGCTGTTGGCCTTTTTGGCCACCTGAGCACACTGCTGGCTCATGTTCAGGAGGCTGTCAACCAACACCCCAGGTCCTTTTCCTCCAGGCAGCTCTATAGCCACTCCTCCCCAAGCCTGTAGCGTTGCATGGGGTTGTTGTGACCCAAGTGCAGGACCCAGCACTTGGCCTTGTTGAGTCTCATACAGTTGGCTCTGGCCCATTGATCCAGCCTGTCCAGGTCCCTTTGCAGAGCCTTCCTGCCCTCCAGCAGATCAACACTTCCACACAGTTTGGTGTCATCTGCAAACTTACTGAGGGTGCACTCAATCCCCTCATCCAGATCATCAGTGAAGACATTGAACAGGACCAGCCCCAACACTGAGCCCTGGGGAACACCACTCGTGACTGGCCACCAACTGGATATGACTCCATTCACCACCACCCTCTGGGCTCGTCTGTCCAGCCAGTTTTTAACCCAGCGCAGCGTGCACTTGTCCAAGCCGTGAGCAGCCAGCTTCTCCAGGAGAATGCCGTGGGAGACAGTGTCAAAGGCCTTACTGAAGTCCAAGTAGACAACACCCACAGCCTTCCCCATATCCACTAAGTGGGTCACTTTATCATAGAAGGAGACCAGGTTAGTGAGGCAGGACTTGCCTTTCATAAACCCGTGCTGGCTGAGCCCGATCCCCTAGTTGTCCGGCATGTACTGCATAACGGCATTCAAGATGATCTGCTCCATGACCTTTCCCAGCACCGAGGTCAGGCTGACAGGCCTGTAGTTCCCCGGATCCTCCTTCCTATTCTTCTTGTAGAGGGGCGTCATATTTGCTAGCTGTGTCACATTTGTATATGCAGTTATAAGACTGCCAGTCCTTGGCTGTTGATGAAGAAGGCAACTTGATTTGCAGTGAAACTAGTCAAGGTTTATTTACCTCACTAGTAGTGAAATAACACTGTCATATTTAAATGAAAAACTCTAACAGACAACAAAAGTTTGTATAGCATCTGTTGTGGTTTAACCCCAGTCAGCAACCGAGCACCACACAGCTGCTCTCTCACTTCCCCCACTCCAGTGGGATGGGAGACAGAATCATAAGGGCAAAACTGAGACAACTACCATGTTGAGATAAGAACAGTTTAATAATTAAAATAATAATAACAACAATAACAACAACAATAGTGTAATGAAAAGGAAAACAACAAGAGAAAAGGAGAGAGGTGAAACCCACGGGAAAAAGAACAAGTGATGCAACGGCTCATCACCTGCCAACAGACACCGCCAGTCCGTGAGCCATGATCACTGCCTCCCTCAGCCAACTCCCCCCAGCCAATATAGTGAGCATGACATCATATGATATGAAATATCCCTTTGGCCAGTTTGAATCAGCTGTCTTGGCTGTGCCTCCTCCCAGCTTCTTGTGCACCTGGCAGAACATGGGAAGATGGAACAGTCCCTGACTCATGTAAGCCCCAACTAGCAACAACTGAAACATCAGTGCAAGAGGTGTGGTGTTGGGGTAGCCTTGGCTGCGGTGACCATGAGATGGTGAAGTTCAGGATACTGCAAGATAGAAGCATGGCGACAAGTCACATTACAACCTTGGACTTCAAGAGGGCCAACTTTGGCCTCTTCAAAGACCTCCTTGGAGGAATCCCATGGGCTAGGGCTCTAGAAGGCAGAGGGGGTCCAAGAGAGCTAGTCAATATTAAAGGACCACTTCCTCTGAGCTCAAGATCGGTGCATCCCCAGGAGGAAGAAGTCAGGCTGAGGAGCCAGGACACCTGCATGGATGACCAAAGAGCTTCTAGAGAAACTCAGATGGAAGAGGGAGGTTCACAGTATGTGGGAAAAGGGACTGGCCACTTGGGAGGAATATAGGAATGTTGTCAGGGTATGCAGAGATGTGACGAGGAAGGCCAAGGCCCACTTGGAATTAAATCTGGCAAGGCATGTCAAAGATAACAAGAAGGGCTTCTTCAAATACATCAGCAATGAAGGGAAGACTGGGGATACAGTGGGCCCACTGCTCAACAAGGAAGGGGCCCTGGTGACGCAGGATGCAGAGAAGGCAGAGTTAGTGAATGCCTTCTTTGCCTCGGTCTTTAATGCTAAGGCTGGCCCTCAGGCACCTCAGCCCCCAGAGAAAAGAGAGGACAAATCTGGAGAAAGGAAGACTTACCATCAGCTGAGAAGGATTGGGTCAGAGATCACCTATACAACCGGGATCCTCACAAATCCATGGGCCCTGATGGGATACACCTGTGAGTGCTGAGGGAGCTGGTGGATGTTCTTGCTGAGCCGCTCTCCACCATCTTTGAAAGGTCATGGAGGACAGGAGAGGTGCCCGAGGACAGGAGAGTTGCCCGAGGACTGGAGGACAAATGTCACTCCCATCTTCAAAAAGGGCAGGAAGGAGGACCTGGGGAACTATAGGCCAGTCAACCTCACCTCCATCCCTGGAAAGATGATGGAGCAGTTCATCCTGGAGGTCATCTCCAGGCAAGTAGAGGAAAAGAAGGTTATCAGAAGTAGTCAGCATGGATTCACCAAGGGCAGATCATGCTTGACCAACCTGATAGCCTTCTGTGATTACATGACTGGCTGGGTGGGTGAAGGGAGAGCACTGGATGTTGTCTGTCTTGACTTTAGTAAGGCATTTGACACTGTCTGCTATAGCCTCCTAACAGGCAAGCTAAGGAAGTGTGGGTTGGATGAGTGGACAACGAGGTAGATACAGAACTGAGTCAACAACAGAACTCAGGGTGTCATGATCAATAGAGCAGTGTCTGGATGGAGATCTGTCACTAGTGGTGTTCCGCAGGGGTCTGTGCTGGGACCAGTCCTGTTCAACATATTCATCAATGACTTGGATTTGTTTAGCCTGGAGAAGACTGAGGGGGGATTTCATAAATACCTATAAATATATAAAGGGTGGGTGTCAGGATGATGGGACTGGGCTCTTTTCAATAGTGCCTAGTGACAGGACAAGGGGCAATGGGCACAAACGGGAATACAGAAAGTTCCGCCTAAACATGAGAAAAAGCTTCTTTCTTGTGAGGGTGCCAGAGCAGTGGAACAGGCTGCCCAGGGAGGCTGTGGAGTCTCCTTCCCTGGAGACATTCAAAACCCACCTGGATGTGTTCCTGTGCCCCCTGTTCTGGGTGTGCCTGCTCAAGCAAGGGGGTTGGAAGAGGTGATCTCCTCTACCCCTACCATTCTGTGATTCTGTGTTATCAAGATTATTCTCATACTAAATCCAAATCAAAGCACTATACCAGCTACTATAAGGAAAATTAATTCTATTCCAGCTGAAACCAGTACAGTAGCCACCCCTTATTCTATGCTGTTTACCTCAGACCCAGATCCTACCCTTTCCAGTACATTCCAAATAATCACCACTCTTTCCCTGTCTTTTGGTATATATTGAGGTGTGTATATATATATGTGTGTGTTTGTGTGTGTGTATGTGTGTGTACACAAATATCATTCTCTTAGTCTGTGGATCATCCCTCTAAAATGTCCACTGAGTTCATTTAGTCCATTCCTTTGGGCTGTATCTATCATAACAGCCTTTCAGGGCAGGAGAGATGGTGTGTAGTGTTGGATTGTTGCATGCTGGAGTCAGATCTGGTTCCATCACTGCTGCAGTTTGCTCAGTTTAATCAAAGTTCATTTTTCATTAATCTGGGAGATTCTTACTGTAATACCATTGATATGTCATATAGGAACACAGAATTGATGACATACAGTATTATATAGCAACTGATATCATACCATTCAGTTCATTGGCTGTTTTCACCCAAAATCAAATCCTCTTGAGGTACACATTGGACTCCTCCATCCTTACACATCACCCACCAAGTGCACCCAAGACGTTGAGAAAAAGCAATTCCACAAAAGAGTTTGCCTTTGCCCAAGAGAGGAACAACACAGACTGTTTTCCCCAGCATATTTTTTACATGCACTGCAGGGAATTTATCCCTTTGAACAGTACCTAAGTGTTTTGATTGGGCAGGGCCAGCTCGATTGGCCGTTCCCCTAGTGTTGATTAACAAAGTAGTTTTTGCTAAACGTGTATCCCTATATTTAAATGTCTCACCATCCATTGTTCTCAGAGTGTCTTTAACAGTCCATTGTATTTTTCAGTTTTCCTGGAGGCTGGTGCATGATAGGGGATGTGATATACCCATTCAATGCCATGCTCTTTGGCCCAGGTGTTTACGAGGTTGTTTTGGAAATTAGTCCCGTCGTGTGACTCAATTCTCTCTGGGGTGCCATGTCACCATAAGACTTGCTTTTCCAGGTCCCAGGATAGTGTTCTGGGCAGTAGTGTGGGGGACAGGATATGTTTCCAGCCAGCCGGTCATTTCTTCCGCCGTTGTAAGCACATGGTGCTTACCTTGGTGGGTTTGTAGGAGTGTGATATAGTCAATCTGGCCAGGCCTCTCTGTATTTATATTTCAGCCATCAGCCTCCATACCACAGAGGCTTTACCCACTTTGCTTGCTTGATTGCAGTGCATGTTTCACATTCATGGATAACCTGTGCAATAACATCCACGGTCAAGTCCACCTCTTGATTACGAGCCCATCTGTATGTTGCATCTCTTCCTTGATGGCCTGGGGTGTCATGGGCCCATGGGTCATAGTTCACCCTTATGTTGCCAGTCCAGATCCACCTCAGACACTTCAATCTTGGCAGCCTGATCTACCTGCTGGTTGTTCCGGTGTTCTTCAGTGGCCCGACTCTTGGGGACATGAGCATCCACATGACATACCTTTACAACCAGGTTCTCTACCCAGGCAGCAATATCTTGCCACAATGTGACAGCCCAGATGGGTTTGCCTCTGCGTTGCCAGTTGCTCTGCTTCCACTGCTGCAGCCAGCCCTACAAGGCGTTTGCCACCACCCAGGAGTCAGTATAGAGATAGAGCACTGGCCACTTTTCCTGTTCAGCAATGTCTAAGGCCAGCTGGATGGCCTTTACCTCTGCAAACTGGCTTGATTCACCTTCTCCTTCAGCAGTTTCTGCTACTTGTCATGTAGGACTCCATACAGCAGCCTTCCATCTCTGGTGCTTTGCCACAAGGCGACAGGACCCATCAGTGAACAGGGCATACTGCTTTTCATCTTCTGACAGTTTGTTATACAGTGGGGCTTCTTCAGCACGTGTCACCTCCTCCTCTGGTGATATTCCAAAGTCTTTGCCTTCTGGCCAGTCCATAATCACTTCCAAGATACCTGGGCGACTGGGGTTTCCTACTCGAGCCCGCTGGGTGATCAGTGCATCCCGTTTACTCCACGTAGCATCAGTTGCATGGTGTGTAGAGGGGACATTTCCTTTGAACATCCAGCCCAGCACTGGCAGTCGGGGTGCCAGGAGCAGCTGTGCCTCAGTACCAACCACTTCTGAAGCAGCTTGAACCCCTTCACATGCTGCCAATATCTCTTTCTCAGTTGGAGCATAGTGGGCTTCGGATCCTCTGTATCCCCAACTCCAAAACCCTAGGGGTCGACCTTGTGTCTCCCCTGGTGCTTTCTGCCAGAGGCTCCAGGTAGGGCCATTCTCCCTGGCTGTGGTGTAGAGCACATTCTTTACATCTTGTCCTGCCCAGACTGGCCCAAGGCCTACTACTCCTGTTTAATTTGTTCAAAGGCTTGCTGTTGCTCAGGGCCCCATTTGAAATTATTCTTCTTCCAGGTCACTGGATAGAGAGTGTTTACGACCAGACTATAATCTAGAACATGCATTCTCCAAAAACCCACAACGCCCATAAGAACTTGTGTTTCCTTCTTGCTAGTTGGTGGAGACATGGCTGTTATCTTGTTGATCACATCCATTGGGATCTGACAACGTCATCTTACCATTTTATTCCTAAGAACTGGATCTCTTGTGCGGGTCCCTTGACCATACTTTGTTTTATGTCAAAACTGGCCTTCAGAAGGGTTTGGACTATTTTCTTTCCTTTCTCAAAAACTTCTTCTGCTGTGTTGCCCCACACAATGATGTCATCAATGTATTGAAGGTGTTCTGGAGCTTCTCCCTGTTCCAGTACAGTCTGAATCAGTCCATGGCAAATGGTAGGACTGTGTTTCCACCCCTGGGGCAGTCGATTCCAGGTGTACTGGACGCCCCTCCATGTGAAAGCAAACTGTGGCCTGCACTCTGCTGCCAGAGGGACTGAGAAAAATGCATTAGCAATGTCAGCTGTGGCACACCACTTGGCTGCCTCTGACTCCAGTTCGTACTGAAGTTCTAGCATGTCTGGCACAGCAGCACTCAGTAGTGGCTTGCCTCTGTTCAGGCCACTATTGTTTACTGTTAGCCTCCACTCTCCATTAGACTTCCGCACTGGCCATATGGGACTGTTAAAGGGTGAGTGGGTCTTAATGATCACTCCTTGGCTCTCCAGTCAGCAAATCAGCTCATGGAAGGAATCACCGATATTGCTGCTGGTGCGCTGTTGTGGTGGCAATTGGCACTTGTTGTTCTTTGACCCTCAGCAACCCCACAACAGAAGGATCCTTTGAGAGACCAGGCAAGGCAGACAACCCTTTAATTCTCTCCATCTCCAAGGCAGATGTATTAAAATCCCACCTGTACCCTCCTGGGTCCTTGAAATACCCTCTCCTGAGGTAGTCTATGCCAAGGATGCACAGAGCCTCTGGGCCAGTCACAATGGGGTGCTTTTGCCACTCATTGCCAGTTAGGCTCACTTCGGCCTCCAATACAGTTAGCTCTTGGGATCCCCCTGTCACTCCAGCAATACTGACAGGTTCTGCCCCTATATAGTTTGATGGCATTAAGGTGCACTGTGCGCCGGTGTTCTCTAAAGCTTTATACTCCTGTGGGTCAGATGTGCCAGGCCATCGGATCCACACAGTTCAGTAAAACCGTTTGTCCCTTTCCTCCACCTGCCTGGAGGCAGGGCCCCTCTAGTCCTGACCATAGTATTCACTACTTATTTCTTGTAAAGGTGAATCAAAAGTCCCTCTGTTAAGATCAGAAATAAAATCAGCACTTCTACTCCTTTGTCTGGGGCACTGCTTACTGGAAACTGGAGCAGCAGCTTTCCTGGAAGAACCTCCCTGAGTGATTGTTTTTCCTTGCAACTCACATATCTGTGCCTCGTGGGTCAAGGTAGGTTTTCCATCCCACTTGCTCATGTCCTTTCCATGGTCATGCAGGTAAAACCATAGCATGGCCCGTGGTGTGTATCCTCTCTCTTGAGCAAAGGGAGACCTACTTCTAATGGCTGAGATGCTGGTCTGTACAGGTGGGGAGTAGGACATACCTTCTTTGAGTTGCTGGACCTCCTGGGAGAGTTTCTCCACTGCAGAGACAAGGGAGAAGGAGATATTTGCTTCGTAATCTTGGAGTCTGCTATCCACATCCCCCAGCATTTGTGCCTTTTCATCTTTCCAGGCCATTATTGCCAATGAGTTTACATGTAACGATGGTGTGCGCTGTCCACACTTCTGCCACATGAGTCCTGTGCACTGGGATTCATCTGGATCTCTGGGTGACGTTTCATTGTCTAGGTCACCATAAATCACCTCAAGCATGGCTAATTCCATCAGGTACTGGATACCTCTCTCTATGGTAATCCATTTTTCTGGGCGATATATAACTTTTACCTTGAAGGGATACCTTTCTTTTACACCAGACAGGAGTTGCCTCCAGAGGATGAGGGCTTGTGCCCCTTTTCCAACTGCTTTGTCAATGCCCCCTCCCCTAGAAAGAGATCCCAGTTTGTCTTCCTTCCCCTCGAATTCCAGGCTACTGGCCTCGTTATCCCAGCATCGGAGCAGCCAGGTGGCAATTTGCTCACCTAGACAATGGCCGAAATCTTTTTGCATATCTCACAACTCACTCAAGTATAAGAATTGGGTGATTTCCATCTTCTTTATGAGTTCTTCCTCTTCCTCCTCTTCTCCTCATGATGGCCTTGCTCTTCTATCATATTTTTCTAAATGAGCTAACTTTAACTTCCAAGATTTCTTCTTGTGTATAGGGGTGACTGACCAACCAAGGGTTGGTTCTCTCGTTCACCTGCAGTGCCTGTCACCAGGGCTGGAGTGGCTGCAGTGCCTGTCATTTCGTCTTCAGTTCCCGAGGCCTCCTCTTCCCCTTGGAGGTACTGAATAGTGTTGAACAGGGCTCGGTATGCATGGGCCAGGCCCCAGCACATTGCAATGATTTGTGTCTCTCTGGAGTTGCCAGGGTGACAACATACTTTCTCCAAATACTCTGTCAGTTTTTCAGGATCCTGCACTTGTCCAGGGGTGAAGTTCCAAAACACTGGGGGTGCCCACCATCCTAGGCATTTGCCCATACTATCCCATGTATCCTGCCACTCATAACTATCCAATCCTGGGGCATATCTCAGGATGATATTCTTAAATTGCATATTAACCTGAGGCAAAAATGAAACAAACTGCCAAAGAAATATCAACATATATATCGTAACTACCCTTGTATGTTCAAGGTACTGAAAAGTTATTGTAATGAAGAAGGTAGCAAAGGTGACATTCTATATTTCCTCCATAAAAAAACCTCTCAGAGGAAGGGGTACATTTGCAAATTGTCTCTATGTGGTGGTACCCCAAGTACAGTAATGACTTCAATACAAAGCCCAAATACTAGATAAAGCTCAAGGCCAGTGTTTTAATAACAAATCTCCTAGGCAAAATATCTGTAATCACTGCAGAGCACAGAAAACTGCAAAAATCAATACCAATCTTTAACGAGAACAGCAAAAACAAGAGCATGGTGCAGATCAGATAAATTAATATTGAGAACAGATGAATCAATGCTGCGACCACCAACTGTTATTATCTCAAACCTTTTGTGTCCCTCGTTGTGCACCATAAAGGACTGTTGTGATCTAGCTCCAGCCAGCAAGTAAACAACACGCAGCCGCTCACTCACTGCCCCAACTGCTGCGGGATGGGGAACAGAATCAGAAGAGGAAAATTAAGAAAATTCATGGGCTGAGGTAAGAACAGTTTAATAATTAAAATTATTATTGCAGAATTGAAATAGTTTAAGCAAAACAGAGAAATAACATCCTATACAGTTAGCAAATAAGAGGAAAAAGTTTATTATCACTAAAAAAACAAACTGTAGTTTATCAGATATTTAAGACATATTTGTCCTACCTAATTTGAGGCACATAATTCACGTAAATTAAAAATATCACTGAGAAAATTCCCCAAACTGCCCAAAGAGTATTTCAGCTTACCTAATATCTGCTAGGAAACCTAGAACAAGTGACCAAATTTCTAATTTATATAATTCATATATCTAAACAAGCTGATATTTAACTCAGATCAATCAAGATATAGACTTTTGAATCAAAAACTTTCTGGAGTAGATATATATTGTCTTAGTTAATATAGGATAAAAATATTGAAAGGTAGCGAATTATCAGAAATAAGCAAACCTTTTTTCAGTTTAAATAAACATAAATAATCTTGACAAAAACAGCATGTTTTATTTCAACTTTTTGAAAATGAAATATTTACATAAAACTGAAATTAAATTTCTTAAATAAAACAAAATATATTTAAAGGGAGATTTTTTCAAATTTTTATATTTTTCACTAAGAAAATTATTTCAAAATATTATTTATAGTTCATCTCACTTTTTTCCAAAAGTACTTGAGAAACTAGGAAATTTTTTAATGTTTCTTTTGTATACACAACCTCAGGAATTAAACATACTTCTTTATTATTGTTCCTAAAGTTTTGATACTGTTAGAATAGGAAATAGTATGTTTTATTGGACTATTTAGTAGCTTTAGAAAATATGAAATAGCTATCTTTTTTTTTTCCAACTATATTATTTGGTCTAAATAAAAATATTTATTTTCCCTGTAAACTGTGACCTTCTTTATTAATTTAAGTATATTATACTATGTGAAAGAAACCTCTAGGTGCACACTTTTCAATGTTTTTCTTAAAGAACAACTAGGGGAAAATGAGAAAGAAACAAAATTGGGCTGTCATCAGCACCTTTTCTGGCATCATAGTCTTTGAACTACTTAGAGGAAAACTCACAAACTTTCCAAATTACCAACATAGGATATAGTTGTCTGAAATAGTGAAAGTAGAGTAGTTTATCATCTTTCAAATGTCAATAAGAACCTTCCAAGTGAAAATATAAATCTTGCACATCTTGCATCTCCCTCTCATACTGTCTTTGAGGTCTGCACTTTGTAACTGCGTGTAGGAAGTCACCAAACACCACCCTAATTTTGTCTTTTGCTTTGCCATTAAATCACACTTTCAAGTAACCATGTTGTTTTATGAGACAGTATTTTTTCCATGGCTCCTCTCCTCTCTACATCAAGGAAAAATCACTTGGTATGTGGATCAAGACCCATAGGACATACATGGCCCCTAAGAGCTCCGAAAAGAAAGAATAAGTTTAAAAAAACTGAAATGAACACCTGGCTTCATTGCAGTTAATGGATATTTGGTATTTACTTCAGTAGGGCAAGGGTTTTATTCCAGTATATGTTGCAAGTAATTTAAAAATTGCTTTCACAACACCAAGCTGGGTGGCAGTGTTGATCTGCTGGAGGGCAGGAAGGCTCTGCAAAGGGACCTGGACAGGCTGGATCAATGGGCCAGAGCCAACTGTATGAGACTCAACAAGGCCAAGTGCTGGGTCCTGCACTTGGGTCACAACAACCCCATGCAACGCTACAGGCTTGGGGAGGAGTGGCTGGAAAGCTGCCCAGAGAAGAAGAACCTGGGGGTGTTGGTTGACAGCCTCCTGAACATGAACCAGCAGTGTGCTCAGGTGGCCAAGAGGGCCAACAGCATCCTGGCTTGTATCAGGAATAGTGCGGCCAGCAGGAGTAAGGCAACGATCGTGCCCCTGTACTCAGCACTGGTGAGGCCCTACCTTTAATATTGTGTTCAGTTTTGGGCCCCTCACTACAAGAAGGACACCGAGGTGCTGGAACGTGTCCAGAGAAGGACAACAAAGCTGGTGAAGGATCTGGAGAGCAGGTCTTATGAGGAGCGGCTGAGGGAACTGGGGTTGTTTAGCCTGGAGAAGAGGAGGCTGAGGGGAGACCTTATTTGTCTCTACAACTACCTGAAAGGAGGTTGTAGTAAGGTGGGTGTTGGTTTCTTCTCCCAGGTCACTAGAGATAGAACAAGAGAAAATGGCCTCAGGTTGCATCAAGGAGGTTTAGATTGGATATTAGGAAAAATGTCTTTACTGAAAGAGTGGTCAGGCACTGGAACAGGCTGCCCAGAGAGGTGGTGGTCACCATCCCTGGAGGTATTTGAAAGACATGTAGTCATGGCACTTCAGGGCATGGTTTAGGAGACATGGTAGACGGTTGGACTTGATGATCCTAGAGGTCTTTTCCAACCCTAATGATTCTATGATTCTATGATGTGTTCTAACAGACTATACTTTCGTTAAGGTAAAGGCGAGTGCTCCAATCGACAGGACATATGATGGAAAATAATTTTTGTCATCACTTTTGGTGCCACATGTTCTTCTAAAAATTCTTATTTGAAATTTGAAGGAAACAGAATCTGAGCAGGAGTCTGTTAAAATATTTTTTGTTTGTTTATTTGTTTGGGGTTTTTTTGTCTGTCATTGCCATTTCTTATGGCTTAATCTCACTCAAAAGTACATGATCCATATTTTGGGGAAAAAAACCCTCGATGGCGATATGAAAGGGTTATTTAAGTGATCACAGTATCACAGTATCACAGAATGGTAGGGGTTAGAAGGGACCTCTGGAGATCACCTTGTCCAACCCTGCTGCTTGAGTAGGGACACCTGGAGCAGGGGCCACAGGAATGCGTCCACGTGGGTTTTGAATGTCTCCAGGGAAGGAGACTCCACAGCCTCCCATGGAAGACTGTTCCACTGCTCTGGCACCCTCACAGGAAAGAAGTTTTTCCTCATGTTTAACTGGAACTTCCTGTGTTCCAACTTGTGCTCATTGCCCCTTGTCCTGTCATTGGGCACTATTGAAAAGAGCCCAGCTCATCCTGACACCCACCCTTTAGATATTTGTAACTATTGATGAGATCCCCCCTCAGTCTTCTCTTCTCCAGGCTGAACAAACCCAAGTCTCTCAGCCTTTTCTCATATGAGAGATGCTCCAGTCCCCTGATCACCTTGGTAACTCTCCGCTGGACTTGCTCAAGGAGTTCCCTGTCCTTCTTAAACTGTGGGGGCCCAAAACTGGACATAGTACTCCAGATGTGGTCTCACTAGGGCAGACGAGAGGGGCAGGATAACCTCCCTCGATCTGCTGGCAACAATCCTTTTTAATGCATCCCAGGATATCGTTGGCCTTCTTGGCCACAAGGGCACGGTGCTGGCTCATGGTCAGCTTGCTGTCCACCAGCACTCCAAGTTTCTTCTCAGGGGAGCTGCTTTCCAGTAGGTCAGCCCTCAACATGTACTGGTGCATGGGGTTGTTCCTCCCCAGGGGCAGGACCTTGCATTTGCTCGCGTTGAATTCCATGAGGTTCCCCTCAGCCCAGCTCTCCAGCCTGTGCAGGTCTCGTTGGATGGCAGCACAGCCTGCTGGTCTATCAGCCACTCCTCCCAGCTTTGTTTCATCAGCGAACTTGCTGAGGTTACACTCTGTCCCTTTGTCCAGGTCATTGATGAATATGTTGAAGAGGACTGGTCCCAGCACAGACCCCCGCGGAACACCACTAGTGACGGGTCTCGAACCAGACTCTGCGCCGTTGGTCACAACACTCCGAGTTCTGCTGTTCAGCCAGTTCTCTGTCCACCTCACTGTCCACTCATCCAACCCCCACTTCCTTAGCTTGCCTGTTAGGAGGCTATGGCAGACAGTGTCGAATGCCTTACTGATGAATTGATGTGTCAGTTTGTACAGATTACAAAAATTCACCACATGACCAGAGCATGAACTTTTTTTCATCAAAAGTGATCTTTATAAACTGTATGCCTGTATGTGATTTTAGGAAGATGCAGTAGCTATCTAAAGTAACATATAAAATATTAACTCAAAGTCCAGTATTTAATCAGATGTTCTCTGAAACTACCAAGTAAATCTGTGAAAGAGTTACCTATAGACATTAGTTCGGCGAAAAATGTGGTACAGCAGACAATGCTAAAACCACGCTGACGGAGACTGACTCTTCACTGTTTTTCTGCAATGTAGACAATCATTTATTTTGCAAAAAACAGGTGTAAAATGGTATCAGTCAGACACTATCCGCTTATGTAGGGTTTGTACTATTGCCCCCCAAAAATCTTTCATTATTGTCAGTGAATTCGTGATCAGATCTTTACCTTAGTATCAGTATCTTATATCATCTTTGCCAAGATTTAAATTATTGCATAATATAGTAGAGAACTGGGTTCACTAAAGTAAAATCCTTAGCTGAGCAATCAAAGTCTCAATGATATAGTCAGTAGTGCTAGAAAAGGAGAAAGGAAGAATCACATCCTCAGGTTGAAAATTTCCCAAAAAGCCAGCCTAAGTTTAAAAACATAATTAGTAAGTTTTAGGGGTCAAGGTTTTAGCTCTCTTTCTAAGACTTGTTAATGGGAATACCCAAAGAATGGCTTTCAGAACTCTTTGTTTTTTTCTTAAAAGATATTCTTGATTTTGAGATATGCAAAATAAGTTGCAGTTTACATTTGAGATTAGTTTACCTAGAAAATATTTTTTCAAAATAGAATAGCAATTACCCATGGTAAATTTTTGTGCGATTACACTCATTAAAGTTCTCTAAGTATTAACAATTCTGCACTGACTTTGAGATCTATGGAGAGAAAGGTACCTCCAAAGACTGAGTCACATATATTAGAAACCTTTCACAGCAAAGGATGAATTACACTCTTCAAGGTGTCTGTTTCTCTTCATTGACTGTCAAAGAAGCCTAAATGAGTAGCTTAGACCGCATACAGTTTAGGCGGTGTTTAATAGAGACTAGATTTAGACAGCTGATGTTGGATACTATTATTCCCACCCTGCATATACATGGTCTGTTTTAAAGTGCAGCATGCTTAGCAGTTCTCAACAAAACCAATTACTGCACATTAGTTTTAGATTTAGGAGCCTATGGCCATGGCATGGCTTTAGCTTTGCAAGCAGTCATGCCTGATGTACGTACTTTCCCTCTCTCTGCCCCACAGCAAATTGTGGCTTCTTTTCATTCACAGGTTACCACCTCTTCACCTCTGCCAGCAAAAGAGATCAAGCATATGCTCTTCCTAAAATCTTGCAGGCAGGCAAGCAGGTTACACAGAGGTCAAAGGTGTTCGGAGTGCACCCAGCTGACCTTATCTGACATGGACTTGAAAGCCCCCCCACAGTTCCTCTGTCCTGCAAAGCGGCAGGGGAATTACCCTGCACCCTGGGAACTGAGAGACAGACTGGAGGCAAAAACCAGCAGCAGGTAGTGCAGCTACACGCGCAAAAGGGCATCATGCTTCAGAGGATTTTTTAAGACCTTTAGTATTTTTTTCTTCTTTTAAAGAGGGAATAAAAAAATTTCTAAACTATATTCTAGGATTTGAAGACATCTACAGTAACAATTTAAAATACCCTTTTTGGCATTTTGGAATATTGTAATTGCACATAGTTATTAGAATACTGAAAAATGTGGGAGTAAATAAATATCTTAATTATTTTCAGTGATGAGTTGTAGTAAAAATGGGAGAAAAGTGTCTTTTGCATTCTAAGGGTAACAGAATTATTATTTTTAAGTGGTCCTTTGTCCTTAATCAATATTCTGCTGGGAAAAAAAAAGGATCTTATTAACAGAAGTAATTGCCACAAACCTCCTAAAGCATTGAAAAGCAGATGATGCACTTTCTCATTATGAATGGTTATAACAATTACCTTTCAAGGTAGGATTTGAATGAGTCATGTAGAAATTACTGCATCAACTTCCACACACTGAAGCCTTTTCTTATATGTTTTGACCTAATTTAAAATTAGAATTTCAGTTGTGTCACAACCAGATACTAGAACATTTTGTTCTATCTTTTATGAATGCATGCAATTATGAATACATATTCAGTAAAACATTACTGTGGAAGAAGTAATTTTATTTCCCAACTACTGCATTTATTATGAAAAACTTATATGGAGGGTCATACTCTTGTACATGAATAATCTGTCTTTGAAGAAACAGTAAGGGTGGTTTTAAGCAGTGTAGTGATGTTATAGTTTTCTAAGATTTTAGTATATTTAACATGACACTTCACTTTCTGAAAAGTTTCTTGTGCTAGTGAGGGGATTTATAAACAAATGTATTTGGAAAAGTAGGTTATAAATGTCATAATGAGCTTTCAACTTAATCTGTCTTGCATAACATTAATTAAACATGAACTTTAATAGTATTATGCCACAACAATATCAGGACAAAGAAATGTCAGCAGACTTCCTTTCTGGCAGCTGTAGTCCCATTTCTAAAACCCATTAATTGTTTTATCAGAAGTACATAGCACATTTTCATTTTATTATCTTTTAATCCAATTTTTTAATTTTTCTAAAATTTACAGTATCGGAACAGACTGGATTTATATTTTTCTGAGTATGTGAATTTAAATACTTAGGAAAAGAAGTGACTGAGTCTATTCTTAGACTCCTGAATCCATTGTTTTTGAATGTGTTAGTTATTTAATTTCTGTTCCCTTACTGTTGGTTACTACTAAAAATTTCTCCAACTCATCTATCTCAAAACATTAAAACATGCTTGAGTCTGGTGATTAGGAAAGTTACTTTAATCTGACAATACAGGGCAAGATGCTGAAAATGAAAAAGAGTTTCCTTTGCTCCCAGCCTGTCTGTCTGTGCAACTTTTTTTCTGAAATGAGGAATACAGCTTTCTCACATTCACTCTATTGCTGATTTCCCCTGATGCCTGTCATGCACATTTTCTTATAGAAGAGCTCAGTACCTGTGTCCACAATCTTCAGTTACTAAGAGGAGCTGTGTTACCAGCAGGGAATGTTCTTTTATGCTATGCTGTGCCTATTTTAAACCAAGTATTCCAACCAAATATTCATTTCACATTTTATGTCTATCTTTGCACAGCCATGAGGCTGAAAATCACAGGAGAACTGGTTAAAAAACAGACAGGAGAACAACTGCACAGCTCAAAGAGATCTGTTTAAGACTGCTTTAACATTTATCACAGAAAATTTAAACAAGATGAAAAGTGAAATCCTTCATATTCTAGATATTTGACTTCGAGAAACAGTTGGAAACCTGCAGGTTTTTCCCCTTTAGAAGTTATCATACACATAGAGAGTAGGGGATGATAAAGAAACTAATTTGTTTTCAAGACCAGATACACTGGACTCTTGGAATGATACATCAAGCACCTTTTTTTTTTGTTAATGTATTGTAGATATTATTTCAAAAAGGTATAAGAAGACAGGAAGGACAAAATAGGCAGTGTCCTTCCAACTGCTGGTTATCTGGTGCATTTAGAAGGTGTGGTGTCCTTCCAGTTGTGGTGTATGCATCTGCTCTGATAGGCTGTGGTGCAGGGCTGCTGCTGGTGTTTCACCCTCCACGCCTAGCACAGGAGGGAAAGAAGACTCAGAAAGAATGAGGGGGCCGTATATGTTTAGTAGGAGTGGATGCCACTGTCCTACACATAAGAGTCTCCCTTTCCTGTGTAGAAATGGAAAGTGATTTATTTGTTTATTAAAGTTCAGTGAAAGAAAACAGGTGCAACTGAAGACTGGTGTATGCAAAAGATGAACATAAAGATTAGCAGTTTTAAGAGAGGGTTAGTCAGAAACAAACACAGGAAAACAAGTTCATGCTAAAGAAAGTTAAAACTGACCAAATTCTCTTTATATCCCTGTGATGCAGTGAGTTATATAGCTGCATCAATAGAATTTGGCCCGTGGGCATAACAGATACTTATAAGAACAACAACAGAATCCATTTCAAGTGAAACTTTAAAATGTTATTGCATTATATTGGGCTTGCATTTATATCCCAAGCATCATTTGTAGAATTCAGGTTGCATTCCTTCATCCACTTTGAGTATAATCATATTTCTCACTATAAGGTACAACCATTGTCTGGGCTTGTACCATTCCTATTCTACTCAGCCCAGGCTAATTATTCATGGCAATATACTGTTAATTTCCTTTATGAAAGATTCAGTATGCGAGGAGATAAGTTAGAATTAAAAAGACTGAATAAGAAAAGGCAGTTTCAGGTTGCTTTTAAAAATAAAGGTGATGTTTAGTAAGATGTAGTTTATCTTTTGAATGAGGATAGGAGAACAACACAAGAGCCTCAGACCTCACTGATCTTCAGTGTCTTTTTTTTCTTATACTTCTGGAGAGTGCTGAGGACTGTCAGAGAAAGATGCAGATGTGGGTTCTTTTCATCTGCATCTCTAGCTTCTGTGTTTTCTAAAAGTACAGCATGAGGTGTTCAACAGCCTCTCTCGTAAAGATTATATCCCTTGTAATTTCTGCCACAATATTAATTAAGAATACAAAATATCCCAAAAGACTCATGGGACTCCTCCTACTTAAGAGTAGACACACACAGTGTAAACATTTACATATATAGTCACCCCAGATTCCTTTTTGATTTAATACAGAGAAATTGGTGGCTTTAGGGCATGAGTCACTGATCAATTTTAGATGCCACCTTTAGGATAAGATAAAATGTGCCCTAAAAGTGCTTGGGGCTTTTATTTGTTTCTTTTTTCCTTTGTTCCCCATTGACTGTAAAATAGAATATATTTCTGGTTCAGATCCTATTTAACAGTGATTAACATTTAGTCAAATGACCCCCATTCATTTTGTTTCAAGTAATATGGGGTTATGAAGGACAAGTACTGTTTACAGCAATGCCAAAAGGAATATCAGATACAAATTATGCACCTCAGCAGTGTTTTTCTATTACAAAGTCTATCGCTACTATATTTGCTACTATATTTTTCTACTATTAAAGATTTTATTAAAATTATGTACGTAGAAAAAAAATATAAAGGTTTGTTATATAGAACTACTGATTTAGCCCAGTCTTATAATAAGCACTGGAATAGCTTCCAGACTTCATATTTGAGACTGATTCATAGCAGGTCACTCACTGGGCAAACAGCTACCAAGGGTGCAAGGGTGCCTGCGATATTCACGCTGCAGGTGACATGCCTGGGATCATAGGCTGGAAGATTGATCTTCAGGCAGGGCAGAGATCTTTACCTTTTTTTTTTTTTTAATGCTTTATTATTTGCAATAAAATTTCAGTATCCTTCCATGAGATATTTGAAATTTCAGTTCCTCAGATTTTCCTAAACTTATTAAAGTTTCTAAATAACACTCTATTCACAAATTAGATTAAGAGAAATAATCAGCTTGTGAAATTCAGCTGCTGGATACCCTTCCAACAGCCTTAAAAGTGGTCAGGAATTTATACTGGGTTTTATTGCAAGAAAATGGAAAAACTTAGTAAGATTTGTAGCATGCCAGTAGCTTACTGATTGAAAAATCATCAATCTTTTTCTTGAAATTTTAGAAGACCACTTATTCGGTGAAGTACAATTCGTTTTCCTGGTTTGAATTTTGAAAATTTCAATGGTTTTATGCAGAATATCCTACATGTATTAGATACATTGTGGTACTATTGCTGAATTTTAAGTTCAGTGTTGAAATTCCAACGTTGATTACAGTTCAGCAGTTTAATTCAATGAACAGAAATGAGGTTAAAAGGTTTTGGAATTTGTTTGTAAAAACAAATTTTCCTGGGCTACCAGTAAATGTTTTAATGAAATCATGCATTGCTATTTTGCCTCATCAGCTGCAGTGTTTGTGCCAGTGGCCTTCACAGTTCTGTTGGTTTGTTTTTTTTTTCCTTCAGCAGCTTCAGCGATTAGTTATACTGACCATTTACTTCTTTTCCTTCAGTTTTCAGAAATATTTCAGGTGGCTTATCCACAGCTTGAAATATTTTGATGGTGGTTAGGGTTTCTGTTCTCCCAGGCCTTTGGATAGATCTACTGCTACCCAATTCTGCTAAAGCAGAGATACTAATCCATGTTCAGGATCAGTGTATCTTCCATTAAGAATCTCTCCTTATTGTTTGATTTAGGTTTGGGTGGCCATAATAATTCCTAAATTTTTCTAAAAGACAGAAGTAATTTGCTTTTAGCAATATTCTTCCAGTTATAATGTCTGTCTTAAAAAAAAAAATAGTGCATGCTATGCATGGATATCTGAGATACTACGGTGTTCCTTATACACAAATGGGGTCTAATTTTCACCTAACTGTGATGAAATACTCGTTTCTAAAAAAGTGTTTGTTATAACCTCAGTTTATTAGTTCAGAAAAAAAATATATATGGAAAATGTGATGTAAGAATTCAGAGCTTGATCCTAGGCTTAATGAAGTAAATGGCAAAGTTCCTATCGACTTTAATGGTCCATGATCTGAGACTCAGGAAGCAGGTTGGCTGCAGAAGGTTTTTTATTAACTGCATAAGACTTTAACACAGACTGACAGGCTCAGACTTCTGTAAATGTCTTTAATACCAGGTGCTGCCTTATGAATGTTGCATATTCTCATCACTACAGTCCCTTCTATGTTTCTCACTGTCATTTTTATAATATGGCACCTATTCATGTAACAAACCTATATGGAATATAACAGTAGACTGTAAAAAAGCAATGGGAAAGCAGTGACATTTTCTCAGACACTACTGAGGTCAAAGATCAATGTCTCTTCCCTTTCATGTGACTTTGATAGCATATTCAACATCTGTTATGAATTCTGTATCATCTGTGCAACAGGAAGCAGAACATAATACTACGCACGTTTTAGAGTCTTGCTCTTCTTAAATGTTAACAGAAAATGTTTTGCAGTGCTCATGGCTTCACAGTAGTACTGCTTGTAATTGCTGGTAAAATACAGACAGAGTCTTCCCACTGGCACGCACACACGCTGTCATTCAGAGGCAATGACAAGCACAATTTCTGTCCAATTAACATTGAAATGTATATCTCTTTAAGTTGCAAAAATTCAGATATAATTAGATAGGAAAGAGCTTCTATTCCTATGACTATGATGATGCAAAGCAGCAGCTGAATTCCAGCTTAGCTGCAGGAAGACTTTATCAACCTACCGTCTGAGGCTGATGAATTTTTCAATTCTTTCTGCTAGTCTGCTAATAATAGACACTCGCGCATCTTATCTATTTATTTGGTTTTGCCTGCTTTAACTGAATAATTGTTGATTTTTAACTTTATTTGTCTTTTTCAATTAGCTTAATTTTTAGAAAATGTTCAGACACTGGGCTGGATTTTGTCTGTTAATGTTCTATAAATTAGAGGTGATTCAACAGGAATCAATACTGCTTATTGCACTGTTCTTTAAGAGTTGGATCCTGTTCCCATGATCTTTTATAGGAATTGGTTTAGGCTCAATTATAGATTCAAAATATACAAAGATGAGAAAATTTCACCTGAAAAAATGGTACCTTTTTTTAAAGCTTTATATTACAGTGGAGACATGCTTGACAATCCTCACCATTAATGAATGAGACACACTAAAAAAGAAAGTGAAGGAATTATTTAGAACTCCAACTATTTTGCCAGTTATGTGGGGATAAAAGGGAAAAAAAAGAGGTAAAAAAGAGAAAGAGAGGTGGGAGGTGGAGGGAAAGAGAGATTCTGGTTTTCCTTGGCTTCCTAAATGAAGAACTTTGTACTTGGCTGGATTGGGAATCATTTTAGCTGGTAATGTTTTTTTTCTGGCTGGGAAATGGGTTAAGAATCTCTCTCCCTGGCAACTTCTTTCTTTTTTTGGGTAGCTAGCTTAAAGAAACACCCTTGTTTATTCTGGCTGTCCGAATCTGCCTGTTGTAGAAAAAAAGAATCAGAAAGAGAGGGAGGTAACAGAACATCTGCAAGTGGGTGATCAATCACAGGCACATACTGCAAACAGAAATAATGTTTAAAAGTGGTAACAATGATCTGGTGATATTGTAGATCTATTTTTCTTTCAGAATATGCATGTCCAATACATCACTACTGAGAAGCTTTACTTTCTTAGCCAATGTAAAATTATTTCAGTGTATTAACTCTGATAAACTTTAATTGTAGATTCCTATTTTATCTTCAAAAGAAGATAACAAACATCTTTCATTACTTTCTTTACCACCCTCCCTCTCCCAAAACTTGAACTGTGTATTGATGTCCTTGATAACACAAGAATAAAATTTTGCATTAAGCTGGGAGGAACGGTCCAGAATAATTAAAAGAAAGCTGCATCCTTTCATTTCTGTGCAGCCTTTGGAAAACTCATGCTGTGAGAAGAATTTCTAACCATACATAGAGGACTGTGACTTGCACATGATAAATAACTGTGTAATCTCCTCCAACTCCTCCCATGGAGGGGTTGAAAGGAGCAAAAAATCCAATCTTTGGGTCCAAATGTTGACAGGAGGAGGGAGGGATGAAATAACGTTGTCTTATCTATCCCTTTAGTCCCACGAAAGGCATTTCATGCAAGCTGCCTGCGGATAAAGGTCTTTAGGTTTTGAGAGAGTGTAACTATTCAGGGAGAGGGCATTGCTAGAATGGAGAAATGTTCCTCCTAACTGAAAGCCACAGGCATTTTCTTTACATAGTTACTGTTGACATTGGCAGAAGTGCTTTGCACAATTCCCACTCTGCACCTGTAAATTCCCCTAAGGCACATGTGAAACCTTAGGGGATGGCCAGCTGGGGACAACACATGAGCACGGTCTGGGCCTTTGTGCGGGTAAGATGCTTTTCCAAGCATAACTCAAGGTTGATGAATCCACGGGAAAAACATCCCACAGAAGTCCCTGTGGGTTCATGGGGCTGTGATCCCTCCTGGCTCTGTGGGTGTCCGGACCCATCCCCCCCACATTCCTCAGCACATGATGCAGTGGAAACTGTGGCTCAAGCCTGCAGATCATTCTGCCTGATTTTTGGCCATCCCATGACTTTTTTTCCATGGGAGGATGTTAGCTGAGCCAAAGTGTTTAACTGAATCTGGCAATTCTCAGCTGTTTGCTGGCAGCCACCAATTTGGTGAATCGACATAATTTGTGACACTCTCAGTGTGGGATCCTAAATGGAGACAGTTTTATTTTAAAATGAATTAGCTCAGCTCCTGTGAAGAAAAAAAGAAAAAGAAAAAAAATGTTTTCCAGGGCTAATTATTTCTTGTGCCTTAAACTATGACACAGGCAGTATAAAACTGTGGGATAAAATGGAAAACCACCACTCCTAAACAAGACAAACCAAGACTGCCCACGCCCATTAAAAACTCTAGGAAACAGGGACAAACTCCGTAGCCTAAACTGTAACCTTAGCAATGTGCTGTGCTGTCAGTAAGAGATAGTACACAATTACCTAGGGAAAGTACAATTTCTTCCTGTCTTTCCCACAACTTCTTTTCTTTTGGAAAAAAAATGTTATTTTTTCTTTGCTTTGCCTTCCCCTCTTCAGCTGTTTTCTAAAGCGATTATTTCTTTGCAATATTCAAATGAATGTTGTGTGTCTCAGCAGCTACTTTAGCTGCCAAATTAGACACAGAACTGAAACTACCATTGTTTTGGATGTTTCCTTATTTAATGGCTTCCCCTTGCAAGCCTGCTTTCCGTCCCTCTTGTTCTCATGGAACAAGAATCATGGTTTGAGCCCTTGCTTGGTAAAGACTGTCACCATCAAACCCTGATACTGAAATGCTGTCCTTGAAAGGGTGTAACACTCAGGGAAAGCAAACTACAGTGGAGTAAAAATCAGTAAACAACTTAGCATTCACCCTCTACAGAAATGCTGTTCTGGCAGCATCCTCCTGCTGGCAGTGGCCAGTGGCCAAAGCATTTCCAGAATGCTGGGGGTTGTATTTCCACCTCTCTCCCTGCTTGCCATAGCTCCAGGCAGATTTATCAGAAGTTTACAGAATCAGCCTCAATCAGTTCAACTGATTTTGAGCCCAGAATTTTCTTTGTCTCTATGAAATTAATTTCACTGTGTTAAAAAGTATAAGGTGTTCATCTTTCGAAAGAAATTAAAGTAGCTTGTGGTTTGGGATTTTTTTTCCTTTCCATTTAGACTTGAGAATCACATGAAGAATACTTGCTAGGGCCTAAAATATGTAGATTCAGGACAGCAGGGGAATGAAGTGAAGGGAAACAAGTCTTGCAGTGCCTTCTGTTTGGCTATGTGTTTTGCTTCTAAAAATCATTATGGGTGAATGCTTGGTATGAAGGTAGTGTATTATGCCAGAAACAAAAAGCTATTGGCCAAATCTGCTGCCATTTATATCCCATACCAACTCATCAAAATCTTGAATAAAATTATATATTAATATCAGTTAACACCACGGAAATTAAAACATCCTTCTTCACATGGGCACTGGTGCACCATGGAAGAGATTTTACACCAAATAAATACAGGACTTACAAAACTATTGTTGTTTGACCATGTACAGTCTTCCCAGTGTGTCAGCTTCCTAATAAGTATCAAATAAAAAACTGAAATACAGGTGAAATATAGAATTTAAGTACTTCAGTAACAATGGCAAGAAAGAGAGATTAATAATTTTCTGCGTGTTTTGTTCCTCTTAATTATTCTTAGTTCTCTTTATTTCTGTGTCCTCTTACAGCATTACCAGTCTTTTTTTCTTTGTCAATGATCTGAGTTATTGACCATTGAAAATATTTAAAAAAGGAAACTTTCATCTCAGAAAGGAGATTAAGCCAGAGAAATGTCAACACTTTTCTTAATAATAAATTATTTTTTTCCCAAAGATAAAGGGCATTTTAATAATCATTTAGGAAATCAAATGGAGTTATAGAACACTGCCACATGAATATCAACAACAAAATAACCACAAAAGGTTCATATTTTGATTCGTTTTGATTTAAAATATTTAGTAATATAGTATGCTCTTAGTATTCTGTCATTTGATTTGATAAATCTCTTACATCATATAGACTGTCAGCTGCTGGAGTGATCTAAGTACTCACATTTATTAATTTAAAGCTATACTGTGAAAAACTAGATTCATATTATTTCTTGTATATGATTGATGGGTTCAAATTTTTATTTTGTTCCTTTTTCTTCTGGAGCTATTCATTTGTGGCATTATATTTCTTCATTCTTCATGAGAAACTATCCAGTACTTTAGTGGTGTCTAACAAATGAAAAACTAAATCTGGAGTCAAGTGTGACTGTTTTGCTAGAAAGAACAAGGGGAATCTTATACAATAATCTCTACTGCTTGTTTTCAGACACTATCCAAGTCTCTCTGCATTTAGTTATGTCTGCAAAACCCATAAAATCTCCTTGTCACCTCAGTTTCTCCAATATTCTCTTTGTATGAGCCTCACTTGTGTGAAGTGAAACTATATCTTAAATAAATTTTCTTCTAGTGTGCTACAGATTGAGGTGATTGATCCTCTTTTCCACATCAAAGCCCATTCCTCTGGGTAATTTGTCCGTTCAAATCCTGCTCACAGTCTATCCTATTAGTAAGATTTCTTTGCCAGAAATTTTTTTCTGAAATATGCTTATAGATAAGTTGTATACTTTTTGTCCATTATCTAACCATCATTTCTATTGAAGTTAATTTTCTGATTAAGAAAACTAGCCTAGTATGTTGAGGAACATAATCACTAATTTGGATGTCCTATTAGCAGGAGAAAGTGACCCAGTTAAACTTACCTAAGATTTCAAAATAAGATTGAAATATTTCTATGTTTTTACATCTCTGTAAGTGCAATCATAATTTTAATTAGACTTCATATCCTCTATGTTTATGTAATTCACTCTGCTGCTGGATCTACAGCCAGTTTAAGGCTTCTCAGCATTAGAGAGGAACCTCAAGAAAAAGTGACCTAAGCTAGGCCATGGTTATGTCATTTCTGCCAAAGGGAGGAAAAGGTGGGAAGTTGCACGGAGGACCATGAAGAACAGGTCTGTCTGTTCTTGATGACATCCAGGGGCTGGGAAACATTGAAAGTCACAATCAGTGTTGTGGCTGTGAAACATAAGTGTCAAATATTAGCTAATAGCTCACAAGTCACCTTTTTGTGACAGTAGTATTACTTTACTTGACATCCCAGAGATTTGGCTCAGGTGAAGTAGGCAGTCTGACCATAGAAATTTCACTGCCACCAGCAATCTGCTTCCCAGGGATGATGCCTCTTTTTTTCTGCCTGGAATTAACCCTGACCAAATAAGATTTATGTTTTCTCCATTTTCAAAGAAGCAAAGATATTTCAAAGTAATTGTCATAATCTCAGGCATTTATTCGGAAACTAGAAGGTAATCATCGTTTAAGTCGTATATTTCTCTATATACATTCAAATAGATAGAACACTTGATCTGACCATTCTTAAAAAAATAGGCAAAAATCCCAAAAGAAATAAATATTCTTCCCAAAACAAAATATTCAAAGGTAACAGTTTGTGTTAAGGACCCAGCAGAGATCATTTTTCTTAGCCTAACTTCTGTAGAGTAATTGAGTTTACTTAGTAATAAATCCATAGGTTCAGATAATCCAGGCATATATAGGTCAAAATACTCACCAAGGAACAGTAAAAGCATGTCAGTTCTGTTTGCTGATCCTTTAGAAGCTGTCTTGTTGTCATTTCAGGCCTGGATCTTCTGGTTTTCAATGGAATTGTTCCTTTTTATCTGAGATGTAAAATTCTTTGAAATGGAAATCCTAAATCATTACTTCTTGACAGCTTCAAAGGATTGATAGCCCACTTTGAATCTCTTTGAAGTACTTACTTCAAATTAAAAAATAAATTACCCTGAAAGAAGACAATTATACCTTGAGCAATAGACATCTTTTTTTCCTTCTGAAAGGTTCCCTGGTCCATGAACTTCTTTGAAGTATACATTGTTCACCGATTGTTCCTCAGAGTTTAACCAGTAGCAAACACACCCTTGTAATATAGAGATGTAGTCTGATATTTTAATAGTCAAAGAGGAATTACAGTTAGTTTTATTCTTTGTGTACAACTTTGTTCCAAATAACCAAATTAATTGGTGGAGACTGGCTATTACAGGAATAGCACCAAAAAGATGTATTTTCTCAGCTTTGTCTCAGACTACAAATTATGGTATTATTTCAGCTAAAAAATTACAATGTTTCCTTTCCCCCTGCTTTTCCAGAGAAAATGAACTGCTCATTTTGACTACTACTTTATTTACTTAATCAACAAATAACTCCTAAAATTCAAGACCAATAAGTCCTATATTGGTTAAATTCATGTTCAGGTGCTGTTTATGAAACTTATACATCAAAACTAGAGTAACAAAATCTCAGGGTTGAATTTTTACATTCTTATTTTATTTCAGTAAAATAATACATGAAAGATTGTGACCAACTTAGATTTATGAGCTGTATTTTTCTACTCCTCTCCTTTATGTCTTGCTTTTTACTTTTACCTAATTTTTAGTTGCAAAATTAAAGAGTAAGGGTGAAATAAGTATATTAGAGAAAAATCTAAAGCAAAGATTTTGAATATAATTGATAACCTTTAAATAAATAAATAGCCCTTCCCTTTTAAAAGTTCATTATGATACTTTTTACAGATTTCATGATCCAGACATGCAAAGGAAATTAATTATGTATCTAAGAGACAAATATAATTGAAGTGGTGTTTACTCCCTTTTCCCATAACACCTGTGGAATCCTAAATATAGCAAATGGCCTGCCCATTGAAATCACTGATCATTCCTGACTGATATCCTTTTTCAAAGTTTCCTTGCCCCAGGACATTTTCAGTGTATTTAGAAGAATCATCACACTTGGGTGGACTGCAGAACTACTAACAAAGGAAGAACAGGCATGTCATCTTTTCCATGTAAGTGATACGCTTCTTTCAAAATAGAGTTAATTCCAGCTGATTCACAAGTGCATGCAATTGGAAGATTAGACTCATAACTTTCATGACTGGCAAAAAAAAAAACTACAAGAGAAAGTTGGACCCTGTATCAGAAGAATTCGTGCCTCCTTAAGAAGAGGTAAGCAGCTGGCAAGCATCAAATATACTATGATCTGGCCTTTACTCAAGAAACATTATCTTGACAGTATATAAACTATCTTTACAACCCACTTGCTAGCATTCCCTTTCAGGGGAAATTCCTATAGAGGATGACAAAATAAAAACCGTTCAGGAGGTGTTTCATACCTTCATCCTCCAAGGGGAGTAAAAGGAAAAAAAAAATCTACCAGTCAATTATTGATCCACATACTTTGGTATAATTAAGTGCAACAGTATTGAGTTTACTCAGATTATGCCACTACAAACCCTGCAGAACAAGATCAAAAAGAGATTCAGAGTATCTTAGTCCATTTTTTTGCTGGTGTTGGTAATGTTAATCCATTCATTCAGATTTCTGCTAGTTTTCTGAATTGGAAATGGATTTACTGAAACAAAACACAATTTCTTTCTAGCTTATAAAATAGTAACATCTAGGTAGAACATGAGGAATATTTTTTATTAAGCATGAAAAGGGAAATACTTTATCAAGTGAGCTGATGTTCAAATAATGATGTCCAAATGCTGATTTTGCTATTCTTTCCAATTGTGACAGTAATGAGTAACATAAAATGTCAGCTCAAGATGAATAGCATGAAAGTCAAAGGAAAAGGAATCCCACAGCAACACAGAAAACATCACTTACAGGTTGCAGCCTAAAAATTAACAAGAGGAAGGAGATGACTTGAAGAAATATTTTTGTATTTCATTGTTTTTCCTCTTCCATACATAAAAACAAGCACAACTATGTGAATTCAAAATTTGCATTGAATAAAATTGGCAAGCACACTAAATGTGTGAGCAAAATGTTACTATGAAGACAAAAAATACAGACCCTTTTCAATTTCTATGGGATCCAACTTGTCTCTTTATTTGAAAAAAAAATCCACTAGGAGCTCCCATGGAAACACACATAATTTTAGGACTAATCAAACTGAACTTCAAATAATGAAGTCAATTATTTTAACTTTAAGCTTTTAAGCTTCAATGGAGCTGGCAGAGAGGGAGATCTGAGGGTGTACTGAAAGCTTTTTGCAAATATGATGCTATGAAAAAGAAAGGACTCTAGAGAGTCTTTCTTTGTCCCTAATAGAATACGAGTTCTTTTCTGAGTGTTATAGACAGAAATAACATATCTCTGGATGTACAAATACTTCTGAAAATCAGATCTCTGGTTACAGTATAATTGAGATTATGGAGAGAGGTCAGGAGTTATAACACAAAAAATTTCAAGTCACTGGGCCAAAAATCTCTGCCTATGTGTATGAGAGGGTCACCAACCTCAGTGTACTGAAATCATTTAACACCTGATGAGGGCCTGCCCTGTGTTATGCATCAATTCAGATTTGTGAAAAGGCATACCTATGGCTTCAGCTGTCTCAGGTTTCCTCTCATTAGGATGAGTGGGTTTTTTCTTAGTTTTCAAGCCAAAAATTAGAAGGCTCATCAGACTGACAAGATGGATGATAAACAGTAGCTTTTTTGGTTACCAGAAAACTCTTTCTCAGCTGGAGAAATTGCAAGTTATAGTGTGTTAATTTCCAGTGCGAGTTGTGGGTGGCTCCTGTAGCCATTCTTTATTGCTGCAAGTCATTCCTTTTATTCCACTGCCTTTTACATAGTGTCTGGATGCTTTTGAAAAATGATCAGGTATTTCCTGAAGGCCCCGAATTGTCTCTTTTTTGTCACTGTCTCCTCACATACCTGTATTACCTGGCAACTAAATAAAACAAGGACAATTGTGGTTAAAAGGATGGTTTTACACAGTTTTCCCAGATCTAACTCATTAGTACCAGATCTTACTCATTAGTCACAGCCTCCCTTTTTCTCCCTTTGCTTCTTTCTCTTTTAGTTCAGTTCTATCTCAGTTATATAAAAAACATATCCTAGTGTGCCACCAATCCTATGAGCACACAAATTGCAAATGCTTCCGAAAATCACAGCAAGTAGATAATAGAAAGAACATAGCTAACTCATTTTAGCTAATGTAGGACTGTTTTCTGTGATATACATTTAGTTCTTTATGTCTGTCTCATATGAAATAGCTCCTGAAATAGAGTTATCTCATTTCCTTTAGGAGACACATTCTTAAATTGATACGTATTACACTGTTAATATTTTCATAATATCCAACCTATATATTTTTAATTATTTGATCCTATTACTATTGGATACATCCGTCCCCACTATGCCTTCTCTTTTTGTACACATTTGGCAAATATCTAGAGATTTCTTAGACCAAATCCTCACTGAAGCCATGATGATTTAAACCAGATGAGCATCCGGCTCTTTATGTCTACTGAAGCAATCACTTTAAATCTTTCCACACAGCTTAGACACTATAGATCTCTGTCTTCTTGCTGCTATTTTCTTGACTATTTTATTATTTTAAAATATTTTGTTGTATTTTATTTTAATTTACTTTTTTTTTTTTTTTTTTTCAGGTAAGGAGAAGCCCAGAATAAAAAGTACTAGTCCAGATATGGTAACCCTTTGGTAATACGGAATGGACCTTTCCTCTCTCTGTTCTGTTGATGTGACACCTCTCTTAATGTAATATACCTTATATATTCTTTAGCTGCCATTTTGCATATCCTAACCTTGTCCATTATTAGAACTCCAAGGGATGTTTTATAGTATTTTTCTCTTCTGAATTTTTCTTTCCCTTGAATAGTAGTGGTTTGGAAAAAGTTTACCTCCCAGGTATAGTACAGCAACGCATCATTTTTTTCTGCTCTCACTTCTAATCTTTCTAAGGCAGGGAACATGTGAATTCATAAACCTGGGACAAATCAAGATTTACACAAGAGTTGGTGCATGTATCATGTAGCCATGTTGAAACAGTAACAGGGATATGACCCTTGAATTATGTCTAAATTTGGTATGCTTTAAAATGCCTTCTTTCAGTTTGTGCTCAACACATTTCTCACACTTTGGGTGCACAGATTGCTCAGTTTTATCCAGTTTCCGCAACGGAATTACATTGAGATATAGGGCAATGGACTTTGCTTCTCCCTGTATATAGAATACTTACCAATCCCTGTGAGTGGTAGCCCCATATTTTAATCATTTATTTTGTTAAAATTTTTTCTGTGCTTTTGTTTTATCTCATTAAGCAACAGTCAGCTGATTTTTAACCAACTTCATGACTCACTGTATGTAATGCTATCCATTTGTTTCTCTTTTAAAGAAACATATAGTGTTCCACATAATTAGTACATAGGGTACCTCTGACTTTTTTTGACAGTCCAGTTTAGCCTTACTCTGAGTTTAGAATTTCTGGACCTGTTCAGCTGATTCTTATGGCCTTGAGATATCTGGCAAAGACCTCAGGTACAACGTAACTCACTTAAGGCATAACATGATCTTATCCCAAGCAGCTCTGACTGGCAAGGTCATGACAATAACTATTAGTGTAATGGGTCCTAAAACACACTTATGGATCTCATCTTTGTTGCATAATAACTGCAGTTTTTAAGCTGGGCTATATCGCCTGGGGAAAAGAATGATGGATGGTAGATCCCTGCAGGAAAATTAACTTCCAGGTAATATCCCTGAGGTACAGATATGTTCTTCTAAGTCTCTCTGAATCTTCAAGGACTTTGGAAGCTGCTCTAGGGTCAGAGTTCTCAGCTCCTCAGAAACAGAAACAAAAATTAATCTTGTGGAAGTAACAGAGCAAGACTAAAAAATAAGGTGTGGGAAGAATAATATGTAAATCAGGAGCCATGAGAGAGAGCTAAGAGGAGTCGTCTGGGTTTCTGGGAAGGTAAGGGAAAACTAGGAAACACCAAAAGGAGTTTCCAGGAAGAGGGAGACTTATAGAATTCAGTAGCATTTTAAGGGATTGCAATGAAATTCAAAGGTATTTGAATTATTGGAAACTCATTCTTCCCCACTCTTCTTTATCATTGTCCCCTCCACTTCCCCAGTTTCATTTGGGAACAGGATTTTAACTTACGCAGTTTTCTTTCCAAGACCCACTCTCTCTCTTTGAAGTAACCCTTTTATTCACCATACTTTCACTTTCTGGACTAACACAAGGAGGCCAGATGTAGAAAGGATGAGTAGGATCTGCTCTAACTGAGCAGAAGAGAAAGAGACAGAGAAAGGGACAGAACTGCGAGTTTCTGCTCCTGAGGTTGCAAGACCTGAAGAGAGAGGCTGAGTGCATCTGCTGCAGCTTCCATATGAGGTTGCATCCTCACAGAAATAACCATGATTTCACAGCCACTGACAGTGACAACAGAAGCAGCTCTTGGGGAGCAAAAGACTGGCTGCTTGGATCACACATTACCTGAGTAGCCAGTGAAAAGAAAAAACTGCTTATTCTCTTATTGTCATGGTCTCTTTTCCTGCCACATAGAAATTGAAATTTAAATGTAAAAATCTTACAGTATCTTAATTTTTTTTCCTATCTACTGTGAAAATTTTCAGGCATTATAACCTAGACCCTAGTTTCATGATATGAAAACTATTTGACTCATAACCTTAAGAAATGGCTTATAAATGTTGCAAGGATAAATAACCACAAAATATTTGGCATTGATCAGCAGAATACAGAATGCATTTGCAGGTAGTCTTGAGGAGGGGATTGCTTTTACAAATACCAGGTCACATTTAGCTTGTATTTCAGAGACATGCTATGGTAATGATATTTGAGGATGTAAATAACTCAAAAAAGACTTGGAAATAGCAGTTATGTACTGACTGCTTAGTTTTCTTGCATTTAATGTCTGGGACTGTATTTAACTAGCTTTACCACCTCTATGTTGCATTCACTGCTGGCCCAGCACTTTTAAATTTCTAGTTATATTCCCATATTTAGCTGTTATGTTCTTATGGTATTATTGGTCTTATTGTTACAGCTTGTATAGAAGGAATCATACAGTTTTGTTTATGTTTCACAGCTGGGTAGTCAAAGTTATTTTAAATGCAGGGTGAAAGCCTAGGGACAATTCTCAGACTAATCTTCCTTTGGAAACTTTACGGCATTGCTAACTCATCTGTCTAACTCTTATACACATTTTTCAAGGCATTATGATCGAGAAATGACCAGCCAAATGACTGACTATACATCTGAAGGTAATCTCAGGCACAAAAAACACAGGACTCGGGACATTCCTCTGTTAGCAATCCAGTCCTGCTACTGCAGCCAACTGCTTTAAGTCTTCCCTTCTCTTCTGTGTTCTCCTAGAGTGTTCGTTCACAGTCTGCTTAGGTAATCTTCCTCTTCATTGCCACATTTCCACACTGCTTATTATTTCAAATAGCTTGAAGATATTTTAGTAAAAAGAGCAGTACAGTGTATGTCCATTCTTAGAATTGCAAATGCTTTTAGTTCCCTATCTCTGAGGAGGTATTTTGCCTGCAGCATTTGTAAGTCGCAGAGGTCATGCATAAAGTTTTGTTACACTAAACTATTCACTTCAAGCAAGATTAAAACACACACTCATAAAAGTAAACTTCATCCTCCATCTGCAATGATCAGCTTCATTGAGTATGTTAGAAGCTTCCTCATTTTCCATTCACTAAGAGCCAATTATTGTTAATCTACTGAGTTGGAAGTCATTTCACATACTAACAAGTCTTCTGGTCCTCTGACTTATAAACAGCTTTACTCATTTTCTAGCATCATCCCCTTGTGAAGCTGCAAAAGTGCTCTGTACTGGTTGAACTTTCTACTTCAGATATATATTATTCCATTAATAAGGATATATATTTGAAAAATAAACAATTTAACTGAGTCAGTAATATCTGTTTTGGTTTTTGTTACAGGCTGAGACCTTTACTATATTCATAGTAGTATAGAAATATTAATAGAAAAATATAATGTCAAAGAATAAGAATCTCATTTGCTGGTTTGGTTTGGTTTGATTTTTTGGTTTTGATTTTGGTTTGGTTTTTTTTTAGTCTTGGGATTCAAGAGAGAGATCATGAAATCCATTATCCATGTGATAGTTGTTTCAATGCAAAGATTCATGGGCAGGACAGCAGGGTGGCAAATTATATCTGCTCAGAAAATTTCCACTAGTTTCCTGACCAGTTTTTCCTAGGTATCCTTTGCTTTAAACTCTCCTATTGCTTTTGTGAATTTGGAGCAGAAAGCTACTCTCAGTTGCCCCAGTGGCTGGCAAAGCAAGTCTTTCATAAAAAAGTTCCTGAAAGTTCCTGAAGCCCTAAGAAAAGGAATTTTCAGTGGAAGTTCACTGGAACAGTTTTTACTAAGGCAAGCAAAAAGTGTAAATGATATTTCTGCTTAGCAATTACAAATTTAAAAAGAATACCAAGGAATACACTGAAGAAAAAAAAATTAAACCAGTCTTGTTATATTTAAAATGAGTTTTAACTGACAATAGCCAGTCAAAATACTAAAACAAGAAAGATTTAAAAAATTGTTGGTTTTAGCCTTCTCTTGATGTCATCTCAGAAAAATAAGTTAATAATTAATCAATTTTAATATTCACTTCAATGAAGGACAATGTAGCTATTTGTTTCTAAATTATGCAAAGATATTGGGCAAGGTATGTACATAAAATTTTTGGGTCGTTTGAGTCAAATACAGAGATTAAGCTTGCGATTGCCTATTGAAGACCTAATTTACTAACGCAGCTCACATCGTATACATGCAACAAATCTTGTTCATGTATGCAGTGCACACAAGCTTCAGGAAAGGGTTAAAGGAGAATAAAACTGCTTCCTCAATAAAACTTTAGGCTTGCCATTAGTGCAAAGGGTGTATTGCTTTTTTGAATGCAATATTTCTGTTGTGACAATGTATCTGCCTGCGTGTCCTCTGCTGCTTTTTCTCTGGGCACCTCTGCTATGGCTGTTCCCTGGGGCCGTGAAGTGTGTGAGAATCAGAGCCTTATTCTCAGGGGGTATAAACAGCCTGTTTTCACTGCTTGAGAGACTGGAAGGCTGTTGGAGAAAGTCACTAAACTCTTCCAAATGCTACCAATTACTGTGTTTGGTGGATTGTGCTAAGGAGTACGGAATACAGAAGGAAATCCCATATCTTTTCAGTTCAATATTGTAGACTCAGTGGTCACTCAAAGTGGCTGCCAAGAGTCTAGAGGCTGGCAGAGGTTGTTTTCTTTTTCAGCTCAAAATTGATATGAAGTTTATCCCATTTGTCAGCTCCCTGATGTTTTCAATCTAAAGCTTTTTTACTATGTCTCTGACTTTTTAATCTACGTTCCCATGATAACATTCATTCTTATCACGAAAATTTTTATTTTCATATAGATATGAAATTGAAAATTATAAGCTGAATTTGATACTTCCTGCAATAATTGTATCTTGTCAAAGGTCAAAGATCGACTGTCTTCTAAATGAGATACTCCTGGGAATGATGTTACAACATGTTCATCTGAATTTTCTGTTTTCTTTTCTGGAAACTTTTCATGAAGATCTAAAACTCTGTGGCAAACCTGGATTGCTGTAATGGATTTCCTATAATGGCACTGAATTTAACCTCCAGAACTTTGCTTTTCCATTTGCTTCTGTAGGTGTTTAGATATCCATCATGTCTTTAATGATCACAGCCATAGGTTAAAGTGGAAATGTTAGGGTTTGAAGATTTATGCTTTGTTCTTTAAGCCCAAAACCTTTTGAAATTGGTGTGTGAAGCTCTCAGCAAGATAATTTGTGATGTTGTTTCATTCTGACTTTTCCCATTTTAGAGTGATTCACCTCTTGGTCATCCATGTTGCTTACATAACACCTGAATGAAGAATTGCAGGGATCCTTTTTTGTTTCAGAATAAATTACAAAAAAACATCCTTTCTGGAACAATGAACAACCATTGGATCTCTGTTTTCATTCTGGTTGAACTGCCATTTGAAAGGATCCCATCAACAATAAATCTAAATCTTCCTGTGTGCTGTAAACTCATTAAATGTCTGGGCTATATCTGTGTTTTTTCTCGTCATTAAGTCAATGGAAATGCCAAACTGGAGAAGTGAAGGAATTCAGCCTTGTTTGAAAAGGACAATATAGCAAAAGAGAGAACTGCTATATAGTTTAAATTAACAACCTAAGACTTCTTTTACTTAGACTGTACAAACTACATCTTGATATAAAGGCTTTATGTTGTTAAATATTTTTACTGGCATTCTGCAACACTTCAGACGGTACAAAACTTCAAGAAAATGAGACTGCACTCAGTCTGGCATCTAATCCCATCAGTGGTCTAACCACAGTCACATTTTTTGTCGGCTTCATGGAAAAGGAGAATTAAAAGTAATGTTTTGGAGGTGGGTAATGAAGTGGCATTGTGGGAACACTTCATACACATGAAAAGGTAGCAAGAAACAAAATACAAAGACTTTTATTTGGAAGAATAATAACACTTGGCCAGTGGAGAAATGTCACAATGGAAGAGAGGCCAGATTCTCAAAAGTAAGAGAGACGATAGGCAATGTGGGTCTGGAACACAAAGATCTCAAAGTGAACACAAATTACTTATGCAAGATACGATAGGCAATATACAGTCAGTGAAATGATGTAAAGTAGAAATTACAGTTTTGGAGGAGGAATATTTTGACAAAAAAGAGATGTGAGCAGACTCCAGGAGCCCCGGTCCACTCTGGGACCAGTTTCAAATTCCTGCAATGTGATATAGGTCTTTCCCTAGGTCCTGGGGGGGAAGTTAAAGGATAATAAATAACTATCAGAAACTGACTAACATCTCTGCTGTGTTTCACCTGAGCAGAAATTGGTACAGCCCAGGTACCTCACTAATCAAGACTACATAGCTGTAGGAAAATAAAATTACTTAAATTCCTTCTGATAGAACCAAGGAGAAGAGGAGTGAAGGGGAATCATCTAAGTGGTATGGGTTTTATCCATCTTTGGTTTTCAAACCTAGACTGAAAAAAGCCTTGAGGATCCTACTTTTACTTCCTAGTCCTTCTTTGGACAAGATATTGAACTTGATGACATCAGGAGATCCTCTCCAGTCTGAATTACCCTAGGAAGAAAAAAAGGGTTGAGCTAGTCAAGTTTCCTCCCAGGAGTGATCCAGGAAACATGTCTAGACCATTGAGGTACATCGCACTAACAGATCTCTCTTCCAAACAATCCCTTTAAGATCTAAAAGTTACAAAATAGAAACGTTATTATCTTCAGCAGAATCTCAATCTGATTTTAAGGCAGATCTTCTATGTCTATGATGCATTTTCATGATGAGTTATAATAGATAAACTAATTTTTCCTTCTGTTCTGATTTTCATGTATACGTGCAGTTTGTACACATGCAAGTGTACAAAACATGCATATAAAAGAGAAAAGGATGTATACACAGAAAGAGAACCTGCTCTAAATAAATAAATAAATTAATTAATAATAAGCTCTAATATTTGATGTCAGAACAAAATTATTTCTTTTTGAAACCAGTTCATGCCATTTGTTTATTGTATAAATTTTCCTGGTCAGACACTGTTATATAAATATATGCTGTTCAAATGAAGAGGAGGAAAATAAATATTCTATCAGGATTCTTGACAGAAGGATTTTGGGTTATGCTTGTGTTGATACCCTAACATGTCACTACATTTGCCTATGTAATTAATGCATTACATAGTAAATGAAATGGCATAATTAATTTATAAGGGTTTATTATTTCTCATCAGAATGCACTTTAACACATATATTTTCATCTGAAAGTCTTTCTAAAAAATCTTAGTAAACTTTAGTGATTGCCAGCAGACCATTCTACTTTTTTTAGTCGGGATGAATTAATGTTGTCTGGAAGGCAGCTTTATTGCTTGTGCATGTTGTAGATCATAGACCAAAAAAACCATCAAGCAGTCAATGCATTTTGTAGATTAAGTAACTATGGTTTTTAAAGCTGTCAAATCTGATTTGTTACATCTTTTTTTCTACAATATTAACACTTTAGTGACAAGAATTATCCATTCCCAGTTAAATTTTTAAGTCAGTTATTTCAAAGTTAATTCCAAATTGGTGGTTTTGGTATAGAGAAGGACTGGGCAAGAAAAACAGAATATATTTTTGTTTACTTCACCCAGTGACTGGGAAGTAGAAATGGCTACTACTTACTAACAATACTTTATAACCTGCTGTCAGATATCGCACAATATAAGTATTGGTACAACATGACCTGCCCTTTTTCCAAATAGTCAAATTGAGATAGTTATGGTCTACGTTGACTTAAGTGTGCTTGAAGGCTTCACCTAAAGCAGTGTCTCATACAGTGATTAAGGTTAAAAATAGCCAGGGGATGATCACCAAAGTGCAGTGCACATCTAACAGGTACAATTTCAATCCCTAAGGCAGCTGCATCACACACAGAAACAAACTGTTGCGTTGGTAGAATGAAACTAGTGAAACCTACTTTCTTTTAAATACCAGTTCTTTCCCTCTTGCTCCTATCACAAACGTAACGTAATATTACCTTCCCTCTATCAGTTTGCTAGACTACCTCTAGGCTAAAATATATTCTAATTAGTCAATTGCATATCTGATTGTTGAATTCTGCCTACTTTTCCCTCAGTGGCTTCAGCTGTGTACAACTCCCTGGCCCCTCCTCACATTTTCACAACATTTAAAATGTATATAATTTTAGACTGTACCTGTCTTTAAAGCATGACTAGAAGTGGTCAGGTGGTTCAAAAGCTGTTAGAGCACAGGGACTGGCACACAGACTGAAAAACAGACAGATCTATGATTGCATTTCTGCAAATGCAGGGTAACAGCCAAGACGTACCAGGTCACCAACACTCCAAGAAGCTTCTAACAGAGCAGAATTATGCAGTCTTACAGGTCTGCAGTATTCTTGTTAGTGCTATATTATGGTTATTCTCTGAAGAAGAGACTAAAAGTGGATTGTTGTTACCTTAATAATGTTGGTCCATGTGATGCGTCAGTTAGCCCAGAAGGGAAATAGGTTACTCTAACGTAAAGTTACTCTTTTTCTAACTGGCACATCCCATCATTGAGTGCATAACCCATTCTATTGATTTTGATTATGTGGATTTTAAGGGAAAATAAGAAAGCATAAGCAAAGATATTCTTTTGCTACTCATAATGTCAAAATAATCATTAGCCGACATATCCCAATCATTTCCTTGCTATGATGGAGACAGAAGATCAATAGGACATAAAAACAGTGCCAGAAGTTATAGGAATTGGGTCTTTGCCACTTTTTCAGACATTATTCCCAGAAGAAGATTTAGATTTAGTCTTTATGTGTTTATGTTTTGTAAGCAGAAGTTTTAATAGCTTTTTAGATTGCTGTTGATAGCTTTATTTATAGAAACGGGAATTTTTCAGTGTAATGCTTCTCATTGCAAAATACCAACCCCGTGGGGAAACCAGACCAAAACAAAACATCCTACTTTTTTTTTTTTAATCTCCTAGTTTCAATTAAACTTTCATATAGAAAGATATTTCAGACCAGGATGGATTTTAAAAACAGAAGGATGCAGAACACAGTTGGGGAGAGCAGAAGCTCCTAGAATACTGAAAAGTGTTGTAGTTAGGTCACTCACCTAGGAACAAGGAGATTAAGATTTAAATTACTGCTCCATAGGAGTCACTTCAAGGATTTGAATCTTGTTGTTGTTCTTTATAGATGAGTGCCATAGTCACTGAGCTATTAGCTGTGTTCTCTCTGTCACTGTTAATGGAGATGTCCTTTTATGTGCATATAATTAAAGATTTATTGAAAAAATTGGTACATTTCCATGCATTAATCTGTGTAAATTCAATTTTTAAAGCCCCATCTATATGTTCACAACTGGCTCTTTCATGACCATCAACCCAGCAATTTCCCCCATTTAAATAATTTTTCATTACCTCCATCTTCACTGAAGGCTCTATTATGCATTGCTGCCATGCTATATTGCCAGCAGAGGTAACGGAGTTGAAACAGTGAGCAAAACCTCATGAGGATGTGTAAAAAAAGTATAGAGCCCTGATTCTGAAAACAATGCCAATATTCAGTATAACCTCACTTACAGATTTATATGAAGTATATAGTGCTCTGCTCAGCATTAGAAGGATTCATGGTATCAGTAAGACTATAGTCACCTGAAACTTAAACTTCCAGGTACTGACTCCTGGTGTAAAAAGGAGAAAAGCATAAAAACATAAAACTTTGAAAAGTACTGATACACCAGATATGATATAAATTAAAAGTATCTAATCTAATAATTTTTTTACTAGGTAGTGTTTGATACTTTCAAAGAAATCCCAAGAAATTTATTGTCAACAACTACGGAGCCAATAATTGTAAGACAAATTTCTTCATTGGTAGGCATTGTTTTGTACCTTAAAACATGAAAGTTTTCTTTTTCAAGTAAAAAAAAGAAAGAGTTTAAATTCAGCAGTCAAAATATTTCATTTCCATCTAAAATGTCAAACTCTTATTTCATGTATGGTTTTACAAATTTTAGCCTCAAAAAGTCTTTAACATTCCAAAAGCCATTTCACTGAAGGAAAAAAAAAACCAAAAACAAAAAAACAAAACACACAACCAAACAACTGTAGTATTGGGACTGCTGAAATGGCAGAAATCCACATTTCTAGGCAGATCTATCTATAAGAGTCTGGTTTTATACTCTCTGTTAGACTGACTGTTTCCCTGATTCCTATAAGAAATTTGCCATGGGCAGGTTGTGAAGGCGTGAGGCAAAGATAATGCATATGTATTTAGTATATACGCATTTCATAAATGAGAATCTAGATCTTAAAGCACATTTTTAAGCGCCTTAAAAATAATCGGCTACATTTTGCATAGTGCCAATCATGCATATCCCCATTTGGCCTTACTAATCTTAAGAATTGTAGGGCTCCTATAGTTTCACTGAAGTGTTTGCAGAAGTATATATTCAGTATGTGTATTTTAATTTATGTATCTTTATATTTGCAAAATATTTTGCTGACACCTTATACCCTGGTATGATTCCCATTAAAATCTACTTTATTTTTTTAAAACCAGTTAAGTATAGCACAAATATGTCCTGTTTTGAATGTAGTTCAAGCGTTCCATTAGTTTCAGAAGATGTCTCTGTTACTTCTATAAATTTGTCCATTTCCACTGTTGACATTACATAATCTGTATGCTATTTGATTCAAAGCTGTAGCTTTCAGTTCCAAAATTCCACTTCCCCCATATGCAACAGATTTCTTCTTCTCTTGTACAATTTATTTGGTGTTATTTTTTTTGTAAAGGTTGAATTTTTATCTCCATGTTTGCATGCACATGGCATTGCTGAACTTGGCATTGTTGTTTACAACTGTGGAAAACCTTTTGGGAAATGTGCATCTCATCACTAGATTGGCATGTGACCATTTTCAGTGAAAATAATTCTCATTAAGCCAGTAAAGGAAAATGTGGGCTTGCATTTTTGCTGATTGCTTTTTTCCAGCCTCCTTTTCCCCCTTATTTTCCTCTTTTTTGTGTTGTGCCATTTGCTTGGAAGTAACAGTGCCATATTTTAATTAAAAAGTTGATGGAAATGTTTTAAGTTTGCTTTTGAAACAGTGACTCATTGTAAATGATAACTGTTGTCAGCAACCCATATTCTTTGCCAATAGATTTCATATGGAGTATTGCTGCTTTGATACTCAGCTTCACAGTAATGTCCAAAAAACTGGTAATGTGGTTAACAAAAACATTTAAAACACCTCATCAAAATAAATGCCTGTTCTGGAATATTCATGTTTATAGGACAGAAGGTAAAAATTAGGAGACCATATTACTGTTTTATTTTGTATTAATCCAGCACCTAAAGACATCAGTTGGAATTCAGGCACTGCTGTGCTAAACACTGCACAGAGACTTCATTTACTTCTTGTTCACTGCAGCTAGAAACACTAGTGTATTTCCATACATATAGTGTATATGATGTACAACATAAGTGCATTACATCGTGGGATGGATAAGCACAAAATAAGCACAGGGATATGATAATATTCTGTACTGATTTTGGTTGGGATAGAGTTAGTTTTCTTCACAGTAGTTTGTATAGTACTATGTGGCCAGTAGGATTAGGGAAGTGATTGTCCCCCTGTACTCGGCACTGGTGAGGCCGCACCTCGAGTACTGTGTTCAGTTTTGGGCCCCTCACTGCAAGTAGGACACCGACGTGCTGGAACGTGACCAGAGAAGGGCAACGAAGCTGGTGAAGGGTCTGGAGAGCAGGTCTTATGCGGAGCGGCTGAGGGAACTGGGGTTGTTTAGCCTGGAGAAGAGGAGGCTGAGGGGAGACCTTAATGCTCTCTACAACTACCTGAAAGGAGGTTGTAGCAAGGTGGGGTTCGGTCTCTTCTCCCAAGTAACAAGCGATAGGATGAGAGGAAATGGCCTCAGGCTGCGTCAGGGGATGTTTAGATATGATATTAGGAAAAATGTCTTTACTGAAAGAGTGGTCAGGCACTGGAACAGGCTGCCTAGAGAGGTGGTGGAGTCACCATCCCTGGAGGTGTTAAAAAAATGTGTAGATGTGGCACTTCAGGGCATGGTTTAGGAGGCACGGTAGTGTTGGGTTGGGTTGTTGGGTAATGCTGGGTTGACAGTTGGACTTGACGATCCTAGAGGCCTTTTCCATCCTTAATGATTCTGTGAGTCTATGTTTTGGATGTGAGACCAAAACAGTGTTGATAACACACCAATGATTTAGTTATTGCTGAACAGTGCTTACACACCATTAAGGCCTTCTCTGTTTCTCAGGCTGATCCGCCAGTGTCCAAAGGGATATTCCATAACTGGGTGCTGTGTTCAGCAATAAAACTGGCAGAAAGAATGAGGAGAATCAGGGTTATGGCATTTGTCTTCCCAAATAACTGTTAAGTTTAGTGAAGCCCTGCTTTCCTGGAAATGGCTAAACATATGCCTGCAAATGGTGAGTAGTAAATTAATTCCTTATTTTGCTTTTTCTTGCATATGCAGCTTTACCGTACCTGTTAAACTGTCTTTATTTGAACACACAGGTTTTCTCACTGTTTCCCCTTACAATTTTCTGCCCTATCCCATTGGAGGAGTAAGTGAGCGGCTGTGTGGTGCTGAGCTGTCTACCATGGTTAACCCACAGCATGCTCATACTCACAAACAAGGAGGAACTCATTGGTGATGAGAAGGTTGAAGGCAGCCTTGGCTGCTGTGACCATGAGAGTCAACAGTTCAGCATCCCAAGATGAGAGAACAGGGCAAAAGAAGGACCACAGCACTGGACTTCAGGAGAGCAGACTCGGCTGCTTCAAAGATCTGCTTGGAAAAGTTCCATGGGAAAAGGGCCTGTAAGGGACAGGGACCCAAGAAATCTGGTTAATATTCAAGGATCACCTCCAAGCTTAAGAGCAGTCCATTCCACCAAGTAGGAAGTCAAACAAACATGACTGGTGGCCTGCGTGGATGACCAAGGAGCACCTGACCAAGCTCAAACACAAAAAGAAAGTATGCAGAAGGTAGAGGCAGGGACAAGTATCCTGGAAAGAATACAGAGATTCTGTCTGAATATGCAGGGATGAGTTTTGGAAAGCCAAACCCAGCTGGAATTGAATCTGTCCAGAAAGTGAAAGAAAATAAGGTATTCTATAAGTGCATAAATGACAAAAGGAAGACAAGAGAAAATATGGGCCCACTGCTGAGTGAGGCAGGGAACACAGTGACACAGGACATGGAGAAGGCTGAGATACTGGATCCTTCTTTGCCTCATTCTTTACTACCAAGCCTAGCCTTCAGGAATCCCAGGCCCAAGAGACCATGGGGAAAGTCTGTTGCAAGAGGGACTTACCCATGGTGGAAGAGGATCAGGAGAGAGAACACTTAAGCAAACTGGACTTCCATAAGTCCATGGACCCCAATGGAATGCCCCTACAAGTTCTGAGGGATTTGGCTGATATAATTTTGAGGACGCTCTCAATAATCTTTGAATGACTATGGCAACTGGGAGAGGTGCCTGAGGACTGGAGGAAAGCAAATGTTACTCCTATCATCAAGAAGGGGAAGGAGTATGCAGGGAACTACAGGCTGGTCATTGTCACCTTAGTCCCTGGGAAGGTGATAGAGCAACTAAACCTGGGAAACTTTTCCAGACACATGAAGGACAAGAAATTCATTATGGTTTCACCAAGGGGAAGTCACGCTTGACCAACTTGATAAATTTCTACAGTGAAATAACTGCCTGGAAGATGAGGGGAGAGAAGTGGATATTATCTACCTGGACTTCAGTAAGGCTTTTGACACTGTCTCCCATAAGATACATTTAGAGAAAATAATGAAGTATGGGCTGAGTGAGCACACAATATGGTGTCTGAAAACTATTTGAACAGCCATGTTCAGAGGGTGGTGGTCAGTGGGACAAAGTCTAGTTGGAGGCCAGGGACCTTGTCTGCCTGCCTGCCTGCCTTTCTTCTTCCTTCCTGAAGCTATTCAGTAAATGTGGAAGATATTTGATAATGGTTTCATTCAAAATGAAACTACAAAAAATATAATCATGGTTGGTTAAGCACCTAAACTTGAAGAAGGTAGCAGAAGCTATCTGAATGGCTGACAAACCTAATATAAATTTGAAGAAATGTTAGACCTCTACAGGAACAGATATTATCTTCTTATGAACTTCTGCCAAAATAAAAATACGGATCTGCTTTCATTATAGGCTTAGACTATAGTTCAGACCTATTCTTATTTCATGATTCAGACATTTATAAATATAAGCCTTTCTGGTCTGAATAATAAAAACTCATGGAGGTGACTTAGGAGTTAAGGAAGAGACTGAAACACCAAGTGCCTCAACTGGAATGAGAGGTGACCCAGCCATACAAAAATACATCATGTGTTTAATTCAGAGTATGAGGGAACTCAGCAGAATTGTGTGTGAGATCATCCTTTGCAAAGTAATTCTGAATAATTTTGAACACAAAAAGTTTAAGCAAGTTTTGTATCATCCTCTGTAAATTTTCTCGGTCCCTTTTAGATATTCAAATCAAATCTATAAAATTTACAAAATCCTGGCCTTATTGTATTTCTATTTTTAATCATGTCTGTGCTGATTTTGGCTGAGAAGGGGTTAATTCTCTTCACTGTAGTGCCTGTGGTGGTCAGGGACCTTTCCAGCTTCCCATGCTCTGCCACGTGGGCAAGAAGCCAGGAGAGGTGGGGCCACAGCCGAGACAGCTGACCCCGACTGGCCAATGGGATGTTCATTCCATACCATGTGACACCATGACAAGTACATTAACAGGGCAGTTGGCGCACAGGGGAGGTTGCAGCTCAGGGACTGGTGGTGTTGGTTTGGTGGGTGGTGAGCAGCTGCATCACGTGTGGTTTGTTTTGGTGGTTGGTTCCCCCTTCCCACCCACTCCCCACCCTGTCCCACGTTTCGCACTTCTCATTGTTTTATTGTTTTCCTTTCCATTGCATTTTTGTTGTTGCTGCTTTATTTTAATTATTAAACTGTTCTTATATCAACCCATGATATTTACCCTTCTGATTCTCTCCTCCGTCCCACCGGTGGGGGAGTGAGCGAGCAGCTGTGTGGGCATGAGTTGCCAGCTAAACCACAACAATGTCTTATTTGTGTGTATCCTGAAGACAGACTAAAATTTCTATAATCATGTTATTACTTTTCAAAATCCAGGGTGTTACAAGCAGACACCAAACTCTCCAGTGGAGAGTCCCAGGCTTATTATTACCCCTATCTTGTCTATCTTCATACCAGGTTGATTGGTTTCCTGTAATTTCCTCTGTGAAATAAAGTTACTTCCCCATCAGCAGGTGTCTGAGATCTAGTTTGTGCCTCTGCCTGATGCTTTTCAGTGTTCCAAAAATTGTGTACATTTTTCAAAAATAAAAAAAAAAATAGTGTTGGGCTCCGTTATACTGTTGTACCTTGGCAGCACCTTTCCCATCAGTGTAATATTAGACAGCTACAGAAGGTTTAGTACAATTGAAATCCTGGCAGACAGAAGAAATGAGCAGAGATGCTCATGTACAACAGAAAAAGAAATATAAAACCTGAAATAAGACAGGGACAGGCACTCAGTGAGGTTACTGAGGGGATAAAACAAAATCCATTTTCAAAACTAATGGGAGCTACTATGTTTCTATCACTCCTTGAGGCATGGGGCACAGAGATAAAAGCTCACATGAAGACCTCTAATAGCCATATACCATTCTGTCAGTGAAATTGGTTAAAAACCCTTTATTGAAGACAGCTTACGCTCTGTCTTCTTCTCTTTCTCTCCCTTTCTCACATAGCATTGTTCCTATCTGTATTGGCAAACTTTCTTAGTATAAAATATTTGGGTTTTGGAGTGTTGAAGCGAGGAAAAAATTGCAAAACATAAGTAGAAATATATTCTGATGAGATGAAATTATGAGTATATATAAATGCATAGACGCACAGTATAATGTAATGGTTCTATACTTTTCCAGGACAAGACTGAATTCTGCAAGAGGTAAATTGAGAATTGTCAAAAAGAGAAAAGCCTGTGTCTGTTAATTTAATTTGTTTTATTCAAATACAGCAGAAAACAGAATAGTCCATCAAATTAGGAAGAATTAAAAATGTCATCATAAACAACTTCAAGTTCTTATTGCTTCACATATCATGCAAAGTATTAACACAACAAAAAAGCCCTATTTTACAAATAAATAAATATGTATTTACAGAAGGCTAGCATACTAGACAGTATGTATTTCTGTTCTTCCAGGTTCCATGTTCAAATTACAGCCACCTTTTTTGAAGTACTTGTTAGGTCACTTTTGATAGTATTTGCCAGCTTCCTTGCAGTAGACATTGTTAATAGAATCATAGAATTGTTAAAGTTGGAAAGGACTCTTAAGATCATTGAGTCCAACCGCTAACCTATCACTGCCAAGTCCACCACTAAACCATATCCTCAAGCACCATTTCTACCCTTCTTTTAAATACCTCCAAGGATGGAGGCTCAACCACCTCTCTAGGCAGCCTGTTCCAATGTTTGACAACCCTTTTGGTGAAGAAGTTTTTCCTAATATCCAACCTAAACCTCCCCTGGTGCAGCTTGAGGCCATTTCCTCTTGTTCTATCGCTTGTTACTAGGGAGAAAAGTCAGACCCCCACCTTGCTACAACCTCCTTTCAGGCAGTTGTAGAGAGCAGTAAGGTCTCCCCTCAGCCTCCTCTTCTCCAGGCTAAACAACCCCAGTTCCCTCAGCCGCTCCTCATAGCACTTGTGCTCCAGACCCTTCACCAGCTTCGTTGTCCTTCTCTGGACACGTTCCAGCACCTCGGTGTCCTTCTTGTAGTGAGGGGCCCAAAACTGAACACAATATTAAAGGTGGGGCCTCACCAGTACCGAGTACAGGGGCACGATCGTTGCCTTACTCCTGCTGGCCGCACTATTCCTGATACAAGCCAGGATGCTGTTGGCCTTCTTGGCCACCTGAGCACACTGCTGGCTCATGTTCAGCCAGCTGTCAGCCAACATCCCCAGGTTCTTCTTCGCTGGGCAGCTTTCCAGCCACTCCTCCCCAAGCCTGTAGCGTTGCATGGGGTTGTTGTGACCCAAGTGCAGGACCCAGCACTTGGCCTTGTTGAGTCTCATACAGTTGGCTCTGGCCCATTGATCCAGCCTGTCCAGGTCCCTTTGCAGAGCCTTCCTGCCCTCCAGCAGATCAACACTTCCACACAGTTTGGTGTCATCTGCAAACTTACTGAGGGTGCACTCAATCCCCTCATCCAGATCATCAGTGAAGATATTGAACAGGACCAGCCCCAACACTGAGCCCTGGGGAACACCACTCGTGACTGGCCACCAACTGGATTTGACTCCATTCACCACCACCCTCTGGGCTCGTCTGTCCAGCCAGTTTTTAACCCAGCGCAGAGTGCACTTGTCCAAGCCGTGAGCAGCCAGCTTCTCCAGGAGAATGCCGTGGGAGACAGTGTCAAAGGCCTTACTGAAGTCCAAGTAGACAACACCCACAGCCTTCCCCATATCCACTAAGTGGGTCACCTTATCATACAAGACCGGGTTAGTGAGGCAGGACCTGCCTTTCATAAACCCGTGCTGGCTGAGCCCGATCCCCTAGTTGTCCGGCATGTACTGCATAACGGCATTCAAGATGGTCTGCTCCATGACCTTTCCCGACACCGAGGTCAGGCTGACAGGCCTACTCTGAATTAGAGAAATAGTCTTTTCAGAAGACCTTGTTTGGTTTTGTCCTTATAAATGTGGTGGTTATGCAAACAAGAAATGTGTGTTTTCGCTTCCTGCCCAGTACTGCACTTCAATGTATTTTGACAGTAGAGAACTTATTTCATTACTACTGATGTCTTCTTTCTTTTGAGTAGTACCCTCTTAATCCTGGATATATTATATTTTATTTTTTTCCTGCATGAGATCAGTTTATGGTTGATGCTTATCACCCTAAATCTAATTGGGTGTACTTTGTAGTTGAAAAAATGGCTAAACATAAATGCTAACAGATAGCAGATAATGTTGTATATGTGTGGGGGTAAATGACTGGAACCGAACTGTTGAATCCTTAAGGCGAAGTCCATTACTCCGTAGCTGAAACCATTATAGGCTGCATATAAATTTTGATAAATCTTGGAATAAACAAAAGTTGCACATGTTGAATCCTCCAATTAACAAAGGAATATGAGATAGAACCAACAGTTAGGAGGGTGTTCATATGTTGTGCTTCTGTATATAGACTACTTAAATTGGGGAAACTGAGGGTTTAGAGACTAAAAGAAGGGCTCTTGGAAAGATCCAGTGTTTGAAAGAAAAAGCAGTCTTGGAAAGAAGAAGGTGAAGATCCTGGCTGGAGAAAAGGTCCTGAAATCGGAGGAGATACATGCAGACATCTTAGCCAGTGACACCGGTGGCTGGTAATTGTGAGCAGAGGCACAGCATTACCCAGCCTGACTTTGTGCCCAGCATTCCCAGACCAGAGGAGACCTCCTTGCAGAGAAGGGAAGTCAAGACCTACTGAGCGCACTGCTGGGGGGAGCAAAAGGGAAAAATAATCAGGTAGGGTAAAAATTCTATTCCCTTTGGTTCTTAAATAAACCCTGTTATACAAATCTACTGGAGGTTACCATTTATTCTGTCTCACCTGTAACCGTGTCTTAATAGCTGCTCGTCTACAGGTTCTTTGGTGTGTTTCTGCTATCTTGAATCAGTACCTCATAAGGCTTATGTCCCACTGCAGTACTTACTGTCTTAGGAAGTCAGATCTGTGATATCGTTATTTGCCCATACCTTATCACACTGGCAATCTTGGTTGTTCAGACTTTACCCTCCTTAGAACAGTATGTTTTACAAGCTCCTTTATAAAGTGGTACTTGCCTCTTACTGCTGTGTACCTTGCTTGATCATTGACAATTATGTGAAAAACACCCTAAAGAAATATATAATACTAAAACATCAGATAATATAAATTAGTCACAGGGGTCCTAAGATTTTATTTTTAAAATCACTTAGAACCAAGGCAAATGACACCACAAGGTCTAAGATGGTGAGGGTTATATTATTCATGGTTTTGTGGAAGGCTTTAGAATTTGTAAACAATTCTACAGGAGAAAAAAACCAATAGCTGTAATTCTCAAGGGAATATACTGAAAACTAGGACACGTAGTCTGTTTTACGAGCATGTAAGAGCAAAATCCTCTGATATATAGCTCATAAACAACAGATGTTACTGCTGTTCTTCAAGGAATCTCAACTGCAAGCATATTATCAGGAATTATATTTTTGTAAATAAACATAAATGAGATGAATAACCTAGAACGTGCTGCTTATTTATTTCATCTAAGAAAACCTACTTCTCAAGTTCAATTGCAGTAACTTCAGCACCATGACAATATTGAGACATTAGCCACTGAAACTTGACCTATAGCAAAGGACAATTACTGGCCACTAAAAAAGAAAAAAGTAAAAAAGAAAAATACTTCATATTGTAAAACAATCTGGGAGAATGAAATGGTGATGAAACATGATAATATATATTTTGCATTCAGAAGAGAAAGAAACACATTAGCTGTTTAGAAAACAAACACTGGCCAATAACTGCATTATTCCTTCGCTCACTTTTTTCACATGAGACCTTTGCAGAGGCTTTCCAAATGGATTTTCTGTTATGTTTGAAAAACAGGCACGTACATTACCAATAAAAGAACATTCCAGCATAAAATATCCATAAATCAAAACGTCTAACTTGTCTGTTGGGTCAATGTGATGGTTCATTGCCACAGTTCAGATAAGGCAAGTAGTATGAATACTGAATTTAATTCAGAGTTACTGCAAGAACAACATAAGAAGAATGCAGTCTTTCAGGAAGCAGGGGTAAGGAGGTTCTGTATGTTCCCAGTAAACATGCATGTTAAACCTAAAGAACAATCCTGTGGATTTTGTTATCATCATGCTGGGGTAACTTTGGTGAGTACATGTTCCTCTCTGCTTTTTACTTATGCAGTGGCCCTCACTAGCTTCCTTGCATGCTGGTTTGCCTGTATCAGATTTGGAAGTATGGACTCCGATCTATTATTGATCATACTTACTGTCATTAATGTCATTAATGACTAATTAGTCATTAACAAAGTTTGGCAAAAGCATGAACACTTACTCTGCAAACCATATGCACAAGCAGATCTGTGAATACATGTTAGTTCCCATGGATCCTGTACACATCAGGTTTGTAATTTCTGTTCGTATACAGGCCTGGTACTGCTAACTCAGCACAGAGCTGTGGTACATTGTGAAATGCACAGCTGTCATTCCTCTGGAATTTTTGGAAGCCTGGCACAAACAAGCTTTTTTGGGCTACAATGTATGGTGAAATAATTCTTATGCTCCAGGCTACATTTCCTGGCAGAAGAAAAACTATTTGACAAAACCAAGAGTATTTGCAATTGGGATTCAATAACAGCTACAGCAGCGCTTTCTCAGAGAACCAGCTCACCAGAGGAGGTATTTATGGCAATGACCTCTTATCAAGAATATCAGTAGACACAGCACTCCTCCAAAATTTAGAGACCTAAACTGAATACTCTCCTTTTATCATGAGTATTTGAACTATTTTCATTCCTCCTCTCCATTAAATACTCTACCTGAAATGGCATGACAAGGATATAGGGATTATTAAAGCATTACTGGTCTGAAAAGCTGGAAATTTCATTGCTTCCTAGGCAACTTGCTGTAATGACTGCTTAATAATAAAAGATGAGTCTTTAGATCAAGGCCTTATATTTCAGATTGTCTAAACTGTTGGACCTGGATCACATCCAATACTGTCAGCCTAGAGTCTATCTTCATTGAATCTCAGTTTTATACATGTGAGAACCAAGTAGGTGTTAGCCTGCTCCACACTTCATTTTCACACAGAGGCCAGCTTTTGATATCAAGCTGATGCATAACCAAATGAAAAGAAGAGAAAGAAAAGGGCTATAAGAGAAGGAAAAAGTAGCTATATCCATCAAAGATATGATGCCTACCAGTAATCAAGTTGAAGTCAATGTGAAAAAACAATTATGATCTTAGCATGCATCTGGTAAATTTTAGGATGTGTTAGGGAAATTATAGGTCACAATTCCAGCCACCTGCATGCAGAAAAAATGCACTTTGAACTGAAGGAATGATATAAATAAGACAATAGTGTCTAAAGCAATCCTATTTTTGAAGAGTTCAAGAGCGTATTTTGAAGGATATAATATAATGGTAAAAGAATTAGCACAGAAAAGAACAAGGAATATGGTCACATCGGGGAGACACTGTTGAGAAACAATTCTGACTAGGTTAAAAATTACATCCATGTGGACAGCTGTCACTTTTGTGTATCTGCATTGCATTGGCTGAAGCCTTGTAAGAATTTGCTAAATATTTTTGGATTATTATATTATGTTTGTAACCATGCCCTCAGAGAAACTGGCTACAGTTATGATTCAGTCAATAACTATGTAAGTAATATAACATCAAAGTGAAAATTATTCTAGCCCCAAATATCCTCTATCTCACTTTTTAGGTCACAGTTCCACAAAGTCAGAATTGTGAAATTTGCAAAGGCTTATGTTGAACCTAAAGTTTGAGGACTCTGGTCACCAAACTTAAAAAAAAAGCACCGCCACCACCTTCCTTATTTAAGAGGACAGCTAAAAGCACAGTTAAATCATATGTCTACATAAATTACACAGTGGACAGTGAGAAGCTGACTGCAAACTTAGATCATACTGCTAACTGGATGGTAGAGGATCAGCTGGTACCTCTTTCATCCTTAATTTTATTGCCCTTCCTCTTCTCCAAGAGCATTTTGAAGGAACAAACAGAAAATAAAACAGGCATTTTGATGTTCTATAATTATTTAGAAAGAATTATTGCTAATTTTCAAATTATTGTTCTTTTTTTATTCATTCATTCTGGAAATTTTCAATAAATTCTGAAACAATATATCAATTTTAACTCATAGCTTTCTCATTCATTTCCATATTCTTTTCTCATTGTTTATTTTGTCATTAGAAACAGTGGATATGATGACCATAATCATAATAAATTTAGGAAAAATCAAGTGGAGAAGTGGCAAAAAGGAAAAAGAAGGCAGGGAGAGACAAATGAAGAATAACAACCTAAAACAATAGACTATTTATTTAAAAGAATAGTCCTGAAACGTTGAGAAGATAAAGGGTTTTTTCCTCACAGAAATCTGTTTGGGGGCTTTTGAAAATAAAAATTTGCTTTGTAACTGTCTAAATATGTTTCTTAAACAGATACCCAAGACTAATCAGATTAATATCACCCATGAATGCTTTCACTTTAAAAACAGGCATTCTGACAAATGTAATAGAAGCATAAGTTGCATAAAGATGAATGAAAATGGAATTCATATCATCCCACTTTTAGATATCTACAATGTAGTATTGATAATTGAGCTAATTTTATAGGCTTTTTTGACACTAGATAAAGAGAAATAGGCACTTGTGAAGCATCATTCTTCTGACCTTTTTTTAAAGCTTTACTCTATAAGAAGATGAATCTGCCCCAGACGGACGTATGGCAGCATCTGCACTAGTAAACTAAAACTGATTAGGCCATGGGCTTGAATGATAGCACATATAGACATTTTCAAGTTTAGTCACCCTTCTGCATGATTCAGAGGTGTGCCAGCCCACATTCTTTCAGGCAATACCCAGACACTCCACTATCCATTCAACAGCAGGCATAAGAGATTGCTCCCAGTAGGTAGCATGAACAGTGCTCCCTTGATTTTTGCCTGGAGCACAGGGGAGGGGAAGAGAGTTTAGAAATTGAAGTATGAGCTAGGCTGTGCCACTTGTCCTCAGGTCTGCCAGTTGCTTCTTATCTCATTTTATGAATTAATGCAGACATAACCCCAGAAAATTCCCTATATTCAAAACTACCACTCAAAATTCACAGCAAAGACCTGGCTGATGATCTGTTTTGGTAAACTCATTCAACTTGATATTTGACTTAACTGCTCCTAAAACTAAGTTTTCAGAGCACTTTACAGTGACAGCAAACACTGTATGAATATAAACAGCTCTGATATTTATTCTGCTTTAATAGGGTGCATTTACACTTAGTGTACCAAATAAAATCATTTGTATAAAACATTTCCAAAGAGACATGTACAGTGTCTTTGCTTAGCTTAAAAAAAAATGCAATAAAATGAAAAGCAGATGGACCACTCCCAAAAGCAAAAACGATTAACCAATGGTATCCAAGCATGATAACACTCTCCTCCTACATGCAGGCAACAGAACCATCACACCTTCCCTTTCCAGCTAATGAAAAATAGTTGATCCTTACACTGCAAGTCACCATGTTTGGTATGTTTTCAATCAGCAGGTTCCAATGTTGGAGTTGGCTTCATGAAAAGGCTGCTGAACTGCCTACTAGGCTGCCTAGATATAGATACAGCAACAGTTATGGTAATACTTTGGGTGAATAGTGGATCTCATCTGTAATCATGTCACAAAAGCATTGCTCTATATACTGTAATCAGCCATTTATATTGCACCAGAAACCGATAGACAGTTAGTATGGACGCTTGAGCCAAGATGTCATGTCATTCCTTATGATAAACCATTCACTAAGCATGCAGACTGACGTTACTTTCTGGGCTTGTCCATCTCACATCAATCCAGGTAAGAACATTATTCATCATAGCTGACAAAAAGGAAACTGTGTTCCTGATTTTCACACCAAGCCCTCATTGTAATTGCAGCTCAGAATGCTGCAATTACTTCATTCCATTAAGTCACACAGAACTCCTTCCTCAAGGTCATTCCTTTCATATTGTTTTATCACCGAAAGGAAAAGAAGAATGAAAGTCCCTGAAAAAGAAGTTGAAAAATATTTATTATGTCATCTGCTCCTTCTCTCTGCCACAGTATGATTGTTCCTTACTGTTCACATGAGCATGTTTTCTCAAGTCTAATTTAAAAAGACATAGGCAAAGAGTATTCCACCACTTTCCCTAGGAAACAATTCCATAGGATAGTTAACTTTGTCAAGAAGGTTTTCATTCATGTAACATTTTATCTGTCTTAATTTTATTCTATTACTCCTAATGATTACCTCTTAAAATTATACCGTGCCAAATAACCTTTAACTATCCTAGATGTTTATACCCTCCAGGTATGTATAGATTATTACGGTCCTTTTGGATTTGTCAGTTAGCCAAGCACACACATTCAATTCTATAACTTCAAAAACTGCAGAAAATTTACAAAGCATACAGAAGTATACACCCTGACATGCAACGAGTCAAGACGAATGTGACCATAATGTAAACTTTTTAAAGAGAAAATAATAGCGTAAACCTTAACCCTGTAGAAAATATTGACACTACTTACAACCAAGTGAGATATTGAGGAATATGATTGCATATATTGGAGAGTAATTCTGTACTGTCATGCCTGAGAGCATAACATCAGCTTTATTTATAAATCAGGCAAATGGAATGGGCCCAGTAGAATACAGGAAGTTGTGTAACAGTCTTCCAAAGCTGAATTACTAATTTAATAGCTAAGGTTAATAGTTTAGATGCATTCCAGTGCAAATACCTACAACTAGATTAGTTTACCTGAAATAACGGTGTATAAAGATTGCTCCAGCCACTAGTGCCTGCCAACTTACCTTCTTCAGCTAAGATAACAGAGACTGATTTTCTCAAGAAACTGCATAAGTTGTCCATGTAGTTTTCCTAATACTGTAAAATATTAATAAGTGAGAGGTGAGTTAAGCACACACTACTTTGTGAAACAGAAATTTAGGAGGACTGATGAACTGAGGTATTGAGGAACACTCTTTTTTCTTAAAAATAACTAAATTTTGTCTCAAAAAAATGACATTATTGCAGGAAGATAACTTGTGTGAACATTTTATTCTTTTTGAGAGGATACCGTCCAGATTAGATACATTAAGATGAATACATTTGATTCATGTTTAGAAGGTGATATTGAAAATGCTGGTCTTCCTATCTTAATATTTCTAAACATAGTAGGCACATCCTTAAAACTTGATTAAAAACTACCTGAAGAATAATATTATGAAGTCAATGGAGTTGGTGAGGGCGTATTGCATTTCCCAACTTCATGAAAATTGTGACCAGCTCTTCCACAGGAGTCCTGCCAGACAGCTGTGTTTGAAGGACCACTTCATCATTAATCAAAAAACCACAGTTACACAACAGCTTGCCCTGGACATCATGCACTGCTCAAGCTCTGATGCAACTGATTTGATTTCACCAGAGTTACAGCAGGATTGCCTTTTTTTAAAAAAAAATTCATTTCCTTTGGTTTGCACCAATTGCATGTTACACACAATGAAAAACACTGAAGAATTAACTATTTAAAAACTGGAGGGTTATTTTGAACTGTAAATTCATAAGATTTTAGGTAATTCTATTTGATCTAAATGCATGTTTCATTTCTGTATTGATGGATTTCAGGAATACTGAATTTTCAAAATATTGAGTGCAGGGAAGCAGGAAACAAATTATTTGTAATATCAATGAAAGAAAGTGTTAAAAACCTAAATTATTATTTTGCAGTTCTGTTTAAGTTTCACATAAGAGTCCCCCTAAAAAACAAATTTATTTTTCTGTAGGTACAAGAGGAAAAGAGACATACAGGCCACTGAGAGAGCAAGAGAGGTCAACTGCTGGTCAGCAACACCATTATCAAAACTGAAATGGCAAGTGAAAGATACTCGATTCCCATTGCTAGGGTCATTCGTAACATAGAGTAGAAAACCTGCATGGGTATTATAGATTTTCTGGGCATTTCTCCGAACATGCAATACATCTTATCAAAATTTGAGGAAAAGAAATATTTTTTTCTGAATTTTTCCTTTCCCGTTAAACTACAAACACCTGATATATTTTTAAGGCAGCTGAACACAGGCAGAAGTAGGTGAGAAGAATGGGAAAACAGGTGAAAGAAAAATATAGAAATGGGAACCAACATGGGATTAAGAAAAAGGAAACTAGAGTCTAGTTTCATGTTCAACATACTGGAACGATTTTAAATTATAGCAACCACAGATTGGTCCCTATTATCAGCTATTTAGAAATGTTTCATAGCTTTATCCTTCTGGCTTGCACTTTCTTTCTAACTTAAAAGTTGAAGTTTTTCAAAATGTCATGAAGTCTTTTGGTAGGTAATAGTAAGTGATATATTTCAGACATCAGAATGTCTGGAAATATTTAACATCATCTACTAAAGTTACTGAGACCACTCTTGAAGTAAATATTGACTCAGATCAAGGAGCACTGCTACTATCCATGCAAATAAAGGATTTCAGACCTGTTGTTACTTTGATTTTTTACTAGCTCTGGAGCTCTATCATGAGCTGGATTAGCAAGAACGTGTGACCGTATCTTTAGAAAACAGGTTTTATAGCATATAGGTTGATAATATTATATTCTAAATTAAATATATTAAAATATATTAAAATGTTTATTGAAATAAACATTTAAAATGTATCATATAAAATAAATGTTTTATTATTGTCAATATTTTTATTATTAATAATACAATTGTAATATACAGTCTTTTTTCTTCAGTAGTACATCTTTGCTAGAAATAAGCATATAGAACAATAACTTGGAAAATTATGTTTCTTAGATGCATGTATAGGAGTGTGTGCAATTGAATTTCACAGTCTGAAATTTGGACTCTGAATGATACATAAGAACAGTGCCCGTTGGAGGCTGAGAACTGAAATGCCAAATGCTGTCTGAAAAGCTTCAAATCCAGAAAAAATAGAAAGAGATGTTTAGCTTTTGTATCATATTAACATAGGCTACAGAACACCGGCACCTTAAAAAGACAAAAAGTATGGCTTTTTTCTACCTCTAACATTTATTATTCTAACAACTTCTGCAGTGTTTTGGGGACCAATTATGTTTTTTCCCCAAACTGACTCATCTTCTCCTAATTAAGAAGATAATACAGTTCTTGAAGGGTGACATTCTGATTTATCAAATCTACAGAGTTGAAATAATGCAGTGACTGTTTTCTGTCAGTGGTTAAGGTAGCTGTGTGAAACAGAGGAATAAGTAATAATTTTATCACCTCTTTCATGCTCCTCCTTTCTTGCACTAGACAGTATGCTCAGTAATAGTCATCTGTGTCAATACCAAAAAGGCCAAAATTCAATCTCCTTTTCCATCTATTTTGCTGCAGGCTAAGCTTGTCGGTTACTCTGCTAACAATATATTGTTTTGTGAAGAACTCATGCACTACTGACAGCAGAAAGTAGCTGTGAGCCTGCCGTATGCAACACAAGGTACAAGTCTGCATGGAAAACTCCTTTGTTTTCTAGGCAATTAGTGTTCTCCTGCTCTAAGCACTGCTGTTACAGTACCAAGAGTATTGGCAGAAAACACCAAACAATTAGCAATCTTAAAAATAAATCTCCCAAACTTGAATTATATTGACTGGTTTGTACTGATCGTGGATAGAACAGAGCAGCTCAGATAATAGAAAAGGGAAAAAAGAAAGAAAGGAATGAAAGGATACCAAAAAAATAGGTGAGGACTGTTAAAGCTAAGGAAAATGGATACTATTGTTTCTGTGATTACTAGTTACTGGAGGGCATGAAAAGGTTATATTATATTAAGTCACATTTGTAGGTCAGATGGCTGGACCCACATGTAGGGTAGTTACAACCAATAAAAAGTTGTAAGTTGAAACATTCTGTGCTCGGTATCCCCTGAGCCAGGAAGCCCATGTGATTTATTCTGGTGTTATTCAGACAAAAAAGGTGAGAAGTTTGAAAAGAAGTCATCAATAGATGGTATGGCAAAAACACAGGGTTGTTTATTTCCTGTGTCCATTTTATCTGAAGTTGTTCTGCCAAAATACAATCCCATTTCATGCTCAAAGAATCAACAATTGTCCATTCTGATTAATGGATCTTGTGGTCTTTAAGCCAGAGTATTCCTCTATTGTTCATTGTATATGCTTGCATAATGATTTTGTACTTTTTGAATGATTCCCTTGGCTAGCTGTTGACCCCTCAGATTCTCCCATTTACTGTTTCTCTGTATTTACTTACAGAGTATTTATTTGCATTTGAATGCTCTGTCCAAACAGTAATTTAGAATGTCATAAATGTTTGTGGCATTTTTTCCTCTTTGTAGTAAAGACCTTTTTCTAATATGCTTGTTCGCATAGTTTATTACCTTATTACTCACGTCATCCAGCAGGACCTGTTCTGCCGAAGGTTATACAGTCAAGTTCCACAAATTTTAATGAAAAACTTCCTATTAATTTCCCAAGCTGTACTAGGGCAACATATTGCTGACCAAATAGGCTGGGGACAGAAGAAGAAAAGTGTAATATTTCATATTTAAGACTGGATGGACTGTGTACGTGAGTTAGATGTTGGGGTTTTTTTAATGACAGATAATAGATAATTCTTTGAAAACAGTAACTCAGTGCTCTGTAGCTGTCAAAAAGGATTCAAAAGTTCTGAATATTTACAAATTTGAACAAAACAGATGCCCACACCTTGACTACTGCATGCAGCCCTGATTGTTTTTCTCAGAAAAGATGTAGTAGAATTGGAAATGTAGAGGGGTGCAGGAAGGACATTGAAATGCATGGAATTGCTTCTGAACTAAATAGATTAGAATTTGTCAGTTTCAAAAAGAGAGGACTGAGAGATGTGAAAGAAATTAAGTCATAACCGAAATGGCGAAGGTTATAAGTAAATATTACTTCTACCCATAGGTAAGGAACAGGATTTTTGAAGGTAAAAGGGTGAGAAACAACCTCTCACCAAGGGTGAGAGGAATCGGTCAGGGCTAAGTGAAGCTGTGGGAGGTGGGCATCACAGGTGCTCCAACCTCAAGGGACTGACAAAGCCATGAAACTCATAGAAGAGTTCGTGCTCCCTCCTCCCACAACCACCCTCTATTAAACAACAAAATAGCACCTCTGACTTAAAGAGCCATTGACCCACAGAACTTTGAAAAGTATATCAGAGAAGTGTCATCTGTCCTTCTACTCCCTTCTAGTAATTTTCTCATGGTTATTTTTGGAGACAGATTTGGGGCTAGCTGATTCTTTAACCTGACCTGCTCTGAGCAGTATAGTCCAATGTTTCTATGTTTATAACAACTGTATAAATGGGGTTGTTCTATAAAATTAAGTCATTATATAAAATAATAAAATAGATTTCAGTTTTTTTACTAATACATTACCTAGAATTATCCAAGGCACCCGTCTCTCATTCTAACTCCTAATGAACTGTGCATAATTATTCTACAACTAACTTTGAGGAGACACTGATTTGAAACTGTAGCCATATGGTTTAGATTCCATAGTTAGCTGCAAGATAATATCTGTAGGCCAGATTGCATGTCATCAGCTGAAGTGTAAAGTCAGCTGCAAGAATTCTAAAGGATTAGAAGTAAACAGAAGTAAATAGAAGTTTCAGTAATTTCAAAACTTGCACAAGAATCTTGAAACTGAGGCTGATGTTAGGCTGTGTTTCAATTATTCTAACATGCTGTCTATGAAACCATATTGCTATGGGCCCATGTAACTCCAAAAGCTAAAAGCCAGATGCTCCAGATTTCACCTTTAAAGATGAAGGAGTTCCCAATTTTACAGAATATTATTATCCACAAAATATGCTGTGGGCACGCTTTTATTTCCCTATGTGCTAAGAGCACTTTCACAAGGGGAAGGGTATTGGAATATGGGGAGCGGCTGTGATATACCTTTAAAGGCACATAGGAGGTGACAGTGAAGGGAAAAACTGTGATTTCTCCAACCTGTCTTTTTAGCATCTGTTGGTGTCACATGATGTTAAAAAGACTGAAACATAAATTACCATTGTAGAGAGATGAGCAAAGGGAAGAGAGGGAGATACACTGAACAGCTATTGCTTTAAAGTTCTCATGCAAGAAGCAACTACGTGTTTTAAATGCTTCGGCTGTTACCATACATCATGGAGAAATAGGTCCAAATTAAAAAAAAGTGCCCTGAATTTCTGTGGTGATTGATAGACAAACCAAGACATGATGCAGATTTCTTCCGCAAATCATGCTCCTCTCTTCCTCATCCTTCCTTCTTCATCCTTCCACAGTGACATAAACACCCAATTACAAAAATTCTCCATACATAAATGCAACCAAACTTGTAATGACTACAGAACAGTTTAAGTAACAAAATTACCCTAGCAATCATATTTGTTGACTAAATGTTGAGACTTTATTGCTTCTCCAAAGTTAAGGATACAATCTTTATTTACAAAATTATTATTTGTCTGATCTGAAATCTAATAATGATCAATCTTGGATCAGACGTCATGAAAACCTAATCTTTCTTCACTGAATCCTGTAGGACTACATATGTAATTTACAGGCTTAGGCCCTAAATGGCATTTAAGGAACACATTGTGAACAATAAGAAATGTAGAATCGTCCTTGACTAAAACACAAGTGTTTTCCAAGATAATTCATTTCATTAGCAAATTCATTCCATAATCCTCAGTGTGCAGTGTTACAGGGTCCTTATTTACTTTGAAAGGCATGAAATAGCTACTTTTAAAGATTTGATACTAGGCAGAAATGGTTTTTCAGAGTGACTAAGAAATTAGTAGTTTAATTGTTCTCTTTAATGTCTTCTGAAAGAGTTTATTAATCTAAGAAGCTGACAGCATAATCATTATTCCAAAATAATTACATTCAGAATGTATTCACAAGGTGTATTCTTTCAGTCTTGCACTGACTTTTGGGTGGCTTTTGTTTTGTGTTGCTGGAGCACATGGGAAGCTGTCACTTAGACTTCGGTAACGGAGCAAGAGGTGCTTAGAAAAACCATGGAATAGCATTTTTCATCATGAAAAGGCTCATAGAAAATAGAATAACAGCAACAAAGTACTGGTAAAAGCTGTTTGAAGCATGTAGAAGTACAATATAAATAATTGCTTGCAGAACATTCCATTATTTGTATGACTGAAAGACTTTGAAGTGATAGGCATTTTGATGTGACTGTGGTCTGCCATACTTGCTGTTAGCTTTCCCCATAGGTCTTTTTAAGCAACTGCAGATTAGAAACAGCTCCTTGTCAATTGTGGAGAGTTCAGAAAATGGAGCAGTCTGACACAGCAGTCAGGAGAACATTTTCCTGTTCTTGGCTTAGACATAGACCAATTATGTGACCTTGAAGAAATAATTTGAACTTTTCCTTTAGTACTGCTTGTGTATTTTGCTAGTAAGTCTCTGGATGAGGACATTTTTTCATGGTGGGTCTAAGCAATGTTTAGGTGAAATGATTCAGTGTTAATTGAATCTTCCTGGCATTATAATATAAATGAAAGCATTAACAGAGGTAGAATCTAGGGATCAGTGACAGACAAGTTTAATATTGTTATTAAAATGGGGATTTAGAGTGACTAAATAGAGATGTGACTGGTTAGTTTGTGATGGTGAAACGTTCCGGAAAAAGTTTCAATTAATTGTTCAAAATGAAAGGGAAAATCTCAGATAAAATCAAATATATCACACAAACAAATCTCTGGTAATTTGTATAATTATTGTTAGCAATTTGTATGAAGAATGCATTCTTCTGCTGGGGAGGTACTAACCTGAGGTATTGAATAAGATGTGGAGGCAGGCTTATTAAATTGAAGCAGATTTATTAAATCTTTATTGTGTGGGTTTGGTTTGGAGGGTTCTCTTATGAATAGCAAGAAAGTGTATTAATGATTTTTTTTATTTTATTTTTTGTTTTGGTAAACTGGGGGCTATTAAGGCTGTAGAAATAACAGGTCTGGATATGCATCCCTTTTTTCACTCAGAAAACAGGTGTAGCAGAAATAGTCGCAATGTGAGTTTCCCCATGTCCTCCACAAGTGTGTTTTAGTTCTTCCTGCAAAAATTACTTCTAATGGCAGGTCAGTTCACACTCCATGCTCATTCAAGCTGTTCTCTTCTGTGCTCAGCCTCTAGACTGCCAACCAGGATGTCAATTAGTGCCAAGTGTTCAAAAGAGGCAATTTGTTGTCCCTCAGCAGCAGCCTGGAAATAAGGTAAAGAAACCTTGAAAGGGATCAGTTATCCTGTACTCAGCCACTTTCCACTTAATGTTGATTTCTGCTGTCGTGAACAAAGTGGGTGGTAGTTTACTCTTGCTGGCAGCAGACATAAACTATCAACTACTTGGTCTGTGAAAGAAAAAAGAAAAAAAAATCAATGTTAAAAGGAAAGTGACCATGAGCAGGATGACAGATCATTGTAAAGGCTTTATTTTCAGAACTCTGTTAGTGGACAGTAAAATGACTCTCAGATTCATTCATTACTTTCATAATGACAATATCCACACTAAATCTGATTATTGGCCTTGGTTATCCTTGAAACTGTTTCTTCTTCTCTTTGATTAAAATGTGTTCCTACCTTAAGACTTTTAGTTCCATCTTCACATTATATTTCCACTATGGAAACAAGCTGAGTATTGAGCTTCACAGTATCAAGCTTTTTAGAGGATCTCAAGACTTTTAGAGACAAAAAAAAAAAAGGCAGCAGACCTCCTTAAATTCTGGCAAGGGAAGGGGATAGTATTGTGTGGAGAACAATCATAAACTGCAGAAGCAAAAAAATAAATAAATGCAACCTACTCGAGCCTGTATGGAAACTACCTGACACCTGTATTTCTTCAGGTAGTGATTGCAAATTTATTCAAGCAGCAAAGGAACCAGTCTCCCGGTGCTGAATTAGGTTTCCAAGGGCAGACCAAGGCCATGGTCTGACCTACTAAATGTGATTTGAGGTCAGGAGAGTTGCCAAAAAAAAAGAAAAGGAAAACATGAGGTTGGGACTGGTGGTTTTATACAGACAGTCATTGAGAGGAAATATGACAGAAATGGGTATAGTAAAAAATGGTAGCCAGGACTGAGCTTTCATCATTTAAAAGGGAGATAACAAACACCACATTGTCAAATGATAACTGCAGGATATTGAAATGTGGTGAAGCTCAAACTGTTTATAAATATTTGTTTCCATGATACACTAACCTCAGTGCAAAATTCATGTGTTTTTGCAGGAAGCATCAGTGATGTACCCCCACAGGCCTTCGCCCCTGCCTGTTGCTGTGTGTGCTCCCCACGTTGCACACAAGGAAGGCTGTGCAGTTTTCTCAGTTATTTCAGCTGCATCTAGCCAGGACTGATAGCAAACACTGAAGAAAAGACTAGATATTTGCCTGGCTGAGGAGAGCAATTCTGAGTGATGACAGACCTTACAGATTTAACCTTAAACTGCCAGATTTGTAGCTCATCTGTTAAACACGCTGTGGTGTGTGGGGCTGAATTTGTTGATCATTTTTTTTTGAAGTACTGGCGCTATCTATTGTTAGAATGAGGATACTAGTCCAGATCCACCGTTTAAACTTTGCATGTCACTTGTGTCAGGTTCTTAACACAATGAGTGACAGAAACGTAGTAAAGGAAATTACTGCATTTACATCAGACTACCTGAAACAAAATAAAGGTCCTAATAGCTATGAAGGAAATTCCAAAAGTGATACTACCCCCAGTAATCTAATGTCATATAAACTGTTTTCCCTTCGTGTATTCTAGGGTCCTCATAATCATAGATTGTCTTCTCAATAATTTCAGAGAACTTTTCATCTGGTTAGCATAGTACCCTGCAAAATAACATATTTTTATATTTCTAGTCTGCTTCCAGAGGTGGAAAGGCTTAATTGAAGTTATTTAATTCAATGATATTAACCATGATGTAAATCAGTGAGCAAGAAACCTTGATTCAAATATTTTTCCATTTGTGCTGCTTTAGTTATTTTCCAAAATTTGGTTCTTGATAGTTTATAACTATTGAGACTTATTGTCTTACAATTTAGCACAATGCAAAAAAAAGTAGTTCTATATTTTCATAGGCAGGTTATACTATATACATATTTAATCAGTTTTACAGTTTGACATACAGTTAAATCAATTATTAATTTTTATTTTATTGTGTTAAAAAGTAGTGAACATCATTTCTCCTTTAACGGATAAGCCATTTTCCACTCATAATCTGTGTTAAATGGCTTCTGAATGGAAACCAGAATTCAATTTAAGTGCAGAATATCAGCATCTTTAAACTGTTTTTATTAGATAAATGAAAGAAGACCAAGCTGCTGGCTACATAAGAAAAAAAAGTTTTCAAATTAAATTAAATGATCTATAAAATGAAGGTGGTAACATCTGTAGTTGGGTATTAAGTCCCTCTTGTCATACTGTCCTTCAGCTTTCTAGAATTAGTAGATCTCACCGTGCAAAAATAATCCTTTTTCATAAACCAAATAAACTGCAATAAAGCAAATCTAAAGCTGTCCCTGAAGAATAGGTAGAGCTGTCAAAAGGATTGTTTATTACTTCAGAAACATAGTTCTTATGACACTACCTGATCTGGAGGCAAGTTGCCCAAATAGATTGTGGAGAATAACTCAGCTGAATAGGTCCTGAGTAGCTTGAGATCTCAGAAGGTCCCTTCCAAAATAAACTCTTGGGTAATTCTTGGATTCCATGGTTCTGCTTTAGCAGTTTGAATTTAAAAATGCAGCAGCATATCTGTATTGATCAAGTGCTATTTTTTATTTACTTTAAAATATTTAATAGGGGACAGTAATAAGACAGATTATCATCCTCCTTAAATATATTTTAAGGAAATTAATTTTGAGAAAAAAAATCTGACAATTACATACCTGTTTTTTCAATTTTGTCTTTTGAACTAAAGTTAAATATATTCATATACTGCTTTTTTCAATAGAACATTTCCAGTTAAAAATCATGAATGACAGAGAAAGAACATAGGTTGGTTTAAACTGCCAAAATGGGCTTGAGATGGCTGCCAATTGTGAATTAACATCCCTGATCTAGAATGGTTAAGAGGTGTTAATTGGTTTGTCAGATATTTCCTTTGAATATCATCTTGTATAATGAACAAAAGCTGGGATATATAGATAATGAGCTACAGAAAGAAATATTCAGATTATCTGATGAAACAATAATAAAAGAATCACTACTGTCTGTCATGTACAGTGATTTTAGAATAGGGCTAGTCTGCTCTGTATTTTTTTCAGATTCCTTGCGCAGAGAATACATTACACTGAATTAAGCAGAACCTCAACACTGAAGCAGTTAGAAGAACATATAAGAATTGATACAGTCAAACATTTATGGATTCTCCATTGTACACAGTCTTTAAATCAAGATAAGATAGATAAGCAAAGATATGTAATAAAGCAGCCAGAAGATATAAGCCTTATCCAGTAAGTACTTAATGAAATTCTGTGGCTTATGTTATGTGAGAGATCAAACTAGACTAGCATGTCTCAGTGTTTTAGTCTGTGCTTCACTTCAATCTGTTTAAAAGTATTTTGAGCCTTGTCATCCAGAAAGATGCCAGAGAGAAATGGTAAAGGAGAATGTTTTGTGTATCACTCATAGTTTTGTGCCCATCAGCAGTTGAAAAGATTAAGGTAGCAGTGAATGCCTGATGCTGTTGAGGTCAATAACAGTTTTTGCCTTTGTCTTTAGAGGAACAGGATATCATCTAATGAATCTCTTGAAGATAAAAGAAATTATATGACTTCACAGGAAATACACACTTGCAAATTAGTTTCTGCATTCACATGCAAAATGGTGTGTTAAACCATTATATTAAACATAAAGGTATGCTAAATTTCTTTTCCAAGGTCTTTATATGTTCTCAAAAACACTCAACATCTACTTATTTCAATACATAAGCACTGTTTTGATGCAGACACTACTTTTTGGTCAAAAATAGGAAGAAAGGAGTTCACTACAAAGCTTTATATTGAATAAGATGACAACAGAGTATTTAAATAGAGGTCCAGTCTTCAGTTTAAAGATACTGCCAGTGCAGTTATGTTTGCTCAAATAAGCACGGAAATTCAGAAAATGTCAGTCACATCACTTGTACTTATTAAAACGTGGATGTAATAGCATCTGAATATATTGTAGTCTGTATTCAGTAGAGGGTTTTTCTCAATTTATTAATCTCTGATCTGCTTTGTGTTAAGATCATCAACTTTTCCCTAGTAAACATTTGTGTCTAACAGCTCTATATGCTTATGAACCTAGGAAGAATGCAATTAAACCAAAATTGAGAAAATCTTCAAGAAATGACAAAATGTTATAAAAAGCAAATCTTTTCTTCTTTCTGTACCAAATCTCTCTTCTTCACAGACGTCCTCACCATTCCTAGATAGAACAGCCACATTTCCCAGTATAGAACATACTCTGAATATATGCCATCAAGCTTTAAAATTTGCTTTTCATTCAGGCCATGAAGGGCAAACAAAGAGCCTGTGAGACTGCCCAAGCAAGCAGAAAGAGGCTGGTTCCTAATAGCACAAATCTTTTGTAAACAACTCACTGTGGCCCTATTTCATGAAGTCCACAGCAGACTGATCTGCATTTATAAGCTTCAAGCCCTGAATGGTGAACTAGCCAGGGTTAAATTTGCTTCTTTCACTTTCAGCCCAATGCTATTATTATTATTAAATTACTATTAGTTCTCCGTAGGCAGTCTGAGGTCTGACACATTACGGATTCAAAGAGTAATAACTCTTTTCCATGCATCTTCAACGTAGGGATGGTTTCCCGGAAGGGTAAGAGTCAAGAAGTGGATCTATGTGTAAAATCAAAATAATAATGCAAGGTGGATTGTTATTTGACATGGTTTGGAGTTAGGTGTCTTAATCAGAAGAAAACAAAAGTAAGTACCAATGTTTAAGTGACATTTATCTATTAGGTTAAACAGTTTACAAAGGAAATTTATGTGCCAAGGTTATACAGATTCTAAAAGAAACTATTTAATTATCTCTCAGTTGAACAAAGAAGTCCAGAAAGAGCATGATATGGGACTAATGGACCAGCAAGAATGCAAAGTACCATTCAGCACTAAAGTAATTGGGCAGAACAGAGAAAGAGACCGGGATAAATTATTACTTCATTAATTTTAAAATTAAAGGGCAAGACAAGGCGGCCACTATCATAAAGAGTTATTAAGGTAAAACCAGCTAATCAGTCAGCACAATTTAAATGTAAAGAAGTCACCCAATGCCTACCAATTTCAGAAGAGAATGAAATAAAGCAACTTGGTGTAACTTTATTAATCAAACTGTACAGATAAGTGTTTTAGTCTAAAAGTTTTCTGATTTATTGTAGCCTTTGTTTAATACACTGACTACTGTAAACTGAGGATGGGCAACTCTCAAAAGCTTTGGGGTTTGGGACAGGCCTATCCAACACTTCACAAATTTCAGTGCTTTTCAGGAAATTCCATATTCCTTGGCTCCATAATGCTCCTATAAGAGCTGTCATCACCCTTTCCACACAAATTCAGTCCTCCTACCTGGTGTACTGGCCACCTTTTTAATCTGTTCTTTATAACAGAGATTTTTATCTTCCTTTCTGAGTTCCTTTTCACCTTTCTGTTGCACTGACTCATCACTTCTAACAAAAAAGATGGGGCTTAGTCACCAAATGCAACAGGTACATAGAGAAGTCACAAAATTACCCTTTTCACTCTTCCTCTGTGAACTCACATTTTGAATATAAGACATTTTATTTTCATCCCATATGGGTTTCTCTATGAATACCATTAGAACCCCCTTTAATATTAAATTAAAAAAAAAAAAAAACAAACAAAGGTTCAAATAGCCTTGAGCCTTCTTCAAAAATACAATCTTACTACTGGATGTTTGAGGAAGTAACTTAAATGGTATCAAATCCTAGAATACCTCCTGTATCTCTTTCAGTACATCAGCAATATCCATTTGCTTACTCTAGAAGTATTTAATATGCCTTAAACCCATTCCAGCATGCCTGACTAGCAGACTGTAAGTCTTCATTTATTTATATTATATCCTGGTACTGTCATGGAAATGTAACATCTCCTGAGACTAAAAGCCTTAGGGCTTGTGCATTATACGCTTAAGCTGTTATCAACGTATCATTTTGTTTCCCCTTATAGCTGTAAGTGAATTCTGGGGCAATAATAAGTTAATACTTTCTACTGACAGACAAGATAAAATATAATGAAAACAGGGGGTTTTAAATTTATTAACAAAGATGCAATTTGACAATGATGTTTAAATGGAAAAATGTATGATAAAATTTTAAAAGTCTAAACCTGAAAACATTCTTTTTCTAGGCTACCTGCCAAATGAAATTTTATGAAGAAGGTTGGATAGGTATAGACATAAAAGCACACAGATGGAATAAAAGTTGTGACAGCATCTCTCTCCTTTTAAAACATCAAATTTTGACAAAAATTTGGTTCTACAGATTGAAGACTGAGAAGCAAAATTAGAAATTCTGTTTCACATTCTCTTGTTCATATATCAGTCTCATTTTTTAATCCGAGTTTTACCTGTGTCATACATGCATTGATTTAGAAACACTGATTAAAACCTTGAGAATTTTCATAGTAGGTCTGAGTACCTTTTTGATGACAGCTTTCTAATTTTACACTATTAATGAGATCAAGACAAGATGTTTCCAACATTAGAAAGCCCATTCAGAAAGGATTTCCTCAAAAGCCCTCTGGAGGACTGGCTAACTCCAGGAGTCTCATCTTCAGCTATGCTGCCAAACAAAAAGAAAAAGTGTATTGTGACCTTGAAATTTTAGAAACACTTCTATATTTTTAAACTATTTCTATAAGCACAGAAAACAAGTGAGAAGTGCAACATTCTGAAAGACATTTGGTTGTTTCCTGTATTCAAAAGTTAAGAGCCCTGCAAAACTCAATGGTTTATTCTGCATTGCAATATGTAACAAATGTTCCTGTCAGATAGCTCTGCCTTGTTTTGGCCTGAGACACAGCGAACACCACCATGTTCTTTTGGTAAAACACTCATGGATACACTGGAGTATGCTACCTGCTGCTATTTATTGAGTTATAATTAGGAAAGGCACTGAAATGGAAAATCAAATCCAAACACCCTTTTATTCTGAAAAAGTTTGGATTCAGACCAAACTCTGGATCAGAAGTCTGCAGCTATCTTTAAATCATATGAAGTTGACCAGAAGAAATGTTTCCATATTCTATAGTTCCAAAATACTACGATCTATAACACTGTGCTTTAAGGTACTTTTGGCTAGTATGGTTGCATTTTTATACTATGGTTAACCAAGACAAATGTAATAGATATGTACACAGACATTTAAAAATGGTGGAATCTTGTGACTTTGGCCATCTGCCTCACTTGCACTCACTTTAATGCAGACTTACATAAAAGCATGTGGTCTGAAATTAAAGGGCAAAACATTGGCCTGCAGCTTCACTGTCTTCTGCCATTCTGTCTTCTCAGCCTGCAATGAAGCATAACACTTTCTATGCCTGTAAGATACTTTTAGAAATTAAACCTTGTTGCTAAATACATTACTGTCCATATTTTGTGTGGGTGTCAGCCAAAAGACGGAAAATAGATAATGATGTAATGTTTTCATTTATGTGTATTTTTATATTTTTTAAACTAACATTTTAAATGCTCCAGAATTATAACAGTTCTTTCTTCCTGCTCATTTCTTTAGTTTTAAAAGAACTGGGAGTATGGTCCTCATTTCTGTAAGTAATATGGGGTTGTTAAAAAGGTTGTAATAAAAGTCATGTATTTAAATCCTTCATAAGGTGAAGAATTGGATCTATGAAATTATACAGGGTAGAATCTACATCAGACAGCAATGTCAAATAAGCCTGGAAGTAATGAAAAGCGGAAATTACATTATTAACTGAATAGCAGCACCATAAGAATGTAGCTTTCTGGCTTACATACCCAGGATGACTTGTCTCTGTGGTTCTGCTCTTCATGGATTTACCAGCTTCTGTCCTTGGCAGCTTGGGGACAGCTGGCAGTAAGGTTCACCACAAAATGTAGACACATCTGTATGTGCTTCACTAATGAGTATTTTTGTTCAAAATTCACATTACCAGAAAGATTTTTCTCCTTTCGAGATGGGACAGCACTTATACACCCTAAAGTAAATAAACTGAGGCGTGGTTTCTCCTGCCAGCTCAAGGTGATCTCATTGGAAGTGTAGCTGCCATGATCTGCATACAGTTACTGAGTAACTTGCTTGCAAAACTAAGTGTCAATGGTGTTTTGAAAACAAATATTCACCTAAATACCATGACAGCAGGGCCTGAGCTAGGAAGTATTTTCAGAACAGCCTTCCAGGAGAACAACATGGTACGTAAGTAACTGGTAACCCAGTGTTTAGGGAAACTTCTTGAGAAATAGAAGGTCCCCATTCAAATCACTGTTTTGCTCCAAATCTATGTATTCATTCTGCAGCTCATGCAGAAGAGGCCAGCCCTGTCTATTCCATTGCACGTGACAATAATGTTCATTGAACTAGCTGGCACATGGAGATACACTCCAGGTTTTGGAGCTGACCTAACTTACCCATCTAATTGGAGGCGAGTTATATGTCGGAGGAGATTTTCATTGGCACTTCTGACAGCCTGGTTTAAGTAGCTCCCTGATAATAGTGGGGGCTGCTATGAATCTGATTCCTGTAATCTTGATATTCCCAGGTCTTTGAACAGCCAGTGTCACTACATGATGCACCAGTCCCCTGACCTGAGCAGAAACTGAGGAAGAATTTTAGTGGTTAACCCTGTCTACTGTATGAGCACCTTCCAGGGTTGTCTTGTAATATTACTTTAGGTTTTCTTGCTGTACTTCTAAACGAATTCCACAGCAGCAGTTGGTTATATCACTAATCACTCACCGAGCATATCACTGTCAAACAGCAATGTGTGTACCAAATAGATATTAGAAAAATAATTATCTTGGTGCTGCCTTTTTCTATCTATGCCAGGAATATGTATTAATAAAGAGTGATGTACTTGGAATGAAACGCAACAGTTTAACTTACCCTTAACAGCCTACTGTTAAAGTCCATATTAATGTTAGTTTAAATCTACATAGAGTCTACTCACATCTGTGCAAAACCATTTTTTTTTTAAGTCCCAGCTCTCACCTGGGTGATCCTTCCAGTGAATATGTGGCGTGATCCTGGTCTTGGACTCCTCAGCTTTGAGCTTGGGCCTGAAAGTGCCAACACTTTAACTTGTCACCTGTGGCCCTTTTATAGAGACCTGAATCATTTCTGAAAGGGGCATTTAAACTCTTTGCGGGACATAGGCAGCAAAGAACAGTTATAGTTGAAGAAGAAAGTTTTATAAAGGGAACCTGAGTCTGTTGTTCAGCTACATATTAAGTTCTCAGGTCAGGTTGTTAGCAAATCTCTGTCAGATAACAGAGCAGATAACTATCTTTCCTTCTGAAATCCAGGAAGCTCTCCCCTTGTGCCTCCTATTCCAAACATTTCTCTCTCCTGCTTACTTTTCAAATTGTGTTTATTCTAATCTTTTCTTTGATGCCCTTTCCAAGGAAGGTTGAGTCCTACAAGTTAATATCTGATGGATGAGACACCAGTGTTATATCCGTTTCCTGAAATATATTTAAGTGGTACATTTCAAAACTGAAAACCATTCAAGTCTAGGTTAGATGCATATATGCACATATCCCCTAATCCCTTTGCTTTCCAGCTTAAGTAAGGATCTAACTTATTGTCTCCTATTATAAATGGTTAAACAGAAATGTGAGAAACTCCGGCAATCTGGGTGAACATAGAAGTATTTCAGAATATTTTCATATGTTCCATAAGCTGTTATGAGGTGAGCTGAGCATGAGGAAGGTTTTCTTCTAATTATTGGTTTTGGACACTAAAAGTGTATGTGTTACCTATGCAGTTTTGTGGCTTTGATTCCATGTGACTTGTCAGGCATCCCAAAGGAAACTCTAATGTCTGAAAGGGATTCCAGTATATTTCTTTCATTCTCTTCATGACCTTCTTTATTAAATTCCCCTTTTCTCTAATTATTTTTTTTTGCCATTATAAACTCTAGTGAAGCTATATACAGATTACAGTTTAAAAGAGAAAAATTGAAGTAATTAATTCTATAAAATATGAAAAATATCGAAATAATGGAGAGTAAGTAAAGCCAAACCAGAAGATTTATATTGCTTTGTGACACTTCTGACAAATATTCTAAATATTGAGTTTTTCAAACTCATGTTTACACTTATTTTCTCTCTTTCAATTAATTTTGATCTGCATAAAGGTAGTGCTATCACAGAACTGTATGAAAGATTATGGCTTAGGTCTCAAAATTATATTTTAGATCTTATGAGCTGTCACCATAAGATTATCCAGTAGAGCTATGCTGAGGTTAGTGGAATCATAGATGTAGAATATGAGAACAGATCGCAGTGAAAAAAAAACCACAAACCAGAAAAAAAAAAAAAAAACAAAAAAACCAAAAAACCCCACAAGTAATGTTTTGTTCAGCAAACAAGAACTACCCCTTCAATCAAGAAATATGCATTGCTTTGGAAGTGTACATGGCTTCAGAGGGAGACTAAGCAATTTCACAAAGAAATCTAGAGGGGGTGACTACACATAAGGCTCTGGAAAAATATGTGAAGTATTGTATATGCTTACTGTGCTTTTATAGTCTTCCCTATTCATCTGCATACCTTGTCATAGATAGTGTCGTTAGATGGACTTGGGGGTCTGTGTCACTACAGCTCCTCTTGCCTTCTTATGACCTTCTGTATGTTCATCATAAGCATATGTTTTTCATCCAAAAAGTAGATGACAAAATAATTTACAGAAGAAAAAAGCAAATTCCAGAATATACTTGTATGTACCATAGAGGATTATATGGCATTTGCAATATTTCAGTGAAAAAGTATATGTCTGCTGCCAGCTGATTACAGAATAACACAGACTACCTAAGGGTTAGCAGGACTTGTGGTGGAGGTAAAAGCTGTGCCTGTGAGTTTCTAAGAACATACATTATTCAAGACCCTGTGCAATTATCAAATGTTCTGTTGACTATTAGGACATGTCTGCAATGCACGATACTGTTCAGAGAAGAGTTATGAGCAAGAGGCAAACCCTGGAACCAGAAAAAAGGGTAGGTGTCTTCAAGAGTTAGTAGAGAAACATTGCTCTCAGGAGTCAAGCTCAATCTCCTCAGAGGACTGCAGTCTACTATGAAAACAAATCTACTCAGTTAGAGCTTTCTGGGGCACTCTGAGCTACATATTACCATACAATAACAGCACATTTTCAGTCATCTTGTATATATTAAAAAAGACCAAAGCAAAGAACACAGACTCTATCACAGCAACCTTATTGTAACAGGCTTGTTATATGGGTTATTCATGTAAATCAATGGAAGGTATTGGCTGCTTGTAATTTTAAATTAAAGTAGTTTTGATGGTTAAATATGGATTGAACTCATACAATCAGATTTCCAAATATTTTCATTTAAAATTATTTATATTTTACACGTGTGATAAGAAATGTGATGGATCATGGAACTACTGTGTGGACTGGAACTGTCGTGTACACCTAAATTCCATTTTCTCAGAGTTATTAGAAGATTGCAAGTCACCTTGGCAGCAGAAAGTTCTCTTGCCTTTACACAAATATTATTTAGTACTGGACCAAAAACTGGACTTATTTAGTTTTGAACTAAAGACAGTTTAAAGGTCTATTATCTCCTGGTTATTTGTGATTTAAGAATTTAATGAAAAATGCAGCAAAATGTGTCAGGTTAACAGATAGTCTAGGTGACAGCTCTAATATATGACATGTAAGTGATAAAATGTCAGTTTGAGAGCATTATGAAATATTAGATATCATCTTTGGTATAATTTTTTTTTCTGTCTACTTTAATTTAGAATGCTTCACCCTTGACAAAAGGTCAGATACATGTAGTGAACAATAAGCCAATGGTCTTATCTGAATTGGTTGATGATTAGGTAATTTTTATGAATACAGCTTTCTGTTGTAACTACTTTAGCATAAAAGCAGTGACAACCTAAGTAATGCCTTTGTCAAGCATCCGGAGCTGTAGTATGGTGTCCACTGTAGTGAAACTGAGCTACTTAAAGTTATTTCAAGTATGGTGTCACTTTCCTGTGTCTTCTATTTTGTTAATAGCTAAGACACCTTGGCAAGTTGTTTTTGAAGGCATAAGGATTTAGATATACTAACTGTATTTATCACAAGAACTAACATTTATGAGCGATCACTAGATTTGATATGAAATGGAAATCAGGGAAATTATTTCCAGTGAAAATGTGTTTCCATGTTTCTCAGTGATGGCATTTTAATAGTTGTGCCCATTTTTTTATCACTTCACATTATCATGAATTGTTCAAAAATTGTTTTTATTGCTATACTTTTTGAAGAAAAATTTAAATTACAATTGCTTCAAAAATAATGACTACTAATGAATTGGATTTGAAAGAGATTTATATAGGAACACACAAATCAAATTTTATAACACAGTGATCCAGAACTCTTTTCTGACCAACACTGGTCACTCTGGTACATAACTGTCTTCATTTTCCAAAGGAGTTTGTAGCTTTTGGTCACCTTCCTCCATGGGACTTTAGTTTTGGCATTCCATCAGTCTATGTGCTTCCTGATTATTATCTCACTGCTATTAGATCATCCATCATTTTTTTCCTGCATATGTAATCTGTCTATATTATTTGCCACTCCCAGTAGCAGTAAACCAGTATTGCTCAAAACTCTGAAAACCCATGTAGTGGATGTCATGCCGTGAGACTGGGGCATGACACAGGTTTCAAAGATGGATTTTGTACAGCAAAAACCTGGTTAAGATATGGTTGAGTCTCAGAATATATGGACATGTATTTCAGATTTGCATGGAAACACTATTCAGGCTGAATCATTTAGAGCATAGTCTTTTTAATGCAACCCCCAAAAGAGGCTAGTAGTACTCCAGGCTCTTCTCTCCTCAAACCTGAACTGCTTGAGAGTTAGAGGCATGACAATAGAAAAATTTTGAAATAGTCACTGAGGACAAGAGCATTCATACCATGTAATAGTAAAGCATGAAACCCTGGCCGTCTAAATTACCTTCTAGTGTCTTCCTCTCCCTTCAAATGTAAAGGAAATTTTGGAGGAAATTAAAATGGAAATTTGTAGCCCAAACATTAGATACTCTGAATTAAACCTCGGTTAGGTCATTAGGCAAAAGTCAAGTGGAGGATGTAAATGGTTTCTTACATACTTTATAAAGTCCCAGCTAAAATCTAAAAGCCTCTTAAAAGTAATGACAAAAGTTTCATTGATTCTTTGGGTCCCTATGTCTACAGGAGAAGTAATCCACTGTACAATTAATGTCACTAATTCTGCCTCTTTTTCACCACGGTGTATCTTCTCAGCACAGTGATTTGCACACAGAAGTGAAGGTCAGAGTTGAAATAGAAATTGCTTAATCTCTATTTCCTTCTCAGATGAGTTATTTCCTAGACATTTTCAAAAGTCATTCTAATAGTCAGCCTTGACAAGTAGGGGAAAACATGCCTGTGCATGCCAGAGGAAAAATCTGGGATTTTTTTATCAAAAACAGGCCAAACTTACCTCTTTGTCTAAATTTTACTGTTCATTTGACAGCATTCTCTGAATTTTTACAATGTTTGTTTTTATAATTTTGCTGGTTTTGTTGCTGTGGAAACAAATTAAGGTGGAAGAATTGTTCATAGAGTAGGGATAAAAGTTTTGAGAGATTATTTTCAAAATGGGGAAAGTAGCAAATGGAGAGAAAACTAGAGAAGGCATTAAAAAAAAAGGTGGCGGGGTGGGGTGTGGTGTGCAGTTCTGGGCCAAAACATGCTGACAGCCAGGGGAAGATCAAGAGGGTAGGAATGACAGAAAGAGAGAGCCCTACTGAGGCTTTTAAGTAAAGACATTTGACTACATGTAGAAATGTTAACTAATAATACTAGAGTCTCTCCTGAAAGGATGTAGACCTAAAAAGCCACTCCATTGAGAGGTGTCAAAGGCACATAAAAATTATTACCCTGGATTGAAGCAGGGGTCTTGTTAATCAAGTAACTTCTCTTCAGAAGGACACAGCTGTTTCAGAGAAGGTCTGAAAGACTGAAGGTTTTGGAATATCAGTCCCCAGAGTAACCTCCTACTAAATCCCTGTTAGCGAGGAATTGGCTAGTACTTGGGTTGCTTTTTTGCCTTTTAGTAACTGAGAATTCTGGCAATTCACATGAGTGGACAACTTTGTTCTAATTCCTTGAGGTTCTTTGGTGTGATCCTGGCTGGAGGTCAATAAAAGTTCTAAGTTTTTATCCTTGTTCCAGCTATATGCTGGCACAACCACTTTTAAAAAGGTAAAGGTGTGTTACGTGAGTGGCCTTTTGCTGTGTCCAGATTGGGAATTGGGAGTTGTATATCTTCAGTTTCTCCATTGCTTGGGAGATTGTACAGAATTATTCTATATCTTTTATGCAATCCTGAGCAAATTATGATTCTACTATTTGTATACCACTCTTATCCTCAGTGTGGGATCTCTACTGGATTTTGTACTAGGAATTTGGAAGTACTATCAGTTAAAGGGACAAACTTTCTCCTTATATTACTTAGGATAGTCTATATGCTCTTAACATTTCAAAAAGAAGATGTTACCTTTAAAGAAGAGGATCAAGTTTTAACTCCTCACCTTAGTAATTTTTTTTCTCTTTGGTGACTAAAGTTATCTTTTTCCCCTTAAAATTTAGTTGTGCAATACAGTGTTGGACAAAATGCCAGTCCTGTTACCTTGACCCATTCTGATCCTCTTCTTCCTCCAAACACTTTTGGAGACATCTATGTCACTTTTTCCTTCACTAAGCCAATCTTTGCCTCATGAAAGAAAGTGAACAGATGTAAACATACATGCACAACATTACCAGGTACTAAGGTTTTTGTTCCTGCATGCACAAACACACATGGACTCCTTTCCAGATGCCATGGTTCATGTTCAAGTGTGAATATCTTCACACTTGTGTAATTCTCTTTTTCATTTCCCTGTTTTCTGCCCCAGCACATAACTCAGAGTACTACAGTCAATCATGCTGAGTTTTTTTTCCTTTGCCTCTCACTTGTTTTCATGATCTGTTTCACAGAAGTCTATGTCCTGTTTGCACACTCTAGCCTCTATCCAGTCCATTTAACCTGAGCTTTCTAACTGAGCAGTCTAAGTCAGGTGCATTGCTGCCCTGCGCTGTCTATACCTCCAGAACATGATTCAGTTCTTAAGTGGGTTGAATTACCTTTTGGAAGCTCCTGTACCTTGCTCTGACAAAAAAGGTGCCTTGGGTAACACTGTTCCTAATCCAAGCAAAGTCTTAGATTAGGTGGAACTGAAACAAGTCCCACAGCTTACAAATAGGATGCATGGAAGACAGATGGCCTTCCAGCAGAACTGGCAGTTTCAATTGCAATTCAGGTAGATGGGAAAGGGGGGGAAATGTCTTTTTCTTGCAGCTCTGCTCATAACACATGGCACAGTGCAGGCTGATGTTCTAGTTCTAATGATCATGCTGTGAGCATGTAATGCATCACAGTTTTAAGTAAATACCTCTTTTGTACTAGTGAACTGAAATAATTATTTGCCAGTGAAAAGCACAATAACCAGGGAAGGTCCCTGATCATTTATCCATACTAAGAGACAGTTCTGTCACAAGAAATGTGTGTGATTAATATACAAAGTGGAAAAGAATAAGCTACTCAAGGAACTGAGATTATGCTAAGAAAAATCATCTTAGATTACCAATGTAGAAAGCCACGGCTGTGTTATCGACGCCACCCACCTGAGGGTGTTGAGAGAGATGGCTGACATCATTGTGAGGGATGTCCCAGAGGACTGGAGGAAGGCAAATATTACCCCTATCTACAAGAAAGGCTAGAGGGAGGATCTGGGTAACTATAGGCCCATCAGCCTTATTTCAATCCCTGGGAAAGTTATGGAACGAATCCTTCTGGGGGCCATCACAAATCAAATGAAGCACGTGATTAGCAAAAGCCAACATGGCTTCACTAAAGGCAGATTGTGCTTGACAAACCTGGTGGCCTTCTATGACAAAGTGACTTGCCTGGTTGACATGGGGCAGGTGGTGGTCATTGTCCCCCTGGACTTCTCCAAGGCCTTTGATATGGTTCCCCAATGTATCCTCCTGGAGAAATTAATGAATTATGGCCTAGACAAGTGGTCTGTGCAGTGGGTAGGGAACTGGTTGACAGGCTGCACCCAAAGGGTGGTGATAAATACCTCTTTTTCAAAGTGGCAGCCTGTCATAAGTGCGGTCCCCCAAGGATTGATATGGGGCCCAATTTTATTCAACATCTTTATAAGTGATCTGGTTAACAGGATCAAGTGTAGCCTGGTGAAGTTTGCAGATGACACCAAATTGAGTGGGGAAGTAGACACTCCAGAAGGGAGAGCTGCTCTGCAGGGAGATCTGGATAGGCTGGAGGAGTGGGCCAGCAAGAACCTTATGAAGTTCAACAAGGAAAAGTGTAAGGTCATGCACCTGGGAAAACATAATCCAGGAGTGCAGCACAGACTGGGATCCACCTGGCTGGAGAGCAGCACTGTCAAAAGGGACCTGGTGGTCCTGGTGGACAGGAAGCTCACCATGAGCGAACAGTGTGCTGCTGCAGCCAAGAAGGCCAACAGGATGCTGGGTTGCATCAAAAAGCGCCTCACCAGCAGAGAGAAAGAAATCATTATCCCGCTCTACTCAACACTTGTCAGGCCACACCTGGAGTACTGTGTACAGTTCTGGTCCCTGCTATACAAAAAAGAATTGGACAGGCTGGAAGGGGTCCAGAGAAGGGCCACGAAGATGATCAGAGGACTGGGAAGCCTGCCATATGAGGATAGGCTGGGAGAACTGGGTTTGTTCAGCCTTGAGAAAAGGAGGCTCAGAGGGGATCTCATCACCATGTACCAATACTTCAGGGGCAGCTACAAAGAAGATGGAGACTCCCTTTTTACAAGGATTCCCATGGAAAATACAAGGGGGAATGGACACAAGTTGCTCTTGGGGAGATTCCGATTGGACATGAGAGGGAAATTTTTCACAGTGAGGACAGTCAACCATTGGAATAATCTCCCCAGGGAAGTGGTTGACTCACCCACGTTGGATACTTTCAAGGGTCGTCTGGACAGGGTGCTGGCTATCTTGTTTAGACTCTGCTCTTCCTAGAAAGGTTGGACTAGATGATCCCTGAGGTCCCTTCCAACCTGTGATTCTGTGATTCTGTGATATACTGATTAAATATTTAACTATAATATTCCTTTCTTCTTTGATGCTTATAATATTCCTTGCACTGAGTACTGAGCTGTCTTCCGTGTTTCCAGTTCCAGAAGTGTGTAGTTTGGATTTTTCCCATCTAAGTAACAAAGACCTTTAAACCTCATCAGATGTCATGTTTACTTTGAGTCCAAATTACTAGCAATAAACTGGTGCTGTATCACTGCTAATTCTTCGTAACCAGCCAAACCAAACAGAGAATTGAGGAGAAATATTAATTGAGCCTTTACTATACACCTATTGCAAGGCACTGCATATTAAAACTTACATAGTCAGAAATATGGTAAAATACTTTATGTCAGTGTTCATAATGCTTTTGGGTTGCACATAATATAGAAAGCAATCAAAATACGTTGGGGTTTGTGTTGGCTGGGTTGGGGTTTTTTTCACACTCTTAGAGAAATACAGTTTCTAGTCTTTATGGCAGCCCCAAACAATAAGCATATCCTGGCATTCTAGCTTTTTCACTGTTTTGTTAGTGTCATATTGTACACAGCATCCACAACTTTTTCCTGCTGCATGCTTGCAAGCAGCAGCTGTTTCATGTTGTTTTTCACTGTGGCTATCCCCAGGCTTTATAGTCTCATCCTTTAACATTATCCTTCAGCTCAGTGGCTGATACAAATGCTTGGAGACCTGATTCCAAATGTATTTATGCAGGAAATGTGGGTAACTCCTTCTTTTGTCCTGGTTCCTGTAATACTGGTGATGAGGCTTATAAAATACAGCAACACTTTGCCTTTCTGCTGAAGTGAATCAGTCAAGTAAATGAAATGGAAATTCCTAGCAACTAACTGAATATCATACAACTGAGTCTCATACAACTCAGGCTAGAACTATACATGCTGCTGAGTTGAATAGTAAGATAACACGTGATTCACTGCATACATGATTCCAGTCATGACGTTCATTTCAACCATGCAATGTATAGCCTTTATACTTCCATCATAACTAATCAGTAGTCAGCTCTGCCACCTTCCATACAGATCAGAGTATATGAGACTTCCATTTTCTATTGGGTACCCACGTTCCCTTCAGAGTTGAGAGGTAAGCCAGCAAAGGTATGCCTGGACTGCATAAAGCAAGGCATTTAGGAGCAGACACAAAGAAGCTGTATAGCTGATGAGCACCAGCCTAGAGGACAGCGGGCAATTCTAATCACATAAAGAATAATTTATATGAGAATAGGTACAGAAAAGGCTATTAGGGAAATTGAGACCCTATCTTTTGAGAGGAAATTAGAGAGCTTGACTTGTTTAGTCTAGCAAAATGAAAGGTAAGCAGGGACATGGTAGTGAAACACCTACACAACATGAACTGGGATGATACCTGAACCATTTAAAGCAAAATTGTTACCCCATCATATGCAATTGCTTCTGTAGATTGATGTGGGACACTGTTCTCCATTGCCTTACTCAGAATACTCTAGCTTCCTTAGCTAGGCCCTTTAGAGGTTAATAATTTCCATTATCACCTACTTGCACCCTACTGTTTATAGGCACCGACTTACACCCATGAGATGTTCAAGGACTCAAAAAACCCTGTATTGTTTCAGCAGTCTTACATTTTGCAGGACTGGACACCATTTCATCAGTACCTATAACTATCTGAAGGATGGGTGTCAGGACGATGGGACTAGGCTCTTTTCAATAGTGCCCAATGACAGGACAAGGGGCAACGGGCACAAGCTGGAACGCAGGAAGTTCCACCTAAACATGAGAAAAAACTTCATTACTGTGCGGGTGCCAGAGCAGTGGCACAGGCTGCCCAGGGAGGTTGTGGAGTCTCCTTCCCTGGAGACATTCAAAACACGCCTGGACACATTCCTGTGCCTCCTGCTCTGGGTGTCCCTGCTCAAGTAGTGGGGTTGGACAAGATGATCTCCAGAGGTCCCTTCCAACCCCTACCATTCTATGATTCTGTGATTTCCTCTGGGAACTGTAGTAAAACCTGCTTTGCATTTGGCAAGAGAAAGCCAGGTTACCTGAGTGCTTTCTGGTTTAAATTCCTTGCACAATGGAACTGATGTCAGCCCTTCTAACCCTATACCTTCTAACCCTTGTATGCAATTTTAATTAAGAAGTTTTCACTTTAGGAGGCTATCCTGACTTGGTCTTCTGTCTCTCCAGCTCTCTCTCCTCTCTCTTGCAAAGCTTTTGTCTTCAGCTTTTGCAGAATCAGAAATCAGTCCCAGTTCTTCCCTTCGTTATAATTGAGCATCTGGAAAAGGATTTGGTTTATATATACACACATGACAAGGGTTTTTCTGATAAAATTATCCTTAACTTACACCAACTAACTACTAAATCACCTTTATGGGTTTTTCAGTGTTTCAAAGTATTACAGAATATGTTACAAACCGGGTTCCGGGTTCCAGGTTCCTAAGCAAATTACAGGGCAAAGGAAATGTCTAATGATAGACTTTTAAAAAATCAGTTGCATATCAAAGATACTACTTGCCCTTAAACAAATAGAAGGAGGTTGAATCCCCAGAGAATTCAGTCACAAAACTTTTTTTTATTATTTCAGAGTAGAATATATCAGGATCAAGCAGCTCCTGTATGATGCTGCTTAGCTTTAGACTGTGTGAATACAGGAGAACCTTGACAAGAAACTGCCCTATTAAAAACAAAATTTTAAAAGGTCTCAAAAATCTTACCACCAGCAATAAACTTAGCATTTATTCTAATTCTCAATAGAACTGAAGGTTTCAATACAGTGATTTTTAGAGATCAAACAATCTAAAACCAAGCAGTCAATTAACAATTGACAGGATAACCATCCATAAATACAGCTGCTGAAAAAAAATACAATATCATAATGAAAAAGCTGCAAGCAGCAAATGTGAATAGTCTCCATATGGTGTTAATATCATGGGAAATTAGATATTTAAAGAATGAAAAGGCTTTCAGCACCTATCTGTTCAGTTGCCTACTTACTGTTTGATAGCATAGCTTTTTATGCAAATAACAAATGGTCCAGATCAACAGAAACTTTTCCCATTTCAAATCAAGTTTGAAGTCAAAAACTTTTTTTTTTTGTACAAGATGATAATTCGAAAAAATATTTTGTATAAACTTATTAGACTTGTATCTTGGAGCAATTAAAAGTAAAAAGAAAAAAATAAGATGGAAAGACCGCAAGTTTATATTCTGAAATGAAAAGATCTTTTGACCTGAAAAACTAAAATATTGCTTTCTTTCCAAGAAAATTTTCCATTATGATCAGTCATGGTTTATTGAAGAAATGAATGTTAAGTAAAAAACATAAAGAAAATAAGTATTTTTATACATCATCTAGCCAAAATAGCTTAAGATTAAGCTAATATTAAAATCAAAGTACCTGAATATATAAATAATTTCCAAAGAAATATCTAAAGCAGAATCTAAGGAATTTATTTGTTAGATAGTAATATTTTACTGTAGAAGTTCCCAGTGGATTCAGCTGAGGGAAGGGTTCCATCACAGTCAATGAACAATCAATGCACACATGGATTCTCCCCCAGCACACATCATATTTAATTAAACTAAGAAACATTGCGACTTTTGCTGAATCTGCAGATCAAGTTTCTCTAGTAAATGTTACAGAGTTTGATACCCTAAGACTTTTGATTCCCATAAGAGCTTAGAGCATGAAAACAGATCTCAAAGAACTTGTAGGTACATTACTAGTTTTGGGTTTTTTACCAGTTAAATGTTAGATGATCAAAAATGTACCCGATTTCAAACCCCAGTGTCTTGCTTTTCATTTTGTTCTCTTTTTAGGTTTGATTTGCTTTGTTTTTCAGGGAGGAGCTGTATTTCCTGTGAGTAAGAAACAGAAAATCTCTTTGCCTTTTGTTTGTGATCATAAATCTCTCACAATGTTAGGCTGAAATATTGGGGATGCAGCAGGTGTATAAGACTGTTCATTTATCTATTAAAAATAAATTTTTAAAAAATATAAAACATGTAATAAGCTTTTTTTTCTTTGGGGCAATGATGGAAATCAATAACATGTTTCTCCTCAAGTTTTGTTGTTTAAAGTAGCTCTGTCATATAGAAAACGTTTGCTTCAGCTGATGGCCTCTAGGTTAGAGGTTGAAAAGAAACATTTTGCAGCAATTTCTGGGAGTGCTTTGAAAATTTCTGGAAGACTCCATCACTCAGGATTGCTAATGGAACCTGAAAGGAGTGGACTGTGAAGGAACTCTGGTCCTTGGACACCTCTCCTGTCCTCCACGACAGATGGTGGAGAGCGGCTCAGCAAGAACATCCACCAGCTCCCTCAGCACTCACAGGTGTATCCCATCAGGGCCCATGGATTTGTGAGGATCCAGGTTGTATAGGTGATCTCTGACCCAATCCTTCTCAGCTGATGGTAAGTCTTCCTTTCTCCAGATTTGTCCTCTCTTTTCTCTGGGGGCTGAGGCGCCTGAGGGCCAGCCTTAGCATTAAAGACCGAGGCAAAGAAGGCATTCACTAACTCTGCCTTCTCTGCATCCTGCGTCACCAGGGCCCCTTCCTTGTTGAGCAGTGGGCCCACTGTATCCCCAGTCTTCCCTTTATTGCTGATGTATTTGAAGAAGCCCTTCTTGTTATCTCTGTCATGCCTTCCAGATTTAATTCCAAGTGGGCCTTGGCCTTCCTCGTCGCATCTCTGCATAACCTGACAATATTCCTATATTCCTCCCAAGTGGCCAGTCCCTTTTCCCACATACTGTGAACCTCCCTCTTCCATCTGAGTTTCTCTAGAAGCTCTTTGGTCATCCATGCAGGTGTCCTGGCTCCTCAGCCTGACTTCTTCCTCCTGGGGATGCACCGATCTTGAGCTCAGAGGAAGTGGTCCTTTAATATTGACCAGCTCTCTTGGACCCCCTCTGCCTTCTAGAGCCCTAGCTCATGGGATTCCTTCAAGGATGTCTTTGAAGAGGCCAAAGTTGGCCCTCTTGAAGTCCAAGGTTGTAATCTTACTTGTCACCCTGCTGTTACCATGCAGGACCCTGACCTCGATCACCTCATGGTCACTGCAGCCAAGGCTACTCCAAACTCTCACATCCTCAACCAGCCCGTCTTTGTTCATTAGCATAAGGCCCAGCAGCACATCTCACCTTGTTGGCTTCTCCACCACCTGCATCAAAAAGTTGTCCTCGATGCTATGCAGGAACCTCGTGGATCGTGCATGGCTCACCATGTTGTTTTTCCAGCAAATAACAACATGGTTGAAGTCCCGTACAAGGATCAGGGCCTGCGATTGTGAGGCTACTTCCAGCCATCTGTAGAAGGCTTCATGAACTTCCTCTTCTTGATCAGGTGGCCTGTAGCAAACCCCCACAACAATGTCATCCATGTTTGGATGTCCCTTAATTTTTACCCACAAGCTCTCAACCTGTTCTCCTTCTACTCCAAGGCAGAGCTAGATGCATTCCAGTTGCTCCCTCACATAAAGAGCACCCACCTTGCCTTGCTGGTCTGTCTTTCCTGAACAGACTGTAGCCATCCATGACAGCATTCCAGCCATGCAAGTTATCCCACCATGTCTCTGTAATTGCAATCAAATCATGGCCCTGAAACTGTACACAGACCTCTAGTTCCTCCTGTTTCTTCCCCATGTTGCGTGTGTTGGTGTACAGACATTTCAGAGAGGTACTTGAGCATACAGGGGTTTCCCTGGAGGGGTGCAAGAGGCCCCACTATAGCCATCCAAACCCTTGAGGTGGTCGGACTTCTGGTTGTTGTCTCGTGAGGCACTTAGTGCACCTTCGTCACTGCTTTGGTTGGCCTGCCTTATTCCCCTGTTGGATGTGATGGCATTGGCATTGCCATGTTGTCCCCCTCCCCCCAAGTTCCTCAGTTTAAAGCCCTTCTTGCCAAGTTGGCCATCCTGCTGCCAAAGATTCCCTTACCCCTTCTAGACAGGTAGAGTCCATCCATCCCTAGAAGGCTATGGTTGCTGAAGAATGTCCCATTGTCATAAAAGCCAAAACCCTCACGTCAGCACCAGCCATGTTCAAACTGTCTACCAGAATTATGACAAATATTGTAGTGGTTGTGTAACAAAAAAAAAGGCTGAGAATGCCAAAAGAAACCATTAGAAAAAGGCAAAAGTAAAATAGCTAATATGTATAAGGGGGTTACTTGGTCATTTGTTGTTTATACTATAATCATAGCATTTGGCAAGCAACCATTGTTCATATTTTGCAGAGAAAGCAGATGCCCATGAGTATTTTCCATTACTCCATAGCTGATCCAGCAGAATCCTAAAGCACAAGCATAGAGGAAAATACATACTAACATTTTATTGATTCTATGAGCATTAAACTGTGTGTTTGTTTTGCTGAATCCAGCCCATAAATTGAAGATTGGAAGGGTATCCAGGTACAACTTTGAAGGCCGCAGTGACGTTACCTGTCCTACATGAAAACAAAGTGTGTTGTCACAACTGTCTCAATGATGAATTAGTGGAAAGGCAATAGTGGTAATATAATATTTTGAGCAAAGCACTGCTGCCAATTAATTACAAATATCTTGTGCAATGCCAGAATCAAGGATATAGCAATTAATAAGCAAAGGGATGGAGACAGTGTTTTTCCCACCTTATATTAAATTAATGATATTGGATATAACCTTAGGAAGACAATTTCCTTTAAAATTCCTTGGGGTGAAAAGGGCAGATTCACTGAAAATTGCTTCCAATTTAACTTCAAGGGATTATTCTTTTTTTTTTTTTCAGTTTAAAGAGCCATTTAAAAATATTGAAAGTTGTTTCACAGATTTTTTACAGAAATGTACCGTGATCAAAATTTCAGTACAGTAAAAAAAATAAAATAAAAGAATGTGAACAAAATCTTTTATAATAATAATTGTGCTTTCCTTAATGTTTTATGGGACTTAACAATTTTCTATACAACCAGAAACAGAGAACAAAACTGACATAACTGAAAATACTCATATTTAATCATAATGCTATATCGAAACAGAAAAAAATAACATTTATACTTCAAACCAGTTCGGTTTGTACCTGAAATGGGCCAGCTTTAGTAAAAATAGCAAGATCAAAACCAAAACAGAGTAAGCAGATTTTTTCTAATCTTTGCTTAATACATAAACACAAACATGTAAACCACAGATGTTTTCTTGGTTGGCTTTGCCCTGATTGTGGTATCTAAGGATATTCAACTTACATTCATTAAAGATGTGAAGCCTAATTCCATTTTTCAATCATTGCCTAAGATAGTGATGAAAGAATTGTAGAGGTGCTGAGAAACATTAGCAGTCAAGGAGAGGACAGAATTTCCACATGTAAATTCAAGATAGGATCAAAACTATACTTCTTAACAACCTCAAATGCTGCTGATTTTTTGGTGCTCAGAGTAAAAGTTGATAGGTAGCCTTCTTTGAAAGAGAGAAAGAGAAGAAGAGACAGGAAGGAAGGAAGGAAGGAAGGAAGGAAGGAAGGAAGGAAGGAAGGAAGGAAGGAAGGAAGGAAGGAAGGAAGGAAGGAAGGAAGGAAGGAAGGAAGGAAGGAAGGAAGGAAGGAAGGAAGGAAGGAAGGAAGGAAGGAAGGAAGGAAGGAAGGAAGGAAGGAAAGGCAGACAACAAAGTAATGAAGTGTTCACTTCTTTGTTTATCTCAGAGGAAAAAAGAGAGTTTATAATGTCATTGAAAATTTTGCTGCTGTTAGAATATTTCAACATTGAATTTAAACCATAAGCAATGATGACCTCTCAATGAAATGTTATTCTTTTTTCCATGGATGACCATATTTCTTAGGTTTTTATTTACTATGTCTTCTTTAGAAATCTGGTTATTTTTGATTGGAATATTTTAAAAATTTATGGGTAAATGTAAGACCAGCTGCCTACTGTTTTCACACCTTAAAAGAATTGAATGAAAAATATTGCACATTTGTTAAAACAGTGTAGTATGGAAAACAACTTTACCTTTTTCTCATCCAGTCAATGAGGAGAGGTTATGACTCACTACCAGAAAAGGCCCAGCCATCATGTGTCTTCATGCAGGCACACTTTCTCAGATATGCCAGCAAGGTACTCATCAGAGTTATAACAATTTATCAAGCAGTTTCAATTAATTTCCACTGTGAAAAAGACATTCCTATGTGATTCTAACTTAAATTCAGACAAAATTAGTCAGTTAGTTGAAGCCAACATAACAGAGAGATTATAAACACAACTGTATTTTGACATTTTTAATTGAAAATATTTTGTGTTTGAAATTCTATTTTAATATTGATATTTCCAATATTTTTGTTATAGAAATCATTAAAAGCATAGAATTAGCTTAAACATTTCAGTGTTCCAGTAAATGTTTTAGTCAGCTTATTGGTTTTATTTTGATTTTCTAGTGATTCCTGTACAATCAATGCAGAGGAAGACACATATTTCTAGATGGTGAATCTTTCTCCAGTTAGGATGCCTAATTTAGGATTCACTAATCTAATCTAGAACCTATTTTAGGCTTAGTGGGATTCAGAGGTTACACCATTCCCCTGATACTAAGAACTGTTCTATGTTTAACACATAAATTTTTGTGTCAACTAGACATCACATGGAACTGAAAGCCACATAGAAAGCCCAGTACAATGTTGCATTCCCCAGTCTATACTTTAACAGTAATTGTGGCAGTTGCTGCATTGCACTTAATTTTTTCCAGACATTAATTATCCTCCTAGCTCCTGTGATGGAGTAATGGAAAAAGAATCTTTAACAGAATGAGAAGAGAGTTCTAACCCAGAGAGTTCAGCAAAACCTTTTTCATGGGGAGAACAGAAAATGTGAATTCGGCCAAACTTAATGCTTTAGAAAAAGGAATGGACGCCAGAGTCTTTATACTAATCAGCATACTTTTGTGAAAATTGTGAAGGAAATGAACAATTCAATTCACCTCACATTCACAATGCTTTTGAATTTCAAATTCTAAGGTATAGACTGTAAAAGCATTAAACATTAAAATATTTTTAAACTAGTGAATAATTTCAGTGGACTCAGACTGGATTTTTCCATTCCTTTACACCAGAAAGGGCTCAGTGTGAGGGACTCTCACTAAAGAGTTCTATCATCAAGATATCCTCTACTCTGGAAAGGGACAGAGATTTCTCCACTGAGAAAGGCATAGCCATATTGAAGTCAGCACATATGAAGACAGTTTGGGATTTACCCTTAAACTTTGATCTGACCCTGCTCCCACATCTCTATTTTCTTTTTCCTAGAGCTAATCTACAGACCCAAAGTAGAGATTACTTGTATTCTTTTGTCCTTTTTCTTTTTTTGCTTGTGGTTTTCCAGCATTTACTGGGTAAAGAGTTGGGAAAAAAGTCCACTCAGTGTGCTCTGGGAGTTATAGCAGACCAAAAAATCTGAAAGTATTTCCTTTATGCTGACTGCATCCCTTCAAAGGGAAAATAGTGCTTTAGTTTTATACATATAAAATCAGTAATGATGTAAATCCAGGTTCAGTACTTCTAGACACCAAAGGTTATGGAAAGGCCAAACAAAGGTTTTACTGTGAAAAAACTTCACCTGTAAATTCTGGTGACTACAAATGACCTAAAGGTACTTTCTGCCAACAGGAAGTATCTCAGTCTAACATATTTAATCTTTTTAGCCTGAATATAAAAAGATCCTCTGCTATCAAAACATTAAAGTTTTCTGCAAATACCGATGCTTAAAGAACGATTCAACATCTCATTTCAGTACTTTCCAGGGTCACTTAGGTTAACACGACCATTTAGATCAAAAACAGTATGTCTGGATAGTTGCAATAGTCCTTCAATAACAGTAATAGGAATTAATTTCACTGAAAATCCCAGATCTTTCTGTGCTTATTTACATAGAAAATACTGTATTATTTCAAGTCAGTTTATTCTCCTGTTTGAGATTGCTCTTGTATGCAGCTAGACATTTCTTTAAAAAACTCCTGATGATCTCTCAAATTTTTTACTAGAAACTTGAGAAATTAGATGAGTTGAAGTCTGATATTAAATAGTCTTAATTTCCTTTTGAAAATTACTAATGATATCAAAAATAGATTGTTCTTTGCAATTATTTGTTATTATCAATACTTTAACAATTTCCTTTTATCACTTACTTTTAGCTTTGTGAAATATACATGAATATGCAAAAGAATACTGAATAACCTGTTAATGAACTTTTAAACCAAAGAAATCAAATGTGAAAGCCAGTTCCATCTAAGTAAAAGCTGTTTGGCTTTGAAAGGTATAGATATTTTTAAAATCTTATCTAGCTGTATAAAAAGAAAGACTCATTCTATTTTAATTCTATTTTAATTACAAAAACTGGACATAAAAGACAAATTTTAGATATTTAGTCTGAAAACTAAAATATATGCCTTTACAAGCAGACATTTCTGTACTTTTGTCATTACTCTTTCTCAGGTGAAGTCAAGAAATATTTAATCAACCTGAGCTATAGGAAGTCAATAGAAATTTAGCCAAAATAAGAGTGACTGAAATATGATTTAGCCTGGAGAATGAAGCTCAGTGCGTCATTCTAGGTTTGTTATGTTATGCTTTTAAAAGCAGTCTTGAAAAAGATATCATTTGGATTCATGTTAAACCATGAAATGTGTATTTTCTTAAGCAATAGTTTAAACTAGTTGTTGAAAATTGTCAGTCCTTGATCAATAATCCCATCTTGACTCCCTAAATTACTCAATTAATGAAAACATATATGCCAGTTTTGATTCCTCACAACTTCCTTTGTGCTTTCTTTTCTTTGTCCTTTCTTGACTGTCCTCTTCCAGTTTATGAGAAAGCAAGCTATTTTCATTTTTTTCCACTGGGTTAGGCTGCACCTGGCCTTATTTAAAGCTTTATGTAGTGACAATTTGGCAGGGATAGAAACAGTTGATAATACTTGGACTATGTCTAGATTGTCTTTATTTTCATTAAGATTATTACGCACGTAGACTCCACCCAGGAAGACCCTGGTCTAAAACACTGTTCTGTTCTTTTTGCCCAAACTAACACTTTTCAATCTTTCTTGATTCCTATTTTGTTGTATTGTGTTAATCTTAATAGTACCAGACATTTGGAAACAACATACCGGGTGTTTAGATGCCAAAATGCAAGAATATCAACAGTATTTTTTGATCAAGGACAGAAAGAAAATCTGATATCTCATATTTTATATCAAATATTTCATACAAGTGATGAAAACAACCATCCCATGTAACGTGTTCAGAAAATCTAGGCTAGTGCAGATCTGAAGGGGTCAAAGTTCTGTTTAATGAACAACTTGGAAGACTTGTATTCTTTCTGAATATTTGCCCAAATTCAGGTAAATAAAAGCCTTGGATTATTCAAAACTCTTCAAAACTCCTAAAAATATTATCTGTGTGTGCCTCTACACACTTAAAGAATATGGCACTAAATTTTAAAACAGAATGAAGCCCAGATATTTTCCATATATCTTCCATAATGGGGTTAGAAAAAAATTTAGAAAAAAGAAACAAAATTTCCAGAGAAAGAAAATAAATATTTTGAAGACTCAATGGGCATAAAAAATAGAGATCTGTAGGGCCATAGTTCTCAGCTGACTTCAAATAATTTTTGTCTCAGTTTGTAATTTGAATTCAACATCCTGACAGACTTTTTTGAAAATAAATAGCTGGGAATATATGCTACTGACCACTTAATCTGAAAGAGAAAGGCACCAATAGGAGTTTCTAGAAGGGCAACAACAGCAGAAGACAGAAGAAAACATGTGCCTACAGCATAACGGGCAAGGGACCTAGTGATGAGGGACACTGAAAAAGCTCAGTGCTTTGTTTTGCCTCTGTTATCACAAATATGAGTCTCTCGGGCTTCCCAGGTTGCTGACCCTACTAGCAGAGTCCATGGGAGTGAAATGACACATACTGTAGAAGAAAATACACTTAGGGAGCATTTAAGCAAGTTAGACACACATACAAGTCCATAGGACTACATGGGAGGGATGGCTGATGTCATTGTGCCTGCTTTGTATCATCTTTGAAAGTTCTTGGTAATTGGGGCATATTCCTGATACTCAAGAAAAAAAAAAAAAAAGGACAAGCCAACCTTCAAGAACGGCAGGGAATTTCTAGGAAGGTAAACCTGCTGGATGTCACACTGTAAGAGAACAACCCCTCCTTGGAAAGAACAGGTATTGTATATGTTTAATTAGCATGAATCCAGACTCCTTTAATATTTAATCTAAGTTTAGGGATGGGATATCTTGACCATCAGCGATTATCTATTTAATCAAGGACAAGCGTTCCTTTTAGAAGAAAATCGTCGAAAGTTGGCGAGAGAAAATAGCCTTAAATTGTCCTTGCATAACACATGATAATATATGGATAAAAAGGGTTGGGGTACTTCATCTATAAAGACCACAAAGACCCCCAAAGAGAGGAAGGCATGCACTGAAGAATCTGAAGTGGACCCAAGAGAAGTGACTTAATGTTGTTATGCAACTTATGTATTTTAGAATGAACATGTATTAGATAGGCAGAATATGCATGTACTGACTGTATAAATATAATGAGGTAGCCAGATTTGATGTGCCTGATTTGTGGAAAACCACTGAGCACCCAGGCTTGCGCAACCCTGAAATAACTTAGCAATGTCTCTCCTGAGCGTGTGATTATTGACCCATTGTACACTGGGTGACAAATCCGCTTTTCGGACAACAACATCCAGGCACACAGACACAAGAAGGTGACTGGGAATAGCCAGCATGGAGTTGCCAACAACAAATAGTGCCTGACCAACCTGATTGCATTCTACAATCAGGTGTCTGGCTTTGTGGACAAGTGAGGAAGCACTGAGTGCTGTATACCTTGACTTATGTAAGGTGTTTGACAGTCTCTGATGGTATTCTTAGAGTGAAATTGGCAATACATAATTTGGATAAATGGAAGAGAATGAGAAAACTGGCTTGATCACTGAGCCCAGTGGGCTGTGATCAATGATGCAAAGTCTGGCTGGTTACTAGTGGCATCACTCAGGGATAAATATAGACGCCAATACTATTAAATGTCCTTACTAGGACATAGGAAATTTTGACCTGAGGGAAGACGGGGTGAATTACCATGAGGATAGTCAAATACTGAAAACCATTGCCAAGAGAGACTGTGAAGTCTCCATCCTTGGAGATATTCAGGACTTTCCTAGGCAAATCCTAACTGGGCTCTAACTGGTCTTGCTTTGAGCAGAGCTGTGGATCTGTCTAGACCTCCCTAGATCCTGCCCATCTTACATAATTCAGTGATTTGATGATTCTGTAAATAGATCTGTCTCCATGAAGCGGTGATGGAAAGATTAAAAATAGATCAATTTTCCAATTCTAATTTTATAATTCTGTGTCTCTTTTATCAGGTATTCCATCGATATCTGGAATTACAGTGATATTTGCCACAGAGGGAAACTTGGAGTCTCATATACGTTTAATCTCTCATGAAATAGTTTATATAGCTGCTAACTTTATTACAACATGTTATTAATTGAATATTTATTACACGCTGCGGGGGTTTTGGGGTAGGGTTTGGGGTTTTTTTTTTTTTTTTTTTGCTTACTTATTATTCTTTCTTTTTAAAAAACTTATGCCAACACAGATAAGCAACTTTTTTCTTTTTCCCTTTCCACTCTTAAAGTAAATACAGTGTCTTCTAAGAGAACAGTACAGTCGATTAAATACCAAAAAGGTAGTTTAAATTATTTAATAAATCTGAATAGAAGCAGCAAAACCTCAGAAATTCAGGGGTGAAACAACACTGCTAACTCATCCTTTAAGACTCAGAATGAGGAAAACATGAAGGTAATTATTCTGGATATTAGTATTTATATAGAGCAAATTCTACAAATTTCCTGAAATGTGAAGGACTCTTCAAACAAAATATTTAAGAATATGTATAAGTTGAATGGTGTAAGTATTACTTTTAAAGTTCAGGGGATGGCTTGTCCATATGAAATTTAGAAGTCAAGGAAAATAAAATTAATTTATTGCACAGTAAACCATAATGCAAGCAACAGGTATGAATCAATGAATCATAAATTTAAAGGTAGGAATTACCATATTAACTGTCTTTCTTTGATATTTAAAGAAAAAAGATTTTGTATCATGTTTCTTTCACCCATCCTCCTTTTTGTGTCAAAGTCATAAAGAGTACTTAAAAAGATACCACTTGCAACACTGATAGTAGTAGCCTGAAATTGTTTTTTCAAAACAAAACATTATCATTCTTTTACTCAATTTGTCTTCTTTGTAATTCTTGCCCTAATCACAATCTTTTCCAATGTAATTAACATTTTTTTCCTGTGGCATTGTGTTAAGAAGGGTGAGATTTACTCAATTTTTTCTGTCTAGAGAAGTAGGGGTTTTTAATCAAAGAATGATCGTATCAAAGGTACGATCTACCTTTAACAAACCCAGTTTGTATTTAATACCATTTTACATGCATATCCATGGCCTATATTATTCTTTCCTTTAGAACTGTACCAAGGTCACACTACTGGCTGTGTAACTGCTGATATAAATTTCTCCAGTCTCCTTGTTAATTACTGATAGAGCATCAGAGTGTACTACTCCAAACTAAATATAGTTGTTGAGTAGGCTTGGTACAGGGCAGTTTTCATGAGTCAGTTCTTTTAGAATTAGGACAGATAATACCTTGTTTTCACTGTTTGAGCACACCGATCTGTCAGAGGTCTTGTTTCTTCATTCTGTGCATAAGTTTCTAAATCTTCCTTTCCATTAATCATTCTGTCTTTTTTCTCACAATAAACTTCATAATTTTAATAAAAAGATTTGTTTATTAGGTTTATTAGGCTTAAATCCTCAATATGAAACTCTTCATTGTCCCTGAAAAATCAGTTTCCTGCATTTCCAAAAGACCTGCAGCTTACTTAAAGCCTAAATCATCAAATCCTGAAAATACCTGCAGCTATACTTCAAGTACAGTCAAAACCATATTGCCAGGAAGAGTAGCTATCTTGTTTTCCTATCTTTCAGCTCATGGAAATTAAATGTGTTCTCTCATAATCTATTTACAGGAAAGAACAAAAAGTGAAAAAAAACCCGTTGAAACGTAACTTGACAAGGAAGCTGTGATGAAAGATCACTGATCAGACCAATTTCTTCCTCAGATATATTGACTCTCTAGTGAAGACCAAACTGAGTATAGGCAGAAGACCAGCTGCCAAGAATTTCTAAAAAGGACTATATATTCTATACACAAGATGAAAACCAAACACCTCTTAGTTTCTCTTCTGAATCACAGATACTACCTGAACATTGTGAAATTAAAATACATGTATATATAAAGAAAGAGAACAATATTGATCCTGGCAGTAACAAGCCATACTCATAGTTTGTTTGCTGAAGTAAATGTGAGTGTGGAATAAAGATAGAAGTCTCAAATCTGCATTTTAGAAGTTTTAGTCCCAATTAAAGGGACAGGAATAGTTTATGCTGTACTACTACACTTGTGCTCGTATTATTTCTTTGACCTTACTAAAGTAGTGCATTACCAAATGGAGACAAAGGTGAGTGACAGGTTCTCAGATTAAAAGGTGTGAGGACTGTAAAATATATGATTAAATTCTGCCTCTCTCAGTCTCTGTAATGATTCATAGTAACTAAAATGAGATGGAAAACCTACATCTAAAAAAAAAAATTTGAAGAGATGGGATGATATTTCATGTATATCCATTTTAAGTGTACTCTCCAGGTACCAGTCTTGACAGCCATTCACACCTGGATCAGATATGGATCCAGTTGTGACACACAGGCTTGTGTTCAGAACTGGAATGGCTCTGAAGTTAATATGAAATCCATGCAAATAATAACTAAACAAGATAAGAACACAGTCTGATGGCTGTAAATGTTAGAGTTCCTTGGGGTACAGGGAATGCCATGTTCAATATCATGGCTCAGCCTTGACGTCAGTACATGGTCCAGTCAAATGTTACCTTAATTAAAAACATACAGAAAGAAGAAAAAAATTCCTCAAGCCTGAAATACATGCACCCACCCAACCTTCACAAAATGTCAGGAGCAGAAGCAGAAGCAGCGTCCAGCAAGCTTATTATACCTGACACAGCTTCTGCCATTGATACTGGCTTCTACTCAACTCATTTCACCGAAAATTCTACTAATCAGTGAGGAAGGATTTCTTTTTAATAATGCTCTAAAAGTTATCAACTTTCTAATGCAAACTGAGCTTTCAGCTTTATTTATGTGTTTATTTTCTTGCGTGGGTTGCTTGTTGCTAATATCACTTTTCCAGGGAGACTGTGAAACAGTCAACTTTAACAACCTCCTTCTTCCAAGACACTATGGCGACCTTCCTTCCAGCACATAGGAAGTCTGTTCCAGAACTTGGAAACTCTGTGCTCCAAGCAGGATAAGTGCAGAGGTTTACGAGGTGTCTTCTGCATTTCCAAAGCCTTTGGTTTTGCACAAATTTCTATGTGAATTAGGGATTCTAACTTCTTGGCAGTCCATCTATCTGAACTGCCTGAAAATGAAATTGTCTCTCCTTTCCCTTTCCCCTACTTTGCTTTGGCATATGCACATAATGATTATATTCCCAAGCAATTCTTTAACTTGTCTGTAAAACATGATATTTATTGCATTTTAACAGGACATAACAATATTTCCATGTTAGACTATCAATATAGATTATTACCATTATGTG